>NC_039511.1:4782240-5982240 GCF_003672135.1 Ooceraea biroi
GCAATGAAAAGGGAAT
Source organism: Ooceraea biroi (assembly GCF_003672135.1). NCBI lineage: Eukaryota > Metazoa > Arthropoda > Insecta > Hymenoptera > Formicidae > Ooceraea > Ooceraea biroi. The sequence goes on from NC_039511.1 coordinate 4,782,257, forward strand.
GGAAATGTGTAAAGAATCGAGAGGTCAACAGGGAAATTTCACGATCCATCGATTCAGTTTCGAGAGCATGCTCGTGGCAAAAATCGTAGATACGCCATTCGAAATCGTAACAGCCACGTTTAGGTATTCGCCGGTTCATATTCCAAAATCCTCCCCTTCCCCGCGCCCGATACCAAATAGCTCCGTAATTAAACTAGATGCTTACGGCGAACAGCGGGCATCGGCGTGGAGTCGAAATTCGAGCGTGCCAGAATCGACCGAGCCACGCTCGAATTTATTCGCGGCGTCTGGGCCGCTGGCCGTTGAAACGCGTTTCTCATTCCTGCTGACTACGGCGGCTGTTACTTCGTCGAAGAGAATGCAATTTCATCCGTCCAGGCTGGAGCTTTTCACTTACGAGAGAAAAATTCTCACCGTCGTCCTCCCTTGCGCGCACGCCCGCGCGTGATCCTGAACGCGACGGCGAGATGTTGCTAAAAAAGTGTAAATTGACGAGAGAACTGCCTTATCTATGTGATACATGTTTCACGCGCGCGTGTAACTCGGCCGCGAAAGCCGCGAAACCGCGCGGTGGTTTATCTTGGAGCGTCGGCACCCCTCGATGACCCCGTTTTCAACCGCGCGTAGGGTCGCTGAGGGCCAACACAAATTTTCATCGCCAAATTAAATTGGAACAGGATCCCAATGGTTACTCTCAGTGTTTTGTTTAAGCCCGACTCGAGAGCGTTTAAGCGAGAAAGGTTTATTCTAATTGACAGCAAAGTTCTGTTAGCCATTTATCGTTCATTGTTCATTTGACTCTACTGTGTTATTTCATGAGGTTCGAAAAATTGCGATGATTCAAGATCCAGTTTGAATACGGGGGAAAATACACGTTGCGAACGGGAAACGGCGGCATCGCACAATTCCGGGAACCGCGCGTATAAATTCTGATTATACCGAGCTTACGAGCGCGTAACTTCTTCCATTCAAATTGAACTAGAGTTGCGCGGCAATCTCAAACAATCCCGACGGAACACCTGACGTAACACCTGACGTTCACGTACTCGCGCGCTCATGCCGATGCAAAGTTTCCGCGATAATATCACGGCGTAAATAAACGTTACATGCGTCATTATGATGTACCTTTATTGGCGTAATAAATATCTTTCTCGTAGCGCAGTCGGCCGCGGCTTGCTTCGTTTACTCGCACGCTGGCGGAAGTGGAGCCTTGGGGAAAACATCGTCGAATGGACGGTCAAGACGAGTTCGTTTTCTCAGGGAGAATCCACACTCGCAAAGTTGCTGCGAAATTTGTATCGACCGTGCGCGGGATATTCCCTTCGCGGGTGCGCGCAGATGGTGCGATCGCGTTGAAACGCAATCGGGTAAAAAGTATCGATCGAGAGCGCGATCGGCTTCGGCAGGAAAGTACCTTCGGCGACCCAATTTTTCCCGGGGAAACTTCATTATTCCGTCGAAAACTCCTCGTTACCGACTGACACGTTGACGATATATATTCCGGGCAGGAATCGATTTCCGAGTTCGTAGCCGGTATTTCGACTTTCGAGACGGCGCGACCGCGGTTGACCGGAACTTTCTCAATTCCAATCACGTCGGGCGGCTATCGTTAGCGCCCTTCTCTCGTACCCTGGAATCAGGACTCGATACCGTGCCGATCGAGACACCCTAGCGCGCCGATGTGCCGATAATGAAACTGCGTCCACCGTGCGCGATCGACATTCCGTTTGAATGTGCAATCGCATATCGGGAAATTCCAAAATCATCTTATCGGAAACGATAATTAGATGAAGCGAAAGAGCACATCATGCGAGGATTAAATAAGTAATGAAATGCATACGATAAACGATTTAATAACGTGATAGTGAATGATTTATGTAGATGTGCCAGTCAAGACATCTGATTGATGTGATATATGTATAATTGAACTGATAAATTGCACATTCTCGGGAATATTAATTTTTCATTTGTGCACTTAGATCGCCGACTCATTCATAAGTGGAACTGAATGGAATTAATATTTCGTGATATAATGTAATAATTATATGAAATTCTTAATTTTTTTATACTTGATGTCGGAAATTTAAATTGTCTTTCCATGCTCTTTATTTCTTAGAATCGTAGATACACTTTGCATTGTTGGATTTTTTGGAGTCTGGGTCTCTGGAGGGATGATTGACAGTTGCGTGAAAAACACGGTAGTACTTGCCGCAGGCGACAAACCGTCATGACATAACGAAACGTCTCGTGAAACACGGATACCCTCTTCAAATTTCAGTGCCGGTTTGATCGTACTACGAGCGAATGTGGTACACCGCGTGGTACACAGACGGACGCCGGGGAGATGGAGTGCATTATCAAGCGAATTACCATATTTCACGTGCCGCGGTCCATCTTCGTTCTGGATATCGTGACGGCGGGCGAGATGTTACGGTATTGCGAGGGAAATACAGACGCGCATCTCTCGATGCGCGATCGAGCCGTAGGGGCTTTTCCCGCGACGAGCAAGACGATCGTTCTTCTTATCGGATAGCTCACGATATAGACAATATAATACATAAGCAATTTATCTTATGATAATATCATGTTACATTGTAGATTTTTAAATTCTTTGAAATATCTTTGAAAGGTCAAGCTCAGGAGATAATAATCTCGCAAGAATGATTCCATAAATTTTCGATGCGAACTATGAAATTTTTATGTAGCTTCTGAATTGCCATGAGGATTGTGAAAGAGTTATTAACCGGTTAAATTTGGATACGGCAGGTAGACTTTGTCTACTTTAAACGCGCAACTCTCGGGAGAATCGATATCTACGGATCGCTATCGATATTCCGCGTCGTCACGAACAAGTCGTCCATCAAAAAGAGGGGTGCTCATTCGCTTCTGCCCGTTAAATTTTGCTCCAACACGATGCTCCATGAATAAACATTACGTCAGCACGACACGCTAATTATTCGCCAATTATTAACGACAATAAATTATTAAACTGGCGGACGCACCAGTGTCGCTCGCCGACGGTGTAGTACGAGCAATGTCGTTCTTGCAATTACCATCAATCAATTATTCAAATGAAGCGTCTCAATTATTTAAGAGTAGGCTCATTTAGCGTTGCATCAATCATCCGATCGTACCGAAACGACGCACCAAAGTGTCGTTCAGGGATTATTTACAAAGTATCTGGTTCTGATATCGAATAACGTAAAACGAAATGCTCAATTACTAATATTGCTAAAAAATAATTGTGCCAGGAAATTAAATATGTAATTAAATATGTGATTTACGAATTTAAGGGTCGGCTCTCTCCATCTGCCATTTTGATTTTATAATATCATAAGCGGGGAATGACATAGTCGAAAATTCTTGCATCCCATATTTTCATTTTTCACTCTTTGCTCACAAAAAAATTATTGTAAAATATACCGGAAACTCTGATATCTGTCCGATGCATGCCGTAGAATTGTAAAATAATTCCCAAATTAAGGACAATTTTAGCTGTCAAACTCGGTTCTAGCAACAGAGCTATTCGATTTAATATTTCAACTTTAACACTCTATCATCACTCAAATCAAAGTTGCCGATATATTTCACACTTCTGCACATCAAGTAGTATCATAAAACTACAAAGTGACAAAGAGTTGAGGACTATAAATTCATTGTAAATAACTTGATAAATTCAAACTTTGGTAACAGGATTTGTGCTCTAGATTATATTCATTTATATCGCAGTCAAATTTAATAATTTCCAAACAATTTTAGAGTTTCAAGATTTAAGGGGACATAAACTTAAGTAGCCAGCAGGTTGTAAAGATCGAGATATGCGTTTATAAACGTACGACATATCTGGTGACTGTACAGCACAGCGCGCGGATCCATTTGTTGCCGTGTGAATTTTACGGCTAGTTCAATTTTCATCTGCCGCTTACGATAAAAGCGCCAGTAAAAGCTCTCGATAAACTGATTTGCTCCAACCACCAACCCCTTTTAATTTTTCGAACGTGATGGTAATTTTCCAGCAATTTGAAATATTGTGGGGGATCCGGTGGGCAAGGATTTTCGCTATGCCTATCACATTTAAACTAGAGCCGAGTCATATCATACATCAATAACACGGAAAATTGATTGACAAATACATTAACTTTTATACGCATAATACGCATAAACACGTGTACTGATAGACCCTTAAAAGCCAAAAGTAGAATGTTAATTTCTGGGTAAAAACGGGATTTGTTTAGCGCAATGCACGGGGAGTAAATGTGCAACGCATTTGCCGGCCTTGTGATGATCGCATCAAGGGATTAATGAAGCAATGCAACGTACCTATCGGGGAAAAATCAAAATTCGCGAACAGTCGAGCGCGCTCGAATAAAGCGGAGCGTTTGGCCGTGACACGCGATTTCCGCTCGCCCGTGCTCCTCCTCGTGTACCGAGAATGCGATTTACGCAGGCGCCGCACGCGATTTGCACATCCGTCAACGGAAAGAGCCTGCCGGTTTCCAATCCTGACGTCATCTTAATAAGAGGGACAATATTTCCGGTGACATACACGCGGATGACATTCACAACAGAAAAAAAGAACGCTCGAACAAGATGTCTCAAACTAGCAAGTCACCGAGCAACAGTATTGATGATCGCGAAGTAACAGTATTAAAATTTAAAAGCCTTAATAAATAATCGCACGATTTCTCCGCTCCTTTAATTTTTTATCAATTTTAACAGACGCATTGTTCGTCTGTGATAGAAACTCGTCAGAAAGATTGATCGGTTACCTAGTCAAAACTTCAAAAGTTGAACTTGTAGCTTAATTAAACAATGATCCCTTTAATTTAAAAATGAATAGCTTGATGCCCAGTATCCCGTGAAATCACGCGATTATTGAAATAAAATGAGCCGATGATGAAATTGTTCGCTAATGTCGCGCGCAATCTCGCGTCGGCGACACGAACGCGTTATTTCGCGTCGAAACGATCCTCGCGCGTTTCAAAGCGCGTACGAGCGCGCCGTTGTACACGCATCGCTGTCTACTTTGTATTAATAATAGTGCCACGAATGCACGCACCATCAATGCGGTAGGGACGTGTGGAGTGTACATGCCGACATTATCTCGGTACAAATTAGCGGGACCCCCGAGACGCGTGTGTGCACGTTCGCGCACGGAGCGCAAAATTACGGCCCAACTAGAATAAATTTAACTGGAAGACATGGGAGCAGTATACGTTGCATATATATACGCTGTATATACATAGGGACGCATCTTGACATTACGCTAAATAATTAAGTTATGTTATCCTGCAGTAGGATTTACATCCTTCTCTTGACGGTTATTTGGTTACGTTACATAGATGGACTGGAAATAACATGACGAATCCGTCGAAATAGCTGGATCAATTTTGCAAGCTGCATTTTGTCTCTCGAGGAACGAACAACAAGGGTACGATGCTGCTAGTCAATGGTGGAAGTTACGTCACGACGTGACTAATGATTCCACTTATTTCCCGCATACTAATTAGTTGAGATAGGGCATTTACGTTTTGGCAAAATGCGCAACGTTACCCGAGACAAATGCGCTTAAGATATATACCTTGTAAAATAAATATGTCGTAATTCGCTGGAATGCGTCGCGCAGCGAGACGCGTAATATGTTTGGAATATTGCGGAATATTCATGCACGCGCGCGAGTTGTGTTTTTGCTATCGTGCGGTGAATAAAATTTCAATCTTGCTGCGGGCTTCCCGCTCGCGCCCGCGCGCGTAAGTCCCTAATAAATTTTCACTTCAAACGAATCGTCCACAAATATCCTGTTTAAAGATACTGTTTCGGCGAATAATATTAGTATAATCAAAAGCACTTTCCACAGGCAATTTATTCGGCTGAAATGTTAGCGGTGCTCGAGGATACTCGATCCTCTTGCTTTGAAACAAACACGAAGCCATCAAATTCAAACTGCGAGCTGCTATTAATCGTCGCTCTCCGTCTCGCTTTTGCACTTTATGTTTCTCTTTCCGCGAGTATCTCCTTCTTTCAGCGGCACGCAGACGCGAGATAAAATTCAGAAATCCGAGTGCGGTGCTGCGATACAAATGCCCACTAATTTGCTGCATCGTTCAGTAATCTTATTTCGCGCTCTGATTGCAGGCATTTGCTTTAGTTACGGGATCATTGTATCTCGCTTTCAGGGATTTATCTCGTGATGTCATCTAAACAATTCTATATATGTCGAGGTCGGCGAATCACGAATCCCCTAGAAGCTTACGTAACACTTAAAAGAGGATGTGCAATATATTTGCGCTGGACGACCAAGATAAAGGAATAAAACGATCCACCAAGATTCCCAAATAAAAAATTTACAAAAAGCTATTCATATTCATTGCATATAAAAATCAGGAGGGCAAACCACATCAATCGCTTCGCGACCACATTCAATAAACAGCATCGTTGAATATCAGGTATCCCGTGTAAGAGGCACGTTATCGAGACTATTTACGAGCATGCAGAATCTGGAGCAGAGACCTACCATCCCCTTACGTTCCTCCCGCCACGCCGCAAAAACCTTTCTCGATATCCAGCTTGCGTTTAGTGCTTCTTTCAGTAACTGCAAGAAGGTTAAACATACTTCGCCAAAGGGAGTTATGTACTTCTCTCGCCAGGATTCAGAAATGTTCGTAACTTATTCTTCAGCGCGAGCGTTTAAAATTCCACGAACCTTGTGTTCTGAGATTCAAGAATCCGCAAATGCGCGTACATATAAATCGAGATTCCGTAATTCAAATATTCGGAAATTGAGATATTTTTGCAAATTTCGAAGTCTTGATATTGTAGCTGAAATCAAATATTTAAGAACCTCAAAATTCGATATTTATATCTGGTATTTTGGGAATCTATTACTATATAAACTTCCGATCCGCGATCCGCGCCAGCTATACGACAAGTCCTAAGCTCCAATTCTCGAGGAAAGCATTCGAGATGCTAAATATCGAAGTTTCAAGTGCACAAGAATGTGAAGGTCTTTGTATTCGAGAAGGCTCAAGGAACTAACTAAACATATTCGAATACTTGAAGAATGTCGTCGCGACAAAGTTTCATGAGTCGACGTCAAATATATTACGTAGAAGACGAAGAGAGAGGTAAGAGAGGTAAGGGAACAAGAGAGAGAGAGAGAGAGAGAGAGAGAGTGTGTGTGTGTATTCTGTCTCTTTAGGTACTAACCCATGGTACTAACTGACTAATGACCTTCTACGGTCCACTGCACACTACCGAAGTAATTAGCTGCGCTAACGAGAGATCGTTATGGAGACCGCAGAGCTGCGGAAAAGGCGGCGATCTGTCCCTTGCGATGATCAATCGGTGGTCGTTTCACACTGCGATCGCGTCAGTCTGTGTAACAGTCCAATATTCATTACGCAACTTAATATACCGTTGGTTTCGCGTTACGTTGATAACTGGGGATGTCGTCGTTATCTCGAAAAAATCGAACTAATTCGCCTTCTCGATCGCGAATAAAATCCGCGAAAAACGCTCTTGGGACGCGACGCCCCGAGTCCTCGCGAACATGAACCTCTGTTAAAAGATTCACCCGCGTTACGTATCGCGCAATCGGAGCGCGCGGGATCAAAGATCTCGGGGATCCAGAGGTCCTGGAATTCCGTGAAATGCACGTATCTACCTAACGTATCTGCGGTACACACTTCTACATGTCTGTACGCAAACCGAGAACTGCACCGAAAGGAAGAAAGAGAGAGGAAGTAGAGAGAGAAAGAGAGACCAGACACGCAGAGGAAAACGAGCGAGTGGGTGGTACCTGGGTATTGTAAAGAGCCCTAGAGGTTCTGTATGCACTTCGCGTTGTAAACTCCACCGAACTCCGCTGCTTTCTGCGGCGCGGAGGACCGACGTCGAGCGGCAGGAGGGAGGGAGGGAGGGTGGATGGGAGGTCGAGCGGCCCGGTACATGCCGAAGACGCATTAATATTAATGTACCGGGATTTACTGTGACACGCTCGAGCCCCGTGGGTAGGATGTATGTTTACAAATACGTTTCTCAACGTGTGCCAACCACCCCCATCCTGCATCCCTGCATCTGGTCGCGTTTCCCCGCTGACGCGGGCGGCTCGCAGGCAGCTCTTGTCGGCGGAAGTGGCGAACGGGCAAACTTGGACTACTCGCGTCTTGCGGATCCGACCCAGCTTCCGATGTGCGTTGCGCTCCGGGAACGGTTACGGCGACCATTAATGCGCTCGGGGAGAGGTACGAGCACGTCGGGGATAATTTTGTACCATTTTGGCCAGCGAGCGCTCCGCTCGAATACGACGCTGGTTCAGCCATTCGGCGCGCTAAGGTTCGTTACGCGTCACCGAACAGATTGCGTGGTTCCGTAATCAAATGAACGACGTGGGTGAAAAGTCTTCCTCGAAAATAGGAATCTTAATAATCCGTGGTCGTTAATATTCCAAAAGTCGGGAAACCAGAGGGGAAAAATATTTAAATTCTGCGAGAATCCGCGAGTATATCGTGGGGCGCTTCGCGGACTCGAGAACGCGCACGGAGCCACCGGACTCTGAAAGTTTAATCATCCGAGAAAATTAACGTGAAAAATCACGCTTTTAAAGACGCGCGGCAATTATTTTCAGCCGGGGCGTTATTCCTAACAATCTGTACTGCCGTTATCCGTGCACGAAATTGTAATAAGTGGAAAGTACACGGCGCACATGTGCGGGTGCCTCTATCCTGCCGGAGGGTCGTAAAATCGTATCCCGTGGTACTCGTGTTAAAATATTCGTCGCAATTTCGCGCGCCATCGTCGTTCGAATAGCGTTTTACGCGATGCGGTTACGCGCCTCCGTAAATTCGCTCGCGTCAAGAGAGAAAGAGGGAGAAAGAGACAGAAAGAGAGGACGGAACCCACCCTTTTTCTATCCAACGAGGCTGGAATCGTTGAATGACAGTCAGTTAATCGAGCGGGCCGCTCCAGTTGGCGAAAACAAAAGCGTTAGAATCCTCCCTCCCAACCCCCGCTCTGAAGGCCCAGCTCTGAAAAAATAACAGCTCGTTGCGGCGGTGATAAAACGCTCGTCGCGTACGTCGCTCTGCGCGAAAACCAGGCCACACGGCCGAGATCGGAAGCGGAAATGACACGGGGATAACTATTAGCATACGATTTAGCATCAAATTATTCCCACGCGCACGAACAATTTTATTATATTACCGCGGATAATCGCGCGTCAGAGAAAGTTAGGCGCGAGCAATGTGCTTGGAGCACATAAACAATCTACTATTCAGGCATCTCTACGCGCTTCTTGAATATCTAAATCTATTTCTTTTTAATATTGAAGATTTTCAGTTCTCGAATTTCTGAGTTTTAGAATTTTCGATTGTTTACTATTCGAGATTAAAAGAAGTTTTAATCTCAAGTCCAAGTCGGAGGGGTTTTTTTTAATAATTCAATTTCTTGCGCCCGCGCCCGTGTAAAATGGTCAACATCGCGAGATGCGAAAGGAGTGTCTGAAAATAAACTCGGTTTATCGGTCAACTAATTCCATTATCAACACGGTGGGTGAAAGAATAAGGCGAGACGGTCGAGAAAAATCGACGCGCAAGAAAACGTCGTGTGCGAGGGACTCGCTAGGAAGTAATTAAAAATTACGCCGCTCGTGGAGGATTATGGTCGGCCGGGAAAAATGGTGGACGTGAGGAGCCGCCGTGGGGAGTGTCACGAGCACTTAACTTTTCTTTTCATGGCCGAGTTTGTTTCGTCTTTAAAGGGCGAGCGAGCTTTCCCGGCGATAGCCAGCTAGAAGCGAGGATCCCGAGGGTGTGAGATTCGTAATTGAGGGTCGACGCCCTTAGGGGCTCCCGAGACGTATCATGTATCAGGCGCTTTCCCAACGTTGGCGCTTCAAATTGCGCGATCCTTCGATTACAGGATCCATAAATCGTTACATTAAGATCTCTATTTGCATTTCGAGATCGTTGCGCGTTCGCGCGCGGGATTACTGCCTCCCTCCGCGTTTCCAAAGTAAATTTGTAATTTATAGCGGAAAATGCGTATCGCGTTTTATTGAAAACGGTGTAACGGTGATTTGTTTTTCGGCACTTTTGTAGTATGCTTGTTGTCCCGAATGGCGAACGCGCGAGGCGTGCATTTGCGTATTAATAACTAAATACATCCTCCTCGTACATATTCGTTGGCCAAACATTTGCCAAAGTCCGACCAGGAAAACATATTTCCAGCCGATTAATTCTGCATCACCAATGAATGTGTCGAACTCTGCGGATATTAACAGCTGCGAATGCCGCCTCTCGAACGTGCGTTTCGCGACGGCTATATAACGTTCCCGATAGAGTGCATGTGTTTTGGCGTGAGCAAGTTGGTGCACTCTCATCGTTGGGAGGAAGGAGCGGAAGAGGCGTATCTAGACTGCTCTAATTACCGGGGCGGATTGGGGCGAACTTAACGCAAGTCCGTTTGTACAAGCGAGGTGAACAGGACAATACGGAAGTTCCGGCGGCGGCGGACCTTCGCGTTTATATTCGTGATCAGGATCTTTCCTTAATCCGTGCCGCCTCAAGTGGTTTCGAGAATTGGTCCAAGTCCACTCCAGTTAGTAAATACCCCATAAACTTCCGTTGGAGTTGGCAATTATATCGCTCCAGATTCGATCCGGGCGCGCTCTGCCCACCCAACACCCTTCACCCCTTCCCGCGCCGCGATATAAGGCGATATTACGAGCACTACTCTATAACTACCTAAATTGTAAGCTAATAATTCCAGGCGATAATTAGTCTTCGATAACAAATTCTGAAATTCAGTCTCGGGCTCTTAACAGTCCAATATTTCGCGTGCTGTTGCAGGTTCTTTACTCTTCTGGCGTATAAATTTATTTATATCGTTTATGCGCATGGAGTATTTACTTAGAGGCATAAATAGCTTTATTCGGGAACATAGAATACAATTCACAACTGGTTATCCCATCTCCTAGCAGTATCCCTTTAACTTTAAATTGCAAGTTACAGGACGTGCAACTCGGCTCACACTCTGGAAAAGATAATTCAATTTATGTGCTTAGCTCATCCAGACCGAACAATGTAGCCATATTATCTCCTTATTGCTTCAACGAGAGGTATTCCCATTAACGATTGCACTTTGATCGACCGTCAAGCAATGATTGTATTAGATTCTTTTTGATTAAGAATTTTTTCTTCGGTTGCCTCTTCTTCCTTTGCTTAACCATTCTTTCGAAAGCAGTATTTGTTCGCAGATGATTATAACATGCGTTCGATAATGAAAGCACACAGATAATGTTGCTCGTTAAATGACACGGTTTTCCTTCTATTAAAATCTGAATGGCAATGTCGCAATCGTTCGCAATAAGCACAAAGCAGTATTAAATATCCCATTATTTTATATATCCCGTTACAGTTTCATTAAAGTTGGCATAAAACTATTTGAGGGTAAGTTACGAAGTAAGTTATATTCCTGAAGTACGATTTGTTAAGCGATTAATTTTTCGTTTCCTCCCGAAGAAAGATAGCGTTGGCTTCCGACAAAACGGATGTGGTCGTTATAAATAGCCTATTTTATATTCAATTTCCGGTTAGAATTTTATCTCGCCAAGCAGATGTATCCAGTACAAATTAAAGTATCATGATCCACGAGCGACGCGATCGTGGAAAAGGTGGGTGACGTCACGTGCTCTCGCTCGGCGGTCGCACGCGCGCGGGAGGGGTGCGGCAGTGGAGGGGGAAACTCGGCTGCGGGCATGCTACGCCGAAGACTCGTTCCGACGAGGGTGGTGGGGGGTAAGAGGGGTCCAGGCATGGAGAGGGCGCAGTACCGCGCTATCCTCCGTATCGTTGACACGTCGAGCGGAAAGAGTGCGGAGAGAAGAGGGAGAGAGAGAAAGAGAGACGGATCCACAGAAGAAAGAGAAAGGAAAAAAAGAGAGAGAAAGAGAGTGACGGTAATACCGTCGCGGTGTCGCTCGTTTAATTGGCACTCGCGGAATCGCCGCGCGCGGATAATCGTTCCTTTGCCCGATTGCGGTGTCCGGAGGACTTCCGGTCGCGGAGAGCGGCTTCGCGAACGCGGTCAGTAGTGGCGCGTCGACAGTCGCATCGCGCACGGTGACGCGTAATCGTCGGCGCGGTCGATCCGCGTTAGCTGATCGTCGATCCGGCCCGCGTAGATCATCGCATCCGCCAGCGTTGCGGTGAATCGCGTCGTTCGCCGCGAGTGAATAATTGGTGAGATTGTTCTGTCCTGTCATCTCGTGCCTGTCCCGCGGGAACCACCGGAGAACAATGCTGACGTTCCTGTTCGCCGCGGCGCTCGTCGTCGCGACGCCGTGGGTCCACGCCAGCCAGGTGACCATGGACGCCAAGATCCGCGACGACTCCGATCTGTCTCAGGTAAGTGCGCGTTCTATCGCGTCGTACGTGAGTCCGTTCGTTCGAAGCGCCCGCCGATCCGACGCGACGTAACGCGGTGCACGTTGTTAAGCGCGCCACGACTCCGCGTGTCCTTGGACGTTCGCATAGGAACGGCCGTGTCAAATGAACGGACGCTCGTACGGCACGGTCGCGCACGCTGCCCGACTCGTACATGTTACTCGTGAGTGTGTCTCGACGGGAAATTTTAATACAGCGATCGCTCATGGCAGTCGCGATGATTGTGCAACGTGCCGTGCAGCGTCACGAGATGTAACCGATCGTCCGCAGCTTACAAGTTTACCTCCGACTTGACGAGAGTATTGAAGATTGCCGCGTCGTCGTTAGGAATTTGCGTTTAGTTTTTCTCGCTGCTTTTTGCATATTTTTATCTTGGATTTTTCATCATTTTTGAGCTTTCCCTCCGCGCGTTATTCCGACCGAGATTCTCGATAAAAGTCAAGGAGATTCTAGTGAATGTTTCAAAACAGTAACTAAAAGAATGTGACGAATGCAAAGAATATTGACGTGAGTCATTGAATTATGCTAACAATGCAACCGCCAGTTCCATTTTACTCGCGGTAATAACTTTTGGCGGGATCAAAGGCGTGTGCTCCGTTCATAAATTGCGTTACCTGCCGCAATCGTCGGGAATGTCAAAATGTTAGGTGGCAAAATGCAAGATTTTTGGCATTCTTAACAGCGAATCAAACTACAATTAGCGAAACTAAAACCGTAAGCGCAACGAACATTGAAAAGAGTTTGCAAAGACAACGGCTGTCCTTTATAAATCGATCTACCATGGAAATCGTTGATGGCGCAGGGATTTCGAAGCAATGTAAAATATTAAGCCGTTTGTATTTCAATATTTTCTTTCCGTTTCGTTGAAATCCCGAAATTTCGCACGAGTTATTAGAGCTGTCGTTTGCACAGTTTTTTTAGAGAGCCGCAAGAAATCGATTATGTTTCGGAATGACACTTCTGTCATACGTCACGTCACCCGATATTTTCCGCACGAGATTCACGATTCGGCACGATCGGATGGATCTAGCCGATTGAACGAAACTTGTTCATTTCAACGTGTCGTTTAATCCTCGCACATCCAACATGAGCACAGCATTGACTGCAAATCAAACTTTCGTATCGCAAAATGGATGGATCTGTTCGTCATTATTCGTGCATTCCCGCGCTCGTATCCCTATGTATCTATCTCTGATTTCCATAGGATTAACCCTTCGAGAATTTTTCTGTTACAATAGTAACAGTGACTTGATGTAAAAAAGAAACTTGAAGCACGCACGATGAAAGAAACGGCGGATCTCATCGTGGAAGTTTCGAATATTCTCCAAAAGATATAGAAAGAATATTCTGCAAGATGAATAAACGTGAAGGAAATCATATGAAGACTCGTAAGTTTGCTCTCATCTTGGACAGTTCCGCGAACGGACTCTCGCGGTCGACCGAAAGTTTAAAAAATGTCGAGGACTGTCTTGCTTCTTCCTACGAACAGCTTGAAATTTCAGAGCGGTTTTGCGTGGGTGGTCGACTGTGTGCTGGCGAGCGTCTCTGCACTGCATCTCGTCCAGGTGGTAAACCGATCGTCTGGCCGAACGATGTATGCATCCGTGGGAACTTCCGCGGATGGGTGTTAGAAAGGGTGACGGGGACAGGGGGAAAGGGGAGGGCAGAAAAGTTCGTAAATCGGGCGTGCGAGATGTTTCCAACTCGGTTGAATAATGTATGAAACCGGCGGTTATTTACTTCATTAACTTCTTCCACGTGGCCGTAATTAAATTGCGCGAACGGGAAGTTGCGCGAAACGGCGCCTAACTCTCATTAGCCCGTATTTTTTTCCTGCGCTTATCCGGAATTCATGGTGTTTTCGAAGTTGCGTTGCGTCCGCCGCGTCGCACCCCCCCGTTCTCTGATAAATTGATGAACTTTCGGATGATAGAAATCGGGGAAACGCGCCGTCCTTCTGGATGTCAGTTTTTTCGATCTCGATTATCACACCTCGGCATAATATATATATATATATATATATATAAAATATATATTGTATATACGCAGACACAGATACGTGAATGTACACGTACGCACGGGCGCGTTAAAAAAAAGATTGATGGCGCAATACGGAGCACGCAGAAATCGATACGAACGATACAAATGATAGCGTTGAGTAACGCGCGGACATTTAGTAAATCCCGGATAATAGACCGAGTGCAGAAAGGAGTCTGTCGGTGCAACGCTGTTGCGCGGTTTTTACGGTGTCGTTAATTAATGCGATAATCCAATACCGCCACGTAAATTTCGCCGTAAACGCCACGACAGTGCGGAAAGCTGTTAGTATTTAACGATCCGTGCGAAATAAGAAGGGACTCATTATCCCCGCTGCATTCGCTCGTAACTCGATAGTAAACACGATCTACTGTCGGATAGTTTCTCATAACAAAAAATGCTGGACTGATTCACGAGAATTATCGTGACGATATGATTCGTCAGACTACTTTGACGGACTATCATTCTTTCCGTTGCTCGCTTGCCCCCGATGAGTCACAAGCTGTTGCACCGAGAACTAATACTAATCGACATTAAATGATCGTTAAAAATCAGATCTGCATGCACCTTTTGACAGCAACCAGTGGCACATAAAAATCATAAACAGTATTGAAGTACTAAAGCGAAGAATTAAGAATCGAAGAATACCGATCGAGATATCAAATAACCATTCTAAAACTTGAAACTATAATAAATAATCATGATTGGGCGATTCGCCTATCGTTTCGATCTTACTGCTTATGATTTTTTATGCGTCACCGGTTTGGAGGACCATGATTACACAAGTGAAAATACGATGTATCGTGCGTGTGCGAGATTTTTCGAGAGCGGAGTTAGTTTGCACGCGGTATAGACTGCGTCGTGTTCCATGTCTTCCGTCCACATGTGCCGGCTCTTTCTCATTATTTCGCCCCCACTCGGGCGAGGGAACCGTGCGGAGTAACCCGGCGCGACGTCTACGCCATGAAGACACTCTCACGCACACGCGTGGGACGCGCCGCGTGCGCGCGTCATGCGTGCGCCCGCAGCGGAGGCGGCGGCAACACGGTTCCCTTTCTGCGGTCAATGACGTGATTTCAGTCGGACAGCTCGGAGGTGCTCCTTTGTCTACCCCCACGATCGCGTCGGTTCTCGGGCTTTTTCTGACACGACCGCGGACAAAGTTCAGACATCAGCTTCGTGACCACGATTCCGTCCAATCAGCGCATTCTGCTCGATTAAGCCACGCGGCGGAGCGCGCGGCGACGGACATTTTTATTTACTCCCCGAGAGAAATCGGAGTCTCGCCGCGCGCTGCGAAATTCAAGCGATCATCCCGGATCAGAAACTTGGCGCACGAAAGTCACAATCGAAGAATCTCTTGGGTTCTACTTGACGATTCTCCCGACTGCTCTCCTCAGATCCCGCTTGATGGCACCCTCCGATCGTTCGCGTTTTAATATTATCGGATATCGGCGTCGATTTTCTCACCTCCTCGATCGGCGATCCTCCTCGATTTCTGCGCGATCAGCTCGGAAGCGCGGTGGATTAGCCTCGCGGGGCGGGCGAATCGGTCGGATCAGCATTTTTCATTACGTCAAACCGGCGGCCGACGACGTGCTGAATCACGACGGTGTGCGGAGGAGGAAATTCCACTCTATTAAAAGATCGCGTCGACCCACGGGTGTGGGTCATAATCCATAGGTTAAGAGCCCCTGGGCTGTATAATACTTACACGAGAGCGGGCGATCCGTATTTATATCTGCCGCGCCAGCAACACCTGCTGCCGCGCCGGTATGAATGGAGCTCAACGGGACTTCACGTAAATATTACACGAAAAAAAGAGTGAAAGGCACGTGCAAGACTGCGACTCGCCACGTGGAAGAAGCTGAGCGTGAGAGCCGCGGCATCAGGAAACGTCTTTCATCTTTGATGCTCGATACATCGTTCCGCGTGCGCGCGACATTGAAATTATTATCGGCGCGTGGATGTTGTCTACGGGTCCAGATCGACTCGCATACCGTTCGGTCAATTGTCACTTATCGTGTAGCACGCGCCGCGCCGTTGCCAGCATTACCCGCATATTCTCCGCTTATCAAAGGAATTAAATCCTCTTATTGGACGAAATCAAGTACTATTCAGCCCTTTGTCACAATAGCTCCGTCAGGGACCGACCTCGACAGCGTGCGTTGAGAGATTCGATCTCTTTCCGAAGCTTTAAGGTGGATTGTTCTGTAAATTTTTACGATTGATAATTTCGATTTCAAGAATTCTCTCAGAAAAGTCGAATAAGCCTAAAAACTGATAAGTTGGTAATAAGTCTGGAAAGAAATACTTATTTTTTGTTGAGTGCAATGCATTATTGATGTGCATGCGTGATTCGTAGTTCAAATTGATATTACGCCGCGAGTTCCTGCATAAGCGCCACGAAAAAATTTCCGACAGGGGATATTAACTCGCGTGCAGACAAGCCTTTCCGATGTCAATATTGAATGAAAACTGACGTTCGTCCCGTCGACGACATTACAATAATGCGTTTCTTGCTTCTCTCTCTTCGGCTCGGCGGGGCGAACGATTCCGCCCGGCAACTTGTTGCTGCGACAAAAATCGCCCGGACGGTTCTCGTCGGGGGTTAGTTTTAGTCCCGATCGATTCGGTAAACTACTCCCAAACATGGAGATATCGAGGCCGATTTTCGCGGACTTTATTTAGTCAGCCGATCGTCCCATTTTACGAGTCGAAGATATGTCGCCACACTCAGTTACGTCCGGCGCCGAAATAAAAATTTACGATTCGCAAGTCAATGTGGTGTTATAATACGGAATACCTCCTGTCCATAATTCAGCACATAGCTCTCTTGCCGTTCTCGCGGATTCGCCAATAAATTTTATGAAAGCGGAAGTCGCCAGTTTGCCGCATTGCCTACGAATGGCTGATGTACCTCGTGTAGAGAACACTGTAGGGGATGGACATTATTTCTCCTCCATTGTAGAGCAATGATGTGATTGTAATAATACAACTTTGGTTTACCATCTCATAATGATATTATTAGCATGCTGCGATTTGAAGATTTGCGAGACTAAAATCTCGACTGTACGTGGAAGAACATTCTCAGTCAAAAAGGTGCAAAAACGAGGTATCCATTCCCGGAAGAGTTGCGTAAGTCATGACGGGAGCAAAAAGGCGCACGGTATAAAGGAACGGGGGAAAATAGCAGGGTTCGTATTTCGCTTTACCTTCTGCAAATACTTAGCCCTGTGAATCACGTAATCGGGTCGCTACCTCGTTCTGGAAATCATCGGCAATCGACGCGCCGAGTATGTATCCTCGCCACGGTCGAACGAAGGTTGCAAATAACCGGTTTCGTTTCTCCCCTCCTCGGCTAGGGAGAGAAGAAGATTCTGAAATTAAGAGAGACAGAGAGGAAGAGAGAGAAGGGGGAGGGTTGGCGCCGCCAACCATTTCCAATTTCCAACGAGCCGATGAACCGAGAAACAGCACAGCTAATAGAAACGGTGCGGCCTTTCGCGAGATATCTCCATCGCGAAAATATTTACGAGTAATCTTTGCCCGCGTAATAGTTGTTTCTTGACAAATATTTCAAGCCTTGCTCGCGAGAGGATAGATCACCGCGAAGGGTCCATAATGGAGGGAAAAAGCTCATTTTTCGTGTAATTTGCCTTCGATTTCTCTCTCAACGACGAGACGATCCCTCGAATCTTCATTATCCACCTCCGAGAGATTCCCATTCCCGGATCCGTTTGGACTCGAATGCTCCTCTGATTATCGGTGATCCCGCTCCAGCAGTGAATGGATTTCCATAAAACGGCAGGTTTTTCCGAGAGCGTTCGCACTCGAGAACGCTCTTGCGATTGCATGCACGCGCCCTACATCGAACATTACCTTCGATTTTTCGGTGTTCGACATTTCCTTTCAGCTTGTCCTACCGAGGCAAGGTGGAGTTGGTCTTTCCCACGGATATTGCCGTATCTAGGTCTTCGTGACTTAGGCGGGGGAGGAGCAGTGCATATCGATCTAAGTACGTCGAAGGTCGCGGCGATGGCTCGGTTGGGTCGTGTTTGCGGACACCAACACTGATAGCCTGTTAGCTGTAGTGGACCGCAGTGTATAGGATCCAATTACGCTCGATGCAAATCTGTAGTCGCGACTAGCATGACTTCAGATAACTCGAAAACAGCTCGCATGACATACCGATAGAACCAGTAGATTGCCGTGCACATTTGCTCGCGCGCTCGCAATCGGCGAGCTGAATAAATATGCGCGCCGAGCACTGTCTCAAAGTATGTATCTCGCCGGAGCGCCGGAAATCTGGAACCTATTCAACATTGGACGTTCAGGGATCGTAGTTTGCCTCTCGGGGTTATTACTTACATCACTTTCCAGCTGTGCACACCAATCTATTAATTAACAGTCCGTGCGATTATTGAAATATTAAATCGATTATCGATACCATTGCGAGACGGTGTTTTAATTACACGTCGCGGCGTTCGTGACGCACGAATGGTGGTGGTATTATATTTCCACAGATCATGCGTTCAGATGGTCGTTTGATGCTTCATGGGAACGCGTCTCCTTGATATCGGAAAAGTTGATTATAATAACCGGTGAGTACATGACCGATCAATTCTCATTAACGGAGCGAAATTAATCCACAGTGGGGTATGTTGCGCGCGGACAAGACAGGGATCCCCCATCTCTCCCCCTGAGTTAACCCGCGTGTAATAGTAGACCACGTTGTATTGAATTCAATTACACGCGATGCAGGTTTCTTGTCGCCTTCCAGGCAACTGAGCGTGTCCCCAGATAATCGCGAAAACAGCTCGCATGACACGCCGATCTGTGCGGGCGATAGATTATTACCAACTATATCCGTAGCGACGTTTCGGCGCCCACGCATCACGTCGGCCCGTGTGATGTATCGCATTCAATTATGCACGATGCAGGTTCCCGTTGCTGGTGCACGGATTATGTTGAAAGCGGCTCATACGATTAGATCGATGGCTTAGTAAGCCATTCAGCGCGTCCAGTCAATGCGAGGAGATCGCTAGTCATGATCATTAATTACTTTTCCCAATTTGTTCGCGTTACGTTAATTCTCGAATTCGGAATTTTTAACCCATTAAATAATTTAATTCGGCTGATGCCCTTTTTCGAGTGCAGCTTCCATGATAAATAAAATTAAATGACACGTATAATGTACATTTAATATTCGGAGTGTGATTTAATTCTGAGGGTTTTGCAACAGATGGCTGTAATGTCAGTTTGTTCCAATAGCTGTTTCCGATAACTGTTGTTTCTTACAGTGTTGACATTCTCCATGACATTTAGTAGCATTATAGCAATAGATGCAATAACAGTCGTGTTTATATCATCGTAAAAATGCAACTTCCGAAACAGCATTTTCGACATGCGTTGCTTTTGTTTTTTAATCAAAAGAAAACTGCGGCTGAGGGTTATAGAATTCTTATGGAAACTTATGGTGATTCTGTCCCATCAATTAAGACGTGTGAATACTGGTTTAGACGCTTTAAAAGTGGTCATACTGATGTGAAGGACAAAGAACGCTCGGGACAACCAAGAAAGCTTGAAAATGCAGATTTGCAAGCATTATTGCACGAAAATCCAACACGATCCACTTCAGAACTTGCCAGAGCATTAAATGTTGATCGTACAACAGTTACGAAACATTTACATGAAATGGGAAAAATTCAGAAAGAAGGGAAATGGGTTCGACATCAATTATCGAAAAGTGCCATTTGAACATTTGCATTTCGTTGATCGCCAGGCAAAAAAAGAAGAGTCTTTTGTCTCGGATTGTTACTGGGGATGAAAAGTGGATCTATTTTGATAATCCGAAACGCAGAAAATCATGGGTGGATCCAGGCGAACCATCAACATCCACTCCGAGACGCAATATTCACGGTTCAAAAGTAATGCTCTGTATTTGGTGGGATAGTGTACTATGAGCTGTTAAATCCGCATGAAACTGTCACGGCTGATCGTTATCGACACCAATTGTACAAGTTGAAGCAAGCATTGGACCAAAAACGACCACCAATTGCGAGTAAACGACGGAAAGTGATTCTTCTTCGTGACAACGCTCGACCTCACGTTGCGTTATCAGTGAAACAAACACTATTAGAGCTTGAATGGGAAGTCTTACCGCACCCCGCGTATTCTCCGGACATTGCTCCATGCGATTATTATTTGTTCCGGTGGATGCAACACGCTTTAGAGGATACACACTTTCATAATTTCGAAGAAGTGCGAAAATTCGTCGACGAATGGATCAACTGAAAAGAAGAGTCATTTTATCGTGGTGGAATCCATCTCTTTCCAGAAAGATGGGAAAAAATTATAGAAAACGAAGGAAAATATTTTGATTAAGGTATTCATTCATTATCATATTTAAATACATGCGTTTTTGAGCAAAAAAAACCTTCAAAACTAAATCACACCCCTAATATTTCCAGGATCAGATTTCCAACTAAGGTAGTGAAATAATTGGATACTGAAATTCGTATAAAACTAAAAAATCCCATCGAGTGTAATTATTGAGTGTATAAAATGTTTGTAATTATGGGCATCTCTTTTAATGGAAATTACAAGTCCGGCAGCTTTGATTTGTTGGGTGTGAAAGTTGATCAGTCGATCAGTGCTTGAATTTTGATTACAAAGTTATTATTTACACGTTTAATTTATTCCTTATTTCTTCTTTGCTGTGAGTTGTGTACCTGTATATACACCATAGTCGCGAATGAACATCTAATAAACCACTGTAAAGTTACCCGTATATATGTGCGGTATCGCGAGCGAACACCTAATAAACCGCGGATTGTCTCAAAACGTCTCAGGCATGCCTAACTTTCCCTCTCTGAGGACTGTCGTTCCCACGTACGTCTCTATATAGCCATTGGCTCGACGCGGAAATTCGTCGTGGTCGCTAACTATCCCCGAACTACCGCTACTTTCAATGTGGCAGCCTAACTATCTTAAACTGCCAATGTGTCGGACCGCTCCGTGTTCGCCAGCAGCGAACCTGGTCATGCTGGTCCTGTGTCGGAAAGGAGTGTCCTTTAGCCCGCGGCAATCGTTGAAAATTGGTCAGATATCCGAGGAATTTCGACGGCTTAAGTTCGATTCTCGCTGGAAATTGAGACGCGACGGGAGCCCGGTCGGTTTCGCACTGCGAAAGGGTCTACGAACGCGAGAATTCGAACGCGCGCGGCCCCAGGTTGTCGCTTCAATTCCAATCGGCGAGGCGCAGCTTCCACGCCTCGCGCGATCGAATGTCGCGCCGGTTCGCCGCTCAAAGCCCGACTGCAACAGCCAAAGGCCGCTATTCATTCAGAATGATTCGCGATGATCTTCGCGTTACGTTTATACGTTCGCCGTCTGCGAGGGGATGATAAATAAATTCGAGACTGTTGAAGCGCGCGCTGGAAATCCGATCGGCCACGCGTCCCATGCTACGCGAATCGAATAAAATATTCATCTGAAGAATCAAACATCGCGTCGCATGGATTATATGAAGACGAGGAGAGCGGAGTCGCAGTCGCGCGCGAGCCGGAGGAAAAACGCCGAATGGACGCAGAGAATTCTGAGTCACGATCGTCGTCGCCGGCGCCTTTTCGCCGACGCGGCACACGACTCTGATCTTTATGGGGTTCCATATTTTACGAGTAACGCACACTCGTATATCCGGTAGCTTTTTTCCTACGTTGGCCCCGGAGGCCGTCTACACGACGTATTGTTCCGGTTTTCGAGGAACGGCGCGTCCTCCCGCTATATCGCTCCAATCCCGCCAGCGGATTCCGTCGATGCGCGGCCGCTTTTACGATCTCCCTTCTCCACCTTTCTCGCTGTCTCTCTTTCTTTCTTCCTTCCGTGTCTTTCGCAGCCGCATCCAGATCCCGGATGCATCGGAATCCCGACGCAGCGAAGTGAGAGATCGGCTCCGAGGTGCCTTTATGCCGGGTCCTCGGGCGATGCGATTTTCGTCGCGCCGTTGTCGTCGCCACCATGTCAGTTTTCGCTGCTCCGGTTCACATGCGGAATCCGCGTAGTATCCGCGTTGATCTCGTACCATCCGCGAGGAACGTAAAAAAATAATTCCTCGGAGTCTGGAAGGGAAAAGGCAAAAGGGTTTTCGCGCGGTTGCGAGTCTTTCCGAGGAGCGCCGTGGGTTGGAGCTAGTCGGGGAAATGCGAATTGTCGTCACGAGATGCCGTAAGAGAATCCCGCAGTCGGCGGCCTGGGGAGAAAAAACATGCTTTCTCCCCGCGACGGTGAACGTCCCGTGGGAAAACGCGTTCCCCGCAACGAGGCGCGTTATCGTGCGCGCGTTTAGGCGCCGCACTGCATCGAGCGGGACGCGCATTGTTTCGTCTCGACACGAACCGCTTGTTAAAAATATCCGGTCGGAGTTCAAGAGGAAGAGAGACCGTATCATTCATGAGAAGGGGAGAAACGGAGAAACGGAGAAGGAAAGAGAACGAGATAGGGGAAGAGACCACACGCTACAGCGAGTAGCTTCTACACTGTGTTCGTTCACCTTTGCGAGATGCAGCGGGAGTCGTCGCGTTCGGCCATTCGGTTCCCTTCTTTGCTGGAAGACGAGCGAGTGGAGCCAACTAGCAAGCGCGAATCACAGGGTTTCCCCCGGAAAAATATTTGCTTTAGTTTTTGAGCCCGGCTCGCGCTCGTTACCGGTTCCGAGACGAGAGCGGTATATAAATTACGCGGGTATACGATGCACAAAAGTAGCAAAGAAGTGGAATTGCGGCCGCAGAAGCGAAATGCTGCATGAACGGAGCCGGATTTGAGCGAGGTACCAAGAGCTTGTCTTGCGCTTCTTTTTTTATTTGAAATTAAAGTTCCAAAAGGGGTTCCTCTCTCGTTACATCGTAGAACACCGTTTCGGTAAGACATCGTAGACCGTTTGAAAGGGATAGACCGAGCATTCCAAGACCACAGAACGCAATCTAACCGTTCGAAGATCGAGGAATGCGAGGGGGTCAAAGACCAAGAACGAAGCGAAGATCTACTTCTACAAAATGAGGGCGCATTAATATCCAAGGGTTGAAAAATTTCGTAAGTTAAAATTGGAGACGTTCGAACATTAAAAATCCAACAATTCGATGTTGATCCTAAAGTAGGTCTCAAAAGTTTACCTACGTAAACTCTAGAAATCTCAAAGATTCTATTATTGTAAATCTTGAAGTCTCATGATACTTTATTATGCCGCAAAGTTGGAAGCGTCAGGATCGTGGTATCACGTAACTTGGAATTTCGGATCACAATTCCAAGAGTTAAACAATAATCGACAAATCGCGTGTTTCGCGGCGAGCCACGTCCACCGCGCTTCCTCTCGAAGCTGCTGCATTCGCGCCTTTGTACGCGAAAGTTACGTGCCAACTTTGCGTCACGCGTCGAAGGTCTCGCCACGTAATTTTCATCGGAGATGCGGTCACGCTGATGAGCATCCTGATCCTGCGGCGCTACAATTACTTTACGACGGGAAAGTCGCTCTTTTAACGCCAGCTGCATGAACAGCTGCGTTCCGATCTTACGCGGCACTGAATTTTTATTATTCCTTTGAACACTCATTTTCCTAGAACCCCGCTTGGGGGTGAGCGTAATAGCGGTGAGTTATATGTTTTTTTTTCCATGATTTTATGCCGAATGTACGCGTAATGTAACGTGACCAATATGAAAAACACTTGGTCTGTCACTTCTATCACAGCATCGGTATAAATGTTTCATCACGTGAAACATCTTATTAATTTTGAAACAATATTTGTGAAATAATATCTGCGAAAACAATGTGTCAATTATCCTCTGTCTACATTTATTTATCGTTCGAGGGTATCACGTGTATGCCGCAATAATATTGCCTATTGTTCCCTGCTCAGTGAATATTCGCCTTTATTGTTTTGCTGCTTGTTATCTGAAATTAAAGGTACCCGGGGGAATGTTCGCAGCAACGGAAGATTAGAACGCGCAGACACGTTGCAGCGTTGTCTCGACTTTTTAGACGAAGCCAAAGTGGTCGTCAGCGACGATGCCATTAAGAATGCGACGGTTTACGAAAATCGCTGCCCGCAGCGGTAAAGCGTTTTATGGCCGACGATCGTTTCTGCCGGACTTTCGCGCCGCGTTGCTTAATGGCGCACTTCGTACGTTCGACTAATTATAGCACTTAAGCAATCCTCCTCCGACGACGAATGCCGCGTGATGGAGTCATCTCGAGGGAACGCAAAAGCTGCTCGTCGTATGCTCGGCATGTGAATAAGCGAACAGGAAGACGCGCGATTCACAGTTGCAACTGCCTATAAACGAGTCAAACTATCGTACAAGTTAGCAACGTTCAGTTTGTACGTAACGTGTTTTCCGTGAAGGATATTTTTCTTTTACTTGAAAAGTCTTTCAACATCTTCAGAATCGTGAAATTCTGAGTTAGTATAAAATTCATGGCTTCGAAATTTTATCGAGAGTTTTATCTTTGAACATTTAGGCTTCGTCATTTTGAAATTACGAGAGCGCTTAGTTTGTTTTTGAATTCCTGAATGTTTGATTTTGAAAGGTTTCACAAAGAAGTTGGAGTTTTATTATCTTATACACGTTGAATAATTCATGAAAAATAGGAGAGAGAGATAGAGACTCGGTGCGTTCGAATACCGTTATTTTTCCCAAAAGAGGAAATCCCTCGGCGAGATACGCGTGGTAGAAATAATTTACGTGATGCGAACATTGTCCACCACTGATTTCCCTTTGCCGAGCCGCATAAATCCTGGGATTCGATATCGACGAAATTTCGAGTCTGCGGTCGCCGAGAGTACGTACGTACGAGTGAATTTCACCCATAGTATATGTAACGTTATGAATTATGTGGAGAGGACAGCATTGAGCGGTAATTGAGGAGGTAATCATGTCTCATCCTCACCCACACCTCGGCAACGCTCCACACGACGTTGTACAACGATGCTCCTATGCATAGTTCACAGTCCGTTCCCGCCAATTAAACTTACGGCGAGTAATTTTTCATTCACGACGAGATTCATACGTCAGCGGAAAACGTCGACACACAATATTTCAAGAACAACGGTACTCGGAATTGGCACGTTGAAATTTTATGATTTTTAAAGTGGAAAAAGCGCAAGTAGAAATTTGCACACGTATAAACGTTACGGAAACATTAATACAGGCTTGCGCACAACTTGCGTACGACATGATGAAGCGATGGGTCATAAATTTATAAAGGATTAAGTATAAAATGGGAAAAACTGTTGGAGAGACGAATGGTTGCGTCGAAGTTCACCAGGGTTCAACGATGAAAATGTATTTGATATGTGCATGAAGTACACGATAATCAAGAGCCGGTGATTATAATACATCGTTGTCAGGACACCCGTTGTGTCGCACGCGATACGAGGAGAAATGGTGGGAGTAGGATGTGCGTGCAACAGGAAGTAATGATTTCTGAATTATTTAGAGAGAGAAAGGGAGAAAGAGAGAAAGAGAAAAGAGACAGAAAGAGAGATAGAGAAAATTTAGACTTAAGTATACCACATGATAGCAGAACGATCTATCTTGTACCTTGTTTGGAGTGCATTTACCCGCATTGATCGAATCTACATGGGTGGGAAAATAGCATGTTCGAGAATTGTATGTACGCCTAAAGTTCCGAAGAATTTCTCGCATAAAATGCGCTCGCTGCAATTTTCCGCGAGGATCTTCTCCGATACGCTCCTTTTGAAACATTATCAAACGGCGTACCCACCTCAAACGCCATAAAATATCGATGCCAGATTCAAATAACTTACAAAGAATGGGCTGCAAACGAACCGCGAAGTCGAATCTATTTCACGCGAGTTTCGCGTTAATTAAACGCATCGACCGTCGCAACGGAACTCGTTACGAGACTTTCATTCCTAAACTCCCCGTGGATAAGAAAAACGGATGGCGGTCTTTGTAGTCGTCGCTATTAAAGCGCCTATATAATTCTTTCAGCCGTACTGTAAGCTATGGAATGACTGAAGAGTCACGCGAACCTGCATTTGCGTTTGCAAATTATTGCGACTATGGATAATTAAGCTGCACTTAGTAATTAATCTAATAGTTCATGGTTCATACATTTAAAATCATAAAAGCAATATCATATTCATCGTGTAAAATGTTGCATGATGTTAATTTCGTTACAGGATGGAGAGAATCAGTTCCTATGTATTATACGTAAATACATCTTTAGAGAATTGGCACAAAATTGTTGCTTTTCATGCATTTTCGTTTATAATACTAACAAGATAATTAATCAAGAAAGATAGATTTGTTGTAATAATATCGCATATTAATACAGCACAATAATAATGGAATATTATATTGCGTGTAATATAATGCAAACTGCATTCAACGAATCTCTGTCTCTCTCTATCTCTCTTTTTTATCTATCTTGCCTTTTCGCATGATCGGCGAATAATCATGATAAGAACGATTTATTTAGTAATTTTATAACGTCAATAATGCCTAGAGCTGAACATGTACGCTCGCAAAAGCACGCGCCGTTTCTTTCTTCTTTGCGGAGGGCAATTGACCCGGACAGAGCCGAGTTAATTAAAGACCTTGTTCAAGATGGTTGTACGAGGAATGGTACGAAGGCTTTCTCGCCTCGCGCACATGTAACATAAAGAAATGAGGAAAAGAAGTTCGTGGCTACATAAGGATCATTTCTCCGCTCTACTACTTTGCATTAGTTGCAGAAGAATTAAATTGTTACCTTCTTCTCTGTCAGATTTCCTTCTATTTCTGGATTCTTAATTTCACGATTAGTAAAACATGACTGCTCGTCTATTCGGAATGAACGATTGAATGATAGATTTATTAAACGATGAATTTTTACGGAGAAAGGGGAGGAAGGATGGGAGTGAAATATATGCATTCTAGAGAGATTTACATATCGAATTATATTGTATATACATCGTGTATACGTGATACGCGATACAAATAAGGTTTCCTCGGGAACTTTGAGTCCATGTGAGGTCCTTTCGCGCGCGTAAGAGTGCACGATGCGTGCTATTGCTTTAATTAAACCAACGTGACAATTTCCACGAGCAACCGAGCAGCACGCACGCTAACTAGTAAAGGAGTACGGCCGTCCATCGGCCGTTGCAATATCAAATTTTCGTAACACAAAGCGGCAACGATTAAAAAAGAAAGAGATAAAAAAAACCGAGACCTCCAGGAAATTTTGCAACCTCGTCGGTGATCGATACAGCAGAATTTCGATGGCATGGAAAACAGCTGTCGAGGAAAACCTGTTCGATGTGGCGCTCTCGAATGTCGGGGAGAGACTCTACGATTTTTTTGCGTTGGAACGCGAAAAAAATATACATTAAATCCAATCTCGCGCCGTGCGGTATCAGATATCACGCCGAAAGCTACGCGTACCTCTTTTATGAGAAACGTCGCGCTCGGTAGCGATAGTACGAGCGATAGAGCCGGTTTTACGTAAAACCACGAAGTATCGAATATTAAAGCGTACGAGAAAAAAGAAAAACGGGTCGTGGTCCGATGCAGCTCGCAGCCGGAGGCAGTAAAAGTGCAATGGCAAAGTAAACAGATGCAGTTAGAAGTTCTCGATCGGCAAAGTCGATAGGAAACAGCACAGATGTAATTACATTCAAGTGTAGTTGAATTTCATGGGAGATGAAACAATTTCACCCAAAAATTATACATGCTCCATGAACGCGTGTTTTTATCGACTATATCTCTTTGGTGAAAATTTTATTTCCGTTATTTATTCATTATTCTTTTTTTATATCTGCCGTTTGTTTCGATTACTGATATAGTGATATGTTATGGTATCCGAACACTGTGAATATTTGACATATTTTTTCAATACGAATATATAAAGAATATGTCATATTATTATAGCGGCTTTATGAACAAATAAATTTTGAATAAAGTATTAAAATTAATTAATTTTGTTTTTATTGAATATCGCGACTCTTGTAAAATTACAAAATTTTACAACATTTTTACAAACGATCTATATGATTGACGAAAACAATGTTCCAGTGCAAATGATAGAGACACAAATGCTCTTGCCCCCTGTAAAATGCACGCATTCGCGGTATTTTTCTCTGCCATTAAGTCGTAGCATTAATTTTCCGAGGTATTACACCAGAATGTTGATTCGCGGGCGATATGTATCGTCTTAACGATGCTTGTATCGTGTACAATCGTCATTAATCATTTGGATGGGTGTGCCCACGTACTCATGCGCGTATGATTACACTCATGGTCGCAAGCTTTTACTGCTCAACTGTAAATAATCGATTTTGTCGATTATTACCGCAGCATGGTTTCGATAATTTCATTGCGAGGAGAAGATACGACACATGTTTCTACAGTCTGCTCGCTGCACGTGAATCTCGAGCTAAACGATGGAGATGTGCATTTATCAAATTTAAAAATTGAAAATAGAAATGTATAGATGGTCCGTGGACCTGAAAGGATTCAAATGATTCTAACAGGATAGAACGATATGAAATTTTGAGAATTTCCAATTCGCGTCAAACTTTTGTTATCCATGATAGTTTAGCCATTACCGTGAAGAACGCGTGCGCGAAGTTTCCCGGCGTATTTTTCTCGTATAACAATCTCCGGGACGCCGTTACTTGGCATCGATCACGCGTATTCGCGTTCGATGCAGACTCGAACAAAAGCAAAGCTCGAAAAACCTCGTATAAGTTTGGATCGCCATAAATAATGCCCTGAAAAGTAATTCGATATGGAGGACTGTAAATAATGGCCAGCGCCGGAATGAGCCGCAATTTATGACCCGATATATTTGTTTTCCTCCCCCGCTCCTCTCGGTAACCCTTGATCACTGTCACGCGACATATTGTCACGTGAGATACCATGGAGACTAGAGGATGATCGATACGCAACATCCTGCGCGAAGAAAAACCCACGTGTTATCGCATGCGTGTACGGGACATGTGCCGTCGTGTCGCGTCGCGGTGCCGCGACGCTCGCGTTTCCCTCCGCTCCAAAGAAAAGCCACGATCTATATGCTAATCGGCGAACTTTTCTGGCATGATGTTAACGTTACGACTGCATCATCACGATCCGTTGAACTAATCATGTATGTGCATCTCGTAAGACTCAACAGGACGAAATCCGAGTAAAGAAGTTGTCCATGGAACCGCAAGAAACCAATAGCAGAAGAAATTTGAGAAAGAGAGAGAGAGAGAGGCAGAGACGAGTTTAAATACAGTTGAAATTCTAAATTCCCGAGATAAAACGATTTACGCATGTTTGGCCGATTATTATTAATGCGGATCAAATAAATGTCCATTAGGACGAAACGAAATTCTGACCCCCGTTTTACCCGCGGAATTAATCAACATACGGTTGGGAATGCAAAATGGTACATAACGAGACATGAGATTCGCGATCCGCAAAACAGAGGAAGGATATATTTTCCGATAATTCGAATCAGTGAAATTCCCACGCACGAAAATAACGAGATGCTCGATAGCGGCAACAAGAAGGAACAATCATCGTCAGAATGCGTTCAGAATGCGAGAAATGGAAACACACGCACGCGTAAATGCACACGCACACAGGCACACACGCACCGCGGTGCAGCAAATGGACCGTATGCGTGGCTCGCGCGCATCACGCTCATTAATATAAATTCATTAATCCGCCAGTCATTAACCTCGCCCGAGACCGAGGGGGCAACGCCCTCGTTTAATGAAAAACAGCGCGTGCGGCAGAATTTACCGCGCCCTTACTCGCGAAACGCATCGGAATGATCATAAAGAGATCAAATAAAAATTAGCATAGGGTTCTCTACTGCGCGAGATAATTTCTCGGTAATTGTGTAACGCGTGGCAAATGTACATATATATGCGATTACGGCAGTCAGGTAGAGAGATATCGATAACTCGAACCGCCGTCGCACACATACGCACAGTGGAATTATTAAGTGTACTTGCACCCGCACGATCGAGGGACTTTTCCATTTTTTTACCCGTTAAGTGCCCCGAAGTGCTATTATTTGTCACGACCAATGTGCGTGGAAATATCGCGCACTATGGAGTTGTCGTATACCACAATGACATACCGTATGACTCGCGTTATTCTAACAGGAGAGGCACGATTATCCGGATTAATCGAATCGAGGGGATAATGGACGTGGCGAACATTTTTCTATACACGGCACAATTAAACGCGTTCGCGACGAGAGACGAGAATGAGCGGTATTTCAAGGAAATTATTGGGGTGACACAAAGAGTCCACTGACGGAGAAAAGCCAGCAATTAAGTAAGCCAGCTTCCACAAGCTAGGCGAGTTTCAGCGTTCTGGGATTAAACTGGATTCTCGATTGTCCATTACGCCGATCGTTTAACAAGCCAAACTGGCCAATCGCCGGAGCTGATGATTCTGTTAAACGGACTTAAGCGGCTAGATACAAAGCGACCCTTCCGGTTGCGTCAGTCCGAAAATTGCGAAATCTCAATGTATATTCCTATTGTACATTCGGACGCATTATATTCACGAACCGACTTATTTGTCAAACCAAGTTTTTATTTACATATATTATTTACAAGAGTAAAAAATAACATTATTGTACCAGTTACATTGATCAAAGGGTTGCACATTGAGAAAAGTTGTTGCCGCAAATCGCAGAAGTCCATCCGGAAAAGCACAGATTTCAAGACTTTTTTAACGAAAGATCGGATTTGTAGGATGACTTTTGGCTTTAAAGATCCGTAGATCCAAAGATCTAAATATCTCGTGGTCAGCTTTGTAATTCTGACGAAGGACCCACGGGAGCAGCGTGATAACCTCGACCGACCGTGGCGAGCTGGTCGTCCGCCTTTGCGGTCGCATCAGCTTGAAAATTGCGGATAGCTGTGGACAGCGCGGGACGCGGGACGGAATCTACGAAACGCTTAAAAGAAGGCGCATTCGACGTGCCTGCTTCCGGTCTCCCTAGGGATCCGCCAAAACTTTCCTCTCGGGTTATCGTTACCCCGTCGTTCCGTACAGCCAGCGAAAAGTAACGTTTGGCGAAGTGGAGGAATTTTCTGTGCGTACGTGAAGCTCTCTCTCTCTCTCCCTCTCTTGTGTAATATAGCTATTTTGTTGCGAGCTTACGTCTATTTGCAA
Organism: Ooceraea biroi; assembly: GCF_003672135.1. Classification (NCBI taxonomy): domain Eukaryota; kingdom Metazoa; phylum Arthropoda; class Insecta; order Hymenoptera; family Formicidae; genus Ooceraea; species Ooceraea biroi. The sequence continues at coordinate 4,813,921 of NC_039511.1, forward strand.
AAATAGACGAGTGCCATGAATAAAGAAATGATTGATATGCGTGATACATGTGATACATCATTTGATTTCAATATTACAATTTTAATGAGATTTTGAGCATTTTTGGACAGATATCTGTATCTCTAAATTTTACGATTCATTGAGCTCGAAAAACATTAAATGTATTTTTATGATATTTCATTCTCTACCTGCTGTGTTTCTCGTGTTTTCTGTAATCAGCACGCACTCCGTACTGTTACATGTGTTACATTTTCTGTTCTCGTGTTACACGCGTCTATGCTGTACACGTCTTATATGGAATATATTACGTCCATGACATTTGGCTGTAGGTAGCGAATATGCCTGAAAGAGGAAGAGGGTTCGGGGTCAATTCCCTGGCGGTTAGAGTCAAGTGCAGTTTGGGTTCAGGTGGCGTCGACCGAGAGGGGCGGCCGACAAATATCTTCCTGGAGAATCACCGAGTACAAAAGAGCCTGTTCTCGTTGTGGCTGCTTGCCAGCTGATTCCGAATAGAGCAGAAATTGAATACTTACGAGTCCTTTTCTTGTGAAAGGCCGGTCGCGGATAATATCATCTTGAGTGGACGTGCTTTCGCATCTTTTTCTCGTGCCTGTTTAAAATATTAATAAAACTGAAATTGTTTGCGGTTGATTGTTTGCGAAAATGTTCATTTTTCGTATTTATTGGAACGAATGTTAAATTGTATAAACACTCGTTCCAATAATTACGAAATGAACAAATAGACAAGTCATCGTCAGATTACTGATGCAAGGATTCAAGCACCGAGTAAAGATATCGAACGGATTAAAACCAAATATTCCTTTATTACGCTGAATATATTCGTTACGTTTCAATTTCCAACGTTAAACGGTTTTCCATAATAAGCGATGGGTGAATTAAGCGGCCGCTGCTGCGGAGGGTAATCGAAGAGGAGTTAATCGAGAAACAACATTTTGTTATTTGTTCGCAATGCGCAACGGCCGATGCAACACAGTGCAATTTGCCATGAGGAGTGAAAGAGAGAAAAAGACACGAATCTTCGCCGCGGTTTGCCGTGCACCAGGTCTTCCAGGTTTTAAAAGCGCTAATTGCCCGAGGGGTACGAAAGTACTCGACGTAGTAGAGATCGTACCGGCTTGAAGTAACAGCACGTGGTACGATTGTATTTCTTTTTCTACATAAATAGCAGATCTCCGCGGCTTGCGCGTGTACATTCTGCCTGTCGCCCCAGGAGCAGACAGGGGTGGAGGCGGTTTATTATTCCGTCCCCAAGCTCGTACGTCCGCGTGCACCGCGAAAATAAACCGCGCGCGTCTAAATTCACGGTTCTCTCCCGGTCGGTGTAGCCGCCGCCTCCGATAATATTTACCGTGGCTCTGTCATCGATGGAAATCAATGCAAACACCATAAAGCATCGGCAAACCAGTGGTGTGTGCTACGCAAACACATATTCCTTATCGGCGGTCGAATCGGGTCCCAACCGTACGAAGTAGCCCCAGAAAAAAAGTGTTAATCTCGCCGAAGGTTTACAGTGTGCATATACATACGTGTGTATGTAACCCCGCGTTTAGAATCGGATTTAAAGTGTCGCACGTTCGAGATGTTTGGATTCCGGACTTCCGACTATTTTGCTTTCCCTGGTGAGGACACCGACACGCTGGAAATGACAGTTGAAACCGAATCCACGGATCTTCGGATCGATAAACATCGAAAATTATTAGGAAAACGTCTATAAATATCAGAAGAGAAATGCAGTCTCTTCTTCTTTTATTCCGAGAACGTGCGGTGATTCAACAATTCTGGAAATCATCGTCAGCGTATTGTTACTCATTTACTTGGAAAATTGCTCCAATCTGTATTACTACTCCCGAGATTTGTATCTAATCATCCGCATTCATATCACGTTTCCGCCAATGATCTATGACGGCGGCTACCCGTTCGCCTTAACTGTGCAAACTGGAGAAAAGCGTAAATTGAATGACCGAAACACACCGGGGACGGGCGAAACAGGAGGGTGGAAACCTTTCGGGCCGCCAGCGAGATTTCCGGTCGAAGGCTTCCGGTGAACGGTGATCCTCCATTCCGCGAGGGAATTCAGTTCCCGACGGGCGTTTCGGTTGCTTCCATTTTCGAGCCCTTTCACTTTTGCGCGTCCCTATTTTCCATCTCGCCACGTTCGTCGGCTCTTTTCTGTTTCCGTGGCATCGTCGCTGCTTGCCCTTATGCATCCGTTCTATTTCCTGGCGTTCCGGGCGTCAGTCGCATCAGACGCGCCAGATGAAGATGGAAGCTGGGATCGCTTAATAGGATTTCACGTCGTCCCGGCACTCCTCCATCTTTCTTAGCTCCTCGTTCGCGAGATTAAGCGATTCGCAATTTTGCGAGAATGCAACATCCGCCCAATCGCACGTGCGCAATTTACGAAGACTCGTGGCTTCGAAGAATCATAGTAGACAAAAAAAGATTCTTGGATCTTGAGGTCAATTTATCCCATAGTAAATCGTTTTACTTCAGTATTGTGTGCATCCACTCTTCTAGAAATCTATTTCTGCGAAGATCCATAAATTTAGTGATTCGTGAATTCGAGGAGCTGTGTATCAAACTTGGATAATTTCATTTATGTACGCACATAAATCCGTACATTGAAAGTTTCGTCGACGCGAGTGTTCGATAACTTAAAGCTCTCGAGAACCAGTAAAGGCGTTCGTCTGAGAGAAGAAAGTCAAATAGTCATGCGTCTAGGATGTAATTGTTTTCCTTGAAAACATCTTGGAAATACTCTGCGATGAATGTTTTGTGAATGAACATTACCGATGAAACAACGCGGTCCGCGATCGTTTCGTCGAAGTCGAGAAGTGCATTCGTCATGTACCGTCAGCATGCCACGCGTTTTCTGCGTAAATTGCATCGCGCATCCGACTGGAACGAACGGCAGAAACAATTTTGTTGAAGTCGCGGTATATCGTACGCCCGGGAAGTTGGAACGTATCGAAACAACTGGAGGGAACTCTTTGTTCCCCTCATTTTTCAGCAACCTTATTGCAGAGAAGAATACTTTTGCGCGCACTCGCACGGGGAACGGTAAATAAATAATTTACATTTCAAATGTTCTAGCGAATGTCGATGGGCAACGTAAATAAAGGAATCGAGACAAACATGATGAGGGCGAATGCGAACGCCGCCCTAACTTCCCAGCTTTCGTCAGAGAGACACGTTGAAGGGAGGGTGATGCGCTACTGCAACTTGCACGAGTACGAATGCAACGAGGGAGGGAACAAACGTGGCCCAGCGCCTGACAACCCCGATGCTCGTCGGAAGGGTTACGGGGTTACAAAGAGCACAAAGTGTCACAACGGAAGAGTCTCCGAATGTTTTCACTGCCGGGTGAAAAAGAGGCGCCCGGCCTCCTTTCTGCGATCGCGTCAAGGATGCTCGTCCGGTTATGGCCGAGCTCTCTTGCGTGATCCGTTCCTTCTCGAAGTTGGAACCGGCGGAATGCCGGTTATATGTCGTACGTGTCTAGTGCTCGAGAAGATTTTCGTCCCCAGGAACGAGAAACGTGACTCGAGAGTTCCCGCTGAAACCGAGCGCGCAGGGTAGAATCGTACCTCCGAGATAGCATGAATTCTTTTCGCAGAGCTTCAGTCTCCATTCGCGACCTTTTAGCTATCAAATTTGCACTCTGGGTTCGTTAATGGTCCTTAATACAAAAGAGGCACGATTCTTCGTCAAAGAAAAGCTATTATTTATTCTCGCATTTTCAGCGAAATTTTGTGGATACATGAATCTCATAAAATCTCATTTTACTTGAAAATTTCAATTTGAAGGGTAATAAAACGAAGAAAATAGGATCTACATAGAATTTATAGAACCATAGATTCGACTAACGTTCGTAGAGTCTGAAAAATATCTATTTTTCAAAGTAGCAATTGATTTTTATGTAACGTTCTCAAATATCTCAAAAACTCGAAATTTATCTACTGCTCTTTACTCTATCTTGAAATCTGTTAATATATTATCTGAATCAGCTGTATTACAATATTTGCAGTTTCGCGACATCAGTGCCTTTACGTAATCGCTTTACGTAAGATGTATTGTATTTACGTATACTGCTTTCACGGCTTCTTATCTGCACTAAAACAACTTGCGTTGCACGAAATGCCATATGCGTTACGCAATGCTGAGGTGTGATTAATATCTGTGCAGCGATGTTTATTTTTAGATCCCGTCGCATGTTATACTAGTAATATCAGTATTGCATACCCAAAGTAGTACAAGACCGGGTTAAGTGCGTGATCTACTCTAACGGCATTTTGCCCCTCAGCGATATACGCTACTTACAACCCCGTTTCGTTGTAGTTCCGCGCTGAAGTTGTAAAAGTCGCGAAGTTCGCTCTTGGAAATAAGGACGGTATGAGCCATTCAACATAACTTCGTGCACGCGTTACGTCGCGTGTACCGAATGTATCACCATTACGCAAGAATAGCTACTTTGTCAGACTCTGCGGTCCCTTATAGGAACCGAATCCACGGTTCCGTAAATTCACGGGTACTATTATTTTGTAGTGCTATCTTTCAGATCCAATATCTGTCAAAGTATTGACGCGTCGCGTCGGTTCGATCGCCGTGTGATTACAATTGCGGAAGGAAGAAACGTGACAGAAATGGCGACCGAGGAAGAGGGGACGCGGTTAATCCTTTCGTTTCCCGTCAGCCTCGGTCCTTTCTCACTTCGCAGCCTTCTTTCCCGGCTGGGCGAGCAAGGAATTTCGCCTCGCCGGAGAATTTCGGGGCGATGTGTTATCCGCTCGGGCAGGGGTATTTAATATCCAGGATATTAGAGAGGGCGAGAGATCGACAAATGGCGAAGATGAGATGAGAAAAATCGAACGATCCAAACGATCGATTAGGCCTTATTATAAAATGAATTCATTCTGTCATTACGGACTTATTATGTTGATGAATTTATTATGTCCCCCGAATTGGTATAAACGAGGAGGAATATTATAAGCGCTACCTGTTTCCGAGCTAAGGAGTACGCGCAGCAAGTTATTCGAGTAATTATTCATGCTTTAAAAAGGTGGTACGAAGGTGGCTCGGAAGATGGTCCCTTAGCGTAGTGTTACATCTTAATCCGAAGTTTTACACATAATCGCAGCGTTTTGGGCACGCTCGTTACGTCGTTACTGCAGTATACTCCCGCTGTGCAACGCCATGCCGCGCATTAATTTAATTCAAGCCGGTGAAGTTTGCTTTACTAACAGCTTTGCTTTCGGCCGGCTGTCTAGCTAGCCGCTCTCTAGATTTACTGGCTTGCTCGGTATGTAAACGCCTTCGTACTAAAAGCTTCGTATTTCTAATAAATCCTTAGATTAATCTCATAATTGCGCTCTTCAGTGAACAAATAATTCTGGAATCCATCTCGAGGGATTTTTCATCTCGCAGGACAGAAATAATTTCTCTAAATTCCACGCTTGACGGATTACTTCACCTCTAAAACGTACTTATGCATCCTCAAATCTGTAGAGGTAATGTACTCTTGTAATTGCAGATTTGTCGATTTTAGCTGTGCACACTAGACTAGACTGTTGAGAACATAGAACGGGATTTCGAAAGCGTGAACTTTCTAGTGCAGCGAAATAGACACGTAAATCCGTGAAATAGCTCGCGAATTTGTGAATTTGAAAAGTTCGTACATACATATACATTTACTGATTCTCGTATTTATGATTTACGAACGGTCATACGTAACTATGTTATATAGACAGTCTCGGAGGGCACGTGCATGGCAGTTTGCTAGGACTAGCAGACACCCGTCATAAATAAAATCGCTAGCACTCGGCGGCGCCGAAACCTGCACGAGAGCGCACGTTGAAAAATATATCTTATTACCGCCTCGTCGGCGTTGGCTGTCGACATTACTCTTCCACGTATAATAAAACTTCCGCGTGGACTAACTGTGCGTTCCTCGTGCGAAGGTAAGATGTATCTCGGGGGTGGTGTAGCCACCTCTTCCTTTCGTGGAACGCTGTACTTCATTATTTATCTTTGGACTTCCATCGGTGCAAAAATGGGAATTTCCTGTTTCCCGGGGCACGATTGCCAGCAAGCGTTGTCCCAATTAGCGCTGCATCGGATCCGCATCATCGCGCAGACATTCGCTGATTACGTTCGACCTGTGTTCGATCGCGTCGCTCTGGTCGTACGGCGAATGGTATTAATTAGATCAATGACCGCGCCTGCCCGAGATATATCATTGTCCAGTTCCATGAAATAGGCATCATCGATCAACCGTTCTACTCCAATTATATCTCGCTCCGTTTAAATTTAGCATCAAGCCGTCTGTCTTCTGTAAAATAAAGAGACCGCGGAGTCTTTAAACTATTGAATTTTTTATGTTCTTAACTACTTTTAGTCCACCTAATATAAAGTGTTTTGCATAATAATTGTGCTAGGAGGATGTATTTAATCAATTTCATCCTCTCTGCAATTACAATATTCATTCAATGTTATTTACAGAAATAGAATACGCAAATAAAATAATAGAGTCTACGATCTTTTGTAAAATTTAAATATCCACGACTCGTAATATTTCTTCGAGAAACAAAATGTTTTTCAGAACATTAATTTTTTTGCGTCTGTCAAGTAATTACACAAAATAAATTTTTAAACAAAGATTTTGTAATCGCTCCAGTCAACTGCTTAAAAGTCTCTTAAACCGACAACGGTAGTGAGACCCTCATGTGGGCTGTCTGCAAATTTAAAGCCCATTTAATTGGACGAAAATTACAAGCAGCCACAAACGACAGGCTCGATGTCTGTCTCGCTCTAAGAACAAGTAAACCAATTTGTCGCGTAAATAGCCGGCGCAGTTCGGGAAGAGCAACCGGTTTCACCGACACTGATACAGGTTGTCAAAGTTTGCTCGATACGCTAATGCCGCCAATAACATTGCTAGCGCCAAAGAGACAATGCGATCGAAGCTTATACGAGCGGCGCTTCCGAGTTTCGGGGACTCGTCCTTTCATCCTTTATACCTACACCCGAACTCATCCCATTTACCCGCTCGCCGGTGCGCCTTGCATCGACTCCACCACGCGTTCGAGTTCACTGTTTCTGGTTCTGGCTTAGTAGAGCATCGACCGGGCCCGCTACACGCTTGTTACGTCGTAATGAAGTAGCCGATGCACCCGACTTGCCGATGGATCGCGTTTTGATGCGAGGCATCGAGTGCATGCGATGAGTTATTAAGCCTCCGCGCGCAATTGGTATCCATGTTGCATCGACATTCGAACTTTATGCGGAGCTCTTCGAGGATTTAACGGATTGTTGCCCGCGTACGGACTCGCGATTCCGGAGGTATAAATCCTCGTCTTTCGGATTTAGATCTTTCAGAGGGCCGGCAATGCAATGTTTTCGAGTCACGGAGTTCCTTTCGGGGAACTAGTTTGTCGTTCCAGCAAACTGGATGTTACGATATCTCCTGTCGCATCAAGAATTAATCGCACTTTTAATCAAAGCTCCGCGGCTTCAGAGCGCCGTGCGCCTTGAAGTAAGTACTCATTTCTGAGACGCGAGAAATCACGAGTCTTGAAAGGTAATTACGCGCCAGCCTACCTTGCCGCGCTCTACGTAAGAGGCTCTGCCTCCTGGCTTCTGAAACGCGACACCCGCGACCATTTCTTAATAACGTATCCCCTTTAATCCACTACTAACCCTTGGCGGAAACGCAATACCCCTGGGCGCCTCACCATATGACACCGGAACGACGAAATATTGCGGCCGACTTGGCCCTCGTCCGCCATCAAAATCCTCCGTATATCGCATTAATGCAATATCGAGTTACGTCCTACGGAGAGGACTTAAAGTGCTTCCTCCTTTCGTTGGATTACATGCATAGCCGTTGTACATAAATCCATTTCTGTTTTCTACCACAGAGGCAGCGTAGAAAACCGTGACAACAAAATGAGTATTCACGGGTCCGAAGACCCTACAACCGAATAAGATTTCGGTCTGCAAATTACGCGGATTATCTGTCAGAGTCCTTGCAATCCTATACACATTTTCAGATATCGCGAATTTGCAGAACCGGAGGGAGAGTTTCAATCCGATATAAATTTAACGTGCACGCGTGCAATATATAAACATAAAGCCGGAGACATTCTCAAAGGGAGAATCGACAATACACGGCAGTTATGCGATTCCTATTTACAGAACTCCCGATTCGCGTCGTCGACAAACAAACTCCCATCGTCATTAAACTCGAAACTCCGTCTACTACGAGAGAGAGAGAGAAACAGAAAGAGAATAGAGGGAAGGAGAGAAAGAGATAATCAAACACATTTTCCTTCGGCAGCGACCCTTCTCCCGCGAGTAACAGAGTGGAAGTTACATATGCACGGACGTGATTCGCTTCGAAAAGTAGGTCGTCTTGGTCGCACCTGCGCTATGCGTCGTCGGTCATGGTTGTGAACGGTGGAAGGGCGAAATGCAGTCGCATCCAGACGCTATCCTTTAAGGATTTGGAGCATTTTCGTGTCGAGGCCAGGTGCCTCTATAGAACGACACTGACGCAAGTCGGTACCGACCCCGTGAACCCCGAGGTCTCGGAATCGATAGCAACTGACCTTGAGCCATTCTAAGCTTCACCCGTTATGCCCTCCGCAGCGGAGCCTCGCGGCGATTCCGCTGCAGTCGCTGTTTGGTGACCTAAAAATTTCTGGCGCCGTACATTCCTTCCACTGCTGCGGGCTGCGGTAATCCTAGAATCGTGGCTCGTCGATGTATGCGTGTTACGAAAGCACTAGAAGTACGATTTAGTAATGCAGTAAAGACTCCTTGAATTTTGGGATCTCGTCTGGAGAAAGGAGGAAAACCGCTGTGTAAGCGATTTCGAGCGTACAAAACTGTGTACAGGGATGGAATTTCAAGAGTTTCCCGTATAAATCCAGCCACAAGAATTTGGTTAATCACAATGCGGAGACTTTACCGCTCGTATATATATACTCGTATATATAAACGCAGTTATGACGTTTTGTATTTATTATTATGTCTCGCGCGCCCTGCATTACACGGAAAGACATTTTCGCATGAAGTTTGTTCACCCAGGGTGAGCTAGCTTTAAAATATAAGTTTCACCTGACGGATAGTACTTCAAGCGCATTCACGACTTCGCCAACTTAACTTCATATATCTCTGCCTTTATCTCTTTCTCTCTTCGCGCGGCACTGCACTGCTTTCTGGGTTCAGGAAGCCCGGCGCTGTCTTCATCTCGAAATAATCCTGGCCGGAGTAGCTCGAAGATGTCTTAGCATCCCAGCCATTTGTCTTCCCGGCCGTTCGGTTGGGATCATACGCAATATGTCGCGGAGGGCGGCACGTTTTGTCCGAACACGGGGAATGGTTTAGCGACGGGCAGGGGGTGGGCGCGAGGGAAAGGGTAAGCCGCGGATGAAGGACTGCGACATTGGCATAACCGATGGACTGCCTCACCGCCCGATGAATCATGGACTCTGCGCCAAACTCGGGTGCCATCTTGCTGTCCCACTACCGGGATATATCGACGCGAGTATCTCACGGTGTCCGACGTGCATGGCATATTTAAGATGTAGAATTTCAGGCGAGCGAAGGCGGTAATCCGTAGACTTAAGGGATAAAGGATCTGTGTATATACCGCAGATTTTCAGACTTCAATACTGTGAAGATTGACATTTCGTGAAAATTTAAATAATCGAAACGTCGATTGTTGAAATACATTTACGCTACGATGTTCACGACATTTTTCAATGCAAAGATTTAAGGATCTGGCGAAACTAATTTTTTACATATTAATTTTAGTAACTTCTAAAGATCGAAACTTTGGAAATTATAACATTTGCTCATTCATTGTTCTTGAACATTTCGAAATTGCGAAACAAGATTGATACATGATATGTTTAGTATATGTCACATCCGCTTTATTAATCCATCTATTCATGTGTATATGCAACAGAGTTACCAAACGCTAAATGTTCCTCTTCATCGTTGGGATACAATAATGCAAGCGTATCGTGTAATATAGACCGACTGTGAATATAGTGATTCACATCAATATTACTTGACGCAAGCAATTAGTTTGTCATCACACAATGATAAATCGCATTATTGACAATGTTAGTGTCATTATCATATTGAAGATTGATCGAAATTATCTCTTCACTAATTATCGTCATTTGCTGTCATCGAGTTTCCGAACGTATCAAGTTTCATAATGTTGGAAGCGTCACCAGAATTAAAAAATTATCGTCAGGCTTTCATCTCTCAAAGACTTTTAAAACGCCATATAACTTTTTATATAATACTTATTGAACACAATATTTTATCGTACCTTTTTACGCAAAGATGGTATCAAGGCGGTGCAACAATTGGTTTCTTCTTTTTTTACGCAAGTTGTATCAGGAAACTGCGCGATTTGCATCGCAATGCAAGAAAGTTATTTTTAGAGTGAACGGCAGGTCGTTCTTTCGTAACGCTCCCTTTTTGAAAACGCATTCAGCCATCATTTCCGTAAATCATCCGGTCCAAGTTGTTACTTCGTAACGGGCAAACTCGAGTAATTGCCCAATCAAATCAGCGCTAGCTGTCAGCGCTCTGTAACCCAGTTACACGTTCCGTGCGTTATACGCGCGGTCGCAAGTGATCATAGTTGCTACAAGCAATTCAGATGTAATGATCCCTCCAACAATGTCAGCGACAAAAGTGAAGTTGACACTTTTCGCAATGACCCGCACCGTGTTTTACGTCCCGTGCTTACACGCCACTTAAAACATGCGCTCGTTTTTTACCCGGAAACTGGAGTACGAGTTTCATAATTTGATATTGTCACGCGGATGTCATCTAATGCGCTTATAATATCTTCTCTTCAAAGAATCTTTGAACCTCACTTTGAACCGCTTTACGTTCCATTTAATGTTAGGACATTTTAGAAGAAAGTAAAGATAGCAATCCGCGTATCAGAGCGTGCATTCAATTGTTTGAAGATTTAAGAGCCTGAAAATTGCATGGCTCCGACGGCAATATTCAGAGATCAGAGCATCCGAAACTCGTGATGCTTTTATAGGTCTATTCAAGATACCTACAGATCCGAGGACCATCGATTCTGAGAAAGAAAAGGCATCGCTCTGAACAGGACGAAGACGAACGATCTATCTAGGATTGTGTTCCATTGTATATTTCTTTCTCTCTCTCTCTCTCTCCCTTTTTTTCTCTCTCTTTCTTTCTCGTATATTTTTCACTCGGGTGCGCGCTGAATTCGAAAAGTGGCGGGGCATAAAATATTTATGGCGGCGCGCCTCATTGCCCGCATAAATATTGGGATTCGCCGTGAGCAATCGGCTTTCCTCCTGTGGATGCTGTGGAGGGTAAGCTCAGATGGACCCCAGGGAAATGCTTGTTACGAGGCGCTCTGCCGCGGGCACGTGCGGTTTCACTCTGGAATACGTGGCAAGGACACCATCGAAGTTCATTTGCGGCCAGACGATTCCGGCACCTAAAGATCTCGAGATGCAATAATCCAGATATCCCGCTCGGGGTCTCTCCTAATTCTGTAGCTGAGAACGTCAGTGCCCGAAAATACAGAGAATCGTAATGTCTTAATTCTGACATACTCTGCAGTTTCTGATTGAAATTCGGCAAAAGATAGTTAATTTTGAAAATTTTTGAATCTCCTCATGTTTGATAATTTCGTTTTCATTTTCATTTCCCTTGCTTTTCTCTTCGAAATGATACAGTATTTTCTAAAATGCTGCTTTACGACTAGCACTTTAAGAAGTTAATTTTATATATTACACTTAGCGATTCTATTTAGCGTTATCTTATCTTGTTTAGTCTGATATTTAGAAAGCTTTCTAGGTTCATTAAAAAATTAATTATAGAAATATCTGACACAATTTAAACCTACTACATATGTATTATGTCTTGCAAAAAGAGTTTAAGCGCAACGATTTGTAGGCAGTAAATACGTACGAGTTACAAGCACTCGTTCGTAAGTCAAAAGCTCGCGTGACGACGTGCAGAGCGTCGCTCTCATTCTCCAGAAATAAAGCAGAAATTACATCCGTACGGGGTCGTACTCGTTGCTTAGCGGCGCGCAACCTTGAATTAACCTGAAAAGTACCCAACCTTACCCCCTGTACATCGTTCTTGTAATTGACCTTGTTGAAGGGAGTGCCGGCTAATTAGCCTCGGCTCAAAGAGCGCAAGTTGCAAGTGCGGTGGTTCAATTTCATACCTCTTTGCTCGTGTTCCACTGCTTCCAGCAACCTCTCCCCCAGCCGCCCTCCTCATGTCCTTACATATCGCTCCTCACTCTTTTCCACGAGATACTCATAAAAATCTTGAAGATACGCAGAGACATAAAGAAAAGACAAACAAGAGAGTATATCACTGAATCTGGACGAACAGAAACATTGAATCGTTGTGATTTCGCCAGCAACCTCGGTTTCCCTGGTTAAATTATTAAATTCGCCGGAAAGCGTCATGATGCTTGCTTTTCTTATATTTATCGCGTCAGAAGTTTATACGACATTTTTTTGTACGTAGAGGAGAAAAACGAGAGAAAGAAGAGAGAGAGAGAGAGAGAGAGAGAGGAATAATGTGATGAGAAGAGATGAGGAAACAGCACTTTGCAATTTCAATGATTAATTTTGACAATAAGATTATCCACTCGTTCTTACGTTTATTAAAATTGCAACCATTTTATAAATATTTAATCAAGTAATCATCTTTAATTTAAAATTATAAGCAGATAATGTATAAATTATTTACAGAAAGAGAATTTTCACGTATCGTAGATATAAAGTTATGTAACGCGATGTTTTATTGTATTAGTGAAGATCATTTTATATTTAGACATCCAGCTTTCTTGTGTCTCGTCTTGTATTCTTCCAATTGAATTATCAGATTCGGCACGTTTCGCAGCTTCTTTTAAATTCAACGCACCAGCAAAGCGTTTCGATGAGCTTACATTGGCGGGGTGAGGGTAACCTCTGCGCTTCCTCTTGAATAACAATGATTAACTCGCGCGACGCCCTTTGTAAGGGATCACTCGGCCGTGGAATCGCGACGAATACGAGGATGATTAATTACGCATTTACGGTTTATTCGCGCGTGGCTCGTGCGGTTTAATCGAACGCCCGCGACTGTAATTGTACGAGAGGCTCGAATTAATTCAATCGCGGGTGTAACGGGCCGACGGAAACTTGTAATAATCGAATATCAAACCGCGGCTGTTTCGGGTCATCTCACGCGTGCGCGCGCGTTGCGCTTTTTGTGCATCGGAAATCTCATTAGTCACGCGCGGTAAGCACGCCGCGGAAATTCGCCGTCGATGTCGGATACGCGGGCGTCGCGACGCTTCCGCCGTGTCTTTAGAATTTTTCGGGCCAACGGCGCCAACATCAGACGCTGGGAATTCGGATGAATTTTCGAGGAATCGCGCGCACCATCGCGCAACGCTGATTTACGGCGATGCGAGAATGCTCGCAAAAAGTCAAAAATAACACCGGAAGCTTTACCGTTTCCGTCGACGCGCCGGCGTGTCAACGCGCCTCCTCTTCGATTCGTTGACGGATGAGCAACCGACGCGCCACGTCGGAAAATAGAACGGAACAAAAAGAACGCGCGACGAGGGTGGTCGCGGACGACGATTCGGGAAAGAGCGAAAAATCGCTCGATTCTCGCCGGGGCGGCATCAATTTTATTTTTATTATCGGCAGTTCTGTCTCTGTTTCTCTCCTGCTACCGCCCCCTCCTCGGGATTTGTTATCGGGCTTTGTCGATGCAACCGGTGATTATTATTACTGTTCTTCGTTTATACGCGCTCGAATGATTCATTGAACGATGCTTGATTGTTTTCCTGTCTCTCTTCGCCGTTTTGTACTTTCACGTTCGTTTTATCTCTGTGCTTATTACGCATCACGTGAGCAGAAGAGAGACTTAAATTTTCAGAAATATGATATAACCGGTTCAAATGAATTATAATATAATTCATGTCCCGATCGTTAAATGTGTAAAAGCAAATTTCTATTTTTCAGAGTTTTCGTTTGTAACTGACTTTTTTCGTTCGACTGAAAAACATTTTTGGCTTACGATGGATTTGTTTCTCGAGTTTTTAGTTTTTACAAGAGACATCTTGATAAATGCACTGCTCCCGGGTTCGGTGGAATGGACGATTGTCCCTTTTTCGTCCTGGATCCTGGCATAAAATTCAGTAGAGTCGTTTCCGTTTACCGATCAATCCATCAATCAAGCCCCCGCGCTTCAAACGCAATAACAGCCGTCACTGTCTCTCCTCGAGTCGACGGTGCGGGGCGGAAAGGACTCTGATGAAAATAAAAAAAAAAAAGACGAAGGTAGATAGGTCGATAAGGATTTTATTATTAGTGAAAAGAAGGAGAGAAACTCATTTCCGAATCGAAAAATGTTAAAACACGGGAAATGTTAATGATACACCGTGAAATATTATATTAACATCGAAATTGAGTATAAAATATAATAAAAGTACGTAAAGTGACTTCATTTATTAATTGCAGCTTAATTTATTTTAATTAATTTAAATATTAATTGAGTTTCAGTATTCTGTACTTTTGTCAATCCAAAACTGCCTAATAATATAAAATTATTGAAAAGGAGTTTATAATTACTCTGCAAATATAAATCTCCATAATCTCTAGAATCTAATAATCGAATCCTGCATTGAAAATTCTGTATTTAGCTGAGAGATTAACAACGCGTCGCACAAAGTGCATGTTAATAAGGATAATTGCTTTAATCGAATGTCGCCCTTTCATCGATCGCGCGGTTCGTCTACTTCAATTCTCTTTATTCGACGCTACCCCGTCGCCTTTTGCGAGGCATGGCGATAAAGTAATTTTAATTATCACATTAGCGCGCGCGACAACGGCGCCGAGACAACGGGACTCGTCGTATCGCAGGCACGAAACAGAATTTTTCATCTTAACGAGAACGGCAGTCTTCGGCAAATTTAATTAAACGATCGGGAAGCAAGGTGAGAGGGACGCGTCACCCACTCCGGTTCGTTGAGGCCGGCGTGTCCATCGCCCGTAGTTGACCGTCCATCGAACAAAGAATGGTGACGATAATTGGAGCTGCAGCGAAATGAAGCCTGTAATTGCCATTCCCGGGACCGGAGCCGACGTGTTAGATTCTCTCCACTATTTCTTTCTGCCTTGGACGCGAACTTTATCCACGCAGTTTGAATCGAGTTTATCAGGTCTTCGTCTGTCCCATAGATAGTAATTCACTGCACGTAAAGGAGCTTTCTCTTCCTTTCTCTAAAAGTTTTCAGAATAAAAAGTAAATATTAGGAACTACCGGAATATTCCACGGATATGCAATGACAGAGATCTGTCTGAGAATCCAAAAGGACATGAACGAACTAAAAAAAAAGAAGAGAATTCAGAGTCATTAATGAGCTAATTTGTGCCGCGTCGTTTACTTCTCTCTCGACATATTGCTCGGGTTTTGGAGATTCGTTAACGTCTCAGTTTTGATCGACAAGAAATTCATATGGCTTTCCCCCTGGCTCATGGCGGATGCTCGAGAAGCATAGTCAGACTACTGTCACCCTTTCGGCGCAGGCTTGTGTACTTAGCAGGTGCACGCACGCATGCACGCAGGCAGACATGCACGCACGTACGCGTGCTCGGTGATATTATCTAAAAATAACGAGCGACGAACGACGCCAGCAGGTCGTTCGAACGTCTCGTGGGAGTCATAATCGCGTGGCCACGCGTGTGGGGATTGAAAAAACTATAACGTAACCAGCCGCGTAATTTATAACTCTTGATTTTCCTCGGTGTCGTGTATCCGGTTAAACGATAATCCGCGCCGCGTGCAATCTACAACAGAACCTGCGCCGGCTATGCAATTTTCTTCAAAGATTCCGCTTGAAGATTAAGAAGTATATTAATGTCAAGCCGCGCGGTAATCGATACATGGAAAATCTCCACTGCGTTACGCGCGCTCGCGAATCTCAATATCCTGCCTTCGGCTAAATCAGATAACGACACGTCAGTGCGTGAGAATAATTCGTAAGAATAATTTCGCCACGGGAAGAGCCACGCGATCGTTCCAACAGCGCGCGTTGTTGCTGCAACCGGAAGACAACTTTGAGATTAGACGCGGGACCCAGTACCGCGGATTACACGATTAAAGTGACTTACTTTTGGCGCTCACGTACGCGGTGTAATTTTGTCGTCACGCGAAATTATTCGTTGTGATTCTGAAATTGTAACGATGCCGTTGAAGTAAAGTTGCGCTGTTCGCTTCAGGGAGAGAGGAGAGAAGTTGTTGTAACGTCTAGAACAAGCCGGCGTAGAATATTTTGCCCCGGTGTTAGATAGCATGACGCAAATACCGCGCAAAGCTGTGACTAACTTTGTATTTCATGAAGTTGTTACTAGCCACCTGCTGTAACCGTGGCAAACGGAAAATCGTGTGGTTTACGTGCCAAGTTATCGGAAGTTTCTTTTGTCATCAACGGAAAACTCGATTGTTCGCGATTAATCGTCCGGAAACGATTAATGCCTCTATATTCGTATTGTCTCATCTATCTCACGCAAAATGAATTAATTTTGTTTAAAATTATTATTTTAATATGAAAATGTGTACGTCGCAGGACCGTTAATTCTTTTAATTAAATCATTTCGACAGCGGATTAATTTGACCGATTAACGTCGAGTGGACGTTAACCCACATATTTTGGATTAAATTATTAAAACATTATGATATTGAATTGATCGCGTTGCTTCAATATTAAATATTTCCACATCTTTATTTATATTGGCTGCGAATCTGGTATTTTAACGTTTAATTCGATTATGAAGCTTTACACGATTTATATGGAAATTGTAGAATTTCAATGGAAAAGTCTCTCCGACGAGACTAACCGTATTTCAATTATTTCGCGAGACCAGCCGGACGACGAGCAAATATAGCTGCACGATTTCGTTCTAAACTGCACCCTGCGTCAGAACGCGGTCGAAATTTAGTCCACATGTGCGCGGCCGTAAGAATCTCTCACTTTAAGCAACGTTCATGTTACATTTACAGCACGATTTACGGAACTTCGTCGATCAACGGAAAAGTTCCGGTCCCTCGGGACTGGGAAGGGGAGAGAGTGTCGGGAGAGTTCTTTGATGTCACTTAAAATATTCCTTCTCGTAAAACCGTTATCGAAGTGTCGTTTTACAAAGTGCTGGCGAGAAAGGCATGTACAAGAGTAGCGGCAACTTTATCTTCCAGTAACTCACATCCCATTTCTCTTCTTCTGTGATGTCATCCTGGACGTTTAGCAGCCGAAACGATTAAAAAGGATTCCGACAGTTTTTGAATCGTCCTAGCCGCAACGACCTAGACGTTCTCAGCCTCGCCTCGTTAAATTTCGGACTTATCGATCTCCACCTCGTCGACCACCCCTCCGAACACAGTCGGCGTTCATTCCCGTATCTTTCTTTCTTCCGGGAAAGTGAATTATATGCGGGGGTGGCTTTTGGCGCGCGTGGAAAGATAGCGGGGGCGATTCTCCGTAAGGTGAGAGACCGTCGGTGCAATCTTCGTACGAGACCCGCCCGGGCAGCTCCCTATCTCGTCGTGGTAAGCACCCCGACCTAGCCCGACGTACCCACTTACTTTTCCCCAACCGGGTGTGGCGTGCAGCGTGTGCAGAGCCGCGCGCGCGAAACGCCGCGGTGTGAAATACCGTTAATATAACTTTGCGCGGTGATTTATGCCGACCATAGCGCGAGCACCGCACGCGCGGAGAGCGGTGACGAAGGGTTGAAACGAGCACCCTGCTGCCGTGCTCGGGGCAGGACGATGATCGTTGAACGTTGTTTACGGTCTACCATCTGCCCCTGGGATACGTCCGCGTGTCTGCCTTCTTCCCAGCGCGGCTGCGTTCGACTCGTTCTTTTCACGCCACTATATGCCGCGCGCGAGCTTGACGAGCGCCTTTTTTAATATTCGAAACCCGTAATAAACGACGCGCGTAAAAAGCGCGGCGGTCTATGCATACGGAAGCGCCAGCGTAACTTACGAGGCCGTGTGTAAAAATAAAAGATGCATCATAGGTGGAATATCATGCACCCCCTGATGAACTTGATGTCGATTTTTCTTCAGCAAATATTCCGGTAGAATCTAGGTGGGCTCGTAACTATCTGACATTAGTTCCGCGTAATTGAGCCCCGAAGTAAATTTCTATTAAGATGGCGTAGAATGACTCTCGCTGCCTTGACTGGCAGAGGAGATCGCTGTTCCTCTCGCTTTGGATCTTATTGCTCGCTCTGTAGGCTTGTGTAGCGCCTAGAGAGGGATCACCATCTCTCCAGAGATGTTTGCACAGCTTCGTGATACATACGCGAGAACTGCGCATTATCCGCACGCCAGTCCATCACAGCGATCGCGACTGTCAAGCCGACCGGTGTGGCTTAGCGCATCGTGATCGATACAGACTCGGTTGCCGGTGACGAGGATCGATCGCGCGTCCGGCGCACGGATTGTAAGGGATTAGCCTGGCGATCTGACTACATGCTCGGGCAACTAACTTTATCGCTTCCAGCTGGAATGGTTCGTGCGACAGCCGTGCCGTGGCGAGCGTACAGAATCCCGCTTGATCCTTCAGGCGCATTGTGAGCGGGTCGGAGGCGAGCTGGCGCGTTGCTGGCAGCTAGCAACGCTCGTAAATGTATGCGCTTCTCTCCTCCGTTAGGTACCTATGCATCTCGAAGGCACAATCTATCATATCGCGCACACGACGTCACGCGAACGTGCTTCAACTAGTCGGACACAAGCGACGTTCCTTGCCATCGGAATCACCAACGGGCGAGGCGGCGCCTTTATAATGAAGACGTGCGCCGACGTCGACGTCGATGTTCCGCCATCAAGCTGCCGCGCTTCTCTCCCGGACGATAGTCGCCGGACTGACACGGCGGAAAGTGGGAAGCTGCTTCCCGTGAAAAAGGCTCGAGAAGACAGGCGAAGGAAGCGCCTATTTTTTTTCCCGATATTATATCCTGGACGAGATTAATATCGAGTCGCTCGTTTTAGAACCTAGTCTCCCATGGATGATTGAAAGAATTGTGAACTCTCGAAAATTAAAATATTCATGGTTCCATGATTCGCGTTACAGACTATAAGGAATTGAAAAGTAACATTAACAAATAATATTAAAGATCTAACATAATTCAAGGAGTGAATTAAAGATATTTAAAACTCGAAACTATCGAACACGTATCGTTATTCCAAGAATCCCTTGGTGGTCTCGTCTTACGCGAACTCTACCGCCATCAAACCTACCACTAAAGCTACCCCACGCATAATTTACTCTCCCGCGAGGGGTGTTGCTTGGTGCACGCTGGCGTCGTGTCCACCACCCGGCTAAAATAAGAAACGGCGTACACGGAGAATGACAAATTGCCGGGGATTACGTTACTGCCTTCCACGAACGGGGTTCTCCCTTGCACCCCTGTCTGCGGTCCCGACGTTGTACCCTCCGCGCACAACGGTAAAAATATTACCTTGCGGTAGCTTGAATGGCCCTGAATCTTCGTCCCCGGTAATTTTATGCGAAATTTCTCCGACAGATAAGTACGCATGATGATACTTAGAAGATTTCTGTCAGCAAAATGGAACGTTCGTCTTGTCGGATTGGTGAACTACTCGCGGAGTGGCTCGAGATAGCGACGGTTGCACGCGCACCAGGCGGGAATTTCCTCTCGGAATAATTTACATTACACTTTTCTCCGGCGAAAATTCTGTCCAGAGTTTAATTACTCCGCTAATTTACAGGGGAAATTACTGTGAAACTTACAAGCTGTATTACGACTGATTCGTCAATGTAAATTATTGGATTTTATCGAGACTTTTATCGCCGTGGAAAATGTTTGAAAATACGAATATGAAAAAGAAATATGAATGCCTCGTACTCTTTCGCATGTAACAAAATAGCAGGTTGAAATATCGTATTAACGAGCAACTGAACCCAACTAGTTACTCCAGATCAATAACGTACAACTTTACCACGTTGCATTGACCTTTGCTCCACAATAACGCGTAACGATCTGGCTGGATCAAACGCAATTTTTGGACTGACCGTTATTAGAAAGTCCAATATCAGCGATTACGGCCAGCGACAGGTGTAATAGAACGTGACAGTCGTCATTAGCGATCGCTAATAATTCTTTATTGAATTTATCCGAGAATAGTTTCATATTTCTCTCTCTCTCTCTCTCTCTCTCTCTCTCTCTCTCTCCTAAATTAAGAGTTAATAATGCTTAAAATTGACTATGTTTACTATTCGTTATTTCGTTATGTAAATGTAACCAAGCAAACGCGGTACGTGTCGGCGAAGTACGGCGAAACTCGTCGTGCTTTCTCGAGCGTAACTAGAAGATGGAGAAAGGGGATGCGCGGATTTGTTACCAGTCGCGTGGATTACCTTGTTCGCCAACAACTTTGTCCGCCCCGTTTCGTATTTCGGGGTCGCAGGAGCCGCGTATTGCCTGGCAAGAATACCGGGCTCTCCCGCTGCCGGCTGTTTCCCGGATCCACGAAGACCCGCATTCTTCAATTTTCAAACCCCCGGATACTAGATCTCCCGAATCCTCGAATTCCTCTCGGAGCCTTCGGAGACCAGATCCTGCAGATCGTTCGATTCTTCGCGTTATTGCGAACGTAGGCACGCTTGAGTGGTCGATTTACTGTATTTCGCGATTATAGCGCTTTCCTATTCTTTGAATTCTTGTCGGATATTTATCAGCGCTCTCTTGGACCCATGGGGTCCTCGGACGATTAGGTACTTTCAAGGAGTTTGCAGGAATTCGAGCGTAAGGAGGGAACGAAAGGGGATGGCTCGGATTCGTTACCAGTCATGCGGATTACCCCTTTTGCCGCCAAGTTCGCGTTATCCGCTCCGCGCGGTGAATATAGAAATACCTGGAGCACTTCCGGCGCCGCCACTTCCACTTGATTTCCCGGCGAGTATATATATATATGACTTTGATGATGTTTTATGGCGAAAGTTCTCTCGGATCGCGCGATCGGAATTACCACCACAACGACAAACGCAGCAACGTCACACGCGTAACACGCACGATTTACTTGCGCATACGTTTTACGTTGACCCGCATCCAGTTATCGATTTGAAATGCAGCCGATACCGTTCGCGTTGTCGGCACTGGCGAATCTTAAAACGGCAACTTTCTTGACCCCTTGTACAATTTTATTTCTGTGCGATCTTGGATTTCTGCTTGCCTCAGGTCTTTATACCCTTAAAAGAGATAGAAAGAGGAAAAGAAACGCCCAAGTCTTCTTTCACCTTTATACCTTACAGCATCAAACGTCTGCTGCGCTGCCAAGGATGCGGCACTCCGTGCAGCTACGCGAGTGGGACTCACAGTCTGAGAGACAATGCTTGTTCGTAGTAGTCGGATCTCGTTATCGTCCGCCTGGTTACTCGTAATTGTACGGTTTCTTCTTCACGCTCGACTAGAGCCGATCGCTTAACATGTGTTCGCCGAAGGAACGGCTGACTGTTTTTCTCGTTACCTGAAACGCAATCGAGGAACTGTTCACGGTCGATTGGCCGACGTAATCGAACGAGAGCTCTCGACCGACAAAGCCGCGCACTTGAGAATCAAATGGAATCTCGCGGGTCGAACGGATCCATCGATCGGCCTGGGATCGTCTTGTACGACGAATCGGGCAACCGCAAATCTTGGTGCAAAGCAACCCGGTTTATTTAATTGCGCCGGGCGTTGCGCGAGTTTCGTCTCGCTGAGAGCGAGTAGTGACAGATGCATCGGCAATTAGACTGCACCTAGAAAACGCCCCTTCCGATGAAAAGAGAGCCGCGTGTCGGCGAGCAAATATTACTCTTGCCGCTTATTACACGTTAGCTCGAGTTACTCATTACTCCTGCCGCGGTCAATTCATTTTTCTAGCTTTCCATCAACTGAGAGAATATTTGATTTATGCGGCCCTTTCGCAGACACAAAGCTAACTTCATCCGCAGCAAATTAATTTGACATTTAATTTGTGCGTTAGCTCGAACATTTATCGTACTGCACACAGAGACGTAGCTGATACGGCTACACCTGATCGTACAAACGGCCGTAATTACGTTATTACGTATCTATATGTGTACAAAGCGGTTTAAAGAATTTACGTAATTAATACTAAAATTGGCAGATAACATTTAACTCCGATTCTCCGTGAATTTACATCGGTTTCTTGATGCCTCGTTTATTGTATAATATAAATTACAATATGCAAACTCTCTGATATTCATGAAGCTTTCCAATGTATGCGTGCAGCCGAAAACGCTGATGTGATAATCAGTAATCTGGTAATCGCCGATAACAGCTCTTAATAACATGATTAAACCACTGTTAATTAAATGGTCATAATGAAAACGGGGGGAAGTCGTAAAAGTACAGCCCAGCGGCTTCAGCAGACAGGCCACACGTTAAGCAACGCCCTTGAAACGGCGAACGTTGCAACTCGCCGTGCAACACGAGACACGGAATCCACTTTACAATAGTCCACCGTTTACCGGCTACGGACGGCTGTATCGGGGCTGATTAAGAGCCATTCTGCTGGACAAGCGGATGGAAGGAGAGACGGGACGAGGAATGGACGGCGACGGGGATGGACGCGTCTCCTCGCGGCGACGTCTCCAGAAGACGTGGGTCACGGTGATAAATTAAGGCATCAACCCGTCCCTTCTTCCAGCCAGCCAGCCAGCCAGCCAACCGTGCAGCAAACACACGCTCGCTGCCTTCCTTCGTCTTCGCTTTCAGGACGAGACATTCCGGCCGTCTGCGACGCTTCACCTCCGCGTGGAGAGCTACCCGCGCAACTGCTCTCCCCTTGGGGATGGCGCCATGTGCTACGGGGATGATATACGAAGGACGAGAGGCGGTGCGCATGAAATATCTATGGGACAACCGAATGGCGGGTCCTGTTCGCCGTGAGGCGTGGGTGCGGGTGCACGCGATCGCGGTCTCTCCACTTGGACTCACGAATTAACGTTAATCACAACTTCCTCGAGCTCGGTGATGACGCGGCGGTCCCGGACTCCGGAACTTCGGACGCAACGCGCGAACATGCGGGACACACGCGCACGTTGCTCCTGACGGATGCTCGTCCGGCACGAATGACGGCATGACGCTCTTGTTTTCCGTCCACGGTTGTCTGGAGATTCTCGACAATCGCAATTGCAGCTGCGAGGCTGCGGCTCTTGTCGACTTCGCGAGCAGATGTCTAACGATCGCGATCGTCGACGGGAGAGATGCCTGGAAATCCTTGCAACGGTCGTCCTTGGAGTTCGTCGATGATGAGTGAGACCCGTGGTCGGTGCTCTGGTGGTGGATATTTCGTAACTTTGAATCCTGGAACTTCTCGCTCGCACGGCGCCTCTTTATCATGTTAATATCACCGGCGAGGAGCACGATGATGTAAAAACCCATTTTCTGACACGAGTCCCTTCGAGAATTAACCGGGCGGTCGGAGTTAAAAAATGCATAAACTGGTGCACCGCCAACCGAGTTACGCGTCTCTCTCGCTTCCGTTCGCGACTTCCGCTTACTACTACTAATACTACTACTCTACTATACTACTAGCACCATCACCCTTACCCTTTTTTCTCTTAGCGTCGGGTAACGTGCGGTTTTTCATTTTCACCTGCATTCGTGTTTCAAACGCACATACGTTAATTACTTTTCCGCCGCGTCTACTTGTTTACGGCGCACGTACAGCCGGGGTGAAAGAGGTGCCGCTCGATGGGGAGAAGTCGGAAGGAGAAGAGGAAGAAACGCGGAGAAAGAGAAGATGGAGGGAAAGCGAAGTCGAGAGAAAGAGAACGGGAATGACACTGGCACGGATAGTTGACAGGCCTGACAAGATCTCGCGGCCGTCGCCTTTCCATCTCGTTCTTCCGCCTCCCCTTGCCGCGACGAGTCCACCGCGTAATTACGGCGGGCTGCAAATATTTTTTAATTAAGCCTCCGCCGTTGCCTCGGCATTTTCTGCGAGGGTTATCGGCCCGCCGGACAGCGCGGAACGAAGTCTGTCTATCGATATTTCCGATATTACTTGCGGCGGTATTGCGACCGCCCGCTAATGGCATTCCGCGGTCCACCCTCGCCCGCGGCGTGTAGCGCTTCTTGGTATGCGACGGAACGAAAAACTGCAACATTGAGGAACGTCGAAGGCTCTGCTCATCCATCGTTGGAGTCTGGGCATATCCAAAATATTTTACAATTTTTGAAAATATGTACTTTACATTTTTCGTTCATCTTGATATGTTAGAATGGAGAATCGTAAAACTCGCTGTAGAAGCGCATGTGTTACGATGTAATCATAGAAATTTCCCTTGCTCGGAGCTTAAGACCATCTACATGCGAACCTATTTCGTTATAAGAGGGTATTCGCGACTAGTGGCAAATAGAGAAGAACAAAAACGCAAAAAAAAGAAAGGAAATGTACGATAGACAAAAAGATACGGAAAAAGAGAGAAGGAAAGAGAGAGAGAAAGGAAGGGGGGAGATCATGAGAGAGTGCAGCGCAGGATACACGTTGAAATCAGAAGCGAGCTTAACCGGATTTGCAGTGTCCCCGCGGATAGCGCGAACGTTGCAACGATGCGAGAACTTTACGTGCGCGCGTGTGTTTCCAACGAGTATTTCCACCTCCCTCTCCCCCACACCCGGCATATATTTTTTTCTCTTCACCCGCGGGCTAATTCCGCGTTTAATTGCGCGCACCGAGCAGACGATATTTTTCTTTTATTACTTTGTTCGCATTCGCGTCGTACGTTTCGTTTCAATAAAATTCTCCGCTCTCCCTTGCTGGTCGACTATTGTGCGGCGACAAAAGGATTCGAAGACTCTGACTGCGAAGACTCGAACGGAGCGCGATCAAGATCTAACATTCGTGAAAGTTCGGAAATCTTCGGAATTTGCAAATTCGAAAATTGAAGATATTCAGAAAATTAAGAGATTATTTGATACTAAAAACAACATCAGTCTGTAATTATCACGAAACGTAAGGCGTAACTTAAAAACTCTCGCAGTACTGAAATTAACACGGATTTGAAAATATCAGATTTCCACGTTGTATTATTAAAGGAAACGTTGGCTTCTCCTTGAGCAAATTATTCCACCATTATAACGTCGGGTACGTTTGTATCATTTGCATGAAACTCCGCGCTCACGGTGACGCGACGAGAAGGGGTGCGCGGGTGCAGCGGCGGAGTGCTGATGCGGTCTCCATTGTTGCGGACATTGTGCGTCGACGGTCGTTTCTGAACTTCAGGTGCGCGTAAACACGGGGATCCTTTATACGAACGGGATCGGAAAAAGCTCGTCGCGGCTTCCGCCGGGGGCTTTCCGCCGAGTCGTCATGTTGTCCTCACGGGTACATAAAGAGGGTATCAAAGGAACCCTGGATGCATGAAGCCTTTGGTAAAGGGAACAAGTCGTAGCGGCACGCCGCATTGGAAATCAAATGCGAATACGGGAAGCGGAAGTTCTTCTGCTCCTCGGAATTGTTAATGCTTTGTATGCGTGTGGACGTACGTGTGCGTATCAGTCAACGAGATTCCACACACACACACACACACACGCACGCACGCACACACACACACATATCGTGAATTGGCGCGATATCATTATTTTAATCCTCGATGTCACATAATTTAACGGTTAATCGTCGTCTTTATCCGACGGGTCCACGGATTACGACGCGACGTGACGTACAAACTTGTAGCTGATTATTGCGACTGTAGTTTCCTCACTGCGTCGCGTGTGCGATGGTGCACGGAATTTAAAGCCGGGTCGTCGCATCGGCTACTCGACTCGCCGAGTATCGGTGAACTTCGAAATTTAGTCAAATTTTACGCGTTCATTTATTTACTTTTCCACGGTGCGCCAGCTGGCAGGACCGAGCCGCCCTACGAACACCCGGCGCGTTACAGCTACCGCGTGGTCGTTTCCTCCTCTCGCGGTAATACCGTAGAACCGAGTGCTCCAAATTAGGGTGTTACGATCAGTCCGGGCGAAATGTCCGAAACTACCAGCGCCCGTTTCCCTAAGCGGATTTTCGATTGTGCATATCCGGTGCACGCGGAATAGACACGTCGATGTGCACCGACGTAGAAATATATACCGGTCGCGTATACGCAACGACGTTAATCGGACACCAGGACCCCAAGTTTCAACGTGCACTCCGGATTCAAGCGACGCACAAGTCGCTTATGGGTCGCTCGCGAATTTTGTGATTCGTGGTTTGCCAAGTTGAGGCTCGTATGTGAATCCTGAATCCTGGACTGGATTGACCAGATGCTGAGATAGCCTCTGAATCTTTTAATATCTACCTTTTTTACGTTTTATTATAACTAGAATTCTGAAAAAGTATTTTGTACCTATTAAAAATGTACTTATTTTACTTTTTATGGCTATGTTCCTGAAATTTTAAATACGAAGTTTTCACCGGATTTGGGATTATACAAATCCTTTGCAGGCCTTATGTGGAATTGAAATATTGATGAGTATTTTCATGATTGAATAAAACAATTCGTCAGAGTGAACTATTATTTTATAATGTTATCGCAACGTTACCAGAAGCATTATAAAGTTTGAGCCGAATTTTCGATTGTATCAAAGCGAGAAGTCGACATCTAAAATTTAATGATGCGTCAAAAGTTTCTCGATTTACAGATTTCGCAATCTCGAGAGAAATTGACGAGCGCCCTTCGGCGCGATTCGGATTCCACGGCACTCTAATTTCCCTGACAGCCTTAATATTCCCGTGACAGGATTCGCGTTAAAGACGTGGAAATTATATTCTGTCTGGCACGTGCCTATCATCAATATCAATCTGCGCGGATTGAAGAGCAGCTTCCGTAAGCTGTAATTTAAAAACGATTTTATTTAATTACGTACAACATACCATTTGTACGAGAGCTCTTTTAACATAACATGTACGTGTTCTCTATATTCAAACGTTTAATAAAAAAGGAATTCACTTGTCCAATGTTTAAACTGAACAATGCAGTCTATCCTAGACAGCTTTGAATGTGTTTTTAATGAAAAACATTGGACGCAGAATATTTAACACTGGTACCATATTGAAAACGATATTTTATCAACTTCGGACAAACCTATATTTACCTTGAACAACAACCTGGTTAACAACTAACCGATATAATAAGCACCCTCGAACGAATCTCTCGGTTAAATCATGCGCGCATTTTCGTCAGCCTGCATTCAGCCTTACCCTTCACCAATAAATCAGTATATTTACTGCGCGTCTCTGCAACTATCGGAGCGTGCGATCGGAAGTGCTTGGTGCGCCACGTTGACACACGTGCACAAACGAGCACGCGCGCCCCGTTGCACCTGTCGGGGTGAAAGTTGATTTCCATAGAGGAAATTTCGTGTCATCCTGACCGTGATGGTATGTCGTACGTGCAGCTTGTCCGAGGCATCGGAGCGGCAACTCGCCGAGAAACCGTCGGAAAATCGTCGATGCCGCGGAATCGTGCGAGCGATGGAAGTTTCCGCGTCACCTGAAATAGCTCTCGCGATTCACACACCCCCGATTCTCTCTCTCTCTCTTTCTCTCTCGTGTTTCGAATGTGTACATGATACGTGTATGTATTTGCGCATATAGGATCCAGAAACAGCGATAAACGCGACGTTGTTTCCCGATTTGCGATATTCGAAAATTCGAAACGTGGATCTAAAAAATGTATTGCTTACTTGATGCTTTATTTATAAATATTCAAGAAATTGTTCGTCGGTGAAAAGCAGTTTCTTCTCGTTCTCTTCTCTCTTATTTTCTTGATCAGATAACTCGATAACAAAGGTTGTTCAACGATGCAGAGAGGCAAGTTTTGAGTGTGCACGCGAATTTTCTATGAGAATTGAATCTCGCGTAATTATCGCGCGGGTGATATGCTGTCTGTGTGAAAGTTCTCTGCGAGCAGCATGCATGTCGCGAGATTCAATGGCTGTCAAAAGCAGTCGTGCAGTGTGCATAAATATACGTACATACATATACCTGTTTTGCAACTCTTCCTCTGCTGCTCTTATTTTCGCTTTTTACGCGAGCTTCTATATTCCGGTTTTTCTTAGTAGCATTTTTCACATCATTAGTTGCGCTCCGAGGTGGTTGAATAAATAAAAATCCTCACGTATATAAATCCGCGAATATATCATAAATTCCTGTATATCTGAGAAAGACGCGGGTTGAAATATTTTTCGAAAGACTAAATATTCATCTGCGCAGATTTATGGACATGTTAAAACTCAAATTGAGAACTCGAATTGAATATTCGAATTCGCGGATTGTAAATCTTTACATTTTCGTATACACATATTTCTCGATGACAAAACTACGATCCATTGGCAAAATCGTGAACTGCAATACAACAGCGTTGGAAGGAGATTTCTACTTCTGGTCTTCCCTGGGGCCGTTAAAAGCACACAGTGGCGAACACACAGCGCGGCTTGAGATCTCTTCTTTGTATCAAGGAGAGGCAAAATAATGGCGGTCGCTCGTAAAAGTCACCCTTACGCGAATTCTCGTTAGTCGCTCGCTTGCATTCACGAGCCGTGCGTTTCCAACATCTACTTGCAAAAATACGCTCAAGTGATGCAACACACGAGGGAAAGTGTAGCCCACGGGCTACTTAACGTGCTCCCTTAATTTACAACAAAATGTCCTTCACATATGCTTTTTACGCATGATCATTAAATTTCCGATATTAAATTACTGGGTGTTCTAAATTTATTAGACTACATTAGCAACGTTATAATGTGTCCTTCTCCTCTTTAATGTAAAAAGGCATTTTATGTGATATGTTACAGAAAAGCGTAATTTAATTCTGTAACCAAAAATGCGTATATAGGAGACTTTAACATTTTCGTAATTCTGTATAAAAATTGTATTGCGTTAACGTCAGATAGATGAAGCTAAAAGGATGAAGTACCGAATGTATGTGAGAAACAGTAGATTTCTCGGATGAAATTTATTTTTCCGACAAGTGCATTCCCTTTTCATCTGCGCGCGAGGAAACGCTTTTCTTTTCACGTGCCATCTCTGAATGGAAAACGTAGTCAGTTTACTTTCGCGCGGATGACAAACCATCTAGAAGAACATTGCATCTTAGGGTGAGACAATCTCACCAGAAAGTATTCGATTTCTATTTCAACGTTTTCGGTCTATTTGTCATTCGAAAGATGAATTTTCATTAACAGCCAGTTTACTAACGCTAAATCGAGAACCATAATTCTGCGAATGTCGACGATTCACAAAGTCGTAAAATCTTTTTAGAAAATTGTAAGAAAATTACGCAATCAGATAGCAAAGTTCTGAAAATCTGAAACGAACACTCAGGACGATTTGTCGGGCGGATTTCGCCGGAAGACAACTGCTCGCTCCACAATGTCCGGATCGATCCCGTGCCGCGGAATTATCGCGGGGACGAACCTTAAAGCGGAGGGCGAGCGAGCATTCTCAAACGCCACGTAAATCAACCCCCTCGGCTCATCCCACCCCATGTTCCATAACTTTTACTTTCTTTTCCTGCGCAACCGAAGATTTATCGTTGCCGAGAACGAGACGCTCGCTTGTCGCGCTCGTAATTTCATTATTTTCCAAACGGAGCGAGAGAAGCAGTGCGCCTCGACGCCGCCGGTACGAAATTAATCGCGGTTAATTATATTCGATCGAACGGCTGCGAAACGCGGTCTCCACCGCCCGTCGCTGCCGAGTGATTTTATAATTTGCGCATCAGCTATTAATTATTATTTCGCCATTAGGAACGTTTCGTGCAACGCGCGCGTCCGAAAATAAAAACGCCTCGCAAACCGTACAACTCTAAAATGCGAGCATTAAACGCTGCAAACGTACATATATCCGTGGCGATTACGTTTTTCATTTCAGTGGCTACATTGTCGCCCATTAAAATTTATACGCCATGCTAGCTTGAGCGTGGGTTTACACAACACAAAAATTTAAAACCATCAAATGAGATACTTTAACGTATTGTCGACGCGGCGACACTCGAAATACTTTGCGCTGGCGCACTTTTCATAAAATTTCATTTTACCCTTCCATTCCCTCTCTCTCTTTCGTTAGCCACGAGAAACTACGAGCTTGATCAACCAACTCGCGCGAGCATATCGATTCTGGAAGTTTGCGATGGACAAATTTGCGAAGCCGAGCGATTACGAATTGAATTAAGAGTTACCGCGTATAATTGTAGTCGTGGGACGCGTCGAGCGAAAAGGAATTTAAATAAGTGCGCCACTAGTTCCTCCGCGAGAATTCTTCGGGGATGCAATTCGATTTCAAAGTTCCAGGATTGTCGGGACTTTCGTAAACCACCTGTAACTGGAAAACCAGCTAGAACGATAGGGAATAAAATGCGAACAATCTGGAAACAAAAGTTTGTCTACTTCAATTATCTGTATTATAATAAATTATTTGCATATTTACGCATATTAATTGCGTATTTTTTCAATCGATTATATCTAGAATAGTCTAATTTTTATAGATGTCTGAGCATTTTGTGAATCACGACTAACATCGCCGAAAGACTACAATCGCCTCAGGGAATTGTTAAAATTGCGTGGCCGACTAAGATAAAGGGGTGGAAGTCATTTCCGTGAGGTCGTGCGATGCGTAGATTTGACCTAAATAAACCTCATTTCTTGCTTCCACGTCGGCGGGAAGCGGGTCGAGCTTGGGAGAGGGTCGATGGGGAAACTCTCGCAAAGATGAGAGGGAACCGTAAAGAGAGACGGAGAATTTCGAGGAAAATAGAAATTCTGGGGGGTCGAGAACAGGCGGGACGGTAGAAACATGCAAGGAATTCTCCTCGCGGCTGTTGCTAAATTTTCCGCAAGCTCCGCACGAGGCCGACATTATCATAAATGTCTTATTCACGAGAGACGAACCCACGAGACGCCCGCGCGGTTATCAGTCCGCGAACGCATGTACTCCGCGTGTAATCCGCTTCGCGTGAATCGTACTTCAGCGTCTGCGGATAGTTTCAGGGAAGGGGAGCGAGAAGACGCATCGGAGTTAGGACGTACAACGGCTGGTACAACGAAAAAGTTGCCGCGACGCATACGGAACGAAATCGTTCCACATTGTCGACTCAGAAATTTTTAGGGGATTTCCGTGGATTCATTCAAAGAACCATTGTGACTTCTATCCTGCGACAGCGTCAGCGAAAAGCGTATACACCCCTATACACTTAGACACACGATCTTTGTAATTCAGGGAATATTCTCTGCTGGCGAATTTGACATTACGAATTACACGCATTTTCAAATCATACTCGCGACACATAATGGACATGTCGTACCCCTAACGTTCCCTTCCAGCCACGAGTAAACAATGCTCGCGCGGGGAAGCTTAGCGGGTAGAAGGGAGACGGAAGGGAGGTAACCCGAGGGTACCGCGTGCCAAACGGCGGCATCGGTAAATCACCACGAGTCGAATAAATCACGCGTTATTTCGCGAGGTCGCGCGACGCCGACCGGTCGCGTTGCGTCCCGACGCCGCGCGCGCGCGGTCGGAAATCTACAGCGCTGCGCTAACTCGCCGCAAAACCATCCTTGCTGCGCCGCGCGTTACATGGTCAGCCACTGACGCGTGTTTCGCGGACGGAGAGGGATGATCGTGCACAAACGGCCCGATCAGATACGAGCTCGTACGCACGAGTGGTTTACCATGGCGGTCGGCGATGGCAGGTTCGGGAGTAGCAACGACCCCGCTGTAATCCTCATTCCGCGGCTTTTGTGCGCTATTATAGAAAAGAGGGGATGGGGCATCGCACTATCGCGCGGTGAGGCTTTTTTCTCCACCGCTTGCTGCACCGCGATGCACCGCTACTGGGGTGAATTCGCGTCACGTCCGCGCCGCAACGCTACCCTGATTTCGAGCGCGGTTGGAACAGGTACTTTAACGACGCCACATTTTTGCGGTGCTACCGGATCGATTGGACGTCGCTTCTGGCTTCATGCTGGACAAATTGCATCTTTATTCTAGATGAACGCCAATATTTCTCTCATATTCAAAATCCGTTAACAGCCAACATGAAAAAAATATATACGTGACGATCTTGCTATAATGTACAGTATATGAATTTAGGAGTTAGTAAGCTTTTTATGTCGATAAGAGAGAAAATTATAATAGCGTGAGGTATAATAAGAGAGAAATATTGACGTTCTTTTAATACTGGCTTTGGTCGTGCGTATTATTTTCTATCAATACGACGGTTAGGGTCGCCGAGTGGCATCAATGCCGGTACATTCTGTTAACTGCAGATCGCATAGATCAACGGCGTCCCGGTGCAGTTACCCTCTTGGTGAGCGCGGGCCCCCGTTGCGGATCCTTTTTGAAGAACGGCGGGTCGTTCATCTTAGCTACATCGACACCCGCCGTATTCGCGAGGGGTCTCAATCCGCGAACAATAGAACGGTGGATGTGCTGAGTTGACAGCCATTTCTATGGACTGAGAAAACGTATTACTCTAACGTACTTTGTCCGGGAATAAATGCTCGAGGACGCTTTTATGCTCGCGATTGTGAAAACCCGTTTTTTTCTGGCGCCTCTCGCATAGTGGGCAGCCTTCGCGTTCGGCATCTCTGACAGGGATGCCTTTATAACGCGCGGAAAAGGCGTCATGTTCTAAGTAGAAATTAATTATCGACTGTATTGCCGTGATTAAAAATTACAAATCCACTTTAAACTTTCATTTTCATCTTCATCTTCGTAGGAAGTCAGAATAATTTAAAGAATCACGTAAATCGAAATGTATGTAAAATGTATGTTTTTATACTGTGATTACGTTCAATTCTTCCTCCCTTCTTTTTAATAAAAAAAATATTTAATATTGAATGTTAGCACAAGATTGTATTTGACGATTGCAACGTAATTGAAAAACCTTGCGCGAATCTAAATTGCGAGGGACCAGTGGTTCAAGGAACCGAGGAGCACACCAAGCAGCGCGGAAAATCTTCAAGAATTTAAGGAGTCGAGAGGATACAAGAACATGTACAAGGAATCTAAAGATTGGGGCATGTATATATATAACGTCCTCCCCGTTTATTGCGCCTCCAGTCTTTCGCTCGCGAAAGAACCCGGGCACGCTGTCGCCCTGCTGCTGTACTCTCTCAAAATTAACTTCACTCGATTAAGTCCTCCTCCCTCTCGTCTTCCGCTCTCGTTTTGCCCCTTCCGCTTCTCTCGAATCGAAGTTCGGGCCCGTGCTCGCTCTCGCGAGACGATCCCGGAAGCGGGAGAATAGATCCACCCTCCTGCCACCCTGCACGGGGTACTTCTTCCACTTCTTCTTCCTCCCTGTAAGCCGCCAGCGATCCAACGGGCGATCGCTTAATCCACTCAGCGTGCGCGAGCGCGAGGTTGGCCGCGACCGGAAAACTTCGAAGGATAATTGATCGTCCCCTGTTTTTGCCATCCATGCCGCTCCCGACGAAAGCTTCCCCGATCTCCCGTGGACAGTTTCCCCGGGGCGAGAAAACGCCCGCGAGGAGAATGATGATCGCAGTAGGAATCTGCTGATCTTCTTCGTATTTCTTGGCGACGTCCCCGCCGGGGATACGACGATCGACGATACGCGCGACGTCCTGATAAATGCGGTTATCCAATCTGATTTTATCGAGTCATTTTTTATGCTCGACGATTGCGTCTCCCTATAGAGCTGTCTTACAACTGCCCCTGCGGATTGCTGTAATAAGAGATAATATTTCTACGCCCGATCAATTTTCAAGACATCAATGAGTATCATAATAGATGAATTCGTCGGTTGATTACCGTTTTCTGTGCAGAAAAGTTTGCTCTGAATGTTGAATAACTTACGCGATAGATTCGTCGTGCTCTTTAACTTTTCATGAGATTCACTAGTCTTTTATATCGAAATTGCGCTTTCGAATTCACGAGCGCTAATTTGATATAAGCGCTACGGATAATAGACGATTTTCCTCTTTCTGTAATGTTTCTATGCGACTAAATATTTTGTGTCAGTAGAATTTTATTTCCGGCGACTCTATATTTGCGTGTAGATTGACTACTTGGTGAAATTGAATCTGGGTGAGTCAGCCGTTCTCGAACAATGAGGGGATCGACGTGCGCGGCAAGTTTCTGAAAGCTCCGGGAAACACGATCGTAAACGTAGTAGCGACCGCTCTCGTTCGCATCCCGCTATGGGTAAATGCCGGTAAACGGTTTGCACGGTTGAAGTAAAGAACAAGTAACGACGCTACGACAAACGTTTCCATTATGGCATCGCGGCTCGCGACGCGTGTCGTAGAGAATCGATCGTGCGCTGGAATAATCGAGAAACCATCGAAGCTCTCTCTCACTTCTCGCTACTGAATTCGGCCGTGCACAATAAACAATGGGCTTCCTTATTGAACATCGATCGATGTCCTCACGAGCACAAAACAAAGACAAAAAGAATTCGAGTACTAGTTTCGTTAATAACGTTGGTAATAGTACGTAGTTTAACTGTAATTTAATTTACACTACATCATTATTTTCTCAAAAATTTGAAAAAGTAATAATGTCTCATCTTTTATGTTAAATTAAATAATTTAATAAATGTAATGCTCAAGAATTTCAGAAATAGATGAAAGATCCGTTTTGTTAAGAAATTTCAGTGAATTACGGATATATAATTCAAACGTTCATGAATTCGATAAAAGTCCATTAGAATTTGACGATTTTGGCGACAAGAGATCGAGATAAATTCGTAATTTGTTCTCGTCAGCGCGCTTGCAAGTCTGAAACGATTGGACGCTCGAAAAACACTGTTGCGAAACTCGCAGAACAGGTGCTATGGACTCTCCCGAAGAGAGGAGATGCTTGATCGTTTTCGGGGGTGTCTTCAATACCATTGCGGGTGTTGAGACGCCGGAGGAGGTCTCACCCAGAGTGCAATATCGTGTAGGGTGACCCGATGGCAAGAAAGGTCGCAGCACTCACGACCTTACAATGTAGTTACAGAAACCGAAATGTTCTCAGGTGCCGGACACTTGCAGGACAAATACCACGGTGAGACCTCGTTATCCCGGTTTCGAATCCGCTTCGTGTCGAAGTTCCTCCTTGGAAACATCTCGACCTACTATGAATCGGCGTATTGACCAGCGTTTAAACGTAATTGAGTGCCGAATCTTACAACGCCCTTAGCGCGATGTGCTGACTTTATCTGAAACATCTTGAAAATGTTCCAGGCCAAAAATTCGGAAAAAATTTATGAGAAACGTTTATCAGAGAGAATTTATAATCTCATATATTATGATCTCTTAAGCTAATTAAAAATACGCGGTTCCGATATTCATTCATATTCAGTAAAGGTCATTATGCATTTAAGTAAGCGGACGTTCTGAAAATCGGATAATATAGAATCCTATTAAATTGATAATGATGAAGGGTCGATATAAATGTATTCGAATTATAAGATGCTCGAAGATTTAAATTCAGGTAACGCATACCTACATTTCTGTTACATCACCACTTCAGATACCGGAGACGTCCGATTCAACTCGAATCGATCGTAATGCAGCCTCGACCGAGTAAGGCATCCACCGCTAATATGATGAGGATTGATGAACATTCACGTGTGGCATTGTATTCCGAAGCAATTCATGTTGGAACGATGTAGTTCGTTTTCAATTACGTGCGATCGTTTCGTCCTGTTGCGTGCCATTCGATCGTTTTAATTGAAATAACGTCAAATCCGCGAATTGGACAACGTGGACGGACGACCGCGCACGTGGAACCGATCGACCGAAGATTTTTTCCAATTAACCGTGACCTAATCCGAGAAAATGAAAACATGATTGATCCCTGTAGTCTATCCGATGACAGTTACCAGTCTTAAGTCATCCGTGATTGAAATCGACTCGGCCGATATCATTGTAAAAAACAGTCATTCTCATTGTCGTAATATCGATTATCAATGACAATAAAACGCGAAGAAAACGAAGAAAGGAAATTCTCTGACTTTATTTGCTTAAATATGATTCTGAATCTGGATCTTTTAGAATCCAAATATTTTAACAAACTATGGATTTTTAATTCTCAGTCTCTCTAAAGAATGTTTGCAGCTCAAAGTATTTGAAACATATACTATAAATTCTCAGCTCATACTTCTCGAAGATTCTCCGTTTTTCAACGACCAAAGGAATATTTGCCATTTGTTCTGCGATGAGAAGGCGAGGAGAAGAGAGAGAGAGAGAGAGAGAGAGAGAGAGAGAGAGAGAGAGAACCGACACAGAACTTTCCTGGCGTGCATAAATTCTGAGCAGGATCCATTACAATCATTTACCTCGTTTTGCCAGGCCCGTACTATCGCAGCGCGGTTTTCGTTGGTGGAAAGTATTTCCGCACAATTCCGATTTGCGTTCTCTCTCTCGATGCATTCCGGCCGGAACGGAGGTGAGCGATTTGATGGAGCAGATAAGTACGCTTTGCCGCGGATTCGATAACACCGACACGCGGTTTTATGTAAAATTTTACGGCAGTCCCGTGATTTCGTCCCAGTAACAATAAATTTCTTCAAGCCGGTTCTGGATATATCGGTGCGACGGATGACGCATAGCATTACGGCACGGCGAGGTGCGAGGGGACACTTAAATTTATTATCCCTATGACGTCGTTTTCTACGTGGTCGAATCAGAAAGTATCAAGGGATAGATAGCGGCAACAATGAACTCGATACCCTTAGGTGTCTTCTCTGCCGTTCTACCCTCGAATCGCCTCGTGACACGATATGCGCATCGGCCGTCTTCCCCGTCTTATTTGTATTCTGCGGCTATATTGATATACGCGAGAGCCCGACAAATCCACCCTCTTCGTAAGATTTATTCCATGTGTCAAAGGGCGCCGAGGGACGGGATCCCCGAGACACGCGCATAAAAAAATGGTAGCGCTTTTCTATTAGACGAATGGCGATTGTTTACGAGGTTGTCGAGGAAAGATGCGAAGACTCGAGGGCGCGAAGGTCCTGCAAATAACAGAATCCGAAGAAGGATACGTGTTCCGATGTGTGTTACAATTTTTGTAAAGGGATTTCTTGTTTCCGCGTAAGTTGTCGCGATTCCTTCGCCACGTAGGATTCAGTACGAAACGTACAGGCGCAGCATCGAACTTCTTTGGATGTGTGCAATAAAAAGACGCTTGCCGAGCCACCCTCGCCTAATGGTCATCTCGCTTGGCGAGATAGAGGGCTTCTCTTTTCCGGCAAAGAAATCGGTAGATGGTCTTCTCCCTTCCGCTACCCTCGAGTGCGCCATCTTGCCGGGTCTTTTTCCGACCCTCCAACGTCCCGCAAGAGACGACGACGTCCACGAGAGCTTTCCGTTTCTCGACGGATTTTTCGATAAAGCTCCGGAAACGACCGGCAGGAAGGTGGACGGGTAGTGCGGGGGAGATTCACCACCATCACCATCGACGCACTCTCGCTCTCGCCTTGTACGTACGAAGAAAGGGATGGTGGCGGCGCCCGCAAGGGAAAATAGCATTCCCCGGATTATACAGACATGCCGGTGGAGGGACGAGTGTCCGAGGCGAGAAGCATTTCAACGGCGACTATGGTTCCCGAGGATTATATTCGCGCGACGGCGTCGAGCGCGAGAGAACGAAGGGGATGGGAGAGAAAAAAGGAACGGATGTGTGAGCGGTGACTCTGGGGAGAATCGCCGAGGTGTACGTAAGAAAACGGGGAAGTCGAAGCGACCCGCGTTAGCCAGATAGCGAGCTATAAGTCTGAAAACTCGCTTCCCTCTTCTGCAGTCCGCACTCGTAAATCAGAAAAATGCGCGCCTCTAATGTAATGGAAGCGCCTTGGGTACCATGTATAAGTTTTAGGGATCCATGCATCGCTAGAGCCGAGGTTATAAAAATCCAAGGATATAAAAATCCGGGGCTCTGCGGTGTATCTAACTGTCCAGAAAATGATACACGCTCGTAGGTAGTTGGATCCATGACGGCTCTTTGCATACCTGGATCTTGTATCCGTCATAATTCTAATTCTTGATCAATTGTTCTCAATTCCGAAAATTACTTTGTAAATCTTTGCATCGCGATTGTTATATCGTATATCCTTGTTCGTTCTTGGAACATCGAGTTTTGGTTAAGCAGATTGCTCTTACATAGTGTCTAGTTATCTCTCTTATCACACACGAACAAAAAGTATGCTCGTTAATATTCCAGTAATATTGTTAATCAGTAGTCGCCGAGGAAAAAACTCGTGCCTTGGTGAACTTATCGGAACAAGATAATACCAGTTCGTGACGCTGAGCTGTCCGGTCAGAGGTCGGGTTTCCCGTTGCTCTGAGGGGTGTTTTTCTAAGAGGCGTTTCTCCCAGTAGGGTCCTACTCGGTTATTTCGCTGACACGAGCTCTTCGGCTTCTCGTACTTCCCATCTTTCCCGCTTTTTTTTGCGCCGAGTATTAGAAACATGCTGCCGTGAATATTCATGATTTCAAGGGCGCCTCGAAGTCTAGCAAATGTTAGCTTAGCGTACTTTCTTTTAAGAATTTTAAATATTAAATCTAATTTCTAGCACCACAACCAATTACGTATCCCACCGTAAAAGACAACACGCTAAAGATAACAGACTACGTCTTAAACTGTCTGAAACTGCGAGGGCCCAAATATCTTAGAATTCTGATTTATTTGTGCAGTTATATTTTTCAAGAACGTGTAAAAGAAAACGAAAAATAGACTGTACCCAACAATGTAAATTATATATATTTATCATCAAATATAATCTTGGAGATGTGTCTAAGAAAATGTTCATCAATGTATAGTAATTACGCTAACATCTATATATAATACTAGCCCAAATTAACAAACAATATATATATATACAAAATGACGTTACAATCTTCAATAAACATCCAATAATGCAAAACATCGTCACGAAGGATAACCAATTCATTTGAAAGCAGTTATTCAGACGACGCATCGCAAGCGGCCGCTTTCAAATTCGCGGAGTCATCCAACCAGCACTTGGTGTTTCCACCGAGGTTTCATTTCTATCGTGCAAGCACTGACGCATCTCTAAACCTCTTCCGGTTGTGTCGCGGCTGTCTTTGCCGTTGACACGGCGCATCGACTCCTTCTTCTCCGACACCTTCTCCGACGCCGTCGTCGTCGCTGTTTCTCTTCGCTCGCGCATACTTTCGTTCCCCAGAGTGCACTCACGCCTACTTAGAGCAACGAGGTTGTCTCTCACGTCAAATCCCAAAGCCACTCACGGACGTGTTCCGAAGGAAACACTCGGCTCGTGCTACATCTTGATCGAGCATGTCGAATTCATCGATCGACTCCGCGATTCACCGTCGACATCCACGCGACAATCGCGCCGACGTTTAATGCCAGAAACGCGTACGGAGGATCCTCGGATCTCTCGGCATCATCGACACGGCCGATTCCCGATATATTCGAGATCCCTTAATTGCAAAACGGCGTTGGATGTCAGTAGCTCGTTTTCACAGTGAACGCGGTTTGCAAAACCGCGCTTTTCACATCAATCTTTGATTTTTTAATTAACTCGGTCGCACCGAGCGTGTGGACGAACTTTGGGACGCGCACGAGCCGCAGCTATCGCACGACAAGCACGTACGTACGTGGACGGGACTACTACGTGAGAGACCTAATTTGTCCGGGTCATTCGTATTCGGTGTGGACCTCGCCTTGGCGAGCGTCCCGGTTGCTGATGGCTGCGGATAGAAAGCGAGAGAAAAAGGGAGAGAGAGAGAGGGTTTTGCAGACGGTGGCCGGCGGTTGCAGCCAAGAAGGTGCTCTCCGTTAACTGCACGACCCGGACAGACGGGGTGAAAAGACAGGGAAGAAGCACTCCCCGCTTACAACTTCCTCCGTATAACTGACATCTCGCGAGCTACTTTGTATGCCACGGCGAAAATTCGCTCTCACCGGCAGTGATGTGTTCATTCTTCAGCAGTCTATCTTTTTCTAAAGGTACGAGGAGCCTGGATAGACCTGCGGTACCGAACTTGTCACCGTTCGTTGGAGCAAAGTCATCTATCTAGAGATTCGAGTCTTGGAAAAACGTAGACGTAAAGGATTCGTTGTCAAAAAGTGAAAGGAGTCAAGACATTTATGTAAGACGTTATGTCAAATTTTCGAAGACTCTTAATATTCATAAAATTGTTAACAACTACGGATGATGTAACAAATATACTTATGAATTATATCGTATAACAAAGGTGATTATGATTGAAAAAAATTCATATTTGATTACTAGAGGAAGGGATGAAAGAACTCACAGTTTGGAAATTATTACAAAGAGTAAGACAGGATCCAAAAAGTAGACGGTGGCACATAAAATTATCATTAGCCTCCTTCCTCGAAAGTAAATATCCTCCACTGATTAGCCCTCAAAGGTCGCGTTTATGCGCGACACGAGCGCCGTAAAAACGCGGTCGATATTATATTCGCTTTAAAATCAAATCTCCCCGTGGGCTCGTCTCATCTCCTCCAATTTATGCAAAACAATTATTGTATTCAACTTGGCAGTATCTCGGCCGAAGTTTTTCTCGTTCGTTCGACTCGTTTTTCCATTCTTCCTACCATTCATGCCGCAATGCAGTATCTCATCGCAAAGGTACTACTTCTACGTACACTTCGTTATGAAGTACACGTTGATCCTGTTTCTCTTTGATACCGTCTCCTCTTTCCTTCCGTCCGACCATCAAAAAACCTCCCTCTGTGTTTTTATTTTCGCGCTCGCGCGCTGTGCAAGGAGCAGACAAATGAGCTTTCATGAGCAGGCTGATTAACGACCTAGGTCAATAATTAACAATCCTCCCTTTTCCATTAAGCTGCTCGTGGACGCTCTTAATTTTTAATTGTTATCCAGTGAGGCGAGTATCACTTAAGAAATACACGACGTTGCCGTTTTTCACAATTTCTTACAAAGCTCGTAAGATGCGACTCCACGATTGCGAGAGAACCACGCTTTAGCGTGTCTACGGCAGAATATTTATAGTCGATGTTCGCGGAACAATACGAGCAAGTGCATCGTGGCCACGTTTTTATGTCGCTTTCTCACGTTATCGCGTGGCGAACAATCGACTCGTACCTTGGCGACGAAATTAATCGCGCAATTGAGCAAGTTTTCACGTGAAACGAGAAAGCGAGGAAGAAAAAGAAACAAGATCATCCGGATCGACATGAACTTTTTTAACACACGAAGCTGAATATAATATACTCGCTATTCCGTTATTCTTCTCTCTCGATTTATTTTTTAATCATTCCATGTGCTTTTATCGTCATAATTTTTAATAATGGGGCTTTACTGTGCTTTTCTTAGACTCGACAGAGTTTTATGTAGCAATTTCAGCGGCAGAATCAAGATGTCTCGTTTTTAATCGACCACGCAAGCGTGTTGAATACGCTTCGCGTCGCGTCGCGTCACGCCGCGCTTCCCCCGTTTCATATCACAGTTAACGTTTATTGATTCTCCCCTCGCCTTAATGCAGCCGGTCGATTCTATCACACTCTGGTTATAACTGAGTTGCACTCGGCTTGTGCGTACCGAGTGAGCGAGCGAGCGAGCGAACGGACGAAAGATTTAAAATTCCAGTGTGTAGTAACGCGTTCGCTGTTTGCTTTAGATCTTGTACGCCGAGCAAAAATGATACCGCTGCGCCTGAAGCTCGGAATATTCAACGTACTGCGAGAGAAACAGCCGTAACCCATATCCGCCGCTATATGACTCGTTCTGCGTCATAAAGACGATAGCCGCCGGCAGCATTTCATTTTATGGATATTTATAAGACGCGACGAAATTATTAACCGGGGCTCTCGAAGATCTCGCGCTACTTCACATTCGCAGCGCAATGATTGAGGATTGATAACACGATTATTGATGCAAAATTGAAGTGGGAAGTTAGCTAAAGTCCACACGG
Organism: Ooceraea biroi; assembly: GCF_003672135.1. Classification (NCBI taxonomy): domain Eukaryota; kingdom Metazoa; phylum Arthropoda; class Insecta; order Hymenoptera; family Formicidae; genus Ooceraea; species Ooceraea biroi. The sequence continues at coordinate 4,855,960 of NC_039511.1, forward strand.
AAATAGATAAAGGTCTCCGTATTCGAAGAAGCGGCGGAAAATTTAGACGTCCTGAGATAGAAAAGATTAAAGTTTTCAATTAAGAATTTCAGGATTTGAATGAGCGATTACGTAATTTAAATGTTCAATAATCCATAAAAGCACTCAACATTCAACATGTATTAAATATTTATATCATAGAGCTCGGTGTAGTCGACCATCGAATCTGATTTTAATTGTCCATTTCCTAAGATCCCCGACGTTATTTTTCTCGCAACAAGAATCGCGAGGTGCATCCCTCGTCGTCACAGTTGGTCGTGCGGATTGCGAGCAAGGCGAAGCGATGGCAGCGCAGAATGCAATTATGTAAGGACAAACTTCCGTAACGGCGCAACACGAGCGCGAGAGAAAAGTTTTTTACGCCTGTAGCCGTTAAAAAGAAGTCCCCTGGAAATTGCACGGATAAGGACGGCTTTTGCGTGTAACGTTAAGGACGAGCCTTAATATATTCCACGGTTTCCCTTCGGGAAGCGCGAGCGCAGCTGAAATAAAACCGCCGGTTGTAAATGAATACCTGCTTGAATTTCTACCTGTTGGAATAGCTACTTGGAATTCAAAAGGGCGCGAACGTGAAACATTGCAGGATTAAATTAATTGTATTAACCCGGCCTGGGACGAGCAGTGGACCGCGTATTATTCCCTTAACGCTTTATACCGCTATCTACGGTACTTCCGTATACTTAATTCCTTATGATCTCGTCGTAAATTGCATGAAAATTATGATCTCCCACTTTCTACCGTGTCACCATATTTAGCTGGACCGCGTCGTCACATTCCCGATTTTCTACCCGATCTGCGCTGGCAACGCAGAGAGTCTTACACGACACAGGTAGAGCATCACGGGGTAATTCGTTCCACCCAGTTTTCTGGCGAAAGAGCCGACGTTTGCGCTATCGAGAAGGTCGGTCGCTGGCTGCGCTGGTAAATTAAAGCGATTTAACGGTGGGCGTATAACGTGGCACGCTCACGTTACTAATACGGCGCGGTCCATGCCGCAGAGAGGAAGTCGCAATTGTCTCCGCAATCCGCACGCCATGCGGAACGCGCGCACGCATTGCACAGATCGCCCTCTCTCGTGCGTGCTGCACCCGACGACGCACAGCTTGGTTGTCTCTTTCTCCCGGTGATGCTGTATGTATACGTACCCTGAAACGCCTGTGAACGTCTGACTGTTCGCACGTTCGCGCTCAATCTCGCACTCTCGCACACGCGAGAGAGCGCCATCGCATCTCGTGCGTCGCTAATTTCGGCAATCATCCCTATTGTGCTCGAGCTCGATGTCGCTTAAATCTAAGCGAATTGTGTGGAGACTCGGTACGCACGTTCTGCCGTCTCTCTCAGACTTGGGGAAAGGTAGATATCCATCGATGTGGCGATCGGATAAATGCGTCCTGTGGTCTCCGCTGCTGATGAACGAGGGAGCGGAGTGAGGCGAGAAAAATGCCGCGATATTCAGCCGCCATTGTGACGCGGTCTCCGCTGTGCCATTCGTTTTATCCGCGGCTACCGAATGAAATACAGTCGGCGGTCTAACCGCAGTCATGACGTTTCACCCGTTAAGCCACAAACGCGACCGCACATTCGACTTTTGTTCCAAAAATTTAATCGTCAGCCGGCCTGTCAGCTTTACACGGAGGGTTATTTTCACTTCGTAAAAGATTTGTCGCAACCACTCGTTTAACAATTCCGTGAAGTCTCACGTGTACCTCGCAAATTACAGGAAATTATAAAAGTTCTGATTACTGGAAGAAATGGAAATCTATGGTGCTCTACTTGGTCTTTATCGGGATTCGATGTTCAGGCGACGATCGGCAGCGTTAATAAACGCCGATATTTCTCGAGCTGGCGCGTCCGATCCTCGAATTTTCGGTTCCATTAATCGCCATCAGGTTTTAACGATGCGCCGGCCATGCGGACGAAAGGGGCGAAAAAATAAAGGCCGAAAAACCATCAACCGCCGGCAAACAGAAAGCTGATACCGTGCAGGCAACGTGATCGCCGTTAAAATAGTGTTTGCCGACGCGCCGTTACGAAGTACGTGCGCGATGTACATTAATATCGTCCATCTGGCTCATCGCCAACTTCGAATGAGCGGTGTATCAGGGTTAAAGCGAATGGAGCAAGGGTAGCGTTCCGCTCGCACGTGAAACTTGCCGGTTGCATTCCGGCGATATGTCATGTTACCGCGTATGATATTGTCGCGGAATTAAACGAGAGAGATCTCGCTGATAGATAGTTTATTTCAATAACACGTGTACTCCTCGCGCATTGACCGGATAAAAATGAGTACGCGTTACGCGAAACGAGCACGTCGAGCGGATGGATGGGTGCAACTCATCGATATGTGACTTTTCCTTCAGTGATATGAATATCGAATTCCACGCGTACAGCGCTCACGTTATATCCAATAATATTAAATTCTGTTAATTCGCGATCTTTGCTGATGGTGCCGCAAAAAGCTGGCATATGTAGCAAAAAGCTCTCGGATACGGGCGGATAATGTTGATTTTTTCGGGCTATAATAAGCCTGCTTTTTATGTGTGCTTCACGATTCTCAACAGAGCTTTAAAATATTGAACGTATTCGAGAACTCGCGAAATATGGTATGATTTAAAAGCTCATAATATCCAACGTTAAAAAGCTTGAAATTCATCGGCGCAAATACAATATCGAGGGAATTACGAATGGCGAGCCGTACGAAGCGTAGCAGCGTCAAGTGTGCTCGATATCACCACGCAACGATATCAATACCGCACACACGCGCGAATAATCATCCTCAAGGATCCTCTTTCTGTCTTCTAGTACGGTTCACGCTACTACATGCACGCATATGTTCGTTTCGATCTTCCGAGATGCAAAAAGGGATATCTGCTCGGTCAGGAAAAATATTTCGCGGCGGATGTCGCGCGTTTATTCGCGGAGCTGTGCCTTCAAATTCTCAGTCTTTCGCGAAGCTGCGCAAACCTTGTTTCGGAATGTCCCGCAAGAATACGAAGTTTCTTGACGTTTTCTAGTCGGCCATGATGGCCTCGAGGGACTTCGTCCATGATGGAAACTGCTTTCATTCCAGAGCTGTCGAAGATCGGCGGATAGCGAGCACCGGCAAAATGTCAACTTATTTATATCGCGCGCGCACAGCGTGTAATGCTGCATATCGATTTGCGAAATTACGGGGATGTTGGAAATGTCACGCAACTTTGCAAGATACGTATCGAGCGCTATCGATTGCCGCGTGAGAGGAAGACGTTCACGTGTGTGTGACATGACCCACCCACTTGATCTCTTCTAATATAAAGAATCAGATGGATAAGATGGAGAACGATGAAAATTTCTACCGCGGAATTCATCGAGCTTCATTCTTTTTTATTTTCCCTTTCGGCAGATTTGTGAAAGCCCATGTGATTTGTATGAAATCGTGCCACGTTTCATCGAACAGAAAATACGGGAATGCGGAGGGAATACCACGAACCTTTTAAATTTCCACGAAACGCGCGTGATGCTGCGTCCGGGGTGTAAAAACGGCGTGTAAAAAAATAGAGAAATGTTGCAGCTATCGTTACGACGTATCGCGCTTTTGTAGTCCCGCGGTTGCACCTGAGCCAATTTGAGCGTGCATTAAGAATTTACAGTCTTTTTAGTCAGGCCGCGCCTGGCTCATCCTGGGGATGGATGGGGAAGAAGGGTTTCACCTTAACCAGCGGGCGGGAAAATAAAATAGTAGGTATCATCGTCGTAAAAGGGTGACTCGCGCGTTTAGTTTACAGGCGAAATGTAAACGCGTACACTCCGCTAACGCGATTCGTAATTGCGCGAGTCGTACTCGCGCTATTTATGGCGAAACATCATTGTTTCGCGAAGGAACGTAGTCGGCGGAATTCCGCAGTCGGTTCATTGCTTTTGACAGGATAACACATGGCTGTTCAAAACCGGCCTGGTGTAAGTCATTCGGACAGCCGCACAATAGTGACGAGAACATGTATCGCAAAAATGCATTGTACAACGTGTGAGATACGTGCAATTGAGATCGCATGTGAAAGCACGAAGCATATGGCGTCGTATAAGCGGTCTTAAAAGCCATGTGTCTTTTTCAACTCGTTAATTTTTGTAAACCTGCGGCTTTCCCCACTCGATATCTGTCAGCGACAATTTATCTACGTGGGGACTGTAATAGTATAGTTATACATATTTATTATATCCCAGAAAATAAGTATGGTTATACATATTTATTATCCCAGAAAATAAGTTATCATTTCGCATGTATTTTTCTGTTCCAGGTGAGTCACTCGAAGGATAAATTTGAGCCACATGGCGAGCAAACCGCAGTTACATCCGCGCGCAATGAATAAAAAGTAATTTTCCAGGTATACCTCACGCAACCATTTATCAAGTCTCAACCCTCGAATGCACGCAGTTGCTTTAGTTTTAATTCTTGAAAAACAAGGAAAACGAGTTTATCGCGATACCGGTCGAAATACTGGTGGAAGCGGGGCCTCGGCTTTCGCGCTCACAATGTGGAGTTTTGCTCGAATCAAAGCTCAATGTCGGATGATGTAAAGAATCGCTCGGCCGTATTGCGTGCGACTAATCAGCGGCGTTGCAACTTTCGTATTCACGCTTAATGAAATCCCGGGGGAGGGCGATTGAAATTTTCTCTTCGTCGACCGCGCGCTCCACGTTTCGCGCGAGAGAACGTCCGGCGTGGAAAATAGTCACGCGGATACCTAGTGTATCCGGTGGCGCGTCGTTAAAACGCACCCCCGGTAACTACCACTGGGAATCGCCTGTGCGGGCGTTACCCTGAACGTGATCGAGGGAGAAATCGCTGGTGGACGCGACAATCATGCACAATACCACGGTTATTTCAGCTTTTCCCGCGACCGTGCACCACGACCGAATCAGACTCGGCACTTAAGCCCGCGGCTTACACGACGAAGCCACCATTATTCGCGCTAATAGAGAGACACAAGAGCTCGGACACTGGGATTACGGTACAATGGTTTTTACAACGCTCCGTGCTCCATATTTTAAAAACTCCTGCCGGTGAGGAATACTTGATGTACTTAGGAGTGCTTAACGCGCAAGTCATGACTCAACCGGATAGTCGAGAATTTTCATAAGATTTTATGCAGAGTGAATGAGATAAATAGGTAGATAATGGAATAAATAAGTAGATAATAGAAAGTATTGTACATCAAAGGAAGCAATGTGAAAAAATCGATTATTATACGTCCGTTTGCGTTTGCCGATGCGATCATCCGATCACAGCCGGTATTCGTTAGTCCGATAAATATCGGAGCGCTGAATGCCGTTAACTTTCGAAAAAATGTCTCCACGGCAGATTTAAATCTCACTTTACAAGGTTACGAGTTTGACCACGACCCACCCGGAAACTGGTTAAACTTTCGAACAACCCTCAGAGTAGCCTCAGGGGATCGCCATTACTGAGTCGCAGCGGAGGGACCAACTTCGACACTTTCGAATTTCTGAAACCCTTAGAATACCCTCGACATTCTGGGCGCTCTTAACCTCAGAATGACCGAACCGCAGCGCTTAATACCGCCTTACTCTTTGTCTTATTCTTTTTTTCGCAAAGTTTTTCGTCACTGTCCTCGTTCCTTCTGTTCCTTAAAAAAAAAGGACGTGATCACATTAGTTTTCCGAAATTACAGTACCTAGGACATGGAAATTTAATTCCTTTACTCACGGATCTGCTGATTTTAGAATATTTTAAATTCTATCGATAAACATTAATGTTAATTCGACTGACTTTAAATTAATAACGCCGATTTATATCAGAGTCACGGTAGTTTTAGATATTGACGTAAAACGTCGATTAATAAATAATCACTTGCTCTCACGTAATATTATTTGCACACATCATTATTATATTAATATTAGGTCACACAATAATAGTTAAGTGACTCAATAGTGTGCATTATTTAATTGCGCATAGGTCAATGGTCCTTGCTCTAGATACATTAAACAGCAGAAAATTTATCATTCGTCCATCGAAACGGACTTCCTTAATTCACGATATCATCCCATCCTTTGTTTATGTGACTTTATTTAGCAGAATTCCATCCGATCGATTGAGATAACGAATTACAGAGAAGACAGGTAACGTAGCGCGCTTAATCGGCGAGATCGATCGGCTGCCGGAGAAAAACGTTGCGAGTCCCGGAAGGATGGAAGCTGCGGCAGACAGGACCGCTCGTACAAAAATGATGGCCACTCTTTTTTATCGCGTTTCATCGCTCGCAATCACACGCAGACGCATCGACGCGGCTCTCTGCCGCGATCTCGCGATATCCGCCGCGCGATCGAAGCTGCCCGACCCCTCGTTCTTTTTCGACACAACATTTTTCCTCTCGAGCGACCGCGGTATTCGCGAACGAGAGGAGAACCTGACACAGAGGACGCCGAAGAGAAAAAAGGGATCCGCGACCACGTCGGTCGTGGACGACAAAACGGAAAACGATACGTAAATAGGATCACCGCGACGCGAGAGATGCACTTGGGTGAGATACATTTGTTTGTTGTAAATTACGAGCGGGCACGGCTCGTTTATTCGGTCCGCTGCGATAAATGCGTACGGAAAAAGAATTGTGTAGACTTTTTTTTGACCCGCACGCCACACGTACTTTTTCCCTTCCAGATTCAATGCCGAGTGGACGTACACGTGTGTAGATTCGGTTTGTTTTGACGTGTCAGAAACATTTCACGCTACTGCAAGCTGCGCTTGCACTCCTGTTAGTAAGAAGGAAAGTTAGAAAAAGGACGGCTGCAAGGGCCAGATTTCCCAGCGGCGCGAGGTTTATTTGTCAGTCCGCAGTACTCATAATAATCCCGCAACAACAACCATTTTTTATTCCCACACATCCGTCCGTGCGTGGAGAGCGACATAGATGCGTGTAAAATGTAAAATGAATGTAAGTGAGTCGTAAACGAAAATTACACATGTATGGCCACACATGTGTTCCCATACAGAGCAGATTTTTCCGATCTATGCGACCCGCTACTTGTAGCATAACGCAAAGTGCTGTCACACGTTACGCGGCGCCTATACGAGGTATTCATCCTTCAGCAGCCCCTCGATCAATGTCACCGCGATCGATATCGTGACTTGCGGGGAAACACGGGGAAATTCCCGGCGACCTCGGCCGAAATGGGAACGCCGAAACACGCGGCGCGCAGCCGGTGCTCACGAGGAAATATCGCGGACGCTCTCGCGCGTAAATCTGTCAAGGAGTCCCGCAGCAGCGGTACCAGCCGCTACCATTGCATGCGTGCACACGCGGCACACACGTCGTAGCCTTAAACTTGCTCCCTATTCATAGTCACGCCGTTGCCCTACCCACGTAGGCAATAATGCAACGCGATGAATGCACATCCGCAAGCCGGCGTGTGCGCGCCGCTCTGGAACGCGCGAGCGAGCAAGCCGGCGCGTACGCGCCGCCGCGACGCTCTGATGCACCGATGCACCGGATGCTGCGATGTGGTGGACGTGGAGCCGACGACGCGTCATTGATGCGATTAAACCTCTCCTTCGCATCATCATCCGACGCGATCGATAATCTCTGCGCGAGGAACAGCCGTCGCTCACGAGAGCGCCAAGAGCGCGACAGTTCGAACAGCTGCGAATCCAGAATGATCGACGCACCACCGCGTCTAATTAAATATTAGGTTTTTAATAATGGCATATACAGGGTGTCCCGGGTTTTAACCGACAAACTGCGGGAGCATATTCTACTAGTGGAAATAAGAAAAAATTCTTATATCGAGTTTGCTTAGAAATGCTTTATTACAAAGTTATAAACCAATATTGAAAAGAAATATGAGATAAGTAACAACGGATTTTTTCACAAAAATAAAAATTATGTTTCTTTGTCTGGTAGTATGTGGATTATTATGAACCCATACATGGCTATTATGAGAATTGAATATGCCTCGTCTTGTAAAGGTCGCTTCATCTGTCCATAATATCATTGATGAGAAAAGATTGTCCCTTTCTACTGCATTCACATACCAGTTACAAAATTCGACTCGTTTCTGATAATCGATTGGAAGTAATTCTTGTACAGGTGTGTAATGATATGCGAATCTGTCATCAGCACGCAATGTTCTCCAAATAGTGTTTCGTGATATCTGCAGTTGAGCTGAAGCACGTCGAACACTTTGTGTAGGAGTATTATCAAAAAGATTTAAGATTCTTTCCGAGCGTCGTCGGTGTCTAGAGCTGAACGAACATCATCATATTCATTCATAGGTCGAAATGAACCCAAATTACGTAATTGCAAATGGGCACATAACATAAACATCTTCGACCTTCCAAATTCTACACTATGTTCCGTTGTTACTTATCTGATATTTCTTTTCAATATTGGTTTATAACTTTGTAATAAAGCATTTCTAAGCAAACTCGATATAAGAATTTTTTCTTATTTCCACTAGTAGAATATGCTCCCGCAGTTTGTCGGTTAAAACCCGGGACACCCTGTATATTTGGGTAAAGACAGAGAGAAACACGAGCGGCTCGTAATTAAGCGCAGATCGAATAAAAATACAATTAAATAACGATATTGTTACTGGCGAATTGAGAGCCGACGAGGATTGATTGAAACTAACGTATTTATTTATTTAGCGACATTAATTACTGCGTGCCGCGGTTATACAGGAAGTGGGCCGTTTCGCGTTTTCGTGTTTCGCGGCCGGTTAAAAAATTATGCGAGATTTGCGTTGAGTTCTACTCGCGCGACGTACAATGGTATTAATGCAAATGGTATTTTCATTTGCATGTATTAATACGAGAGAAAGATAGGCGCGGTAATTGAAGCGCGGCAAGAATCCTGAAAAGTGCAAATGTTAAACTTTTCATCTGCACGAATTGCGCCGCCGTGTAAATAAAAACGTAATCGTATGCATTGTTTATGCACGGAACACGGCAAGACGCATCGTATTGCGCCGGCTATTGCTAAAATATTTGACATGTATATGACGGCTGTAAATGTTTCGCAGGATATTCCGATTCCCTCAATCACTATGATTAATTTTGAGTAATGTAGTCACGTCATATCGCGTCACGTCGCAGCGAGTGGCTCAATGATAATTAAAAAAACGTTGCATTAACGAATTACGGAGCAACGTCAACTCTGTTTTCATAATGTGACGTGATAAATAAGAAAACGCCATAAATCAATAAAGGCATAACATAAGGGTGAAACTGATGAAGAGAAATTCTGATGGAATATTTCTGACGCGAGCATGTTTCTTCAGGTGACATATTCGTGCTCGAATTGAATTTAACTTGGTCGATAGAGCGAATAAACCCGAATTCCGAATGTGTACGCATTCTGACGTGTACATTAGGTATAATTTCCCGGCTCGATGATTTTGATGGAATCAATTAACATTATTATACGAGATAGCCATCCCCTCGGTAAATACGGTCAACGCCGCCGCCGTCGCCGCTGTCGTCTCGTTGTCGTTGTCATCGTCGTCGTTCCGTCGCGTATGCACGACTCGACGGTGGCTTTCACTCTCGAACTAACAATTACTTGCCGACGTAATTAAACGCCGTATAGCTCTCGAGACAGTCCGGGCGCCGGCGTCGCACGCTATATACCGCGGTATTTAGCGCCGGCGCTCGTTGCGCCGGTCCCACCGGATAGTACGTGGATTGCATGTACCGGCCACGGCCTATCAATATGCCCGGCATAACGCGAACGGCTACGTAAACTCTCGCCTCCAAGTGGAAAATTGAATGGGGCTTGTAGGTACCTGCTGCGTGGAAAATTTCGCCTGCATCGCGCGGAACTTAAGCCTCGGGATCTCGTGCTCTCAACGCTTCAAAATCTCCTTGAATCCATGCGGATTACGGTTTTTGGATCTCCCGAGAACCTCACGGCCGTAATTGTCTCGAACCTTTGAACGTTGGGGGTACTCAAATATGAAATTGCAATGTCAAGACCGCGCCGGGATTGATGAAATTCTCGTCCTCTTCCTCGAAATTTCTCGATTGAGTCAATTTGACGTTACTCCAATGCAGAGCAGATTGTTATTCCTACTTTCTTCGGGTAGAATACTGGTTTAACGAGTTCGAGCAAGAGTTCTCCCCTCGCCATCTGTCGGTGTTGCGGATTTCCGACAGAAAAGCGATTTTTCAAAGGCATTTTTGTGTCATTCCTCGTTGCTGATTATTTCGTCCCGCGTCTTTTGTCGTGAGGCTGGCTTTTCTTTTTCCAGTGATATCGAGAGCACCCAGGTAATGGGAAATTTATCACCGGTTCGATCACGAACCAATTATTGCCGATTATCCGCCGGCAACTACGACAATGGCTCTGCTATTGCGGAGCATTGTGCTATCGAAATACTCCCGACTGTTCCATCTTTCTTTCATTGCCTTTCTACCTCTCTCGTTGGCCTTTGACGAGCGGAATATACTAGGATGGAACCAGCGCGATAATGCATGCAATATCAAATTACATATAAATTTATGTACATCTGAGAGACTTATCTGACAAGGGAAGGTTTTTAAGTGTTACACTCGGATTTCAAAAAGTTTTTGCATGCAGGTAGGGAGGTCCCCAAATAGAAGAAAAAAAATAAAAGTAGCGGCCCAAATGCATATTTGCGCGCTACGTGCGCAATTTTCGATGTTAGGTTAATTACTCAAAAATGCTATTTCCAATCGAATTCTTTACATTTTTTATTTCACCTAATGCACATTTATATTGCTTTAAATAATTTTGTGTGTGTGTGTGTGTGTGTGTGTGTGTATGTGCTTCTGTGTGCGTGCGCGTATGTGCTTCTGTGTGCGCGCGTGTGTGTGTTTAGAAAATACGAGCGTCTAATGTAATCTCGTGCCGCGCGAACACAGTGCGTATAAAAGGCCCATTGCTCAAAAATGGTATTTGTATCGTAACTTTTTTAATTTTTTACTGCAACTGCCAATGCACACAATTTGGAATAATTGTACATTGCGCAAATCGTAGTTTGCTTTTTCTGCGTGATTTATTGTATGCCACTTTAAATAGATTTGATCAGAATCCATAACGAGGACATAAAAGATCTGGTCAAGGGAGGTTTTTAATTCTTTCAGTTTTAATTTTGGTTTTGATTTCTTTTTAAAGCGTTGTGCATTAGGTGACATAAAAAATGTAAAGAATTCGATTGGAAATAGCATTTTTGAGTAATTAACCTAACATCGAAAATTGCGCACATAGTGCGCAAATATGCATTTGGGCCGCTACTTTTATAATTGTTCTTCTATTTGGGGACCTCCCTACCTGCATGCAAAAAATTTTTGAAATCCGAGTGTAACACCTAAAAACCTTTCCTTGTGAGAATAGCCCAGAATCTCTATTGAATCGGTATTGATACATTTTTTGTGCAATTCCGAAATTGTGAACGTTGTTTGAATCCTATACTTGAACATAAAAAGAAATTGATATTGACAGACTCTAAAACACTGTACGGATAAAGACAAATGTTATTATGTCGTTGCAGTTGAGAAACTTTGTTAGAAAATTATTTACTTGGCTTATCCAGTTTGGTCGAAGAAAAATTAAATTTGTTATAGACTTTTGCAGAAAGTATCTTTATTAAAGTTTCAATTGCCACATGTCGAATTTAATCAAGCTAGAAAGACACATTTCGTGCGATACTATTAAACCGCATTAGTCGATGCACTTATTGCTCTCTACATAAATGTTGCTGCTCTTAAATTGTTTCCCGATAATGTGACGCGAGGAGGAAAAACATTTGCCGGGAGTAACGTCAGGCTACAATTTATCATCGTGTCAAGAACGTTGACATCAGCTTGCCAGTTACCGAAACAAGCGAATTCGTGCTCCGTCATAATAACATAAAAAGCTTGTACTATATCATTTTGCTCGGCGCTGGAAATTTAATCTCGCTTTAACTCCATCTTGCAAAACTGAACTTACAAAACTTATGCAATACTTTTACATTTTTTAATTTATTTCAGCAAGAACAGATTCAGCAAATTCATTTTCTTTATCCAGAGTCACATGCAACATTTGCAAATCTGAGAATAATTAAGCGAACATCGAAACGTTTGAAAATTCCAGATCGTGAAAATTCAAATTCATGATTCAATTTCACGAGGTACACAAGAATCGCCTCTGCAACCGAGAAATATCCCTATTTGAGAACAAGAATCCGAGCAGTCGAGGAGACGACAATCCGCAGCTGCAAAAGGATCCGCCGCGGCAAATATTCGGCAAATATCCCGGCGTCGCGTGCAGGCGAAGCGGATTTTCGTTCCACTTGAGCCAATCGGAGAAGAATCCAGCCGTCTGCCCGTTCGTTCGTCCGTCTGTTCTCCCTGCGGGGGTGGACTAATCCTCCTCGCGCGGAATCCCTTCGCAGGGATCGTCCGTGTCGGTGCCCGTGTCGTTACACGCGCCACATGCGTTCATATGTGACGCTCGTTCTCCGCAGTGTACGTAGAGCCCCGAGAGAAGCAATCAGTTCCATTTACCGGCAACGTTTACATGGATCGTTTGCAGAGCACCCCTCGCCGCGCCAGGCTTTCGGAGCGCCGAGCATTTCACGTATGCGGCCGGATACCCGCGCTCGCGTAGGTATATCCGGCACAAACATTACGCTGCTACACGGATATCCTTGTTGTTGATTTCGAACCCGGGCTCGTTTTGTCGTCGTCGGTATACCGCATTCCGCGCGTCTTCGATACGCATCCGCCCCACTGCCGCCGCCGCCGTTGCGCCACTTAATCGAAAAGCCGCACACCAAATGAACCCTTTACCGCGGATGCACGTTCTTGCGCTATTCGCGCGTTCCTGGTCGAAACATCTCCCGGAGGGCCGAACGTTCGCAAAGCCAAATTATCCGCATGGAAAATATAGGACTAGGCGCATCGCAATCGTGCTGCAACGTTGTCGTTTAATAATTGCGAATCCGATTCCTATCTATAATAATAATTCATTTGGAACACATACGGATTATATTTCCGACAGAAAATAATCCACTGCGAATTAATTTAAAAAATATCCAATATGTATAAAATAATATATTAAAAATATACGAGAATTAATCACCGACAATGGAAGAACTTTGTGCGATTTAATTCGCAACAGCATTTCCTGTCTCGCGCGCAAATGGATGTATCGGAACCTCCTACACGCGATGCAGTCTTCCGTTCCTTGAGACACGCTGCTACACGTCCGTCTGCGGTTTCGTATACGCATCCCACCAAGCAACGTGCGAGAGTAAGGTGCATCTGGCAAAGGATGGCTTTGCATTCGAGTCGTATCCACGTTTCCAGGCAGGTGTCTCCGCGCCGCGGGAGCTCGGTATTATTTCCCGAGCGCGACATTGTTGGAAGAATCCGGGAACAAGCTGGATCCGACTATGCCGACTCCGTGGTGCATGAATCCTTTGAATACCCGAGTACATTGCGACATACGTCGATGACCTCACTGCCGTCAAGCTAGGACGATAAATGAATTATTTGGAGTGTAACATAATGCAGCGCAGATAAAAAGGTAGTCTTCCTCGATATCGGGTATTCCTCGATCTCTTTCGAGAACAGTTCGTTTTGTTCGTGTATTTTTCCTCCGCGAAACGCATTTCGCGATATCGAAGCCAGTAGCTTGTGTCAGTAGTTGATTCTAATTATTAATATTGAACGTCCTTATTTTTCATTGTACTTGTTAAATTTATTATAATATGAATTTGATATACATGGTGTTTCCTAAGTAAGTAGACAAACTTAAGGAGGATATTCCTTGGCTTATTTTAAGAAGAAAAAGTCATATAAACATATGTCCTAAACTGCTTTGTTTTCCAAAAAAAAGTACATCACTGTTTTCGTTCACTTTTCGTTTATTATAGAACAGTTTGTATTATTGCAAATGAAACAAATGAAAAACAATAGTAACCAAAAAGAAAAATAATAACATCACAGTAACTGCTGAAAATGTCCACCTGCAGCCATGATACTGCAGTGCTGTACTTTTTTTGGAAAACAAAGCAGTTTGGGACATATGTTTATATGACCTTTTCTTCTTAAAATAAGCCAAGGAATATCCTCCTTAAGTTTGTCTACTTACTTAGGAAACACCCTGTATGTGTCGTGAAAGATAGAACTGACAAGGGAAACGGAAGAGCTTTCCGAGATGGAATTCAAGTCAAACGGCCGTGTCATATTTTATCGGTCTGTATCGTATCGTAAAATGATAATTTTTGAATCGCGGGAATACATAAAGGAAATAGGAAATCGACATCGCGAGGTGATGCAACGATAGAAATGCGAGGTGCACCTTTCGACAAGACGATGACACACGTTCAATATTTTACGGACGCATCACGTAAGAAAGAGACGTCGTAACGGCAGAGGGTGAGCGCGAAACTGATTTATATTTGCAACGTAGTCGATGAAGTCAAAGAGTATCCTCTCGCAACCCGTTCTTCCTTGCTCCGTGAGTGGTCCATGTACGTGGACGAACGACTCACCATCTGTCACTCTCGCGAACGCGCCATTGACTTTCCCGCAAGAAATGAAAGAGAGACGATTTTTCAAAGAGGCATCATTATCGTTTATCATTTGATGATTTCTTCTCCCTCCTCTGCAAAAGTCTGGAAATTTGTCTCTCGGTCTCTCGAGCATTGCGATCTATAAGAGTACACGTGAATCTCTCATTTTCTCTTTGATCCACCACTTCTTAAAATCTCAAATTAATATTTCAGGTTCATTTCAGTTTTATTTTTATCGGAAAATTTCGTAGAACGTCACACAGACATAAGGTACTATATATCCTATTCTTGTGCATTTCTATCTAGGATTCGAAGTATTTAAATGTATATTTGGAAAGGAAATTACAAATAATTTATATAGTTTAATCATTATAGAAATAGAATTGCACAATTTCGAAGTGTCTCACGTTTGCGAAATCGAAATAAGCTCAATTCCTTTTATCTCCTTGCGTCTTATCTTTCGTACGGAGTAATGGGAAGTACGTGTGCGACAGTCAGTTAAAAAGCAAAGGGTAATACTGAAAAATGACTCTTCTCTCTCTCTCTCTCTCCTCCTCTTTTACAAAAAAGAACCTAATAGCACGTCCGCAAGAGCTACAAGCGGCATGCCATTTCCTCATATATAAAGCATTTGGAGCGAATCGCAAAAAGAGGAACCGGTTGACGGATGTTCCTACGACGATGCATTATGCGAGCATTTCTCGTTGAGTGTATCGTGGATGTATGCAACGCGTTTGTTAATGTAAGGACGCAGCGTAGCATTCCGCATTGATATTCAATTTCAGGAGCGCGGCGTATCGGTTGCCTCGCGTAATGTCGACATCCCGCGAACATCCTGATGTCTTTATATTATGTGCATATTTTGTGTGCCTATTCAGTTTATCTTAAATTAGTCGCTTACTCGCGCTGACAGCACATACGACTGCTGCAAAGAAGCGCGATCTTCCAAGGGAATTCTCGCTCACTTCGTGAAATTTTCGTTTCAGAAAATGTTTATTGTTCCCGTTCGGTTTGCTCTTCCCGTTGATTGTAACGTCTACGAAAGGGCTAAAGTGTCGACGTAATCCGCAAGGGCTGGCCTCTTGTGGCCGTAATGAACGAACCGAGGGACTTTCCCATTGAATACGTCTCTTAACGACTCCCATAAGTACCGAGATTGAAGCGGGATACGATTCCCCGCGGGAGGACGACCTCGGACTTTCTCGTCGGAGAATCGTCGGCGACACGGTTATCCCGTCTTCCACTTGAACGCATTAAATCTAGAGAAATCATAAGGGAAAAATTACGGAGGAGAAACGAAAACAATGGAAACATAACACAAATAAATTTGCATCCCCAGAGATTCACTCACAATGAATTCATCAATCGCGTCATCTTGAGCTTGAGTTTTCGCGCTTTCATCACCAACGCGCCCTTCGACGGGCGTGGCTGTCCTGTCATAGAGAAAATAACACTATTTTGCGCGGTACCTCTCTTTGACGACGGTCCCTGAACGATCGCTGGATTCACGATTCGACTTTTCATCACGCGCTGGCCGCCTGCCACGCGACAAAAGCGGAAAGGAATTACGGTTTGATGAATGCAGCCGCGTTGCGCCGTCCTCTCTCTCTCTCTTGCTCGCTCGCTCGCTCGCTCTTTTTCTCGGAGACACCGATATCCCCGGGGCTCGACCATTCACGAAACGCGGACAATACCGGGCGCAACAAAAATTACACGCTCATCTCGGTTTCGCATGATCCGCCCCGGGCTGGCCGCGACGACGATTTCCCGTACGCTCACGTAGCTCAAAGCCCCCTTTACTCCGGCGGCGCACTACCGCGAACGTGGAGGGTTCCATTATGCGAACGGCCTACCAGATGTCACGGGGGTTACCGAGGAGTGACACCGTGACTAAAGTCGTTATCGTGTGAAATGCATCTGCCGGTGAAGGCTGCTCGGCATATCCTTCGCCTCGATCCTTCTACTCGTGAGCCCTCGTCATTCCTGCACGTGCGAATAACGCATGCACGCGTTTTCGGACATTTCCGGTTTCTTGATACCCGGAACACCCTAAATCCCCATGACAGCACGTTGAATACCTTGAATCCTCGAGTTTTCCGAATTTCGATAGTCGCGATATTCAAATTCGCGAATCCTCGTCAAGCCACGACTCGCTTCGAGTTACTTCGACGGAGACTGTCGTACTTAAATTTCCGCGTACAATTCTCTCCCCGAAAGGGCACTTTAGATTCTTACGTGCAGATTATCCGTTCTCTCGGTTTACACTGCCTGGAATTCTTCGATTGTTGCTTACGTCCGTACGTCGAATTAATCTCTTTAGACCAACGGATCCGCACGAACGAGGAGTTCGCGTGGCGGAGCCTCGTACAGCCGAGCTGTTATCGTCCGCGCCCACTTCAATTAGGTTCTCACATCGCTATCGTCGGCGCATCGACGTTGTCTTTTCTCCGGGCAACACCGGACGGCCGATGTAATCCGACATTCTCCGTGCATTAAGCCCGGTCCCTTATCGAGGAGTACGGGTAATCGGTTTGTCCACAGTGCATCGTCGTTAATCCCTTTACGTTAAAATTACGCGAGCTGCGTGCTCGTCGAGATACTTCGGATGGGAAGGTAACGATCTCTGGGCTCGCGCACTCGCTCCGTCTAACGATAATTGCCTCTGAATCGAGGATTTCGATTCGAGGCGCGATCAAAAGTGCATTAACCGATACTGAAATGTCCGTATACAATCGTCGCGCACGATAATGCGCGCACTAATTTTACGACGAGAAATCGTGCCGAATGCGGAGGATTAATAAAGAAGACACACGCGCGCGACAGAAAAAGGCGCCGGTCGTAAATCGTACCAGGAGGAAGATCGGACCGTAAAATTCCGCGGGGGTGGCTTTTATCGATTCAATATCTCTCTTTCCTGGGATTGGCTGCCGTCCTGCTCGACCGACCTCGACAGAATCGGCGTTACGAAGGACGAACACGACTCGATGTGTGCTTTTCTATTTTGAGACGTTTAAAGTCCTCGTTGCTTTCGCAATCTCGGCTTCTTGTGGAATTCTTTGATTCGTAGACTCCCGGTTTGTAAAATATGTTTGAGTAACCGAATTCTGCATTCCTAATAAAAATATTCCCGATTGATATAATATATTTGCCTTTCTCGGATCTCTTGAATGAAAAAAAAGTCAGATTTCTGTCGCAAAATGGCGCGAAAACATTCGTTTTTATATTTTTCATTTAATTTTTCAAATTCTCAGACTCGAGAATGTAAAGATGTTTTGTTCGAACATGCAATCTTCGATTCGGAATAGTTTGTGTAAGAGAATCCTCGGATACCTGAATAAATTGTAGATATGTGCTATCCACATGGCAGCGGGAAGGTACCGTTGGGAATCATCGTGTGGGCACAAAAGTCACCCTCCGCCGAGCTGCCACCGCTATCGGAACCGGGTAATATACGTGCGGTGCGTTAAGGAAATTTAAGGTCGGGCCCACGACAAGCGAACGCGACCGCCGCCATGTCTGGATATGAGAGTTCCAATTTATTTGCGTGAAATATCAGCAAGGCATCGGACCGAACGCCGTAGTCTCGCAAAAGTGCTTCCATTATTATCGCTTCTGCATTCGCGATAAAAGATAGCTTCAAGTACATCTTCAGACAGGTAAATTTAAGCTACTTCAAGCTGCGTCACTAATAGCTGCGTTAACTACGAGGGAAACTTGAAGTAGCCTGCTTTTCATTCCTCCTTCCTCTGCCTTCGAACAGCTGCTTTAAAAACCGGAAAATCTTTCGTTCTCTGGATTCGTCGGAATTTTCTTCCACCAGTCGGAGTTTCGTGAAGTGCGGCCGAGCTTAAGAGCTAATAACGACTAGTTATTATGCCCGAGCGGAGAAGTAAACAGGCGGTTCGTGTCGGTCGGCGCGCAAACGCCTCCTCGTAAAGTCATTAAGGCAGCTTTTCGCGCGTGTCCTGCGTAAATCGAATCGCCGCTTTGCGCGACGCAAATTTAAAGCCGGTGAGAAATAGCGAAAGCACCTGCGGAAATCGCAGCTACGTTCACCGTGTGAAAACCGGCTAGGAGAGCGAAGTAAGAAAAATACCGAAGCGGAAATCGACTGCGTCGCGGCATCAAATCCGAAGATACTCGATACATGCATACG
The DNA here is from genome assembly GCF_003672135.1 of Ooceraea biroi. Classification (NCBI taxonomy): domain Eukaryota; kingdom Metazoa; phylum Arthropoda; class Insecta; order Hymenoptera; family Formicidae; genus Ooceraea; species Ooceraea biroi. Next base: position 4,874,672 of record NC_039511.1, read on the forward strand.
AGCGCGGGCGAACGTGCGTGCCCGCGCAACTTCGCACCTCTGACGAATAATGCTGGAACGTGGGGTTCGTCGCGGATATTTGAATCACAAATGGAGAGAATGTTCGAGGAATCTTCAGACATTTCCTTGTAAGTTTCACGCGATATCTCGAAAGTGTGATAAAAAATATATTTTACTGCTCGAACGTGACGTTTCTGGGTGACTTGGCGTGTGATCGCTCGTGAATGTAACGATGATCGAAATTTTTGCGAAACTACTCTGGACAAAGAAGATTATTGCTTCTCCCTAATCGAGTTACGCATCCAAAAGGACAAAGGACTTGAAAGAATAAGCGTTCCGCTTCACGAGTGAGCCACGAGTTTCCATTACCGTATACTTCATTACCGTATTCGATTACCGAGATTACGTACGCGGACTAATCATCCGATGCATTCGATCCTGTTAAATCCGAAGGATCGGGCCTGCTCGCAACCCCGGGAGACGTGCGATGGTCGACGAACTAATGAACCGTATATCGTCATTTGAGACTTACGATTCCCATTGTGCGGAGAGATCGGGAACAGGAAGAAGTTGGCGTCGCGAAACGACAGTACAAGAGAGAGGAGAACTGGCGCGGGGGTGGGTAAAAGAGGTGAGAGAGGGAGAGGGGAGAGGAGCAGGAAGTGAGTAGACGTAGAGTCTGATGAAAGGGACCATCTCTTCCTCCGTCTCCTGTGTGCTCTCCTATCGCCGTCTATTCAAGCGGGTCCACTCTTGTTCCTTGCGGGTCGGCACAGAGAGACACGCGACTCTGTCTCTCGGGGAAAAGCCGTCTTTTTGGCATGGGACGACGCCCTCTTCATGCTCGGATAATTGTTAACTCAAAGGGAGCACAAAAGCCCGCGTTTTACCTCGCTTTCCTGCTGGTTCTGGTCCCGGCTCTGCTCGGCCGGCTAGATGCGCCTGCATGATCCCCGGTATCGTCGCGGAAACGAGTGTTTCGCAGAATAAAGGATACGCGAGCTCTCTTTGCCTCCGAGGGAGGCAATGTTAATAACGCCGCGCGCCCGCTCGGACAGACTTTTGCAAATTAGCCCCGCGGATAGGCGACGCGCGGTTGTCTTTCGCACTCGGTCTGATTAAGACAAATATTACGGGAAATTATTCTTGGATGTCAATGACCAAACGTGTTTACGCTGCAATAGTAGATATTTATTAAAAGAACTGAGTATTATATTATATATTATGAAAAATAATTGCGAATCATTTTAAGAATCTTTTATTTGTATTTGTGCGTGTTCAAAGCAGGTAAAATCTAATATCGATTTCACGTGATTAAAAGAAAAAAAAGAATGAATTTTCATTCCTGCGAGGATAAGGACTTAACAGTGGCAAAATCCCTTCGAAAACGACAGTAATCCATAGCGAAATCGGAGGCTTTATTCCCGATGCGATTTCCGCAAAATGTCAATTCGCATCGCTACGAGCGGCAATCGATCGCGCGCTGTCAAAAGCCTCCGGCCTCTTCGGCAATCTCTCGATCCGGTGGATGATTCAGCGCGGAACGACGCCGCGACGGCGATAGATGATTCCGCCGAGCGTGGTTTAGCTGCTTATCGCGCGGCTAACGCGATTGAACGAATTAAACGCGCCCGTGACGACCGGCGTGGCACGGCGCATAAGGTCGCCGATGCACAAACGCCGCATCGGTACGTGCCTTCATTAAAGCCCGGGCATACGCAACGCCGAAGGGCATTATCCGGGAACGTGACGCGATAGCCCATCGATACATCTCGCCGGCCCGTCGAGTTTTCGAGAGGCCGACCATGATTTATCGATCCGTCCCAGCCGCCGTAACCGGAGAGCGTCTGTCCGAGCGGGAGATTTATGGAGTCCAAAAGCGCGCCATGCGGCTCCTGTCGCCGACGAGCAAGATGGTTCTCTCTCCTCCATCTTATCCTGAAGAAGCACGCGCGCACGCGTTATGAGGTCCGTCCGAGAAGGAGAATCCTGAATCGCTGAGTTTTCTCTCCGTTTTTCTCACCGCCAGAGAACACACCGGCCGCTAGCGTAAAAAATAACGGCGACGGTCTCTTCCGGAGCGAGAACAGCCGTGCGTACTTAATCCGCGGAATTACTCGCGAGCCTTTAATTAATTCCCCGTTCCAACATCCTTCCCTTCCGTTGCCGAGATGTTAAGTATATGTACGATATACACGCACGATAGGAAGAAGAAAATCTCTGGCCGGCTGGAGGCGCTGGATTAAATTTTTCACGTGCGCGCGGGCGCATCTTCGCGCCGAGATGCTGAGAGAAAATCACGAAATCAGTGCGGCAGTGCGGGTATGTCGGGAAGCCAACAATCAGCCTCCTGGAAAGAAAGAAGAAAGCTCTTACGTAATTACAGTCTAACTTGCATCATACTCGGTGCGTGCGGGTAATTCATATTCACGTACGATAACGCCGACGACGAACATTCTTGATCCGGTTTAATTAATCCAGCGTGCTGCCGTCGTCGGTAGGCGCGTCATGCTTATTACGTCGACGTATATCGGACCGATCGACATTTACTCCTATCAGACACGTGTTAAACGTCATTAGCCCCGACAAGCGAGGACATTAATTACGCGGAGATCGGCTAAAGTAGGTACGCCGATGTACCTGCCTGCACGGCGGCCGGCAATCTCCCATCCTCCGACTACATAAAGACCTTCCCATGTCTGGCACGTATGCATTTACAACCCTCGTTACTTCCTTTTAGTGCGCTGCCCCGATCCGCCCGCCGCGCGTCCCCGCTAATTGAAACATCGATTATGAAGTTACGAGACGAGATCGGTCGAACGAGCGCGCTACACGACCGATGCGATGGAAAGAATGAAAGCAAGCAGAAGCTCGCGGCAAATTCGCGGTTTACAGACTCTGCTCACCTCTGTGTGAAGCGATAGTGTTGAAAATCTGACTGACGCGTGATAATGTTTATCATGTCCATGGTGATTGCACTACGGATCATGATAATGGTCAATTAGCCACGCTGAAATCTCTCTAAGCGCGATAAGAACGCGCTAATGACGAAATAATTTATTCCATAACGTTAAGGTGTAGGCATCAAGTTTTCAAAAATTGCACGAGACTTGTTATGAATTATTTCAATTAATCCGTGTTCAAGTTTGATTTACGGAAGAACAAATCAATTTTGAATTTGGTTTTCTTTTTGTCCGTTCGAGCGATGATCTGAATAGTGTAAATATCGTTCTATTTACTCTCGTCAATTTTCACAAAGTTTTAACGATTTTGAACGTATGAAATCAAATATTCCATCTCCCTGGCAGTTAACGCGTGAATTTCTGCAATTGAACGAATACCAGCAATGGAGAACAAGATCGTGCGAGCGCATATCCATCGTGGCATCCATCAATCCATCGTGCTGGATCTCCAAGGTCGTCAAGCACTCTAGACTATCGATCACCCCCTCCAGTTCGAGCCATTCTGTAATAACTAATAAATTTTCTCCTTCTATGCATGCCGATCTCGGAGTTCCTAACGAAATCCAGACAAACGATGTCGTCGTCGTTACGACATTGGCACCGTTTCCGGAGGAAAATGATAATTGCGATGTAAATGAAGATGAAGCGCCACGGAACAAAGAGAAGGATTCGCGAATTGAAGACGGGGTTTGAATTTCGAAATCGTCAGATCCTCGAGACCGCAAATTTGCGGACTCCTGCGACTCCGCATTCGCGGATTCGCGAAATTTCGAAGATCTTCCTATCTCTCCGCAGCCTCGAGTCTCCGATTTTCGTTTGCGTCATTGTCAGCGGGTTGAAACGTATCGAACATCTCTGCGCGCATTTAAAACCGAGACCCGCGTATCAACGTGACGCATGCATATTGCATTGGACACGGTGAAACGGAGTCGGTGAATGCATTTGAAACCGCAAACGAATGACTCACCGGCGCAGTTCTAAGGGAAACGACCGACTTCCTCGCGATGGGAAGAGGGAGAGAGAGTCAGCGCCGCGATTTTTAATCCCGATGAATCATATCCGTAACGAACGCCGAAACGAATTGCTCCGCGTCCCAATCAATTCGTATCTCACGTGACGGTCGGTGACAGGCGACGAATAGCAACTGCGTTTCGTCGGAAGCTGCTGGCTTTTTTCCTGCGCGGAACGTATCGGACGACGATGAATCATTCTGTCCGTCTTGTCCAGCGGAGCGATCCGGGACACGCTTCTCAATAGATAAATTAAAAGCAAGTCGCTTCGCTGCGTCTTCATGAGATGCAACGGATTCTGCATCGTTCGCTGTCTTTTTCGTGATTACGTTCGCGTTAATGCATTCGACGATCATTTAACAGCTTAATGCCATACGTATGACGTCAATACTCGCGACATCGTAAAAGATACTTTTATGAAAGTCGGAAGGAATTTCCGTCACCGGTAACGCGTAAACATGTCTATACATTTTGCCTTTATTCGCCGTAAACGAACAAGAATCAATGGTATCTAAACTAAAGCTGCCCGGGAAAGTCGGGACGCCATTATTCTTTTCTTTGTTTCGAACAATGAGCCTGAAGGGTTCGAGGGAAGGCGACTGCGTCCGGCGCGGAACAACCGGATTCCGTTCTTGTGCGGAAATTATCAAACGACGATGTCTAAGAACGGTAGATAAAAAACGTCTCGAGGCGATAAAGCACAAAGTCGTCTTTAATTTGTTGAGCCTGGTAGAGTAGAAAAGTAAGATTTCTTGCGGATGTAGCTTTGACAAGTGGATGTTGCCGAAGGGACAGGTTACGGTTCTTATAAATAACGTGTGGATAAAATAAATAACAGAGTGCGGGAAAGTATATATTCAGCATCGATATGTATAAAAATAATTTATTGGAAGTTAAAATACATCCCTTTAATCGCTCAGTTTGACATGACATCGTGAACGTTAATATATATGAGAACAGAAATAGTTGCATAAATATGGTTATGTTTATCACGATATTATTTATAATTTAAGTACATTGATAGATATTATGATTTCCAATAACAAAAATAAGTCATTAAATAAACTGACGTTTATAGCACTTAAATCATGCAGTTGCTTTTGAATTTTGTAATCTTTTCGCTTGATCTGAAATAATCGATAAAATTATATTGGTTACTCACAGAGTGCATAAATACATAATTTGCTACTGGTCGAAGTAGAGCAGTAAACAATTTCGATGTCGCAAAATAGGAAAATCTACGGACTCGATGGATCTCCCAGAGTAAAGGAAAATGTAAAGTTCATGAAGCTCACCGAATGCCCGGGAGCGCCGCAGCATTATGCTCTGGAATTGCTTAAACGCGGGATCTCACCCCCTCATTTTACGCTACACTACGCATGCTCTCACGCGTGATTACGCATTAACGTGCATATGCGTGTGACGATAATAACGCAACCGAGCGAGACGCGTCTCGCTTTTACTGCATCGCCCGCTAAATTCCGTTACACCCATGAAAACCACCATCTCTCTTCCAGTAAACGATTCTGTTTTAACCCCTCCGCGTCCTTCAAACATATCTCCTTCTTTTTTTGCGAAAATCGATTCGTTTCTATGAGAGTTCAATCTGAAACTGCAAATATTTATCTTCTACAGAATCCTACGTGCACGTGTACATTTTTATCTAACTGTAGTTATGCTACTGCGTTTTATAATTTACTTTCATGTTCTGTAGGCAATTTCAATTTTACGTCACAATCTTGAAGCTATTACAGAACTCTTGATTAAACTTTTCTGATACAAATTACTCTTATCTTATCTTGCATATTTTTCTAGAAAAATTGTCTTCTTGATTCTCTGATAAATTAATTAAATGAGATTTCTATATTACATTCATCCATCAAGAACGTCTTTTGCTACTAAAAGTGTAAAGACAACCATGCTGAGACCCACAAGTGCAAAATGCATACAATGAACGTTTTCAGTAATGTTATAACAAAAAATTTGATGGACATAGCAAACGATTCGAAGGATGGCAGTCGAAACCGGATGCGACACGCGTAATCGCGACGGTTTCATCCCGTCACCGTTGCGTTCCTATCTCGATCTTTACAAAAAAGAGGCGGTCCTGCAACGCATACACCCCGTGAGGATACAAAGGGGATGCTCCCTCACCCCTCGCAACCACAGCCAATCGAACGTGAGCGCAACATTTCGATTCTGCGTTGCGGTTCGCCGCGTGCACAAAGGTTTGCGCTTAAGTACGGAGGGATGAAATTTAATCCATGACACCCCTTTCCTGCCCCGCTTTGTCTGTCGATCACAATGGACAACGTCCGGGATCAGCGGTAAAGGACGAGCGATCTTGGGAGCCTGTGTGCTTCTTTTCTAAATATTCTTGCAAAATGTTTGAGTAGGTCAGCATAAAAATAGAGTAAGAAATAATTTGCAATTTATTAATAGCGTATAACTATAAAGTCATTTAACCTTCCAAATCCTGGAACGCATATAAAACTTTTCATATTAATTTCATAAAATAATCAAGACATTAAAATTTTCTCACGAATTTTATATAACTATTTAAATTCTTGAGTTTTTGACTTTCCGAGTTTTTAATTTTCTCGACGTTCCATGTACAGCCATAAGACTAATTCTGGCTTCTCTCAAAAATCAGGTTCTTTGCTATTGATAGTATACAGTTCTGGAACATCTCGTTTGTCACGCAGGAAAGTGCATGGACACTGTACAGGCATTAAGCCGAGCAGTCCCCCTGGCTGTTTCCCTAAGTGTTTTGCCGAATGCAGTCTGGTAACCACTGATATTAGCTGGTGGAAACATGAGCGACGATAGCAAGCGGTCTGTTGGCCGGACCGGTTTTTCTGTCATTCAAAAACAGCCCCTCGTGTCCCTTAACCCTTAATCTCCCCATGTAAGTATACATTGCCACGCTGTGTTTGGGCAACACCCCGTCAACCGTTGTTACTTTAATAGATTCAGCGCACACATTGAAATCTATCAGCGGATCATCAGAGCAACGAGTTTTGTGTCATCCCTCCGTAGCTCTTTTGTTAACATCACAATTTATACTTGCTAAGAATTCTGTTGAAATACTCTTTTCAAAGATCTCGAGTAGGCGTGCGCATCAATGAAAGATATAAGTTACAGTATCTGATATCTGAGCTCTATAGCTCCATATCGCTCGGTATTGTTAAAATATTTCATTGTTTGAACAATTCTTCTATAACTTTAACATTTTTTGTTTTATAAAAGACAATGATTTAATAATATAAAATTTCTTTATAGAGAGAAGCTCAATATTTATCATTAGAAATTGAAATATTAAATTATAACGCGAATTGTCGAGCATTTCGATCGCACTTTGCATGTATGATGTCGGTGACCACGAGTGTGGCGGGTGCAGCGACAGCGTAGATTTTCGTCCCTTGTCACTCAAAAAGAAACCCACTCGTCAGCCCTTACCCATATCCACCCCTTGTATGTACCGGCGTACACACGAGGTCATATTAGCGCTCGGTGTTTGGTCGACATCCCGACCGCGGTTGTTTTGTGTACGGACGTCGCCACCCCGCAAATCTCGTTACCCCTGTTTACCCTTCTGTCATGCAAATGAGTGTAACAATCGCGTTTCTTTGGCGGCTCCCATCTCTCCCTCAGCCCGCTGAAGGGCGGAGGGAAGAAGGGAGAAAAATCGAACAGGGTGCATCTCGATGACTCGGTGCGGAAATCGTAAGAAATAAATGGAATAAGTAATACGATTTGCGATGAAGGATTATCAATCAACGTCGTGATTCATCTTGGCTCTCTAATTAATTTTCCTCCTTTAATTTCGACATGTTTTTCTAGTTTTGCAATTATACAACTAATTTCTATATAGTCTGATGCATTACTTTCATTATTTGAGATAACTCATGATCTTCCGCGTAACGTAAAATGATACGCAAAATTTGCATATAATTTTCAATATCCGCAACTGTCTTCAAGAGGCGTACATCCTGGCTTTTGCTCGGGAGAATTAATAATCGCGTAATTAAATTGGAATGAAAGGTAAGTTAATAAACACGTGAATACATTGAATAGTAACAAACGGTCCGCTACGCTATTTCGTGTTTCAAACTGCAGCGCATCATCAATTGTTTCACAATAACGTTATTTCGTACTCATCCCATTTACAGAAAGTAGTTACTAGTAATATTATATTTCTGCATGTTTCTCGTCGGTGTAAAGATACAAAGGAAAGAATATAAAAGCACATAAAATAATTTCATTTCAATTTCAATATTTTTTCTTTTTACTAATAAGCAAGTTTTTCTAATAAGTAATTTAATTTCAACTTTTCCTGCGGCAAAAAGCCATTACGCAGCATCATGTAAAAAACATTGATATAAAATTGCACATGCGTATCATACATTTGTACTACTTTTTTCGCGGAGCTTTTGTTATCCATACCGTTGTAATCCAATTCGCGTGATAAGTTCCGACTGCACCGTAGACTTTTAACGTAATTCCGACGTGCAACGAGTACAAAGCTTTAAAACGTAGCAACCTGCCGCGAGCGTCGCGACGTAGGTACCCGCGACGTTTCGCGAAAGAAGTAATGAGAAGTCGGGGCTAATAGCCCGTCGCACAAAGCGCGTCTGGCGCAATTTCCTGCCCACCCTTACACCCGGGACACCCTAGAAAAAGCTCGTGCGAAGGCGGTCATTTGTGCGGCGGCGATTTGACGGGCGGCGGAAATGCGTCCGCTTCCGTTCCGCGTTGATTCGACAAATGCGTCAATTTGTCCGGGCATGTTGAGCGCCGACCGAAATTACGCCGTCGAAATCGCGCCAACATTTGCATAAAGTCCGGTGAGCCGCCCGGGTATTTCGACCACTTAACCGGCACGTTTAATCGCACGGTTCGCGAATACCAATTTTTAATATCATCGCCGTCTGTGGCTGATAATGCGACCCGCGGGAATCACGATTTAATCTCCGTTGTGGCTTTAATTGCCGAGTGTGGTAAACTCGTTGGCGCAGAACGGAACCGATAGTCATGCGTAGCTCCACGAGATTTTACTATTTTCCTTATTCTGGTTCTTGCATCTCTGAAATTGCCCATCGAAAAAGAAAACGGTACTCTTTGATCGAGCGCAAACCGAGCGCAAATTGCGTTTAATTAGCGTATATATTTATAGAAAACTCCGCAATCGCGAGCGAAAATAAATTCTTTGAAAATAAGAGCCTTCGTCCCTTTTTATGTCAACCAAAGAAGACAGGATCCACGCGATTCGTTTCCGGTGTTTACTCTCACGATGATGTTTTAATTTTAATGTTTGCTGTACACCCGGCAAGAACATTATACAGATACATCCGAAACTCGAAACGGCCGCCGTAAAGAGACCGGCAAAAATTCAAATTTCACCGGACTGCTTTACGAGCAACCCCGTAAATCCCGTCCGGACTAACTCCGCGACACCCGGTAGGAAGGAAAAGCAACGGGTAATCATGCTCTTCCCGTATCCCCAGGTGCATTATCCTTTCCACGGGGCACATTATCCCCGTGGAAATCCCGAGGAAATTTCTCGTCTTCGTCCGCCGCGCGAGATGAGATCCGCGATCGTCCCCGTAAACGAAATCGCGGACGACGTATAGCCGTTGCCACTAACGTAACGGAACCCGCTCGCCTCGTGCCAACGGTCAATAAACTTTTTTTTTACGTTCTGGACGCACTCTCGCCCGCCGTGGTATTACGGTGGCGATTATGTTGTTGCCTCGTAAAAGCAACCGTACTAGATGACGGCGGCGTCGCGGCGAAACAGGGAGCGACTACCGCGTTCGACAAACTTAACGAACGTGATTATCGTACGATTTATTACGTGCATCATACGATTTACAGTTCTGCAGACGCGACAGACTCCGGATCCGCAGATCAGGAGACCATTCGGTCTCTCTGCTGTCCATGTGCGCCGTCATCTTTATTTCGTGGTACCTTAAGCGCTCCTTCCGAGACCGTTCCAACCCTCGTTTTTCCAACCCCGTAAATTATCGCCGCCTGTCCGGCGGAAAAGGGGGCGCACGAATTATGAGCCGCGCGTAACATTATCTTGATACATCTGGGCGGTTCTTGTTCCCCGTGGCTGACAAGTCGATGCCGTATCGGGTGAGTCGCCGTTTCCACTGGTGGCGGAGGTAGAGCGAGGTAAAGCGTAAGATCGGCCGCCATGGGTTGGGAAAAGCCGCATTTCCGGGTCACGCATACGCGCCTCGCGTGGTCGGAACAATGGACAAGTTTAACGCTTTAGCGGCCGGAGCGCAGGGAAAATGGCCATACGGCGCTTCGGAGCGCCGCGGCGCGCGCGAACGGACAAAACAACGAGACGGAAACAAAACATTGGCCAACGTGCGCAGCCAGCTGGACCACCATAATTAATATTCAGGCATTAACTTCCCCAACATCCCAACGGCGGCCGCGGGAGTTCCAAAGCCTTGGGCTAATATTTTCCCTCGGCAACTTGCTATTGACGGCGCGAGGCGAATTTTTAATAGAGCGCATAAATTCACGAAGGGACGGGTGCATCGATTTTTCTCTTTGCTCCTTTTCTCCTTCTTGCTTTTGTTTCAATCTCTATCGACCTCGATGCGCGCACGGCGCCCCTAAATTACGCGCGCCGATACCGTAACGTTTCCCGCCGCGCTTTCGTTACGTTCGAACTGCGCTCGCGACTTTAAAGCTACGAAATTTCGTCGACCGGCAGCCACGTTCACGTTTTCCACGTTTTCTGTTTTCTTTGCCTTCCTCGAATTTTCACGTACGTTTTCCGCGCCGTTTCCTCAATCCAGTCTCATAAGGCACCTTTTACATCCGCCATTCCCGCTCATCTTCCTCCTTCCTCTTTTCCTCTCCTCTTCTATCCCGATTCTCTCCGGCTGTCGACCTCCGGGCGAGCGCGCAGCGGGAGGACCACCTTTTTTATTTTCCGGCCGCCCGTTCTTTATTTTCCTTTTCGCCAGGTGGCGATAAATTTGCATTTCACCCCCGGGCGGTGGGACCGTTTTGTTAAACATTATCCGAGGCGAAGGCACGGCATATGGGCGCGTTCACGAGCGCTCGCTAAGAAGAAGATTACGGGGCGACCGGCGTAATACGCGGCGATAACCCGGACCCAACATGGAGGCGGAGGTGATTCTGCGGCGACAAAATTATCGTCGACGGTTTACGTCCCGTGGATTATGAATTTTAAATCCCCGTCACGTAGCTGACATTCGATCGCCCCGGATTATTCATGCGCGCACGCGAAAGATGCGGATGATGCGTTGACGTTCGCAGCGGCAGCTGCGGATGCACGACCGGAGCGTTCCGGAGAGAAACTGCACGAGGGACCGAGAAACGCTCCGGAACGGTTCTCATTGTTCCGCGCGTGGACGCGAAGCCGGCAGATCCGCACGGTTGAAAATCGGGTGCGATACGCATCTCGTAGATCCGCAAAGATATAAATCCGCAGATTCGAGAATTTATGGAGTGGACAAATCCACGGAAGATCCATCGTATAATTTACGGTCGTACGCGAAGTAAAAAGATTGCTGTGATCTCGCGCTGAACTGATCCAAGAATCTAGATATATCGCGATATTCAATTGTAAATATAGAACTGTTAAATCTGACAATTCCGCTTTTAGCTCCAGCCGTACTCGCTACGCTCGATTACGTCATTTCGATCATCGTGACGATCGTTAAAAGCTGCGCGGGAGCGACTAGGTTCTCAATCGTCGAACGTGACTTGTTCTCTACTGTACAACTGTTACGATCGACGGAGAAGCGTTGTCGTTTTCGGCGATTTGTCGGGGCGCGGTTAGCTTCTTGCTAGCATGCAAATTTCTCATGCTAATTAGCCATTCGCCATGTCGAGGGCGGCCATGCGCAGGGTCAAGTTAACAGGATAGCGGTTGGGAAAAGGGTCTGGGGCCCAGGCTAAAATAGTGCCGCGAGTAGCGCGTTGCACCGAAAGAGAGAATTCATAATTGACCGGCCGTTTGTTCAGGCCGAGCGTTCTCGGCGAGCTGAAGTGGAGCTTAATTCGCGACGGCCACGAGACGACTCGGACGAGACTCACCGGCGAGAGTCTAGGGAATTAATTTGCCGGTTCGAAGGAATTTAATGGCCCCGCAAACTCGCCGGCAACTTTTATTAAATTAGTTACTGCGTGATCTGAAAAAAAGGATCGAGCATTTTCGCGCTAGGTCTCCTCCAAGGACTCCTTCGGCTTTGTCCACGTTATCTTTGGGTTTCCCAATTTTCAGATTTAATCTTTTCAACTGAGCGGCTCGTTGAGTGTATCGGACATGATAAACGCACGGGACCATACGGAAGCGGTTAAAGGCGAAGGATTAAAGTCTCGCAAATGTGCCGCGTCATTAGAAACGACGTGAGAGTCGAGTCGATTTTTCTTCCGATCACAACATTACCGGGTGAAATCACGATGCAGCTGAATCCCGCGTTTCGGCGAAAGGAAAGCGCCAAAACAAGTTATCGGCTTCCATTTCAGCCTCGATTTATCGACGTGGGAACTTATTGCGCCTCGCCGACGTCGTAAATCACAGGCATTCCACGGTGCTCGGCGAAGAAGCCTCTTTCCGAAACGCGGGATCATTATTGCTGTCGAGCGGGCAACGAACAGTGAAATAAAATTGATCGGAAACAAAGTTGACCAGTTTAACCGGTTGACGAGCCGAAAATTCCGCCAGGCAATAATTTAATTAAATTTGTCTTATTCAAGACAATATTTAAGTAAAGTAATAAACGATTAACACGTAATAAGAATAAACCTATATACCAATTATAATTGATTAACCGTTACATGCAGAACATTTTCGCGATATATCACCGCGTCCAACATCCCCAAGAAAATCCGGGAGATTTCCGAGGAACTAAATCCGACATCCGGCGATCTATCGTAACTCGTATGCACGAGACGCGGGAAGACGCCGGAATTAAATCGTAAACTTGCGCGAGCACTTGTAGAAACGCGGGTCCTAACCCTTGGTTTCGTGGATCACTCCTCGGTACGGCGCACGTACCGTATCGAGTCTCCCTCCGTGAGAGGGTTGGGGCAGAGGGAGGATCTCGAACTCGAGGGATGAGTTTCGACTTTAGTGGCTGGACCGCTGGCGTGCGAGATAGCGACAAAACTCGACGGCGGCGTAAAGAGGGCCAACATAAGCCGACTCCGCTCTTTCGTCCGGCCGTTCTTCCACGTCCCTCTTACAGCAAACGACAGTGGCGGAGATATTTACCGGTTGCGGACATCCCGGGATTCTGTGTACGGGGATACCGTAGGGCCCAAGCGGGTTACGAAGAAACGTAGTGCTTCGGATTATCTCGATCTTTACGACGTTACTTTTTGGCGAAGCCCGCAGGGGATAGAGATACGCAAGGTACGAGGCTACGGTGGGCACGAGGGCCCTCGAAATACCCTCGAAAATCATGAGATCCCATGCGAATCCATGCTATCTGCGCGGTCATCGATCTTTTGATTGATCAGTCGGAGAAGAGACTTGCGCTCGTCGCTTGTCTGGGAACTTCCGCGAATATTCCGGCATCCGAGAACTTCACTTACTCTAAGGTCGAGCTTAGATCTGGCAAAGGGTTGTAATCTTGGGCTAAAGACAAAGGCTCTGGAATCATCAAGTATAATCAGAAGGGAGACCGGATTTGCAAACAATGCAAATCTCGTATCAAAACCGCGCCTAATGAAAATGAATAGAATATCAGTCATTAATGATTGAAATTCATTAAGAAGTTTCATTCGCTATGTGAAGTTTCGTCTGTCGGAACGTTAAGAATTTAATTTCACCTTAGGATACTCGAATATTTAACGGCACAAGATTCCGAGGAACGTCCAAGAACCTTTTGATTATTAAGATCACAAGAGCTAAAGGTCCTGGGATGTAACTCGAATCGAGCATGCTGCGCGTACACGGATCAAAACGCTGCAGGAGCGCTCTGAATGTCGCTCTAATCCAAGCTCTTGATACCAGACATTGACATCCGAAAGCCCATGTTGTCGTGCATTCCATTCTAAGGCGCTCACGGCCGTCTCAGGAGCAATTACGTGCGACAGAAATGCAAACTCAGCTACTGAGGGGCGCAACTTCGAGATTAAGACGAGAAGGAGGGCACGCGTGGTGGCGCGATAGAGAGGAACGGCACATGATTGCCGGACCCTACACATCCATCAACAAGATATATGGAGTTTGAGGGGATCCGGCTCTCTGCTACCCTCGGATCGGTCTTCTCCTGCGATGGCTGTAAGCTCGCAGAGCGCGTCATCTCGCGTCTCCTCCGGGATTCGCAGGCGGCGCCGGGTTCTTCGGGGAAAACCGAGACAACGACGGAAATTACTCGTCTTCGAGTATTTGTTGCGAGCTACTGGCAAAAATCTCCGCGAAGAAACGCATTAACGTAACTGGGAAGGAGAGACAGAGAGAGATGGAAGGGAAGAAGTGGCTTGCTTATTTTCTTGTCGGATAACTGTCGCAGAGATAATTAGTAGATGCTCGTTCGCGCACCCGAGCGTCCGCGCTCGCTCGGCCGAGGCGTGCTCGAAATCGCTGCTCCTCGCAATTAGAGTCGAGTCGTCGCGTTAATTTTGCATTTAATTCGAGAAATGCTCAGATATTTCCTCGTTAGTGGATGTTGGCAAAAAGTGAAGGGACTCTCGCAACTTCTCATACCGTAAACGGACACTGTTTCCGCTAACTCAGAATGATTTGTAAGCTTGATACAATTTATCACACAGAAAATACAATCCATCTCTTGCTTCTCTGCAGCATTTTTTGCATTGCATGATGTGGTCCTACTATTCTCATCTTCGCAGCTGATGAAAATATCATTATCGATTGATTAGAAAGAAAGAAGCGCGCAGAGCTATTTTTATTAGCGCGAACCGACAAATCTGCGAGAATTACTTAAATGCGTCCTTTATCGAGCGAAATTGCGATCGAACTATTATTAATCGCATCCACTTAGCGCAATTGGCGACGGAACGTTAAAATCCGCGCGAGTTCCCTCGTCACTGTTCGAAATCGCACTTACGACTCTGAACGATCGGGGTGCCGTTATTTAACTTTCTTCGTTGCCGTTATTTGACTACTTCGACTATTCGAGCGAGTTCGTTTAGATCGACTCTGATGCCTTAAGCAACGGCACCTAGAGAAGCGTGGCAGCACGAAAAGACCGGCTTTGTGTTCGTTAAAATGAAGATCGCCTTGAGCCGTCAGTGTCGAGACCTTTTAACGGACAATTCAGTCGAGTTAATTGTCCCATCCTGCGGAGTGACTCAGAATCCAGCGGCGAGTCATGAAGGGGCCGTGGATTCTTCTTGGAGCGCGGATGTAATTCACGTTGTTAGCTGAGGAGCGAAAAAAGAAAAGAGAACTAGGAAGAATAATAATTATTCTGAGAGAACTCCGTGAAGATAAGAACGTTATGAAAATATATATACAGATTCCCGCCTCAAGCTTACGTACATCTCGCTTCATTTACGTTTTCATTTCCTCTCGTCGATCTGAAATTGATTCTGTCTTATCGAACGTGAGCAAACATCGTATTGTAGACGAAACAATGTCCAATATTCTACATCTCAAGAGTAATTATCTTTAATATATTATCTCAAGAGTATTACATGTTATCTCATGTGAGATTTCCACATACATACACATTATGAAATTCTTAAACTCTAATACTTTGGATCCAGTGTGATAATTCCACGGCTAAGAGTACGCTATGCAAGAGAAGAAGTTACTTAAAGGCAGCACCTTTTTAAAGGATTTATTTAAGATCGAGGCTCACGCGAGAGATAATTACACAGAGTCGCGGTATATAAATGATATTAGCCACGCGCGCGCGAGCCCGGCATTACTTTTCATTAAGGAGATTCCCTTTGATTCGCGCGTTAAGGTGGAAGATGCTCATCGCGCAAGATCCACTTGAAGATCCGTACGGAATCTAACGGAATGTCGAGCCCATGAATAATGCACGACCCGACGAATTTGTTGCCTTAGTTTTCGTGGCATATGAATAAATTTAACGCTTTTTCATATCGGCTCAAATCCGCGCTTTCGCGTCACGAGCTCATGGGATCTACCCCGCATATATATCTGCACATGTGAAAAATCAGCAGCGCATTTGCACGAATGTTCCATAAGGGCGCCATTCTCGGCGCTGTGAAATCCTGCCGATCGCGTCTCCGGTATTTCCTAAAAAATAACTCGCAAACACTGTGCAATATGTTCGATGAGACAATCATAATGTATTTAAGTTATGAGCTTAGAAATTATTTTAAATTTGGCTTTTCCTCTATGTTATTATTTAATTATTTCGTCAAGTTACTCTGAATTTGTCTCTGCTTCTTCCACTACATCTCTAATTCAATAAACTTCCAACCGCGTTACTTGGCAACGCCAATATTAAAATGTCAGCTGAAATCAATGTCCCTCGAAAACTGGATACTCCTTATCGGTAGTCATGTTTTGCAGCTTGCAAAATTCTATTTTACGACTCTCCTGTCGTGCTCGTCTCGCGCGTTCTCCTCGCTTCGGAGTAGGTATCTCATAGTTGATGACCACCGAGGAACTTTGTGTGCCCTCTTCGCATGAACTTGGTGGATACAGAAGGGTCGAAGACCTATGGATCAGCGCGGCTCAGAGATTTTTACGAGCCACGTTCTCTGTGACATCTTGAAACTGCTTCTGCCATTCGCGTCAGCTGTCCCGAATCTTAAAAAAACGGTGTACGTCGACTGTACCGGGTGAGCGGTAAAAATCGCACAGCGCAAATCCATGAATCGTGTACATGAACACGCAAATATCCATTAATGCAAATATTGTCGGTGCATCCCACAAATATTGTACATTTTCAAGTTAATGAATATCATCCAAATATTATTTCTCTCGTTGGAGAATATTTGTTTAATTACAATTTTGTAATCGCGCTTCATAACAAGACTGAATAAATAGAGGCTGAATGATGTGATTTTGACGAATCACAAGGATTTAAATATCTAATATGTAAAAAAGTTAAATTAGATTCAGCGGTTCAGCGATCGACGAGAGATTAAATTGTATCACGTGCGAACAAAAATTATCGTTTGTCACGCATTATGCACGTAATAATTCGTTCCTGTCAACGATACATTTGCCAAGAACATGATTATAGCTAGAATTATACTGGTGAACGAAGATCTGGGAATTGCAGGCAAGCACTATTTTACAGTGCTGCTTAAAGTGCTCCACACCTTCGTGAGCATCAGGAAAGATTACTTTAAAGCACTGTCATTCATCCATAATTCCTTCTCATTTCGTCATACGAACGGTGGTACCCGTTTATTATTTAGTCACTCCTCGGGACATTGGCATGGAAAAAAGGGAAAACGACAGTAGGGAGCGAGCTAATCGCAAGAGGAACGAATGAGAGACGAACTACAGGCTATGAATAAATTCAACGGGAGCACTTTGAGAACGTCGCCGGCGGCGCTCAAACTAACTCGTAGACATCTCCGTTTGTCAGATTTCACCTGTTTCGTTACGAAGATCATTAAAGAATCAGGAAAGGGACAGCAAAGACGTTCACGTTAGAAAATTCATTCATTAAATTCTCAGTACAAAGATATTGGTAAAATCGCTCAAAATATCCAGAAATCCCGAATTAAATTCATTTAGACTGAAAAATGTCATTTCTGTGTGTCTTGTATCAAATTACAATATTAATTTTCATTAAAATTACCTATAATTGTTCTACGTTGATGAGTTTTGAGGAGAGCAAAAATGTGATACAATATTCGACCCACTTCTGACACTTCTTGAATATAACTGACTTAAGACATATGTATCTCTGATCGTTCAATAATAATCAGTTGACTGTCAATATTTATCATTTCTAATAAGAAAACAGCCAATATTATAAAAGTAGAACTATAGATTACGGAATTATTGATTGATTCGATGGGACGGAATTATTCACGTAGCTACTCGAGTACCGATCTCGGAAAGCAACAACTTCAACTACAACGCACAATCAGAAGCTACGTATCCATTTCTATCGCGAAGAAGGAACGGTGCGGTGCCGGTCTTGTGGGTCATCGTCATCGGAGACGTCGTCCCGGTAAATTGGAACGGAAATTTGCCGGCGCAATGGACGACAGCGGGAGCGGCCTGCCATAGGGGTAGCAGGAAGAAGGGAGGAAAATGGAGGGTGCCGTGACGCGCAATGGTCGCGCAGTTACCCACGGTGCACCATCGGAGCGTTCGCTCTCGCGCTTGATTGTACGGAGTAACGAAGTAGAAAGCACTCTCGTCGTCGGTTCAAACGGAAAACAGGAAGTGCAGACGGTAATTTCAGACGCGCTGCGCGACGCTTCGGGTGCTTTCTTCCCGGCTTCGTTCTTCGATTATGTATCGAAAATGTCGTCTCGACGTCTCGACATGTAAATGGGACGCGATGTTATCCACGATGTCGAGTGGCAACGCACGACCGATTCCCATAGGGCTCATTAGTCCGGGATATTAAGTGAGAGAGCCTCTTCTGTTACTCCTGTACACAAAAGTTAGTTGCTTAGTACCCTGGCAAAGCTCTTGAGCTCCCTCCATATTGGAAGGATTAGAGGAGCCATTGATCAGTGGATTCCTGACTCCCCACGAGCACTATTAAGACCATTGATCTCGCGGATCCTCGACTCCCCGACCGTCCTCGCGCTGCAGGATTTTTAAATCCGCGCATTTCTGCGATGGCACTCCGTCCCGTGCTCCAGGAGTTCATCGCGATTCGCGGTCGTTTAGTTCTTCGAGAGCCCTCAGATTCTAGAGTACTCTCCTTGTCACATTTGCGCGGTTCGGGTTCCTTCGATGCTTCACGTAATGTGAATGATATCGAAGCAGTGATGCGACGAACTCGGCGCACTTGCGAGGATCGAGGGCGATACGAGGGGGAGAATTGAGCGGGGTTGCGATCGAGGATCTATCGATGCGCCGCGATCGCGGAGCGTGTCCGGTAGCTTAATGGCACGGAGGCTACGCGCACCGAGTGCAACGCGGAGTGCCGTCGTCGCGTACAATTTCGCAGGACCCCGCATTACGACCCGGCCTGTATTACGGCATGTAATGGCCCGCGCATGGTCGCGTATGCGCCGCTCGGCACAGCAATGTCTCCGTCCGCACCGAATTGACGCACCGCGCGTGACTTCGTTATGGCTCGGCTTCTACCCTCCTGCAGGATCGCTGTTATCTCGCGTGTTAACGCGACCTAAACCCGGCTCTTTGGAGGTTGCTCGCCGAGCGCGGGGTTGTCACCTGGCGGGGGGTTCAACACCTTCAGAGATATGCATCGCGCTTGTAATTAATACGGGCGACGAGAGTGCGCGCTCGACCGATGCTCCAACGATAAGGGCTCGTTAAGCCGACGGTTCGTAATTTTTCTAGGCGAAGATCCGTGAGATAATGTTTACGAAAATTAAGACCATAATTAGTAATGAGAAGAAAAGGTTAACGTGAGTCAGACGACGCATAGAAGAGCGCGGTCTGTCAATGGAACTGGTTGACCAGTGACAACCGACACTGATGAAAGTATAAACGGAGAAATTAATTGAAAGTTCATTAATTTAAAATATTTATTAAATTACATTTAATATATTATTATTATTTAATTAAAAATATTAAATTACATATTAAAGCTTTACATAGCATCCCAATAAATAACAAAATAAGTAAATAAATGCATTCATGTCACAATTAATGTCGTCTACGTCATTTTGTTGCGATTAGTTGGCTGTCAATTTTTCCGTAATGAAAGAGACTAAATGGGAGAAAGAAATAAAGGAACGAGACTTTACGTTACTTTAGGGCGAAATAAATTTCGTGACCGCGCAAGAGGCTCGCGCTTTAGCGCCTTGGAACGAGACCCAGTCAACTTCGGAATGGATGTCTCGCCTTCTCGGCGGGCCGATGAATCAAGATAGCGAGCGCCAAATGGACGAGGAGAGGTTGCGGGAGAGAGGGGTGGGAAACAAGTTGCTTTCGCTTTATCCGCAGTTTACTGGCGTTCGAAAGGCGACCGGGTTGAAAGGGTGAAACGGTGCGCAGGGGTTGACTTGAAAGGCAACTCTGAACTCGAGGCGGAATCGTGGGGAGGAGATCGGAGAGCGGAAGGACGCGGGCGACTTAATAACGGTATTTAGTGCAACGCGAACTTTATAAATTTCGCTTAATCCCCGGCGACAAATCCCCCGCTTCTCCGGCGAAGCGCTACCGGTGGATTTCCGCGTATTTGTTTTGTTGCTCGCTGTGGATGTATATGGTATCCGAGTGTTACCGATCGCACGACAAATTCTGCGCAGCGATCCTCGATATTAAAGTTACAATAAACGTTCAGGATAAATGTCCACCTTCGACATTTCTTGCTATCAGATATCACTAAAAATGTCATTTTAGCTACAGCTTTGTAAAACTTTTCAGAAATAATTTATGATTGTGTTTCAAGCAGAATATTATAGCAGAATAGGCTTGCCATTATACACATTGATAATGGTAAAACTTCTGTCCACAATTTACACCTCCAATCTTGCGTTCTGCTAATCTGAAATTTGTACGTTGAAATAAGTCTATTACGTGTTCCTCGTTTGTTTTCTACATCGTTCTGGCGGATATAATTAACCAGGAAATCACGATCCTCGGAAACATCCAACGGAACACACACACACACACATATTCGAGAGGGCCGACCATCTTCTCGAGCTTCCGCGCGAGGTGCGCCGGTCGATCGCGTGCCGCGGAAATTGCGAGGCGCCCTTACACGGATTTTCCTGCCGCCGGACGTAGTTCCGCGATTCGCGCCTGTACAAAACCCTCCATTCCCAGGTGAAGAAGGATTTGGTCGACGCGACGAAAATGCCCAGCCGAGTTAAGACGCCGACATAAGCCTCGGGCCCTCGAGACCCCGGAAGACTCCGGAAGATCGTCATTAAGTTAAGGGGACGAAGTCGCGCACGAAGGGGATGGCGCAGGGTTGTCGGCCGGGTTCTCGGCGTGACTCTGAGAACTCAAGAGCAAGAACCAACTGCAGGCTCGCACGCGAGCCGACGCTGACCTACATCCTACGCGGAGGGGGAGAGGACCCGGAACAATGGGTCGGGTCGGGGTCGCCGATGCAAGCTCCGATCACCCCCCGTTACATGTCCATTATCTGATGTAATTGTGCTTGTGCCGCGCCGACCACGGCCGGATACGACCAGGAGACGTCGCGACGTCCGTAATGACGGCGCTTACGCGACGTCGCGTATTGTTTCTCCTCTCTTCCCCTGCTTTTTCTATTCTTTTTTGTTTTCCTTTCGCGTAACGAGCGCGCATAAATGTCGCATCGTATTTATGGGAAGCGTCGCGTCGACGGTCAGGTTTAACGCGCGCGCTTGATATCTCGCGCGGTTACCGGAGGAGGTGTTTTTAATTGCCGCTTTTTTGGTGCTCGCCATTTTTCTTCTCTTTCACGAGAACTCGGTAGGAGTTTTGTGTGCTATGGTTTCCACGGGATCCGGTAATTACACTACGAAGAGAGAGTTCGCGTCACGTCGGAGTCTCGGAATGGTCTCAGCGTACTCGTGTAGTCTCTAATCCTCGCATTCTAGGACGCCCGGGTGCATGCGTTCGTGAGGTGCCAGATCCTTATGTCCTTGAATATTCCGCCCTTCGCCTATTTCGTTACGTGGGGAATTTGGGGTAGGCTGTTCTTCGTGGCGTACGTCGCTGCGATGTGAGGTCTGCAAGGTCAGCTGCATCAGAATTTCAGCGAGAACGGGATACATGTAGAGAGAGAGAGAAACGTAATTTCGGGGCAATATTTGCGCAATACGCGACACCGGGGTGGGCCACGGCATCGTACTCGAAGTGGGTTAGCGATTGTGACGTCACTCTGCGGCAACCTAGTTACCTCCTCCTCGTCGCCCCGAACTCGCCTATAGTCAACACTGCGGTAAAGCACTGGGCTCTTCTGTCAACTGATGTTCAAGTAGGTCCCACACGCTCACGAAGTCGTGGAAACGCGCGGCGCCTTCGCGACTGCCTGCAATTAGTGTGATTAACCCTGTGTTAACCAGGAATCTTCGATCGGCACAAAATGCTGACTCAACTGGCAAATATAAGCGTGTTCTATTATATAAGAAGAAAATTCCAAGGATATTATTTCAGTCAATTTCGAATCTTTAGAGATTGCTGATTAATTTTACAATGTAATGGATGTTTCTACAAGTTAAGTGCTTTTTTTCAAAATTTACCACAAATCTTGTATCTGCAATAGACAATTATCGATATAAAATATAAATCTCGATATGAAATATCTTATTGATTTAAAAATCTAATCTTTTAGTAGTTGATGATTTAAGAAAATCCTAAGAGAAGTTGAAAGGTTAAAAGTTTCACACAACACGTGTAATTTCCAAGTCCTTGGAATCCAGAAATCCAAAAACTCAAGGTTAACACGAGGAAGCCCCGAGGAAGTTATCCGCCTAAGTAAAGCCCGCTTGAACCGATCTGATCGCGTGCGGCAGCGATACGGCTCTCGATGTTTCAGTTCTGGCGGGTGTTCGTCGTGGTCGATCGTAACCAGCAATTACCAGGTCGTATATCGATGGTAGACGAAACACGCGGCGTAATTGCGACTGAAATCGCGAAGCGGCCGGGGAGAGGGTTCGACTGTCGGCCTAGTTTCTAGGTCGCGTTGAAAACCAGGTCCGCTCGATCGCCGACCCCTCTTCGAATTAATCGTGAGCTAAGATCGAACCGGGTCAACGAGATCTAACCGAGCCACATCCGCGGATACTTTATCGCGCAACTTAACGTAACATAACGTTGTGATGGTAGAAACTCTCCGCTCGTGTATGTCGGATCGGCGAATCATGGAGAATGCAGAGAGAGAGCCTCGGGATGCCTCGATCGATCTTGGCTCGCCGTGTAATTTAGACCGGCGATAATTGTTGCGCCGGATAGGAGAAAACGACGGTGTAAATCGTCGGAATGGCACGATGTAAATGGATACGGATATTTACGTGATGGCCGCGACCGGAAGGAGGTGCTATGGGGGGAGAACTTCCTTTTCAAGCTCTCCACGAAAGGGGATAATTCGTGTGTGGCGCTTATATCCTCGGAACGATACGTCTCGAAATTGGATCCTTGATACCGATGATCCTGGATTCTCTGTGGATTCTCTGCGAATTCTCACGCAGATTTCCGAACTCTTTCGATACCCGTGTATGTATATTTCGTACACGGATTGCGAATAATGAAAATTTTAATGGTACAACCAGAAGAGGGAGATATCTCGTGGACAGAGGAAAAAAATAAAAAGCTAGACATACATCCGGAATATAGAACGCGTCGATGTCGGACGAGTCCCTGGATACATCACGCAGGTACATGCATCCGAGTGACGATAACGAAGTGTTGTTTCGCAAAAATAACGAGCACGACGATACGCACGATACGGCGAACGCAGCATCCATTTACCGGAGAACTGGGGAAAAAAAGAACTCGCTCGATACACACACACACACACACACAACGAAACCCCGTGATGCCATTTGGCATCGCCATACCGAGACAGGCGGCGGTCTCGGAAAAATCCCAATTGCCTTGCCGAGCGTCTCGTAGCGACGAATCGTCCGGAACGTCGTGACGTATTTCCGGCAATCGTCGCGCGACATTCATAAAGCTGCGACGAGATTCCCGATGAAACTCCCCCTGCATATCTCTCCCCCTTCCTGACCGTCCTACTAGGCGCGATATATCGACCGTATCTCTGGCACGGTGGCACACTTACGGTTCCGGCGATTCCGCTTCATACGGCCGTTAATGGCGCAAAGCGCGATACGGGAACGCGTTCAGTACGCTCAATTTATTCCGCGTGCGTAATCCGCACACTCGTTTAATCATCAAGCGCATCATGTAAAAAAAACACAGTTGCGTAAAAGAGTAAAAATGCTATTCGCGCGTATTTCCGCGAAAATACAAAAATTCAACTGAAAAGTTCTCGTTTGTCGAATATGTGGGGTCGTACATTCAAAACAAAGACGTTGTTCCAATTCACGGGACGATCTTTAATCTCGACAACAGGCATTAATGCAATTTATACAAATTATGTCACTGAGATTCTCAAACTTCTAAATTATATAATTATAATAAAAGTAATAGCGTTTTAACCGCAGTTTTTGTATTCTGATTATATTTCGGAAATATTTAATGTCTTTGCAATGTCGAACGGTCTGTGAAAGGTCCGTGGATCCAACGATTTTAAGATTCAAAGCGATGTTGCAGCATGAAATTTCCCCGGGAATTTCCGGTCGTAAGACAATGTCCGCATTTGGCGCTTCTCCAGGCGGGTCGCACGATTTCCTCTTGCGAACGGGCAACTTTTTACCGGCGTGACTCGAACAACACTTAACTTATATATATGTGTAATGCGCAATAGAAATTCATATGCCGTGGCAGCGAAGGTATGGTGCCTGCGAAGCGTTCAGTAACCATAACATTTTCTACGATTATGGTCAAACGTTAAAATGCATTATTGGTCACGTAATCCATCGATAAAAGTTTGTGCTATTTTATTAAATTTGGAATATTCTGAGCAAAATCAATGCACATCTGCAATCTGCAAGATTTTCTTTTATTTTAAATATTATTTTATATCCGGATTTTTCAATCAGTGGATTTTTAAGAACCGTCCTAGATATTTAAAGCCTCATACTTGAAGAGCAAATTTTTCAAATGAGATTTATTTCACTTTTCCCTTTTCAATCGCAAACACTAACAGTAAGGTAACGCGTTGAGAGCCACAGTTATGTCTTAATTGTACAAGCGTGCTCCTGGTATTGCGCGTGACTCCACCCATTTTCCTTGGTAATCCCTTTAATACAGTTGCCGGTGCGACCATTCTCTCGCAATTGAACTTAAGACCACCGAGACAACGAGGCAGCTTCCTGGCGACACGACGTCGCCATTTTGTACGACATTTTGCGGAACGCGGTTTCCATTATGACGAGCCGATGTATCAGGATTTGCTTCACTCTGTGTCGGATAAATTTAATTTAGTGACGAGTCACGCGTTCGCCGGCGTTCCGCAATGGAACGACCGCCTCGCGAAAAGCCCGACCTTTATTGCCTGCCGCAGCCGAGCGAGACTGCAAGGATCTAAAGTTTCAAGGAATCCATGGTTCAAGGATCTAAAGATTCCAGAGCTGGGATCACGGGATCTAAATATTTCAGAATACCTTCGCTCTTGAAGGACTGCTCTCGCTCACTCCGCGCGTCGCATCCCTTTACCGCCTGCCTCCTCGCTTCTACTTCAGAAGTCACATGGAGTCGCTGCTCGTCGACGTTTATCGCGACGCTCGTCCTTTTCTCTCCTCTTCTTTTTTGAGAAATAAGTACGTGTCGCTTGGGGAAACAGGAAGCAATCTCAGCGGGCTTAGCCGACCAGGCAATTCCTGCGACTCCGTGGACTCGCGATGGTTGCGCCTCGAGCAACCGAGGGCGGCGCGCTAACCGATCTCGTGGAATCCATTTCAAAATCTGACCCGACCGAGATTACCCACATCGCCCGGTTTTATCCGGCCGGGATGAGCCTCGTGTACGTATAAATGTAAACGAGCGCCCTAGGATTCCTCAATCTATATTGATATCCAGGATTCTTCAGCGCGTAGTATCTCGAACTTTTCCAGTTGTGCCACCTTAGACCATCACGGAATTTCTGGATTCGCGAATCATCAGCGTTTCTTTGCATTTCTGACTTTCCGAGGTATGGATTCTCCAAACTTGATACTTTGGACGGTTTCGTGCTCCTGCTTTCGTTCTTTGGCGCAACGACGTAGTATCTAATCTCATTTCATAAATCTCGTTAAGATTTGCAAGAAGAATCCTATTTGCAATTATGTTACCTTCAAGACAGCTTATAATGTGATATCTCTCGCTTAAATCTCAATCGCGCTAATCAATCTTCCCCCAATTGCCTGAGAAATTTTTAAGCCTTGGATCTTTCTAACCACGCGATCTTTAAATCTCCGAATTTTTCAAACTCAATAACCACTAGCATGGTTTCATTCTTTAACAATGACGTTAAAACGACACGTGTACATCTCGATCAGTTGTTCGATCACATATGTTCTTCACGACCTGTGTGTCGCTGTTTACACCGAATCAAAGCAGCGGAAAAGATAAGAACTTGAAAATTGCGTTGGCACGGTTCCAATGTCTCACCGTCTTGCCGTATACAACTCGATCACCCGCAAAAGCGGATCCATGACTGCTGCGCCCCGGCCATGTCGACTTCGTCCTCTGGCCAGCGGGAAGACGCCGCAAAATTTACTCACGGCAGCCGACTCGGGCGTATCCGCCTTAACGTGGTCGAAGCCTGGCGGTTATTCTCCTCCGACGAACAAAACTGTCGCGAGCAGTTCAGCTCCTACCATTCGGGAGAAATCGGATGGAAGGTCGAGCAGCACAGCCGAGGGTTAAATTAGGCGCGGGCAATGAGGCTGCGTCACGGAGCAAACTTGAAGCGTCATTACTCGCGCGGAATGGAACTCGCGCCGCATCCACAAAGAGACAACGGGAGGCAGAGAATAGCGTAGATTTTGACAAATCGAAATCCAATTTTCATCCGAACCAATGAAGCGCTTTTATTTGCTTCATATTGAATAATTTCCAGAATCTGGATATTCACGGATGAGAGTGTGAGAGAATCGGAAAGAGTTGACAGATGCGTTCTGGGGATCCAAGAGAGTTTAAACGTCTATACGATTCTCAGAAGCGAGAGCTATAAGAATTGGAAGCTGCAGCTATTCGAACGCTTTATGCGGAAATTATCGGTATCTCCAGAGGATTCCTTCTTCCTTCCCCTCTTCTCAGACCCCGGGGCTCTCGCAGATCCCACTGTCCATCGGCGTGGTTTCCCATTTCCCCTTTCCCGGCCTGGATTTCTCGCGCTGCAACTCGAGAGATTAGCGACCTCGTTGGAGACGACGACGAAGACGACGTTCGTCGACGACGAAACCAGCACGTTCCTACGGCTTTACCCTCGGGAAATTACGGGAAACCCTGGCTTTCCAAGAAAGCTATCCTCGACGGCCCTCGTACATCCGTTTTCTCTCTTCGTACTTCCGTACTCTCTGTCCTCTCCACCCTCGCGTCGTGTTCTTTCGCCTATCCGTCTCTACTCTCTGCCGATTTCTCTCGCCTTCTCTTTCTTCGTTCGATTCTCCCGCCTTTGCTTGACGTGAATTGTTGGGAACAATCGCTACGGAATTCCGGCATAAGCATCCCAGCGCCCGTCCAACTTGTCTTCCTTAATGATCCCTAGCCAAGGCAAATGATTTATAGTCTTAAAGGGTGTATCGTGCAGAATTTCTTACGTCGATACCCATATTGACGTTCTGTCTCGATAAAGCAACATCGCGGGGTGCGTTTTGCCGGAGACGTGGAGATATAGACGGCTATTATAGTTGCTTCAGTGCATCGGCATTGTTTTTATAAATAGAAACAACCCGGTGACTAATCCACGTACGCGAAGGCGGTATCGATCGCCCGAGAATAAACGAGACGTAGTCTCGTCACGGAATGCGCGAGCGTCCGTCGCTTTAATCGTACATTGGAGAAATCATTCCCTGTCCCGTAATTCGCGTCCCCGAGGGGCTACGAACCCCCCGCGGTGCTCTCTGAGAGCGTCGTTGATTTTCGTGGATGGCCCCACCGGAACCGCACACAATCGACGATCCTATGAGTGCGTCTATGACTAACGCAACGTGTCCAGCACGTAACGTAGAGGACATAACGTCGGTCCAGCTTCGCAATTTATCGTCCCTCTTGCAAACAATTCGTTCTCATAGATTCTCCCTGCTCACTCTTAGACCGGATTTTACGATTATTCTTCCTCGACACAAGTATCGGGGTCGCACGACGACTGATGGGACAGCCTCGTAGTCGTATTTGGATTGCAAATGTCAGCCGAGCGAAATCGTGAAATAATGATTTCCTGCGAGATGTCGTGCTCGCGATAGCGTCGTTAGAAACTCGAAGGTTCGACAAACTGTCAGTCGAAAATCAAATATCCGTGGAGTCGGGGATCTGGAAAGTTTGCCTTATCATTTCGACAAACGACCCTAGACGAAAACTGTTTCGTATACGAAGAACACACCGTCGCACCGGCACGAGAAATACCGAACGGCTTGATTTGCGAATAAGCTCGCCCGAGTGCGGAGAACCCGGGCATTAATCCTTATCCGTATCCGACAAGACGCAAGTTCGCGGGATACCGTGACGTGATCCAACTGCTAAAGCCGACCGATTAATATGCATTACGAACTTAGAGTTGATTAAAGACAAATTGCGAAGTGAATTAAAAGTCGGCGTTTGGTGCGCGCGAGCCCTACGAAGGAAGACGCGCTAGTTCTTGCGTAGTCTCTGCGCCCAACTTCTCTTAGCGAGGTCGACGAAGTTATTAAGCGATTGCCGCCCTACTTGCTACAGACTCCCTCGGTTTTCGTAAGTTTTAATTGCAAGCCTCTTCGATCAATATAGAACGACCTAAAAATTCTCTACAAAAATATTTGAATCGACTGTCCTCTCCCGTTTCCTCGCAATTCGCTGGTGCTTAGGTTCCGAAGTCGGTTAGATACGTCAAACTTTGAAGCGTCGTAGTCCTGGCAAGACTAAAAGCCTTAAATTTCAAGATGCTCGAATCGCCGAGTCCTCAGTTGAGCTCGTCGACTCTTTAACATTACTTCTCCCTTTGGAGAAACTTTCAGACGCTTTTAGACGCGAGAGCTCTCACACTCCTCGCAGAACTTTAGCTTTTTGGACACTGGTCTTTTAATTCTAATTCCACGGGGAGATTTGTGATCGCCGAGCGGTCTTTCAGTTAAGTTCGTTTGGCAATGCGCGCCGTCTTGAAATCGAGGAATTGAATTGCTGGCGCGTTCTCTGTTCGCGGGGCGGGGAATGATGTCGACGTAAGTGTCGATAAGTGATCGCTCCACGGGACATCGTCGACAGTGTGAACTTTTTAATGGTGCTCGAGCAGCGAGAGAGAACCGTCCGTAGGGTGTCGGTTTAACGAGCGTAAAATTCATCGGCCGGAATAATTGATGGGAGCGAGACAAACGACGGAGCGCCCGCGCGAATGGGACGACATTTCATACGACCGGAAGTGGACCGTGATTCTGCTTGTCCTTTCGTATTGACGGCCACGGGGACGATTCCGCGCCACGGCAGATTAATTTAACGCGATGAATCGCGTGCAACACCCCTTTGACGTTTGCGCAACGCGCTCATCATCGCGTACCCGTGATTCACAAATCACGTTTCAGTTTCACGTGAGAGCGATGGGGAGTCAAGCCGCACGAGTTTCTCTAAAACGCTCTAAGTATTCCTTGTTACGAGCGATAGGGAGGATGCGCTCTTGCTGCCGCCTCGACGGATAAAACGAAAAGTAATATGCCAAAGAGGCGCTCGGGCGTGGAAAGAGGCTGCTGGGGTCGACAGGTGTCTCAGCCTTTAGCAAATTATTCGAAGCGACGAGAGAGGGACGATACGGGAAGAGGGAACAGGGGATGGTAGAAAGGAAAGACGGTGGAGACGAAGGAAAGTGGAGTATCGGGATGGTGGCCGTACCGTTGTGGAAAAGATAAGACAGGTACAGCGCCACGGACGAGATATTAATTTGTTTGCCTCCTTCCATCACCTTACCGCCCGCCCCAGTATATTAAACCGCCGCGCGATGGTTGAGTTAGCGGTGACTAATAGTGGCGGTAAGTGATTCAATTTTTGCCCTCCCCCCATCTCGCCTTTAGACGCTCTTAAGAAAATTCATCGACCGGGATTTCACATAACGCGAACGTCAATCTTTCAGGTTACGGACCGTAAAACGCTGTTACGTAATACACATTTACATGATTTTGAGATAAGCGCGATAAAAGTTCCGAGACTAACCCAAGATCACGGGCGATGCTGTCGATTTTACGCTCGCGTTTTGTACCTTTCTCCAAAAGTCATTACGATTCTGCATTAAGGATTTCTCTCTCTCTCTTGTTTTGGCAAATTCGAGTTCAGAAATTGGAACCACAACTTCGATCAGGCATATTTGGATGATTCGCGAGTTACGTCTGGCGAGGTCTGGCGGAATCCCGAGAACGCCATGTGCTCACGACACCCGATTTATCCAACGACAAACTCCATTCTCCGCAACACAGTGGCTTTATCCTTTCCGATAATTAACGCGGCGCATTTGCTGATACTATTTATACGAGACGACAAATTCGTGCGCCTTCGGTTTGCGCCCCGCGCGTTCCGTGTCCTGCGCACGACCCCGACCAAGGGAGGAAATGCAATTCCGTCCAGGGCACGCTCGCGCTTCCAATTATCGCGAAATCGTATTAATCCCTACGAAAATCCCCGTGTCGCCGTGATAAACGCTCGCGGGCATGGTCGCAGGGGAATTACGCGAATCGGCCCCGTGTTTGCGAAGAGTTTCCCGCGCGATTCGCACCTTTGGAAGAAAACTACTCACTCCGCGTTGAGTCCTTCGGGATCCAAGGAAGTTCTTCTTCCGGTTTCCGCAATTATTCCACTTCTGTCGCGTCCCTTATCGGAAATATCTAGATAGAACTCCGCCGAATCGATTCTTCTAATTTCTGTCACTGCGCTTCCGTACGTCTGGCTCTTTCATTCGGTGCGTTCATGCGAGTGAAATGGCACATCTACTATATGTTTTATAAAACGAACGTGATCCTTCCTGCGTTGCTCGTCGCACGAGCGACGTCATGCATTTAAAATTCGTCACCGGTGAACACATGACGCTCCGATTTAAACGCTCGGGCGCATAATGCAACTCTGATCACGGTTGCACGTGCGAGGTATCGTCGTAAAAACGCCCGCTGTGCCGCTGCGAACTCGTACGTGAGCCAATGAACGTAAGAAACTCCTGACTCCCGCGCAAAAACGACTCTACAGGTGGGCGAATGTTCGATCGTTCCATCTGCGCGACTCTGAAATTCGCGGCAAGTCCGGACTAACGTGCTTGCATTCTGTCTCGAAACACGATTAATCATCGCGCCGAAAACGTGGCCCTCTTTCCGTGACAGCAGCGAATGAATAATAACGGTCCATGTATCGCTAAACTGCTAAATTCTGCAACTTTGTGCCAACCTATACAAGTATTTTATCTGTAGACGTAAAACGGTTCCCCCTTCGCGAGTATACGATCTCACCAATTTTTAATTTCGGAGAAGATAATTATGCGTCTAACGGAATAAATAATCGGATCACGAATATCCTCTTAAAGCCGCAAGAGAAAAAAAAATTGCGACGTGGATGTAATAAACGTGAAGCGCGCGCGCACAGCTATACAACAAACCGCTTCATCAAGACAAAATTATCGAAAAAAGATTATGTTGTGAGTAACACTCGCAGAATTGAGATTTCAAATAGATTATGTACAAGCTATTTTTTTCCGAAGTAATTCCAATCCCTTTCGTCGTTGCCGAAATAAAGTATTGGGTTGGGCAAAAAGTAATTGCGTTTTTTTCCAATAAATGGACATACATATCTTGAAATGTAACTAACTTCATTCTAAACCGCAAATTCATTATGTAGGTTAACAACTCACAGTTCAAGCTTGTTTTAGAAAAAGAAAGTACACGATTTCGTTAACAATTGTTTGTTTGCCGTCGATTTCAAAATGGAAAATCAAAAAGAACATTTTCGTCATATTTTGTTTTATTACTTCCGAAAAGGGAAAAACGCTGTGCAAGCTCATAAAAAGTTATGTGATGTATATGGCGAAGATGCTTTAAAATTGCGGCAGTGTCAAAATTGGGTTACTAAATTTTGATCTGGAGATTTTAATGTGAAAGATGCACCACGCTCAGGAAGGCCAATCGAAATTGATGATGACAAAATAAAGGCACTGATCGATTCCAATCGGCGTTTAACGACACGAGAGATTGCTGAGAATCTTAACATATCGAAATCGAGTGTTGAAAACCATTTAAAACGACTTGGATACATTAGTAAGCTCGATATTTGGGTACCACATGAGCTCAAAGAAATTCATCTCACTAAGCGTATTGACATCTGCGATTCTCTTTTGAAACGTGAGGAAAACGATCCATTTTTGAAACGTATGATAACAGGCGACGAAAAATGGATCCTCTACAACAACGTCAAACGAAAAAGATCGTGGAGCAAGCGTGATGAACCTGCTCAAAGCACTTCAAAAGCAGATATTCACCAAAGAAAGATTATGCTGTCAGTCTGGTGGGACTTTAAAGGTATTGTGTATTTTGAGCTGCTTGCAAGGAATCATACCATTAATTCAGACGTATACTGTCGTCAACTGGATAAATTAAATGATGCCATCAAACAGAAATGTCCAGAATTGGTGAATCGCAAAGGTGTTGTGTTTCACCATGATAACGCTAGACCACGTACAAGTTTGGTCACTCGTGAAAAATTGTTGCAGCTTGGATGGGATGTGTTACCACATCCATCATATTCGCCAGACCTGGTACCATCAGATTACCATTTGTTTCGTTCTTTGCAAAACGCCTTGAATGGTAAAACCTTTACTGCTGATGAGGATATCAAATCGTTCTTGGAATTGTTTTTTGCTGAAAAAGATAAGAACTTTTTTGAGCGCGGAATCATGAAGTTGCTTGAAAAATGGCAAAAGATAATCAAACAAAATAGACAATATATTGTTTAATAAAGTTTTTGTTTCCCATGAAAAATTCGCCTTTTATTTATATAAAAAAACGCAATTACTTTTTGGCCAACCCAATACATAGACGTCCCACAGATTCTCGCACGAGGATGACCCTTTTCCGCTCGAACATGCAACGGGCTACCCCGCGATGACCCTACAGTTTCCAAATCCGGACCGGACCCAATGTACGATTACACGCGCGCGGTACATTTCGCCCACGTTAAAATGAGATAGAAACAATTTTCGACGGACGCGCACCGTAAGCGAATTTGCAATTCGGCGACGGCGCGGCCGTTCTCCTTCGAATTTATCCAGCTTTTTGCCGTAAACGCAACGCATGCGCCGCAATTTATTGAAACTCGCGTTTGGTACCGGCGTACTTGGCAACGACGTTACTGTACGCGAGTACCGGAAGCGGAAGTTGGAGATGGAATTTTCGTGCTGCAGAACGAACCCCAAAAAATGCGACGAAGTTTAAAATACGAATCTAATCTCTGAAGTTACTAAAGTTATTGATTTTTGCGTAGTCAGTCTATGAGTCTTTATAGCTTGGAATTCCTGGAAATCTTAAGAGATCTATTACATATTGAAATATCAATGCGTGTATTTTAATATTTCCATATGCAAAATAATAATATTTCGCAAACAGAATCCCAGATTAAATGTGTCTGCGACAACACTCCTCGGACATACGATACGCGCATATTAAATTTTTAATTTTAATTATATGTATTTTAATTATATACTCATTGCGTTTATCTTCGCATTAAATGTTTGTTTATTTTAGAATATCTGATAATATCTGATAATATATTGAATTAACACCGAAAGACTGTGCGGATTTTTTTAGCAACTTCAAACGTAAAACGCAATATAACGATAATATTCTTTCCAATCACTATTTTTTCTTTGTACATTAATAAAAATGGAGCAATACTGGTGCGACGCTCGATATGTATAATTTTATATAAAGTACTGCCACTTTTTTCTACTGAAAAATGAAAAGTAGCACTCGTGAAAACGATTAATTTAGAAATTTATAGAAGCACCTTTCAGTTAATCATTTAGGTTTTCACGTACAGGCGCACATAGTTCTCTATTTTTATTTTTTTATTACCGATTTTATTACCATATTTATTACCAATTGTGCGTCGGTAATGAAATACGACTAGCGTACTCAATTTATAATCCATTACATATGAAAACCGTTGATCGGAGATGTACGATACAACGGCAATTCGTAACGGTAAATTACATTCGTTGCGTGCGATGAATTACGATCTATTTCTTTGCCTCCTGATAGTTGCGTCGAGCATGTTACGTGATTATTTCGCAAGATTTTTCAATGTCCGGGATGCAACATTGCAAATGTCTGTAGAACATTACATCATTATTTAAGAGCGTGCACTGGGCGAAATATGAAATATCTTCGCCACGCAAACGCACCGAGTATTACGTACAATTTTCAGCGACGAAGTGAGTAGATATGCTTAGGTATATTTTATTGTTTATTTTCTGGACATCGTAATAGATTCTCTTTCTCTCACTTATTTAAAAACAAATCTAGACAGATATTTATAAAATTGAAATAAATATAGCACACTCAATTATACGTATATGAAGAATATGGAATAATAAAATAACGAAAGAGAGAGTGTAGGTTACAGAAATAAAATAAAATAAAATATAAATTTATTTACTCTATTATAAAATGCTAATAAAATACAATATTATTTTACCGTATTTACAGTATTATTTTCTCGTGTTATATAAAATCTTTTTCGTGTATTATGATTCTTGCTTTTAACATTGTTGTTACATTTAACAGGTTCTGATTACTTGATTTTTCTGAGAAAATTGCGTCGACGAGAATATTTATGCAATATTCCTGGAGAAAACTTTGAAAAGGTAAGAGGGTTTCCGTCAATAAGGCAAGTAAATTACAGGAACTTTTTAGCCGTTCATTGCGCGGAAATATGAGGCATACATCTTTCAATGTTGTCGCATGCAGAATGCAGTATATCGTAGATGTCCAAATAAACAAATACTAAAAGTCCGTAGAAAAATCGTGGGATTCGGAGAAAAAAATGATGGAAAAAGCGCACGCGTGCGCATACCGCATGAAATACGAACTCGCGTAACTAATTCGATAAAAACGAGATAGCGATTATCCGCAATGCGTAACGTCACATATTTTTTTCCTCTCGCATAAAAATATGTTGCATGCGGTGTCGCTCAGTAACGCTATCCTTGCGCGATCATTCGCACTCGCGCGCCATGCCATTTTTTATTCATCTCCAATCACGTTTGCAGTACGCAGCGATGAAATATGAGTTGCAATCCGCGCTCACGCACTTCCCGCTAGTCAAACACTCGTGAAACGCGATTATTTCGCGCAATTTTCCCGGAAAATTGAAAATCTGCGCTTGTTATTTAAGAACGCATCACACACTGATGGAATTAAATAAACTCGCCAACTCGAATATCCTCATTCGCGTATCGGATAAGGTCGACCTATTTTCAACAGGTGTCTTACATCTCACGGATGTATAATATTTGATTATGCCTATGTAGCTCAATGAAGAACTAAATGTGTAAGTTTTCAGATATTTATGTAAGTTTTCATGTTAAAATGCCGTTGGGGTCAGTTTTAATATACTGCTCGAGTCTGGCTGGCGTACTTGCTTGTTGGATACGTACGTTTGTAACCTTGTACGTTTACAGCCTGCGATCCTCCGTTGTTACTCACAATTGGACCTCTCTTGGGTAACTCTGCAGTAATCGACGCGGCCTCGATCGATTCTGCTAATGGCGAAGTTTTCCGATTGCGGAAACCGTGACGCCGAAACCGATGCATTGAAATGCAGTAACTAAAGTAGCACGGTCCCGCCTCGCCGATAGATCGTTAATGCTGAAAGTTCTAGCGCACCACTTACTGGAAATAATAGTTATTCGCCCGAGCTACAATTAGCAGTTGCGACACGGAGACGCGAAATTGCATTTGAAAAGCACGCGCCTCGATAGTCGCAGCAACGATTCGCCACAAGCGCGGTGACATTTTTACATTTCCATTTCCTCCTCCCCCGCGGTCCGAAATAAAATCGCGCGGGATAAAGTAGTTTCATTAGAGACCGCGTGCGGATTCGTTATTCTCTCATATTGATTCACGGAAAAGCTGAGAAGAACGAGCGAAACAATGCGTTTCGCGCGTGATCGTCGAGTAGCGGAAGATCCTGGGATTTCGAGGATCCCGAGCGAGGGGGACGAAGTTGAGATCTCGGAGCGTCGGAGATTTTAGCATATAAAGATTTAAGGATCCCGAGATCCGGGTATGTAAAGGATTTTACGAGGCGGGGATCTCTAAAATGTTCAAGGAACGTAGGGGGGGAGAAGGGGATCTATATCACGGTCTCTTACCCGGTCCCGGGATATACACGTCTTCGTACTGCGATGCGCAACGTTTTCCGCAGTGCCGCTTTGCAGTTTTACGCGGCAGTTTCCGGGGTCTGCGCGTCCATTCACGATTAGTAGAATTATCAACGGATCGAAGCCCGAGACCGTAACTGTTCTACCTTAGGGCGGCAATTCTCGGCAAGGCTGGGTGCTTCGGAAGCCATTTGTTCGGCGGCAGCGAGAAGGAGATACAGAGAAACAGAAAGAATGAGAGAGAGAGAGAGAGAGAGAGAGAGAGAGAGAGAGAATCCTCGCCCGCGCGCAGAGCCGATGGATAGCTGGATGGAGAGACGAGCGCGTCAGGATAGTCGTCGTTTCCGAGGTTGCAATGCTCCGAGGCCAGGGTCGTTTCGTGAGACGATGCTGGAAATCGAGCATCCGCCAGCCTCCCTCCTGGGAGATCTTCCTATCCCGCGTGAGGGGTGTAATGGCTCGGCAGATAGGTAACGCGTGCAGTTTCGCGTTAGCCCTCGATCACGAGCGATCACATAGACGTAGCTCGTAAGAAGAATATCAAAAGGGCGTTACGTGTGCTGCGCTGCTCGTGCCGCGATGCACACGCCCGGCGTTTGCTCCTTTGCCAAGCACAGACTCCTTCGACGAGAGCGACTTGCTACGCGCACGGGAGATCTACGCGTATCAGAAAAGTTTTCCAGCTCTTTCGCCGTTACGCGAGAATGCGGCGAGACGGATAAGACAAGTCGGAGGGGGACGCCACGAGTTTGAAATTTATCTGGGGTTTTCGTATTCGTAGATCTTCTCATTCAACTCTCTCTCCATTACCGCGACGGTAATAAAATTATGGGGAACGTAGTTCCGGATGACGTAACATGCAAGTGACACGCAGAAGGACAATGAAAATTATGCTTAACATTAAAGTGGGAAACATCTTTTAAGATGATCTTATTCTTCTCTTGAAGAAAAGCGTAATCGAATCGAATTTAACTTAAATTTAAATATTTAATTTAAAACAGCTCTTTTGTTATTTTGTTCTTTATGGTTTTACTTGTATTTGTATTTCTTGTAGTGATATACATAGTTATATTTGTATGATAAAAGTACACGTACACAATAAATGATAGATATACGTGGAATGTGAAAAGCCAGTAATAAAGCCGCGCTTTATTGTATGCCATTCCATAAATCTTTCGGCCAGCTGTACC
Source organism: Ooceraea biroi (assembly GCF_003672135.1). Taxonomy (NCBI): domain Eukaryota; kingdom Metazoa; phylum Arthropoda; class Insecta; order Hymenoptera; family Formicidae; genus Ooceraea; species Ooceraea biroi. The sequence continues at coordinate 4,912,030 of NC_039511.1, forward strand.
GTTTTGGGTATCTATTCTATCGTTTATTAATGTAGTGAACACGTGTACGTATACACGTGATATATTACATCATTGTTACATAATTGTTACGCAACGGTCAGCTGATCATTTGATTGGTGGCAACAATAGTTTTCATCGGACGGTCTGATCCGCTATTAATCAACTTCGCTATCGGATCATGTGATCGATACATTATCAATATCTTTATCTAAACAAATCGCAGGTAAAACGCGTTTTATTTATTCGAAAGCTACAATACCAATAAACAAATATTTACTATGCAGCGATATATCTTTTTTAACAACATCAATTTATCACTAAGCACTTTTGAGAAACAATAGCAAGCTCGACATTCGTACTTTCGAGTTTCCCTGGATCGTCACATGTCGATTCAGAAATCCCGCGAACGTTCACGTCCGCTTATAAGTTACAGTAAAACTTATGGTCAATCGACGAGGCCATCCAGCGTATCGATCGATCGACCAGCGCCTGGCGATCACGTAGCCACTCGTAGAATATCAGAAAGGCATTACGGGATCGGCGTTCGAGAGCGTGGCCCATCGACGCCTTCCACCCTCGTCACGTTCCTCTCCTACACTAGCTTCGGGGATGGCGGACGGTTGTTTTCTCGGACGATCGATCCGCTCGCCGGAACTTTCGCCATTAACGAGCTACTTCCAGTCGCGCGCGACACCGTCCAGTTACCGCCGGCCGACACGTTCTCTCAGGTGGCCGCGCGATTTGTTCAACGTAGGGGAACTTCGACCATGAGCAAAACCGAGGACGTGAGCAACGACGAGGGGAAACATTTGTTAGTGCATTTTGGCGGCCGATTCTCTCCGCTGCGGGAGCGAGCAAGAACGTGCACCGGGTGTACGTTTCATTGCAGGAGATATGCAGGCGATCAACGTTATACGCGCGTGTATAATGTTGATCTTACGAAGCAAGAGCGAGAGAATAACAAAAGCTATGCAGGCTCGTATCTCCTATGGAATGCACGTATCTGTATACGTGCCCGCAGGTGTTCTTCGTATTTACTCACATGCGATGGCCACATTCGTGGATTCATTTATACATTAGCAGAGCGCAGGAGGCAAGGAGTCAAAAAGAATCAGGAATTTATTCCATTTTCAAAATTAAATTCCTGCATTTTTTTGAGTTGACCGAATAGTGCTCGGATTTTTTTTTAATTCCAACACACACTGGAATTCCATGTTTCACGCAAAGTCAGGTTGCATTCGTCGTAATCATGTACACGTCGAGTATTAGAGTCTCATGATTTAATTCCGTAAAAAGTTCCAATCTGTTTCCTGCAACTCATTCATCAGTGCAGTACGAAAATATAGATTTAAGAATTCAGAAGTATACACGCCTCGAAAAAAATATTCACGGGATTTAGAAGAATTTTAATTATCCCCCAATGGTCCGCACATTTATGTGCAATCAGTGAGTGCGAACAACTACGTGGCGGCACCTAATTATACGGCAAAGTTCGATAGAGAATGAAGTGATGCGTGCAAGGAAGCATCGGAGGAAGATCCTGGGATCGAGCACATCGAAGATCCGCGTCCCATCGAGCCGAACGCCATTCGTGGCTCGAACTTCCATTTAATTACAGCACTAATTAAGGCGAGCCGAAATGAGCGTAAGCGCCAGTTTCATTATTCCGAGTTAACCGCAGTTGCCGGATGATCAAAGGACATCCGGGAAAGTGGGATTTCTCATTGGCCGCATTCATCGCAGAAATCAGTGCTTTTCCGCGGCATCAAAAAGTTTACTCCGAGCTCAGCAACTTTTTTTTCCAAATCCTCGAATCCATCTGTTGTGAATAATAACGGATGCATTCACTGGCCGCGCGTTGTCGATGCTCCTCGAGAGCGCTTTTTTCCGCTGACGAAAGAAGCGGAAATGGCAGGACGACGATTCGTTACGGTTTATCCGATAAGCCGGATCCTCGGCCCTCGTCCTTCGACCCTCTGTGTGTGTGCGCGCCCCCGATCCTGGGCGCGAACGAACGATCATCAGGATCGGATTAGGATTTGCGTCGTTTTTGCCGGCGGTGACAGAGCGACGGTGGGCGCCGCGGAAAATCGAACCGGGCGTCGGACGAAACGTGCGCCAGCCGATAATTAAATAAACGCGAATCCCGCGCTGTGAAATAATTACGTAGACGGTGGTGGAGGATAATTAAACAGATACGAACCGGGAGATTCGGAGGAGATTAATCGTACGCGCTCGAGATGGGGCGGGAAGACGGGATCTGATTAAGAATCGCATAATTTCGGAATTAATCCAACCTTGCTTTCGTCTTATCCGTTTCGGGGGCACGCGATATACTCCGGTGATACAGTACGCGGCGATGAAGTGTAAGAACAAGATTTTAATTCTCCGGGCGATATTTTATCGGTGCGATTATCTTTTTTTTCTCTTGTTTCTCTCGTTCCTTCCGTGCATTTACGTCCTTACAACTGGGCCCATTTTTATCGAGCACTCTCACGGTTCACGCGATTACGTGAGCGTGTCCTCCCGTTTGATACCACACCCGAAAGCAGAAACGTGTCCTCACATACTCGACGGGATCGATAGGGACCGTACGTGGTACACGTACGGCTGTCCTTTAGAGCGGCAGTAGTGGCAGATAAATTTGTCAGGCGTTTTCCCCGATGAGAGTCCGTCGTTCGTGTGCAGAATCGAACGAGCGAACGAAAAAAAAATGCGGAAAAGCGAGAGAGATGGAAAACTGATAAATTCTCACGTATCGAACCGGGCGTTATTTATCGGGTGCGCGATACGTACGATTTTTCGCGCTCACAACCGCGCCGGCCCGTAGTACTTGGGATTGGTAATGAATTCGACCGGAAGTTTGTACTCGTATAAACTTCCGGCGGTATATATCCGTTAAAACGCCGCCAGGCATATTTGCCGTAAACGGGACTGTATTTCATTACACGTTAATCTCATAAATAACTCAAAAACAAAGTTTCAGGATCGCTTTAATACAGAACGCTGGGCGCAGCGTGGAAACAATGATTATATTTCATTAGGGGCAATTACGGGCTATTATATGGACCCCCCGTCGTCTACACGGAAGCTATCCTACGTTGCGACGATGTTAACTAAAAACCGGTCATGCGATCCGTGAGCTCACTATGATAATTGCGACGTAAAGTTGCCAAAGTTGTTTCATGTTTAATGAAATTTTCGGGGAATCGTTTTCAATCGTATACTTTCGTGCCTGAAAAAACGCCGTGCAAAGAATCGCGAATTCACGGGTATTACTGGGCGCGGTTGGTTGAAAGCGACAATATCAAAAGTACACGGGGATCCGTAATTGCCCGGCTGTCTCACCATTCCTCGTATCACTTTACGCGTTCCCTGTCAGTAGCTGAACTGTGAAAAATTAACTAGCAAACGTTTCGCTCGCGAAATCTATACTTCATCCGTGGAGTTCAGCTCGGGGTAACGAATATAGAACCATACTTCCGTGTCCATGCTGTACATGTTCTGTGCTTTTGTGCCCCCATATTTGCGTTGGAGCACGAGCGCGAGCGCATGCCGCTATATGCGATCAGTTCGATATACGATTGTCAACCAACTGCCATTGACTACCATTTTCCCGTCTTTATAACTATTATAACAGAGCATTCTCGGTAAATTCTGGGGAAACATCACCCTCTTCAAATTTTCGCGACGATAGAGCGATAAGTATCGAATCAAAACGCAAAATGCGGGATCACCGAATCTTTGAAAATATACCTGAATATTGAAATATTCTTGAAGATACCTTGCACTCTTATTTATGCATCTGTCTGTCACGGGGGTAAGATGAAATTATTTTTACAATGAGTGTCCGCAATGAATGCTCGCACTCGTCATCTCTATTTGCATCATTCGCGGACTGTTGAGGGGTGACAGAAATTTATTGCTCGCCGTGTACAAACACTTAGGCAGCCCAGTGCACAACTCGGCTGTCTCCATCTGGCTTTGCTGTCCATAGAGTGAGAAGTAATTGCAGGACAATATTATTCTTCGGGAGCGTGAACCAAGATGTTGACATTATTAATGTCGCCGTGCCTGCAAATTGATCACCGTCGCTCGAGGATCGTTAGTCCAAGCAGGGAAGCGACCGCATCCGGTTTCCATCCCGGGACTGTTTCTCCAAGCCGAGTGTTATTTCCGCAGTGACGGTTCCGATGAGAGAAACGATCGACGCGACGGCATATGAAATTTGTTAATTTAATTGGACGTGTACGCGGCCGCAAATTTGCAAAATGTCTGAAAGCGCGACACGTCCGCTTTCATTTTCGCGGTTGGACGTTTCCGATAGAACGACGTCGGACGACCGATAATCTCGTCGCGCGCAGTACGCTGCCCGCGTAAACAAATGCCCAAATTAAATTTGGGCCGCGCGACTCTAACGGGTGAAAATAAATTAAACGCTCCCACGTGATGACTGCAAAATGCATGCTGTAGGCTGCGCGCTAGGCCGATCATTTGTCCGTGGACAAACCGAATCGAATATAATATCGCTCCGCTTGCGCTCGTCGAAATCCTTCATTAAGCGCCGCGTTTTAATTAAAAACGTGCTGGCGGCCCCGAACCGCGCGGTCAGATTTCATAATATGTTACACGATACTCGAAAAGCTCTGATTATTTCTATGCGGACGCGCTTTCCAGCGTCACGGTGGAGCGCTTTGCTCCTGTCATATGCAAACGAGACAATTTACTTCCGATAGTGTGACAGCGTATCTACGATTACGGTTTCATGATTACGCGCGCGCAAATTACTCGACACTCGCCGGAATTGAATGATCCGTGAAACGGATTTCCTGCCTCGTCAACTCTGGAAAATCAAGTGAATCGTCATATTGACATATCGCGCTGGAAATATCGGCAGCGTCTCGGATCCTCGGATCCTAATACGTCAACAAAGCGGTTTCCAATCTTCTCGTTACGAAAAGATTGCATCCATCCATCCATCCGCAGCCACGTCGGCCGAGCAAGATGCGAATGTGACGCGCGACCGTTACGACACCCAATAATTTCCCATGATCTTATTTCCACAACAAGAAACTCCAAATTGGCTTTCCACTTACGCGAGCTTCAATTTGCCGCCTCCGCGCCACTATCATTCGTTTCTCTTTCCGTCCGTTCGTTTCCTTTCATCCTCTTTCGTGTTGTTCGATTCCTTTCGGCGCGGCGGTACGGTCGTTCGGTTACTTTCCAATCTGTCCTCGCCTGTGCCAACTCCGGGCCATATCGGCTTTATTACGTTTCCGCGCCTTCGTCCTTCCGCCCATTTGTGCGAGCGGTAGCGCATCGGCGCTGTCTTTTGTCCCGCGCGCGGAATGAAATCTGCGAAAGGCCGCGATGAAAGGGCCCGATGCCCGAGTGACGATCACGTAATCATTTTATTGTGTCGCAAAGCCCTGCGGTGCACAGAACGAGAATTGCCGCGCATGTCGCACTTTCAGATTTGCAGTGCGCGCGGTTCGAAAGGACGGTTCACCGCAGATTCGCCACCGAAGAGCGGTGGCGAAAGGGGAGCTTGGACACGAACGTTCACCAGGATTGGTCTCGCACTACCTAGTCGCAGGCGAAATCACGCGGTCGATACAATCACGCGGTGGGGTCTATCATCCCTCCTCCGGAAACAGGATGCGAAAAGCGGTTCGTAACGAGCGATGCGAGGAACAGCCGAGTGTACCTGCAGCAGCTTGCACGGCAAGCTGTGAGAAGAGTGGCGGCAACGAGGGTGGTTTCGCGTGCCCCGTATTTCAGCACGATGTAACGTTACGTTACACGAAAACAGAGATAATTACGATCAGGCTGGCGTGGCCGTAAACGCGCTCCGCGATTCGCCATCGGGTTTCGCTTGTTTACAGCGTATTGACGCACAAGCCGCACCCTAGGTCCGGTTTATGAATCCTATATTCTAGCCGGCACGAGCACGATCGCCATGCTAATGGATACGCTGTGTAATATTTATCTGATAATTACCAGAGACGTCCGATAATTTATCCCAGCCGCGTTAAACGCTATCGGCGCCCACCGCTTGCTGATTCCCTGATTTTAGTTAACATGATTAACACTAATGGATATGCCACGTAACACTTAGCTACTAATTAACAGACACATTTGATTAGTCCCGCCTGCCGCATTAGAAAACAGATGCATGCGCGCTCGCTCGCTCGCCGCTACGAATGAACGCGCGGCGTGTGACGCAGCCCTCTCCGCTTTCATTTTGTTAATTATTAATAAAAAGAGAATTTGCTAGTACGTTCCGAAATAATTTTACCGTGACGTTAGGAGGACATTAAAAGACTCAATTAAAATAATGGGTTCGCCCTGCGCGCCCTTCTTATTTTCTCTTCTATTCTATTTTCATTACTCAGGTACTCCAGGATTTCCACGCTTCTCTTCTGGAACTCGTATATCCGCAACGTCATTCACTAATTCCGCCCCACTCTTTAAAGCTCTCTTTATTCTTCCACGCGCTACCAAAAATTTACGACTCGCCCAACGACGTGGGCCGCATGGAAGATTCACGCGCCGGGGAAAATTATGAAAGGACATGCACCAGAGGAATACCGCCAGGAACGTAGAGTTGCCGAGTCTACCCTCGCGACATTTTTTGCATCGCAGCCAGCACGCCGTGCGCTGGCTAAATATATGGATTCGAGAAAGAAGACCGAGGGAAACCGTGTTTTACATCGCGTTTCAAAAGAGAACCGACACGGCGATGCAGCGCGCGGCGCATTTGCGGTCGTCGGCGTCGCGTTGTCGTCGCGGTATGTGCGCGGTTTTTACGGGGTTGAAGACATCCCGCTGGGGGAGAGGAACGGGATTGTACCGACTCCGCTTTTTCGCCTTTGAAATCTGGCGGACGGCAGCATTCGGTATCGCTGCCGGCTAACGGAAATAACAATCAGCTGGCAGAATACGTCACCAAGAGACGCCGCGCTATGCGCTCGACAAAGCCTCGTTACGCGGCCGAAATGAATGCCCACTGAAACGCGATGTATACCGAATCTTCCTCTCTTGCGACGCGTAATGCGCATTTTATGAATTTTTTCCCGAGGGTGAATTTCTTTCTGGCGCGCGACGCCCTTCGCCCGCCACTTTGCATGCGACTCCGCGCGACGCGGATGGGATTCATTTCGTGCGAATAAGCAGATCTAACCGGTGGATTTAACCGCGTCCGGGGCCGCACAGGAGAGGATTCTTAGAAAAAATTTCCACATCTTTATAATATTCATATATACAAATTAAGGTGCATAATACTGCGGGACGTAAAGAGAAAGAACATGGGAGAGGAAGGTGCAATATGGAAACACGGCAAACATATGCTCCTTTTACGACATCATCTTTCAGACAAGTATCAAAATTTCGTGTCTGATGATCCACGCAACTCGCGTGCATGCATCACTGAAATGCAGGTGGAACTTGAATTTTAAATTATTATAGTAATTAAATGGCAGATATCTAATGTCTGGTATTTTCAATTTTGTACTGGAAGCGAACGTAATCGGGAGGGTATATGTTTCTAAAGCCCTAGACTCATGATGATCTCAGCAAGTTTCGAATGTGGAGAGAAAATGTCCGCTAAGGGAAACTAACGCGGTGCATAATAAAGTCGGGCCATTCCATATATTGTACACTGTTCTTCCCACGAACGGTTTTATTACCGTTTGAGGTTTCGCTGACAATTTTTTTATCGTCGTGGGATATTTCAGTCCCTGGAGGTTGGAGGCGATGGAATACCCTTGAGCAACGTTTCACGACGCCAGCTGAGCCCGGCATTAAAATCAGGTCAGCCGATAGCTGACGGAAAGCTGTTTTTCCGGGGTTATCGGATCATAATCCCTCCGTCGTGTCGACCTTTCTCTACGACGATCGCCAAGGCGTAAAAGGGAGGACAGTTTTATTGAACGTAGTCGATCGGGAAATGCGAAGGACGCGCAGATGCAGCGCGACGAAGCTGGGCATTCTGTTCTCAACAGTTGTCGTTTAATCGCCGCCGGGTATCAGGGATACTCAAGCCGCCCTGCTGTTTAATAACGATGACGACGACGAGGACGACGACGAGGGGAGTCCGCAGATTTTTCACCAATTATTGACAAGTACTGTATTTGTTTACCGCTCGACCCTAAATCCTTTCGGAAATCAACAGCTTTATTCTCGGAGCGATGGGGTTGCACGCGCAAACTTGTTCAAGGGTTTAGGGCTTCACGGTTCACCGCCGTGTGTGAGAACCCCTGGGCTAGACGGCCGTCTGTCACGCGATGCCTGAAAGCGTCTGGCTGGTTCCGGGATGAAGTTACCGATAGATGAACGCTTACGACATCCGTTAATTAGATTTGCCTTGTAGTAAACGCGCGTGAATTGCAAGAGAAATCGTAAATATCCGTTATATTTCCACGATAAGTTACATGAGAAACTTACAAAATAATCAAATTATTTAAATGCGCTCCATAACTTATTTCGAATCCTATTTTAAACATATCTCGTTTCAGAATTGTTCATATTTATTTTTTATATTATTTTATAAAACAAAGGTAACTATATTGCGTAATATTATACAATCATAATAAATGTATTATTAAATATAATTATATAAATTAATTATCATATTGCACTTTCTCCACACACTCGACTCTTCTCACTTCTGACGTGAGACAAACGCCGAGAGCTTTACGCACAACTTTATCGCTAACTCGACATTAATGTCGGTCTCCGGAACACGAATTGGATCATTGCTCTCCGGAGTTTAATCCGGTCGACGGAGAGGTCGAAAGTCTGCTCATGTTGTTACCCGAAGACGCTGCTTTCCGGCGTGTACCATCAGCGGAAAAGCCGCCGCATAGTTCCGGCTGGGCGCCCAGAAACATCCTGACGGCCCGAAAATCTGCCGGGCATCGAACTCGACGTTTTGACGTTACAAACTGCCACTCCGGCACATCTTGTTGTCGATAGCTCTCGCAGGAAACAGGCAAAGAAGACGCAAAGTAAATCGGACAAAGTGCGCGCCTTGTTCGTTCCGATGCGCCGCACCCTCACCCTCACACGCGAGAGGTAGATTCCACGATACGGCGATCAAACCATCCCTCGACTCGCACGAAACTTGGCTAAAGTATCGCTCAAGTTTTATTTGATCTCGATTCACTCTGATGTCCCGACTTTGTCGAACGCCTTTGGGCGACAGGCGTCATCGTAATGGCTTACTACTACTTTCGCTAAAGGAAAATCGCTTTGCAATTCGCCCGTACAGCGAGGACTCACGCGGGCGGTGCTGTTGTTGTCGATGAAACTTGGTGGGTTTATAGCGCGGGGGAGATACTGTTTCTTTTCTCCATGCGTGTCAAAGTCACAGCTAAAAGTTGAGCTTACCATTCTTCGGCTGCACTTGAGATCTATCCGTTTTGAATTCTTCAACGTTTTTCAATCTACGTTTAAAGAGTCGTAAAAGCTTCTGACAGAGAATTCCTTTATCTCGCACCAGTGCCGCTAATCTTTAATCGCGTTGCCTTTCTTTGAACACTTGTTCCATTAAATGAACAATTGTCTCACGCCGTTCGTCCGTGCGACGTGCTTTTCATAAAATTATCAAATCATCCGAGGAGAGCGGCTTCTCCCGAGAGCGGAATAATCCGTGCGTGTCGACCGAACGAAAAGGGTGGTGAGAGCTTTCCAGGGGCGGAGGGACGTGAGCATTGTTACCCAAGTCTGTCCGTGTTGCGCAACGGCGCCCCTGAAAAGGGTAAAGCAACCTTTCAGCGAAAGATCCCTTGCCCTTTCGCCGTTAAAGTCTGACGCGAGACGGCAAGAGGATTGCGTCGGAGGGTTGTGGAGAAATTTCCATTCGAAGTAAAACGAGACAATATATCAAGTCGCGGCTCACCTAAACTCGAATGAGAGGAATTAATCAGCACAGCGCGGATATCGCGTTAATTGTTTATTATTCCGCGATCGATGGTAGTACGATCTTTATCGCCGCGTACCCTTTTCGAGCGGACAAACGAACGCATGTACCGTTAAAATATCCCTCCCCCTGCGATTATTAATTATCATAAACGTAATCTCGCGATTCAATTAGCTAATGGATCGCGTACCGTTTAATCTAATTATCTTGTAGCAATTTATGGAATTATTTCGTACTGTGAATTTGGACTTCGCTCTTTGCGATCGTAAATGCGCTTTTCGCGGACGCCCCTCCCGCACCTCCCCCTGATCTCCCCCCCCCCCGTGCCAATTTTGCACGAAATGTGGTCATATTGAAATCCTAATCGTCGTTCCACCGGGTACCTTGTGGAATAGCGCTTTTGTTTAATTACATACCGTTAAATTCGCGCGTTGCGCACGTCGCTTTATCGCTTGCAGTTTATTTTGTTACGCTCCCTTTACATTGCGCTCTCTGTGCATGTTGCTAATAGCCGGTTATATCGTTGCAGAAAATTATTCCTCTTGAATAACGCGATTTTCCCATATTGAAAATTGGCTCCATAGAATTCACGATTACCTTGAATTTTTCTCATTTTCTAAGATTCCTTTTAAATCTTTTTCTTTCTCTTTATCTTAAATATTTCTTATGCGTAATTTCATAATTCTTCGGTACTTCGACAGTGTCAACGTGCTGATAAGAACGTTGTTCGTAACGAAAACGATGCGTTAAACACGATAGGGCCGTCAGTAATGCACAGGCTTTCGTGCAGGCTTCGGTGTCCCTTGTTTACCGCTCCTAAGGATTCCGCCCCGGTTCTGTTGGCTCCGAAGTAAATCAAGTTTCATCCTGTTGAGAGGTTTCAAACCCTAGCGTGTTTCCCCACGGCCCTTTCGTGGATTCGCGGCGACGTTACGTACACGAACGTCTCCCCCGCTTATTTGCCCGGCTTTTAAACGGACCACGCCGCACTTCCACGTCCTAAACGGGCCTAACGCAATTCTCGTCGTGAGTATGCCGAAACCTCCAAGTATCGCGCGCTTTTTATCGCTCCAACGTCGATCAAATTATCGATCACGCTATTATCAGACATCAAAGCGGCACGTTCTTAGATTGAAACATTACGGATTTTCGAGATCCTTGAACCTAAAACCTGAAACTCCGCGCGCAACACGCAAGCAATATCCTAATTGCAATGCATATTGAAATAATGAAACCTTGTTCAAATGCATTTGAGCTCTAGACGTAACAACGTAACAATAGTTATATTAAAACCAAGATGGTTGTATTCACTGATACCATTTCGTGGCCAAGACTCCTAAAATATTAAAGTAGATATTACGTAAAAATATTAGGTATTAAAGAATTTACATTAAACATTAGAACAAAAAGTAGCACTGAAACGTTAAAGAGTGACCGCAAAAATCGCCTATTTTTGGTCCCGCGATATTGGAATTGAATTGTGTGCCAAATGGTACCTTATGATAAGACATCAATCACCAAAAAGTTTTAAGTTGAGGTGAGAATTAGTTTCAGAGATATGGAGGGTCAAAGTAGTCAAAATTCATTAACGCGTCAGCTCATAACGCTTTAAAAGACGAATGTTTATGTCAATCTAATAATTTAAAACTTCGTATCCAGAGGTTTTGCTGATTGTTGACGACGAATTTTAAGCCAGATTTTAAAAATTTTAAATGGCTGATTAAATATGGCAAATAATATATTTAAAAAATTCATGACTCAAAGTTACAAAATCGATTTTCGAATCCTAACGAATTTTTAAATTGTTGTATATTTTATATTAATTATATTAATTTATTATTATATTAATTATAATTATTTTCAATTATATTAATTAATTATATTAATTTCATAATTACTCTTGTTTTATTATCATTGTAATAATTTCGATGATGCATCAGTTATAGCTCGGGAAAGAAAGAAACAGAGGATGTCTGTGCCGGTGATGTCAGACTATAGCCGTGACTAGCACGCAACTTTTTTCAATATAATAATTAGTTATTTTCAGAACCTCTTTTCTGATAAGTAAAGTTCGGATCATAGAGATATAAGAATAGAGTGCGTGAGCGAGCTGAAAAAGCAATATAGCAATAGAAAGAGAAAGCTGCAAAAAGACCCCTTCGTCTTTGCACATGTGCAGATATGGGAAGACTGCGTATCTCTGCAAAGGCGCATGCGCAACTGAGAAGGACAGACGGGCCTACATGCGGCGTTCCTTTTCTACTCCTCTATCGCAACCGCTTACGCGTTAGCATTTTGAATTTTTAAAATCTGACTTGTAATTCGTTGTCAACAATCAGCAAAACCTGGATACGAAGTTTTTAATTATTAGATTGACATAAAAATTCGTCTTTTAAAGCGTTATGAGCTGACGCGTTAATGAATTTTGACTACTTTGACCCTCCATATCTCTGAAACTAATTCTCACCTCACTTAAAACTTTTTGGTGATTGATGTCTTATCATAAGGTACCATTTGACACACAATTCAATTCCAATATCGCGGAACCAAAAATAGGCGAAAAAACCACTGATTTTGCGGTCACTCTTTACGCGGACACAATAATTAATCAACGATTCTTTTTTTGCTTTAATCTGAAGGGTTGCATCAGTGTGAAAGGGTATCGAAAGGTAGAACAAACTGGGCGAGTGAAAGCGAAACGGCGAGCGCAACAGAGACGATGAGACAAAGAGACGCGGAGAAAGAGCCGGCGAAAAATAAAAGCAGGACAAACGCGCGACGGAACAAGAGAGAGCGGCCCGTTTACGCGCCTCATCGCCGGCCAAAGGAGAAATAGCGGAAAAATAGAGCGCTCGTGCGTAGTACGTCGCGCTATAGTAAACACCGTCGCGCGTAAATGGAAAAACGTTGTACCCGGCGGAGCGAAACGCCGACGTCGAACCCGACGTTGCCGTCGATGAACGGCGGTATCGGCCGGATACGTTACGGCCGGCGCCAAAATCGTGCGCGTTTTCGGAATACGCGACCCGGAAAAGCGGCATCGATAACCCGCGCTCGCGCCTCTCCGATAAACGTTGCATAAATATGCAAAAGTTTATCCGCCCGCGCGGACGACGCCGACGCGCGTTTGGCGAGCGCGAGATCGTCGCGTCGCGACGCGTCCTGCCGCTGGAGTAGCCGAGAACAGATACGGCGATAATGAAGATAAACGAGGAGCCAAGTTCCTCGTGGGAATAGCAGATCGCGCCCGATACCGCTCGGCCAGAGTAAATCGGATGTGCGGCGGCGCCGTAGCTGCAGCCGTGAAATTACCACCTACTTCGGCCGAAACTAGTTCGCCGGAGATTCGCTCGGAATCCGGGGTTCCGTCGACTCGAGCACGCGGATCGACGTCTGTCCTCGATCCGGAAGGATACATCCCTAACGATGTGGAATTTATCGGCGCCGCGCCCGCGCCGCTGCGGAAAGTTTCGGCACACGGAAGGGCGCGCGATTCAATGCTCAGCTTTGTAGTGTACATAGTTGTAATCCGATTTAATGTTATTGTGCGTGCAAGTAGGTCTAATAGAGAGCGTAACACGAAAGACCGTAACACGTAACGGTCGTGATCGATCAAAGTGGTAGACAGCGACTAGACCGTTTTCAGAAGTTCCGGGATTGCCGGAGGAAGCTCGGAAGAGGCAATTGGTGGTGGCGCGAGCGCGCGTGCTCACTCTCTTTTAACGGGGCCGCAATCAAAGTCGTTCGATAAATCAAACTCCGTGAAGTTTTAATTGATCGAGGCCCGACTGCGAGGCGAGGTGAACTGGGTGATGTCCCTCCCCTCCTCCAGCTGGCTCTCGACGCGGCGCGGGAGTCTCCTCTTCTTACTTTCCCGTAGACGTCCAAAAAGTAGGCGAGTTATAGACCAACTTCGTAGTAAACTCACTTAATCAAAGTTACCGGGGGAGAAGCCTGCGCGAGAAGCGACGCGAGCGACGAATGTTTTAATTCGTAATTAAGTCTTTAAAATCCTTCCATCTGCCAACTTGCCTATCCGTTGAAACGTGCGGCGAACAAAAAATCCCGGAATCGAAAATCGGGTATCGAGTGTCGGGACGTCATCGTACACCGCGAAAGTGTGAATACACGGAATACCGCAACTGATCCGCAATTGATGAACGTTTCTTCAGAATGCGACTACTTGGTTCTCATCGATGGGATTGAAATGCGGGACAACTTCCTCGAGGGAACTTCTTCGTCGGTCGCGTATTCCACGCAACCGGATTGGGTCGCGCATTGTCGTTTCCCGCTTCACAGTCCCCTTTCCGCTGTATCGCTTACATTAGCAGCCGACTGCGGATTCGGCGGTGGCGGTCGACCCTATCGGTATTCAGTCGCCGGGCCCGGCCTTTAACGGTTACACTGAATATTGATTACCAATTAGCGGCATAATCACCGCGGATTCTAATTGTTAATGAGGTCTGGAACCGCAGCGTGCGAACTCGCACGCTCGCCCGCCGGACGATAACATTCGACCGGGTAATGTCCGGGTCGATTAACAACCGCTTCCTTGTTTTTAGCTTCCTGCGATACACGCGACTAACGCGCACGTCGTCACGAGATGCACGTTAAATTATTTAGCCTGCGTATACGCTTCCGTTCCGTTGCGACCGTTACCATCAATTACGGGAATCTCGTTACCGGATTAATCCCTTAAGGACACGCGTCGCGGATCCGCTGAAGTCCTCTGGAGACCATCTCTATTCAATTCTAATGGGAATACGTTATTATTGCCGTTACTATATTGGTATATCGGTGATATAGCCTATCAATCTCTATCCGAATAAATGTTTCGCCAATTTATTGTTCTTACTAACAAATAAACTATGGGACTAATTTTATATCAGAGAACTGATTATTTTTAATCTTATTAAATTGTTTAAAAGATTTTAGTTTTTTAAATATTTTGTACGATTAAGCTATTGTAGGTATACACCCTCAGAAAGGATTTCTGATAACAAGACGAAAAATATTCTTGACTAATTTAATCGTATTACAAGTATAAAAAATATGAAAATAAAAATTTTTAATTTAAATCAGTAATTTCTATTCTTCTCTCTCGAATTAAATAAGATTGTCTTACTGTCTTGAGACAAGAGTAACATATACAAATTTATGCTTATATATTCTTGTATGTAGAATAATTTGATATTAGCGCCACTTTATAGTAGGCTTTGTCGATGTCGACGCATCATTTTCTCACAGTCGCTCGTCGACTCGGCGTTTCTGCGTCCTTTATTCGGATAAAACGGCCAATATTTATGTGTTGCAATCGAAAATCGGGAAAGTGTTTTTGTTATTTACAATGAATAAGTGCAATACTCTACAAGAAATATTAAAAGATATGGAAATGTAAGTAAGTATATACAATATACTTACTTGAGAAATAAGATTCGAGATAAGACATTTCCATATCTTTTAATATTTCTTGTAGAGTATTGCACTTATTCATTGTAAATAACAGAAACACAGAAATACTTTCCCGATTTTCGATTGCAACACATAAATATTGGCCGTTTTGTGCAGATTCTACAAATTCTCTTACAAGAATAGAATAAGATGTCTTTTAGATCTCACAATATTCTTAAATCAAGAATATTTTGAACTTGCTACAAATTTTTATCTAAATCCTTCTGAGAAAATTAATGAGATAGCACCAAGTTATTTTAATCTAGATTTTCGAATTTTCTATTCAAGATTAAAATATGCTTCTTTTCAATAATAAATATGATTGTCGCTATAGCGATCTTATTTTATGATAGATTAAAGAGTAATAGCATTAAGTCCAGAAATCTTTTCTGTGGGTGTACTGCCACTCCGTAAGTTTAAGATTCTGCCTATCCTATAATTCCTAATCGTTAAGTCAATCTCGGAATTTCCTTAAAATATAGTGTATAATATAAGTGCACTTAAAGTAGCGCGTGCAAGTTAACTGTTCGGAGAAATTTAAATTTTGAACGGTTACCCGAAGATTTGATTTTCGGTTTGCCAAGTCACGGGAAGATGAATAGACGCGATCATCTTACATCATCAGCTTCTCGTTCACGTTCCACGATACGAGAAGCGTCTTGCGAATACGAGGGATGAATGATCGATCGTCGAAGACGGAAAGTAGCAAGAGACGGCGTTCGGATGACTCGACGACGATGGTAATTCGAGAATTTTCATATCGCTAAGTAACCAGCGCGCTATCCGTTTTGGGATGTAACATAAATAACACTATCAGCAGGGTGGCTCGCGTGATGAATGTTCGTCATCGCGACATGAAATATTTATGAATCGATGAGATCGATCTTTTTATTTTTATTCTTATTCAGTTCCGTGCACCACGCTGTTGCCAGATCGAATCTTCGGGATTATTCTTCCAGTTCAACAGGAAATCAATATTCTGTCAAATTAATGTTCATTTCATTACTTTGTTTCCGTTTTTTTTTTACCTTATTCTATATTTATTTAATCTGTTGCTTACATGTTTTTTGATAAAGAGCATTGAGTCGAAAAATTAATGGATAAATGTATCCTATAATGGATCAGAAAATAAAGAATGTAAAAGTTAAACGACGAATATCAGTAATGCGATAATAGCAGTATCCTGCATTATGGCGTGCAACAACCACGGACGTCCAAAGAAATCATGATCCCTGCGATGGGGTCGGATTTAAGGGGTCGTTTCGATGGCGCCAGTCGGCGACTTCTCCTCCGTTTCTCCCCGAAATTCATTCCTCGGGGTTGTTTATAAAGGGTCGACGATGCCACGACGATGAGTCAGAAGCACGTGAAGTAAATTTCCCAGCCGCTCGCGGGAAATTATGACCGGGGGTAGGTACGGGATGATCGCAGAATCACGCGAGCCATATGAAAATTTAACAGATGGCGTTTAATATTTCAGGGTAATGGCATTCGCGCTATCGCGGACCGGATTCACAATGGATTCGCAAATTCTTCTGCGTACGCAGACCGCGCGAATGACAGATCGTTCGCCATTTACGGCTAAAGGAGATCTCGCGGGTCGAAATAATCGATTCGGCCCGCGGTCGAAATTGCACCCACTCGCGCTCGGGCACGTCCCGAAATTAACGGCCGTGTATAAAGCTCTGTTAAGCGGAACAATGTTCTCAGCGAGACAATATTCAAGCGCTTTGTGGACCGTTAATGGTCGTTGCCCACCGCTACCGACAATTATAAACTTGAAGGAAACGAATAGCCGTAAGTTCAATGAAACAGGTTGGAGTCCTAAAGCGACTGATTAGATTGCTTATGATCCGCTATTCCTCCGAAATGCGAATATCCTTAACTTAAACGCCGCTGCACTTCTGTATCGCACTGAAGCCCTTCCCCGTCCTCGGCAACACACGTCACGCTTTCAGACAACCCCCGGAGGCGAAATATCGGTGGCGCGAGTAAGTGCATCGAGATATTGAGATGTGACCCACGTATTCAATATAAGAGCTTTTACCGGCTCACACTTCGTCGGGCGAGCAACCCTCCGCGTCGCTCCCTCCCTCCCCCCGCCCTATTTCGCGGTATCCTTTTCGCCGCCGCTGGCAATGCGCGCCCTTCTCCTGGGCAACTCCAACGCGCGAATTTCGTACCGACGTGCACACGGTCAATTTACAATGGAACTGCTTCAACGGGCCATGCTATACCGTATAATGCGCCCAATAATGCATCTATGCAACGTGCGCGATATGCAGAGCGCATCGTGTATCTTATACGGGGTGTTTCGAACCAGCGAAGTCGCTTTCGAATTTCATCATCGGTGCAATGAATTGTTTCTCCCCTATTCCTCTTGCTCTTTCACGACCTTTGAATATTTAATATGAATTCTGAACAGAATTCGAATTAATATTTCATCAGATTAAATTACTGAAATAAGATCCGTTATTAATTCAATTGTCGGATCCCTTGCAATCGTTTTATATAGAAATTTTCACCGTCGTGCGCGATTCAGAAATTGATCGGAGAATGTACGGTCAAAAATAATAGTAATGCTCCGCGACACCCAATATATCCGGAAATGCAGATGCGCGCGAGCATACGCGCGTGTAACGCATACTAACACAGGCGTTATCGGGCACAAGCCAGGAACGCTTTATGGTTCCCGCTACCGAATCGAATCGAGAAGTAATTTGCACATAGTAACCGGCACCGGAGGGAAGGGGAGTCATGTCAAAGGGAAGCCGCGACACGGCTCTGCGCCAAGATGTTGTTCTTGTCGTCTGGCCCTACGAGTGTATTGAGACCGACGTCGTCCTCGATTGCCGCCGACCGAGGTGACGTTCCCTCGATCGTTGGGATGATATTCCAATGATATTGCTCTCCGTTGGTGTGTCGATCCGATGCCACAATCGTGCTCCCCGAGTACGTTCGACACAAGTACACCTCGTTACGAACAAGGCGCGCTGAATGGTTTTAGATTGAATATTTTAAAGGGGAGATCGGAAGAGAGAAGAAATGCTCGCGACACATTAATCTGCTCGCATGCGCTGTGTGAGTCACGAAGATGAATCATCCCGTAACAAATAGATATAGATAATGGCGCACGTCATCATACACATCGTCAATAAATCACTCATGCGTGCTCTCGAGAGTAGCGAGAGAATAAACGGTTGCATCGGGAAGATCTTTACGCGTTTAGTTGCCTGTATACGAATTCGACCCGACGTGATGATGTTTCTCGACACCAAGAGTTATCGAGATGGTTTAACAGCTGACATTTCGGAGAGCGTTGGAGGTACCTAAGGATATCCACGATGTTCTGATCCATTTTTACTTGACCGCGCACTGCTTTGCACTTGCGAGAATATATTCCAAGTGTTCCAACTCGGTGAACTTATATAAGGCACTAAAGTGCGCTCGTACGGACGAGCTGGCATAATAATATGCAGATTAATCGCGGCTGTTCGACGCGTGAGTGTCGTTCGCGAGGCTCTCGCCTGAGCGACGATATCGTTGACTCATAAGCGACAAGGCGCATGTCGTCCCGGGGATGAACGAAAGTTCAGTCGTTCGCAAAAATGTCCGCGTCGAGGGTGTGCTCGTCCAAGCGCACGCGAACGAGACAATAAAAGGGGAGAAATGTGACGATAAACGATCCATCGCGACCCACGCGCGATCAGAAAACGCGGCGAGTTCCAAGGACGGTTCCCCAATGGCCGATACATCATGTTAATGTAATGGGCTTAAAACTGATGTACGATGCTCATTCATCACGCACGTCTGATTAACGACTCGTGCAGCATTTTTTAGAAGACTGTTTATGTCTCTTTTTGTCGCGCAAAAGGGCATGTGCACTCGTATGCTTTACAATACCTCTTGCCAGGAGTAGTTTCCTAGTATGAGTGAATCGGATGTCGCCTTATTACCGCGATCGTAAAAAGTTTAAGCCGCCATTTTCGCGGGATGGACCGACACGGAGAACTTTCAACGTATGCTCACGTTAATTAAATTTCGTTCCTTCCTATCTTACGGTGGACGTGGGTCGACCTACAAGTCCGTCTCATATTAAAGCCCGCTCGTAAAAACGCGATGCCTCCGGTGTGCTCCTCCTTTCTTCTCCTCCTTTTTCCTTTTCACGTTGATTGTAATTAAATGTGATTGCCGGAGCGCGCGAGCTGCTCGCGTTTCGTCCGCGACGAAGACGCGGTGCAGTGTGTGATTACGACTTGAACACTAACGGAGGTACGGTGTATTTCTAAAACGAGCGTGAGGGTCGTAAAAGGTAGCGGAGCATGAAAAATGATACCAGAGAAGAAAAAAGAGAAAGAGAGAAGGACAGGAAGATCATCGCAAAAATATCGTGATGCACGAAAATTGCTCCAATAACCCACTTGCTCGTTAATTTCATCAGGCCATGCCCAATTAATTATCGGAATAATTTCTTATTGCGCGCGGAAATATCAAAAATATATAAAATGTTAAATATAATTATTATTCTTGTTTTATAATTATTATTGTTAAATAAGAATTTAATTTGTGTAATTTTATTATTAAATATCTTACTGTCAAATAATTATTATTTGTTAGATTAAATTCGGTTTGTAATAAATGGCAGAGTAATAATAAAAGTACAAACAGGGCGCGCTCTTTAAACATTTTATTATTTTTGATATGCAATTAATAAGAGAAATATGATTTTTAAACGAATATTTAATCAGCAGCGTATAACATCGCTGATGCATACCGTGAGATAAAAAGCAGCCGAGGTACATGCGGGTTGAAACGTAGATATGAATTAAGACATAAGAACATAAAATTGAGATTCATGTCGCAGTTATATTTATATATCATGCGCACAGTGTTTAACGCGCGATAACATAAATTGCCAAAAGTTAGATTTTCACAAGTCACTCTTAATTTCGGAAAGCATCCAGCGCGCGAATGCCAGATCCTCGGCATCCGCTCTCCGAACCTTGGAATGAATGTTGAAGTCCACAATCAGAGAACAGAACAGAAACGAGAACAACATCACGTTTATTTCGGGACGACAAACTTCGCTGCGCAAAATTATCTTTACGCGCGATATTTCGGAGGCGCGTGACGTGGTAAATTGTACCACGAGGAGAAAACGAGAGAAAGAGAGAATGGAAAATATATCTCGGTGTGCGATTTAATTTAATTTCCATAGTCGAACTCGACGGGTTCCGGACCGGGCGCGGTTCCGCCTCATAGAAACATCCTGAATCATTTATCCTCTATTTAATCCGAGGCGTTTAGCGCGACGCGATTGTTTTTATTTCCCGGGCAGGAAACGCCGAAGCATTTTATAAATGCGAGTGTTCCGCATTAATAATGCATAATATTCTACGCTCGGCATGCTCGTTAAATGCCGCCTTTGCGATCCGCTCTCGCGGTGTCGTTAACAGTATTTATGCGCGCGATCGAGTACGGCATGAAGCTAAAATGATCTCAAACAAGTTTTTTGCGGTTCGAAGTCTCAAGTGGCTGATGCTACAAAAGACTTGACAAGACTCCTGTCTACTGAGACAATCGACACGCGAAACACGACGTCTCGATTACCAAGTTGGAAACCTTTTCCTATCCGCAGGGCTGTTTTCGCCCTGTCTCCTTTTCCTTTTGTCTGTTACCTCCGACCAATCCCGTCGTTCCTCTGGACTCGCCTCGACGAACCAACTCGCATTAATTGCTGGGAGTCACGACATGTCTCCATTACTCAAGAGCTTCGTTAAAGGGAGGCAAAGAGGATAAGAGAGCGCAGCGAGGATAAGGGGCGAGTGAGATAAAGGAGGTCGCGAC
Organism: Ooceraea biroi; assembly: GCF_003672135.1. Classification (NCBI taxonomy): domain Eukaryota; kingdom Metazoa; phylum Arthropoda; class Insecta; order Hymenoptera; family Formicidae; genus Ooceraea; species Ooceraea biroi. Next base: position 4,933,250 of record NC_039511.1, read on the forward strand.
CATGTTTCACCATTATTTTTCACAAATTGGGCCCGCCGCGTCACCGTTATCCTTAACGAGAATTGAACTGGCTCGAGGAATGAAAGGAGATCTTCCGTTTAACGTCCTCGCGAATTTAATTCGTCTGTTTTTTCTACATTTTCGCTTCCTCCGTTATTCCTCGATTAATCAATAGCAATTCCGACTGTGTCGTGTCACTTTCCGTTTTAAAAGTTAGAACATCGTGCGCGGCACGAAAACGCTACATCATGGCAGAATATGGAAGCATCCGAAATAGATCAGACATCCTCGTGCAGCTTCCACTAATTATCAGAAATTTCCTGCCAGCATCGAAGCACACACAACTAATAGACCTCGCTCCGAATTCTCTCTGCCAATTATCCCGCCGTGTACTAATTAGCATATATGGCCGCGGTAACAAAGTTTCCCGCCTCCGACACTGCCACGCACGACCTTACGGGAACTTACGGGAGCTTTAATAAACCATAGATCTACCGACCATCCCAGCTGGTCCATCCACACACACGATCAAAGCGTGACTCGAAGCCTCGTCGAAAATGGCGTGATCAACGTTACTTTTATGCTTAACCAGGGAAAAAATTGCAGACGAGCTCGACGTAAAATAAAGAGTACGTTTATAAAGCAAGATGTAGAACATGAATGTGAGGGCTGCGGAAACAGGAGTATATAAAATGCGAAATGACTCTATTAACTCGGGCAAAGTTGAGAGGCTCGGAAGATCCGTATATTGGTGGCGGTGGTGTGCTATCGCGGCGGAAAAATCACCGACAAGGTACGCCTCCTGCGTACGAAACTTTAGCAGTTTATTATAGCCGAGCGCCGACATAGTTCTCCCTCACGGCAGTACGGGAGTTTCGAGCAATGGGACGAAATAATCGCGTTTTTACGATACTCGTGCCGAGTTTTACGAGAATCGGAAGCCTCGGCGACGCTTTTGTGCGGTAAAACTTGTTCGAATGCCACACGCGTCATAAAATCGACAAAGCGGACCGATGGTACCGCGGCTTTTACCATACTAGCCGACATACTTTCTGCGTCCGACGTGAATAAGTTCGTTTCTCCGCGTTGCGTAACCGCCATTCGTTCAAATATCACAGATAATTGTCACGAAATATCACCGGCTGCGTCTCAAAAGGAAGATCCGGCCGAACGAAATCACGTTCGAACGAATTTCATCCTACTATCATTACGGCACAGTAATCGTTATATTCGGTCGAGGAAACGGATATTGTAATAGCGATTACATAGCGATCGACCGAGCGATGAAAGTTACAGGAACGGGGATGTAAAGACCCGGAAGTGCTGAAATCCCTCCTGAAAACCTCTTAAAAACCGGTGTTGAAATGTTCAGTGTCCTAAAGGATTTAATGGCTTTCGGTTTCCGCGACGTGGCTTTTTTCTCCCCCGGATCCCAGGCGACGAGACGGCCGGCAGAAAGAGGAGGAGCCGGTGGCAGCAGGGAGGGCAACTCGTAATACCCGACCGTAGGATCGGACTTTGCATCCGGCTAATTAAGCATTGATAACTAACGAGGTTCCTTTGTGCCGCAGCCGCTGGGGGATGAAAGTCCGCGGAAAATTTCAACCGACACGTCGGATTAAATGCTTTAGCGCGCTCGCGTACTCGCGTCGAAGCCGAGCTTGCCCGGACTCGAGTGAACCGAGCTGCGACTTTAATCCTTGATGATACAAATTGCTCGAGGCATGTTTTCGGCGGCGAAGGGTACGGGGGGAACGGCCGTACTTTTTCCTCCCGCGGACAAGAAGGGTCCGCTATAAGAGGCGACGTCAGAACAGCGGAATCGATCGCTCGTTCCCGTTCTCGTTTCCTGCTTTATCATGCGACGACGATGATTAATTTAACGACCTGCTATAAGCTCGTCCCTTTGAGCACAGCGAGCGATTGTTTGATTTTGTTCCGGAGGGCGCGACTAGGGTGGACGCGCATATTGCACAAAGTACAATGCCGTAAGCGTCTATTTTTTTTGCGTGCACATGCTTGCACTAATTGGCGACGCGATCAGCAAAGGGATGACCGGATCGAATGTGCCTTAGAACCGTATTCCGATTTTTGTTGCAGTTCTATCAGCTGCTGGAAGCCAGTCATGTGGCCAACACCACTCTCACGTATCGCCATGTGACCGTGTTTGCGCCTACCAATCGAGCATTCCAGAAGTACAACGGCAGCACGAAGAATTTGGTTCTGTATCATATGTGTGAGTAAATTATATTATTTTATCTATACGTGTAATCGCTTGACATATTCCCCCCTACGTGTAATGCTGAAGAATTCGCGAAAATCAGATCTAAAAGAAACCTCACGCATTCTTCGGCACGACAGGAGGAAAGGAAAGCAAAAGGAAATCGCGTTACAATATTTAAATTCTCACGTAGGAACTGCGCGCGTGTGAAATCAGCAAACAATCAAGGAAATTTCGTTTTCTCCGCTATTGTATCACACGGCGCGTTTTCCGGAGCAGGCCGCGCGGCGGAGCGACGCGGGAAAATTCTCGACACGGTCGGGAACTCAATTTCCACGGTTTGCGAGGCCGCCTGCCTGCCTCACCCGCGTCTGCATTATTTCCTTTTCTCGTCCGGTTTTCGCGCACCTGGCTGTGCATTAGCCGCGAGCCGAGTTTCGGTATTTCGCCCTTTGATCTCGGCGCGCGCGCATCCCTAATGCATCCGCATCGAGCTGCAAAGCCGCCCCGGATCGGGGAAGGTGCATTCGATACGCGCCGGATGTTTACGCGCTTTCGTAATTCAGAGGTTCTTCGTTGGCCGCGAACGTAACGTAGAGTGGCGGCAATCCGTTATCGACGCATCCGCGCTTGCGACCGTTCAGCGTCCGTTGAGCATTCACCGATGTAGATCCTGATGGAAATGGGACGCGGGGTCGGGTGGAGAACGGCCGTTATTGCGATTGAACGCAGCTGACTAATATCGCGTGGTGTCAGCCAGGCAACGCGTCACAATTCACCGACGTTAATGCATCCTGTTGCACTTTATTGCTTGCGCTGCACGGAAATCGAAATGATTTCGTCCGCGCGCACCCCCGACCAGCCTTCTCGCCTTCTCGCGAGATTGTGTTGCTGCTGTGATTCGTAAAACTGGCTCTTTTTAACGCTTTAATTATGAACGACGCGAAAATATTTTCGTAACTACCCGCAAATTATTTACTTACTCCTCAAGCGATAGTCTCTCGCAATGAAATGAATGAAAATCGGATCAACGAAGCTGACAAACTTGTCAGCAGCAAGTTTGACGCCATTAACGTCGCGCATGAATATTTCATCTCGATCAAAATCTTCGGAAGGGAGAAATTTTATCGATTTATCTGTCCACTCCAATTGCGAGAGATAGATAAAGAGCTCCACAGTCCTTTACATCGTCGTTACGTCGTCCGGCCGTGCTGTAACAGACGTGTCGCAAGAAGGTCGTGATCAATAGGGACGCAAACAGCCCACCCTCAATCAAAATCCTTATTATCCTTAGCAGGCTATAGTAAACGCGACGACGAGTCTCGTTAGGCGCACCCTCGTCCGCTACTCTTCCCGTCGTCTTCGCGTCCACGCGCGCGCGTGTTTGCAATGTCACGCGGTGTGTAATTTCGGCGTGTGATGTTTGCGTTGTCGCGCGCGCGATGGCACGGCGCGACGCCTACGGTCGCATCGGCGTGGCATGGCGCCATCGATCTTGACGGGGCCCCGAAGGCAAACACACCCGCTCATGGGCGCCCGCTCCACCTTGCTTACGTTAAACCCGGTGATAAGAAAGGGCCGCGCCTTCGGTCGCCGCAACCGGCCACGCCGGGAAATAATTAATCCGATTTGCACGGCTAAGCCGCGCGCGGGCGCGCACCCTCGACGAGCGTCGCACCGGAAAACGAGCCTTTCATGAAGCAGCTGACGACCGGGTGAGCAACATTACGCAAGCCTTGCGGCGAGCCCGCCATGTGATGCGCGAACGTTCGATACATCCTGTCTGCTCTTAATTAAGTGATTGACACTGAAATGTTGATCAGTTTTATTATTTGAGAAAAAGCTCTTTGTAATATTGCGCGATTCCATAGAAATCTCAATTGTATAATTTGTATTTCTCGCATCGGCTCGTCAGTGATAGAATTCCCTATAAGTTATTTCCGTGGAAAAATCTAGCTGTCTCGGTATCCATTCTTGTAGAAATTTCTCCATGGAACCCACGTTTGGCACAATAAAAGTATCAGAACGAGTTCCTCCCCGCGGCTGCTCAACGATATATATTCTTACGTACTTATTCTTTAAGTCCGCCATCCCATAGGGGGTACCGTCGCGACGCGTCGCGAGAGTTACCCCGACGAATTACCTCGGAGACCACCGGGAACCGTTCGAACTAAATAATCAAAGGTCGCGAGGTCGTCGACTCCGTTGACACGAACGGCCTGGATCAATGTTATTCGACCCGAGGCGTTTTTTCCTGCGATGTTACGCCGACGACGACGAGGCGGGCAACGATGAAAGAAGCGTTGTCGATGACGGTTCGCCGACGAGCCGCTACTTCTCGACTGCTCGTCGAACGTTCCACCTTCTCCTTTTTTTGTCTACGACGGCGCGACGTATTGGAGAGCAAACAGCTCGAACGAGATTACCGCGTGCAAAAGACTTTTTACGAGACGCGTCTTGAAAGAGATTGTCAAGAATTACATTATCCTCGCCCTTGCTCCACCGTTCCCGCCGACGCCGCCGTGATGCGGGGTAAATAAAGGACGTCGGCTGGCGATGCCCTCGAGAAAGCTCGGGAATAGTTATGCTCGCGTGACGCTGCAGCCTGCATCGATTTAGAGCTCAAAGCGTAAGCTGGAAATTATTTACTCGAGGTAACGAACAGCGGATAAGCAGCTTCGCGACACCGCCACTCCTGAAAACGGTATTTTTATTACGTACTTTTCGCCATGGCACTTTACGCGAGAGTATTATTCTACTTTAGATCTCGTCCGATTAGAGGAAGAGCCTCATCGGGCATTTGCGTCCACAATCTGCCGGGACGTTTAAGTGGCCCATGTTTTAAGCTTCTTTAATTCTTGTATATTTCGAGCGTCGCCGTACTCTCTTTTTCATACAACAACTCGCAGTAGTAAACTTAAGCGGAATTATAGCCCGTGCGTAATTTACCCGAGCCCGCAACTTTGGACGGACGCGCGATTCAGTTTCCTTCTTTCGGGCGGATTTCAGACGGATGGAAGACTCAAGAGGTCGAAACTACAGCTCACCGTTCTCTTTATCCCGCCAAGTGCCCGAGTTCCTCTTCTCGTTCCTCGCGGTGGGGAAAAAAGCTCTCTTTATCTCGTCAAGTCGGCGCCCATCGCGCGCCATTCCGCCTCGAGAGGACTAACCCTACGTTCTCTCTTTATCTTTCTCTCTGTTCCTCGACAGTCCCGCGCGAGGCTGCGGCAATTTTGTACATCGCGAAAAGTTTCACAATTAGTCTTGGAACTTTCATAATTCTGCAGCTTAACCTGCCTTGTTTTGCGGCTGAGCGTTACCCCGCGGTCGGTTTAATTTATCATTTCACCTCTCGCCCGACTATCTCGACTTTTCCTCGACTCGACCCGGACCGCGTGTTCCTTCGCTCGTTCCTTCCTCGTTCGTCCCACGCAATTTCTCACTCCGAGCCAAATCCGGAATATTAAGCGTTATAACGAGATCTTATTTTCCGATTAGGTCGGGAAAGGAACCTTCCTCGAGAGAAAATACTCCGCGTCTATCCGAAAATACTTTAGCTCGCCGTTCTAGATGCAACACTAGATGTTTGTACAGGCGTCTCTCGTACGAAAGGTACATTTCCTGCTGAATTTGAGCCAAATAAAAATTAGTCTTACTCCCGGAGCGACGCATTAGGCCATCTTGGTTGATCCTGTTGCTCTTAACATTTGGATGGAAGAAACTCTGCAGCGCACGCGAGCAAATACTCGCAAGAGTCGAGTGTGACTCGAGATAGGTGCACGTACACGACTACAAGAACCCACAACAACCGAGCAACCGCCAGGTTACTATTCCGTTACGTACGTAGGTGGTCAGCAAAGAGTTAAGGGATGGAGGTCAGCCACAGTCGCGGCTCGCGGTCATGCGAGCCATTCGTTCACCGTCGTAAAGTTACATTGCGGCAAGCTAATGCTCTGCAAAGTGGTGCACCGGTGTAGCGAAGTCTCGTGGGGTCAACAATGACTCTTTCCACGTCGCACACTGAATCTCTATTGAATTATCCAAGATCCGTACCAGTACCGCAAGGAAACGTGATCTGACTCGAATGAGAGAGCGGAGTTTCAAATTGCAAATAATTGCCCCTCGCTATCTTATTGTCAGGCGGAAGACTTACAAGTAAGCGAGAACTCGCATCCCAAATTTACGGTGAAATCCAAGATCAGAAATTCCTGCGAGTGAGAATATGAATCCTCTTACGGCATCTCAATCGGCAGAACATACGGTATACCATTAAAGACACACGAATCCAAATAATCACGAGGAGTCAGATCCATGCAATTCAACATCTCTTGAGGCAGCAGACGAGCCTCGAAAGACTCGTACTTTCATTCGGGCCGTGACGCGCGGCGCTGACAATGGCGGGTATTTCGACTGCCAGTAAATTCAGTCGCGGAAAGTTAAAGACTTCGTCGTCTCTCGGAGAGGAATGAACGAAGAGGAGCCAGAACGAGAAGCGAGAGAGAAGCTTGCGTCGACGGCAGAAGGGTGGCTGCTCGAGGTTGGCCGAAGGGGAGGCATGACAAAGGAGGACGGCGCGAACTCTGGCTTCTAGGTAACTTAACTGCTCCTCCTGGTCTTTGTGCGAAACTTAAAGACGCTGTATAGGTGGGTACAGCGACGGCGGCGGGACGGGGGGGGGGGGCACACTGTGTGCATGTGTTGCGTGCGCGCGCGAGGGTCGGCGACTTTGAGCGAACCAGACGAGCGAGAGCTTGGTTACACTGTACTTGGTGCCTGTACGTGTCGAGGAACAAGCTGCTTGGGCGTCTACGACACATCCCGTAGCCGCAGGCCAGGGGGTGGCAGGCAGGGGTGGCTTCGTTTGTCTCGTCGGTGACTATAGAATTCGCAAGTACGCGGGGAGTTGAGACTTTGTCGTTTCCTCCTGGTGATCGAGTTTATTATTGACCTGTTATTGAATCACGTCGTGGAGTGTCGGTTGTGAGAATTAATGGAGAGACGCCGAGTGCGCGCACCGCGAGGGCGGTGGACCCGTTTGATTTCCGAATAAATTCGACTGCTTCGACGGCGCGATCATCGCGTGAAATTAATAAAGCACGTCTCTTTTCCTCCCCTCCTGCCGTTACATTCTCGATCCCTCGAGCTCTCTGCTGGAATCGAAATTCACTTCCGAATTCATGGAACCCCGTATCTTTAATCTCTCGATCCCCGTCCTGGGAGCTGTTACGGAACGTGCTTCGTTTCGCGGCACATCTGGCATCCCGCGATAAAAGCTGCCTGTGTACATAATTATATCGTGCAGTATAATTGTTATAATATTTGCAAGCATGTTATGCCGCTCTTTCTGCATGTTCTCATTAGCGGGAGCGAGAGATTAAAATTGCGACAGATTTCAATGTACGCGGCGTGCGCCCGGCAAAAAGAATGGACCGCTTTGATGCGGCAGCAATGTCACGGATTTTAATCTCGTTTAATTCCGTGGCGTTTTATCGCGTGTACGCTTCCGGCATAATCGTGCACGCGCCACCAGAAATTCCAATCTGCTCCTCGACTCTCTCTGCAGCTCGACGCTCTCGCCGCCGAGTCGAGCCAATTAAGATAAGGCCACGACGTGAATCATCACGCGTAATAATTTTTCAGGCGCAGGGATCCGCGTTTTTTCGCGTCAACTAGAACGATGACACGTTTTACCTCGCCGAGGAAAACGAGGGGACTCGTCGCGATGCGGAGGACGACGAAGCGGGGTACGAAAGAAGCAGCAATGGTTGCCAGACCCTTCCGGTTGTCGGCGCGTCGTCACGTCAGAAAAATCTTAATTATATCACATAAATGCCACATGGCGGTTAAAGAGTGGCATTCAAGGTTGGCGCGATAATGAAACAGGACTTAAATGCAACTGCCGACCGCCCGTCGCGTTTTTTATAGGCTGTAATTAAAATCTTTCTTCGGGAACGCGCTCCGGCGAGACGTCCAGCCACTCGTAAACTTCTTCCTAATTGCTTTCGCGTCCAATGTCGGTTGTGGCGGACACGGGAGAGGTCATGCACTTACATTATAATAAATTAACTAGCTGGTCTCCAAGGGGGGTGAACGCCACCGTGCAAATTCTGCAATAGTTGCGCGCACGTGAAAAAGCATCCGTTCTCATTAATTTATCTCTTCGTTCGAACAGGTATAATCATGTTTTTTATCGTATTTGATCCTTTTTCCTTCTAATGCAGACTATAGTCGTTATGAAATAGCCTGTAGACTAAATATAAATTTAAATAGATATTGCTTTTTTGAGTGAAATATCGGCAAACCGATTTTCCTGTGCGTTAAACGAATTCCATTTCCAATAATGGTAGGCGACGAACGTCAAGCCAGCAAACAGCCGAGGAAAGATCGAAAAGTGAATTATTTAGGCTCAGAATATTCTGTGGCAAAAAGTGAGTTCAATAAGCTGTTAATTAAATCGACTCGACTTTGACTCTCGAGCGGTTGGCTAATTTCATTTGCAGCATTGCGAGAAACATTTTTATCAACCATAATAATCAAGGTAATTCGCAGTTGAAATGGACATCGCAAAATATAAAATTTTTGGAACTACATTTTTATGTAATTCATCTCCATTTTATTTCTGTGCTTGGAAAGTTATATTTAATATATTGCGTTAAAACATTGGAGTAATTAAAAAATATGAATTTACTGTTCACATGAGTAACATTAGCGGTCTAAATTACCATATTCCATAATTGTTACTCAACGTTGTTGTAGCGAAAAAGTTGATAAGATCCAAGCATTATGCACATTAATAAATATAATCTCCAGTTGCAGTGCGTGACAAGTTCTAGTACATCTGTGCCGCAGTTACATATCGCTCGGCGCTAGGGAGAGGTCGAAGAAATAGGAAAACTTTAAAAAGTCGTGCACGACTGTCTTAATGAAAGCGGATAATTCAGGTAACGCGCGTTCGTGACTGCGCGACGAAACGACATCGGCGGCGTCCCGTGCTCGTCGCACCTTTATCCGCGCCACGATTCGCGCTTAAAACAGCGTAATTATGCTAACATTTTTCTTATTCCTTTTGCCCCTCGGTGTCATGGCGTCGGCGATATAATCGCGTCCACGTACGAGAGCGAGAGCACGCCGCATTCGTATAACGGGAATAAATTGGCTGCGTTTTTTTCGCGGCAGAAATCTGCTCAGGCATTTATTATCACCGACGCTGATAACCTACCGGTCGGTTTTTTTAAGTCCGTCGGAGGTACGCGGTTTTACACACACCGGAAGCGCTCAAAAGGGGGAGCGGAGAGAGTCGCCGGGCTCTGTTTAATTCATCAGGTACGAAAACGAAACCGCACCGAGCGCGCGCGCTCGTTTGCGCTCGAACGACGCTTGTTCGTCAGCGACTGGGTAAATGGTCCTTCGCTAGGATGGCTACAAAATACCCAGGGGCATCCTGCGGGGAACACAACCCTGCTGCCACCCTACGACGGGGCGGCATTCAAGTTGGATTAAATGCGAAGAAGACCTAATGAAGGCCGGCCCTCTTGCCGCGCGTCCCTACGGCACGAAGCGGCAATAACGGCTGGCTATATAAATAAAACCTCCACACTTCGAATGGAGGAACGGATTAAGAGGAGTGTGGGATAAATAAAACGAATATCCACGTGATAGCGCCGAAGGGAGATCTATGGTTATCGCGAGAGAGTGGTGGATTGCACTCAAGTCTTTGTTTCATTATCGCGCCAATCTTAAGTGCAATTCTTTGGTAGCTACGGCAACGGTTGATCAAGATAATAAAAAAACGCAGGAAAGACGATTCACGAGGAACAAGATGAAATTTGAACATTTTTAAAATTTCGTTCACTTTGTCAGGACAAAATTTTGCTCGATCAAACCGAAGCAATATCTTCCTTCCCCCGTCTCGCCCGGGGCGACTCGCGTGCACAAGGGTGGAGGGAGTTTTCGCATAAAGCGTTGACGCCCTCCCTTAATTCCTTGTTTCCTTCGCGCAAACATTTTCTTCGTCGCAATCGCGAGACCGCCGCGGGCTTCAACGGGGAGGGGTGTCGCAGCCGGATATAGAAACTCGTCGCGGAATGACATCCGACTGACATGGGCGGGTATTTGGAGGTTTACACTCCCGAATCTCCTTAAAATACTCGTGTTTGTGCGCGAAAGCTGAAGATCCCTCGCTATGTCGGGTCGTGACAAAAATCCAAGATGTCGCGAAGTAATTCGGTACACCCTGGCACGCGCACCCCCGGCGTTCCGTGCTTGCTCGATCATCGATTGAGCGATGACCGACAATTAGACGAGCGATATCCTCCACGGTGGCTGACTGCGGACTGGTTGGTAGTTGAATCGGATGGCTGAATAGGGATGGACCGCATGCGATTAAATCCCCTTTCTCGCCCCTGTCCTCTGCGCTCCTCGTCTTGCCTGGACCCTCGATTGTTGAAGGAGATATCGTTCTTCCTCCCACTGCGTTCCTTCTCTCTTTCCCTCCGCGCGCTCGTCTCGCTCCGTCTCCCGACTTCGACGACAATCCGCGTCGCGAAATGGTCCTCCGACGAGCGGACAAAGAGGACGGGCCGACTACGAACGATGGGTGTAAAGCAATCAATTATCCTTAATTGAAATTAGCCGAAAGGGCCTGCGCGCGGAGAATTAGCCGAGCCAATTACGAATTACTCGCGCACAGCGGGAGAAACTTGGCCCACTTGCTGATTGCCGACAAGATGTGGTCGGTATATTGTACGAGAAGGATTAGCTCGATCTATATTGCACATACATTATACGAATTAGATTATATGTAAGAGAACGTACATATAATTAGATTATATATACGAATAAATTTATATATAAGTACAAAATTACTTGTTTTTGGAAATATTTTTCCTTGCAGTTGCCTCCTAAATACCAAAATCAATGAAAGGATATGTAAATGCTAGTTTCTGGCATCGCAGTGAAAATATATACGAATTAACGAGTATCATAGTTCACATATGTAAATGACATTCGTAAAAATTTGAAGGATTTCATGTAAAATGTGCGTACTTGGATTTGCGAGCTTAATTGTAGCTATCAATGATCTTAATTTCTATTTATTTCACGATTTCGCGAACTTTTCTGCGCCGCTTTTATTTTACGGGACATTGAACGTTTCATATCGCATTTCGCGAGATTCTGCCAACAAAGCGACTCTGAAAATAACTCGATGTTAATGAACAAGCGATAATATCTGAATTATAATGTACAGTAAGGATTATCTCTGTATTTTACATTCGAGCCCGGACACTCTGTATATTACTGTTTCGCATGGATTATCGCATGACAGAATTTGCGGAATCTCGTCAGCGCGCGGGCGTGCGCGCGCGCGGCTATGATAAACGCTCCCACCTTGACACGTTTGCAAATCCGTCCCGAAATTAAATGGAAATTATTCTATTCGCGCGATAACGCCGAGCGCGATCGTGCGATGCCACAAAATTGCTTCGGGACGTCACCATTTGCGCCGTTGAAATTTTGCCGAAAAATCATTGCCCCGCGGGATCCGCCGCGCGATCTGACCGCGCATTATCTGACGATCCGCTGATGATTTTCGCTCGTCTGTCCCACCCTTCAACGGATTTAACCCTCCCGGCGTCTCCCTGTATGTATGCGTGTGTATTTTCCTTCCACGCTACAACTCTGCGCACGACTCATAATTAAGCGCGACAACGTGCATTAATGTCGGAGCTCCTGACACGCTCGAGGATCGACATTCAGCACGAGTGTAGTTGGCTGCACTCAATCGCAATAACGCGTTTGCGGAGGGTCGTGAAGCTGACAACGTCGTGGGTGGCGACAAGCCGAGGGGTCAGGTTCAGAGGAGCAGAGGCTTCTCTATCAGGATTTACGTTCATGAAACGACCCCCTCACTGTTCTCTTTCCTTCTCTGCCACAGGATAACATGTAATCATCATGACATATGTTTATTCCACATACGGAGAGAAAGAGAGAGAGAGAGAAGTGTCGGATTTGAACCCTTTCGTGTAGACACGCGTGTAAATTGTGATCGTATAAATTGTGATTATTAAAGAAATATTGCGCTTATAGTTGCGTGCCGCGATTTGGCCGAGCGTATTTTGTCGAAAAATATACGTATAAATAAAGAATCCAACAAATTCCGGATGCGTACATTGAAAGTTTCAATGCGGATATTTTTTGATATTTGAATATGAATTCGTGCTCGATTGGACGGGCGAAAACATGCGTCTGTTGCAAATTGCGTGGCGCGTAGGCCATACCGGCGTATGTATTTTACGGTTACCAGCATTTTGTTTACGTATCCGCAAAAATTTAATTGACCGTCGCGAGAAGAGTTACGATGAAATACGATACAATTTACGAGCGGCTGACATTAATTGCCGCAGTTAGTAATGTTACGTATCTATTTTGAGCCGCGAGCTTTGATGACGGTATCGATTTTTGATTACGCCGACCCATTTATTTGCATGTACCTCTCTATCGCGATTTATCAATTTTACATCACAGATTAGTAGTTTGATTAGTGACTTCATCAAACTGGGACAAATTCATAACTGCCATTAATATTATCGGACCGTTTTATCTCGCTGGTTTATATCTAACTATATGTGGCAGGTTGCGATAAAGCAGGATATTGGAAAATGCAGGTACAAAGTAGGATAAAGCCTTTAATTATTTAATATTATTTATGAACACACGCGCTTCCGCATTACGCATCCACTCATTTGTATAATTTAATGCGTTTGTAGATTCAGATGCGGTTTCGTTACCAAACGCTGCAAATACAGCATATGTTGCAAATAAATTTCGCGGTTGTTTTCGATGAGTAATTCGTAACAAATTTTAATACGCGATGGTCGATAGAGGAAGGAGATGGCGAACCTCGCATAAAATGAGCTTCCAATCCTTTTACCATCCAGCCGTACCATAGCTCTTGTCACAGTTATGGCATCTTTCCATCAGGAGTTACATCCAATTTGTTTGATAGTTTCGCTGCCACAGCTGTGATCGGTAATTATCGCAAAGATTCGATAAATTGGACTCGATGCCTGCCTTCGCAAGCGCGCTTATCTATTAACATTCACATATTTCGTATTCATAGATTCTTTTTTTATCAATTTCCATAAGGGGAGGACTTCGTATTTTAAATTCGCAAACACCCTCAAGTCTCCGCGGGAAAGCGTTGTAAAATCGTTGTTTTATGGATCGACATATTTTTAAACGACTTTTACATTTACGACGGTTCTCCCCGCACTGGGAAATTTGTACGATGGCCCATCCAACAGGGAGAATCGATATACTCGCTGCTCGTTCGGGCGAGACATCGTTCTTCTTTCCTCTCGTCGTCAACTATCCTCTCGCGAAGCTCGCGAAGACTTTCAGAACGAACTTCCTTCCCAAATGGACGTACGGGGGATGCCCTGTGCGAACCGTGATTGGACGCTTCAGGTGCGATGCGAGATTGATACGAGAAGCTGTCGAGATTGATTTCCGCGTCGCGGAATGGAGAATGGTTGGAGACTGACGTCCCCTAAGGACTCGAGGACCCGTTCCCCCTCGAGATGCTCCATAACCACCGCACAAGCTTCCTTTCATCTTGGACGAAAATAAGTCCGAGAAGGAGGACCTCCCGTGGGAAATGTAGTCATCTGCGCCGAGAAATTTCGAGATATCCGGGGGTAGATTTCTACGGTATTCGCGGATCTCCAAGGGGCTCTAGAATTCTCGTAACGGCCGAACAAAAAAACGCTATGATCGATGCACGGATTGCGCCACAAAAGACGTATGTTAATCTTTAAATGGACAAAGTTATATAACTACACGAAAATTTTACCTATCTAACTTGAAAATCATATTGAAGGCCACATATAGAACAGATGTGCAAGGAGCATCATTAAAAGACTCTTATGTACACTGCAATAGGGCAAAAATCTTTTCCGATATGCATTGGTTTTTTTCCGTTCGAAAGGTACACATTTCAAAAATACACGCGAATATCTATTTTCATTTGTTCGGAATTGCATTAAAGGAATTTTCGGAAACCGAATCGTCTGAGAAATTGATCATTCAATAGCTGTGCGGGTGATGTTTGTCTCATAAAGTCATTCGAGAAGTTTCGAGAATTGAAATCGAGAAGGAAATTCGGGACAAATATTTTCTTCCCACGCTGTTTGTCCCGCAAAATCGAGACAAACAACCGCAATTTAACCGTTCACTCGCGACTTTTCTCAGGAGACATGCGCGAGGAGATGACGTCAGACGGCGACGGCCAATCGCTCGGCCTGCGGCTCGCTCCGCGCATGTTCCTTATCATCGGGCTGCGTGAGGCCCAACCATGTGCCAATCGCGTGCGGCACGCGGGGGTCACCCCCAAAACTTTGAAATCGATTGGGCCTAGCCAAAATTCACGGGCTCTACAAATAGAGCTCCAAGCGATCCGCGGACTCACTTCACAGTCAGTCTGCAAAGTATCAAAAGTTTTCTGGCAATCAACTAAACGCAAAGTCCGTCTCTTTCAGTGCGTGCAAATTCCGTCGCTCGCGGAATCGTCACGGTGATAAATTCCGTCGCTTGCGGAATCACCACGTTGATACTTTCCGTCGCTCGCGGAATTAAAACGGCGAGTTGAACTTATATATAGTGTACATAATTTATTTCAATTCTATATAACTTTGTGCCGTTACAACAGACGCTTTCTTCTTTTGTGTGTTCGTGGATGTGCTATCCGTCCCGTGATACCTCGCGTACGTAACATCATTTAATTTCGAAAACATGGACGTTGTAATACGATACATTAGGGCATTATATTCGATCGATTTCCGGGGGAAAGCGGTTGTATTCATTCAGACGGAATTTAAGGACATTTCATGACATTTGGTTTCCGTATTTGGTGGCGGAGCGGGATCATTAAAAATACGTTGTGTCTAATGGATGGACGTCATGGAAGCTCTCGGGTGATCACTCGGCAAATGAGCGGACGAACGAGCGAGGACGGCCGAAATCGACGATTATCGGTGAACGATGTGACCGGTTCCCAGGCCGCTGATCGATGACCGCGCGTTGTTATTACTACTGTTTACCAATTAGCCTGCGTGCAATTATAATTGGTAATTGCAAGCGCCTGGCCTGCGAGCCGCGCTCGCCGCAATCATCCTGACGCGCCTATCGTCGTACATCCGCGTATATCACCCCACCGACACCGCGTGTCACGTTAATTTTAAAGTACGTCACGTCGTAACAGAAGTGCTCGTCGTATCGACATGTACGTATGCGCGCGAACGCGTGCTCTGTCATCGAATTTTCGCTGACCGTAAAGAGCCATAACGGTGAGAGGGAGGAAGGGAGCGAGAGACACGTCGCGTGAAATATGTATTAAATTAGTGAGAGGTCCTGGCATTTTATAAATTCCCAAAGTTTGGTAGAATTAAAAATTGCCATGCGTCACGCGAAAAGCGCGGAATAAGCGCAGTTTGAAACTGATCTCTCGTCACAAGAATCAGTGGGAAAGCAAGAGTGTTTGATGATGCGTGATAAATTGTGGTCAATTTATCCTGTTTCAATTCGTTCATCCTCGCAGAACGGAGCGACGGGGACGAAACGAGGAGCAAGTTTTGAAGGATGATGGCGAGGCGCGAAATGGAAACGCTCGGCATAAGGTTCCGTTCGATTCATCCCCCGAAAGGGGGAACTGTGCGTTTCAGCGAGAGAAATCGCTGCGGCGTATTCGGGAAATATACAGCCGATTCGTGCGCGCGCGCAGCCGGGATAAAGAATAGACTTCGTTTCTTCGTCGGTCGTCGCCGAGCAGATCCGATATAACGATAGCGACAAGTTAAAGAGGATGCCGAAAGGATATCGGGGTCGCGCCGTCGATTGAGCACGAAGGTTACGGCAGGTTAGGCAGCCCCGGCCCGGAAAACTGATTCTCACCCCCGTATCTGCAGTTCGGTCGAGTTGGAGAAGTGGACCTCTCATAGATTTTTCTTGCAAATGGATTTTCTCCGGGGCGGCTCTCACGCGGCGATCGATAGTCGTGAGAAAAGAGATGCGGATAAGATCAATGCCACATACAAGAAGGAAAGAAAGAAAGAAGGAGGAAAAGAGAGAAAGGGAACTGATCTCCGCGTACTTGGCGTTATTGAAACAAAACTTTTCTCTTCAGAATTTATTTCTTGGTAAAACTCGTGCGTATCTTGTCAGACGTAGATCGCATGCCAAGTACATTAGATGATGATCCCGATCGCCGAAGCTTAAGAAGGAATCGTAATCTAATAATCCGGTATTTTTATTCAATTAGGAGAAACTGATAGGAAATTGAAAATTGCAAGTGCTCCATAATGATGGACTAAGACATTAGGATAAATTACATGAAAATAAATCTGTGTAGCAAAGAATGAGGAATTGGTAACCGATCCGACCGAGCGAAGACTCCCTCAATGTTTCGTTATAATCATAAAGCTATCGATTTACACACAATCTTCAAAGTGCATTTTCGACCTGCTGTCGCATCGTCGAATCGGTCCGTTTAAAGTAAGACAGCCGTCAATCCAAGCGAGGCCTTCGGGAGCGCGTCGAATCGATACCATCGCCCGAACCTGCCGTCGCGTTCAACGTGAAAGGCAAAGTGGATATGCAAGCGACTGCGTCGTATCTCCATTCATCTGCATACAAGCCGAAGTCCTCCACCGAGGCCAATAGAGCGTCCTCGGAATACCCGTCGACTCGCAGGACTCCCGCTCCTTTGACATCGGAATTATTGCGTTCTGACGTTCTCCGATACGAGCTGTACGTGAGCTCTGTATTCCATGGCCTTAGATCTTCATGGTGTTCAGTGAATCTTCTAATTCTTCCGACTTTGTAGTCCGATAGTATCATTTATATCGTGCGCGTAGATCATTTGTAGAATCCTCGGAATTCCTCGAATCCCAAAAATCAAATTTCGATTCTTCCAAAATGCGATCTCTTGAATTCTGGATTCGTAGCAGTTTTGGAACTCGGATTGACCTTGCATCGAATCTTGTAAGAATTAGATTTTCGGATAATTAAATTCTCAATTTCTCTCAACTCCTAGACACTTTGTGTTCGTACAGATCATGTACGAGACATTCGTGGATTCTCGTAGTCTTCAGAGTCCTCTTGATTTGAAAATCAAATATCAGCAGGACCACGTCCACGTGTGTGGCGGAGGCCTCCCAGAAAATCTCGCAATGAAAGGCTCGCGCGTTTCTTGCCCCTTTGACACCGAAGTTGCTCCATACCCCTTGAGCCCTCTTGCCTGCTGGTGCAGCGAAGGATGCAGCTATCCGGCGATACGGACGAGCTTACCCCCTTTTCGTACCCTTCGTCCCTCACCCTTTCTTGGTGAGGGTCAAAGACGGACCGAGGGTTAACGTACCAAGAGCATCCCCATCGAGGCACAGACGTTAACCTTTGGCAACTCCTCCTCCCCGCACCCCTTTGTTCTCCTTTGAGTCCGGGGATTGTTCTACGATTGGTCACGACGCGAGGGAGATCTCCGAGTGGCTTTGTCCCGGACATTATCCCGGTGGATCCGGCGGTGCGGATGTGCTACGTCATGATACTCGTGACAATGGATTGTAAACGGGCGTTGGGGGAGACGTGACGTGCAATGAGGGCCGATAATGTCATCGCGTTCGCGAGAGTACAGAAAATGAGGGACTTCGATGTTGGCTAGATAGCTAAATAGATAGAATGTACTGACATCGTTGCACAACATTGCGGTCGAACGTTGGCCATCTATCGATCGCAATTTGCTTGTTCGCTTCTGCGAGTCTCGTCTCCGTGAATTATTATGAACTTGTCCGACCACGCGGCATAATTTCATTCGAAAACTCCCGAGATTTTTCGGCTGAAATCCGTCATGAATTTCGTTCCCCATAAAATGAAAGATTAAAGGTCGCTGCTCGTCAGAATGTTAACTTTCATGCGCGTCGCTTGGCGAGAAAGAGGCCGACGCGACGCTGGAATCCGATTAATCGATATTCGCCCACGTTAAAATGCGGAAACAATTGCCGCGCGTGCTCCAGCCGAATTTTTTTCACAGCGCTGCGGAACGCGCGGCACATTTCGACGTCGCCACAAAGACGGTGTAATCGATATTGCGGATTTTTTCAAAAGTGCAGAGTAACTGAAGAGAGAAACAAAAAGATTTAAATATTTCAGCAGCAGAGCAGGCTTATATAATACATGTGCAGAATTACGGTGTTCCAATGCGAGCGTGCAAGTCACTAAATTATTTCACGGTGAGCTTGGCATGATATTGTAGCAACCACCGCGGAGTTTAAGTGACGAAAATATTATAAATACATACACATATGGAGCATGTATCTTTGAATGTTGAAATCGGAAATTATAGAAATTAAAAAATTTAGGTTTCAAAAAATATTTCGCCAAAAACGTTGTACAGTCGGGAATTTATATCGGATTCTAAAATATGTATTTTTTTGTTTCTCATTGTTAAATTATTGCACATAGCTAAATAATTTCTGCACACTTTTTTGCCAATATTTTTATTCTCAGGTTTGTAAATCGTTATAAATGTTACATCGTCCGTCGAGATATAACAACAGACAATAAATATTTAAATTATATGTATAATGTAAATGCCGAGATTTCTTGATTCTTGGCATTTCGATAATGCTCATTGTAACAGTGTTTCGTTTATTCGTAAAAATGATGGAATATACAGTAGAAAAATAAGTTCATGGATGATACAACGACTCACATAATGAACAAACAAGGCAATCACACTCAACACACGATATTGTTGTTATGTAAGACGCCTCACGTGATCCGTTTTCCTTCGTGAAGTCTCGATGAAGCCGAGAAACTGCAAGGCGGCGACCGCTTGAGTAAACCGAGCTCTGAACCCCCGTTAAGGATAAGTTACTACGTGATGAAATGCGAGATAACACGTGCGAATTATTCAAACTAGGAAGTATATCTAGTTTCGCGGAAGTTACGTACGCGCGGTACGAGGCACCGCGTTAGCAGGCGTGATATGAATATCAAAGGTAGCGCGCGGCAAGATAAATCTCGAGCCGATCAGACTGGAAACGCGCGAGGAGGATGACAAGGAAGGCTACCGCGCGCGGCAACTTTTGCAAAAGGATACTGTAGTCCTGCATTCACTTCGCGCTCCTCTGTGAATTGAATCTGCGGGTTTACGATCGTCAGGAACGCCTGCAAAATACACATTAAACGCATTGTAAATATTATCAGGATCCACATTATCCAGCTTAGTCACAACCTGCTCTAACACCAAAATGCTCGTGACTCCAGATTTAGCTCGATAATGTAAACGCGAGATCGACGTGTGACCAATTTTGGCTCGCGGCTGACTTTGTTTACGTCGATCTTACTTAATACTAAACTACTCCAGAGTTGGCTCGACAATGTAAACGCGTGATTGACAATCGCGAATCAATTTGAACCAATGCCTGCTTGAGATCTAAAGGTAGGATAATTTTAGAGTTCAACTGTCGAATTCCGCTATCGTCAAATATTCAGAAGCGCTCATGCTCAGGTGAGCAACATAAAACAAGATTCTTATATCGTGGCTCTCTTATCGAAATTAATAACGATCTATATACAGCTTTATTAGAGTCTCAAGCCCCTCCCGTACTAAACGCTCAACGATCTTCCCGATTACGGCGATCGTTGAACCGTTCGTCGGAGAGCACGGTTTTCTCGCCGGCGCAATTTTCACGAGAAACATTTTACCGGCTTCCTAACAACTAGCCGGCGATAAAGCACTCGGCACCCCTTGCACGCGCCTTGCTTACTATGACGTGCTTGCGTGAATCACTAGCAGCAGTGGCGGCGGCGCCGATTAAAATCACGAGACGGTTGGCCGAGTGCGTGACCGTAAATGTAACAGGGATTAACCTGTAAACATGAGCATGGGCCGGATAGTTACCTGCAACCAGTCGTACATATTGATCAGCTTCCTGGACTCCAAGTGTAGCTTATAAATTATACTCAGGTCGGGGAGCGTGCGCGGAATGTCGCTGTCGTTCGCCAATCTGCAGCAGTCGCACTGAAATATGCATTTCCAATTAACTGCACCGTAGGACCCGTCGCGGTGGAAAGTCGGGCGAGCGCGATTTTTCAGCGGTCGCCGATGAATCGCTCGTATAAGGGAAGATTAAACGTCCCCGATGGCGCGGCGGCGCGCAGCGGGACCGGAACCGGCTGGAGATCGCTCAAGAAGAAAAAAAATGAATTGCAAAGAAAAAACTGATAAGATTCCGGTGTTAACCGAGACAGAATCGGCGAGATTCCAAGCGCTAAAGCTGGCGAAGCTTCAGCGATGCTCGAAAGCCGGAAAGCGAGAAATTTTACATTCCGCTACACGCGACATTAATTCCAGAGCACGATGTGTAAGGTCCGTGTATATTATTTAAGAACTCCATTTCACAAGCCTGAATAAAACGCGAATGGTTTTTCGAGCACGTTCCCGATCGCGCAGCGGCAATGAGCAACAACAAGGAGACTAGCTAGCTAGCTAAACTAACGAAATCGCGTTCGCTAGCCACTCGTGCGGAATTTCTCCACTCACGTCCAGGTACATCCGCGGATCGCTCAATCCTGTGTGTATGGCGGCCCTCAAAGAGCCGCGGATGTGGTGCTTCGCCTGATTCTCATCTCTGTAGCAGAATATCTCGTACCCTGTCACATGATTCGGCCTGATCAGATGAACGGAGAATACTTTCCGGTCCAAGTAATTGATTAAGTCGAGCTGTGCCTCCTTGTAAGCGGATCGCGATTGTTTCTGACTCATACGGAGCAGTTTCTGAAAAAAGGATGTAACGCTTGAACTCCGTTAATCAACGCTTTCTCTCTTTTCGTTCTTATCAAGAAGCGAATCACTAGTTTGATTGCACTCGTGTAAAAATCGTAAAAATCGCGTGTAAAATATCGCGGAAATTGTACGTGCTATATGTTGTTCGTTGAACTTTACGCGAGTAAAGCAAGGAATCAGCAAACTTAACATTCATCGTCAAGCGTAATTTAGCTGACTTCCGTTCACACCAACTTGATTATTAAGATTCACCGTTACATGTACATAATCATTTTCATAATTTTAATAGATAAAGATATTAAGATACTGTTCACACTTTGTTCGGTAGGCTTTTCTATCGTTATTAAAAAGTTAGTATCTTACAAATGTAAATAATTGTCTGTTATGATATGATATTAATCTATTATGATATTAATTTTAACACACTTATTGCTTGCCAGTCATCATGACGATAAATGTATTAAGCATGACTAAGCGATACGATAATACGAGCTTACATACGCACCTCTTTCAATTGTATTCGACTGAGTTTCTCATCCATGCTAATAACTTCAGAAGACGCTCCAGTGACATCTAAACTAGCCTCTCGGATCGTATTGATATGAGAATCGAGAGTGCTTTTTATTTCCTTGACGATCGGATCCTCGGAAGTATCGAGGATTTTCATGATAGATTCGAGTTTCGTGAGGAGCTCCTCTTTCGACAAAAATCCCAACAATTTTAAACATTCCTTGTACTCCAAGGACGCAAGGAGATTACTCGTATAAATTTTGGTATATAGTTCCCGTAACTGAAATGATTGTCGCATATTTTTTCCATGATTCAGACTTTTTAGCTGATAAAAGATTACTGACCTTTTACACAACGTAATATTTTATTTTAATCAATCAAGTGTCCTGTTACCTGTTTACCTATTGGCGAGCCTGGTAATGATGCAACTAGACAGTGTAAACATCTTAAAACAATTAAAAATACATCCATATATTTGTGAAAGTTCTTTAACAACGGTTCTAGCATTTCCTGCAGAAGAAAGTGAATTTTTAAAAATAATTCGCAAATGTATTATATATAACATTATGAAAAATTACGAAAAATTAACAGTGACGAATATCTCATATATACGAATATCTCTCTTGAAATTTTTAAGCTTTTTGATAGTAAAAAGCGTGATAATGGAGACTGACATTTTATATATGTAAAATTCGATTTAAATTATTTGACAGCAATCCAACAAAAGTATTATTAAAGCTGCGATATTTGATTAACGAATCGAATTTATAGCTTCCATATAAATACATAATATCTACCTTAAATTTTTCATTGCTGAGGTTATCGTTTCTATTTGTTACTTCGCTAGATGTTTTCAAGTATTTAACGATAGACGGTAAATTTTTAATTTCCTCGATATTTTCATCGTTCAGCCTAGATATTCTCTTTTTAATATCTTTCGGTTGACAACAAAGAAAAGTTATATTGTTGTCGTAAAAATGTTGTATCATACATATCTAAAAATTAAAAGAACTTGCAACAATCAATTTACTGCCGACAAATTGCACTAAGTCTATTTTTCGTTACCTTATAATTCTGTAAAAAATTGTCCACTGAAAAATCATAAAACAGAAAAATATCGGTCAGCAATTGAAACACGCGGCCAATTAATCTAAACGGAATATTTGACGAGAAAACAGTGGCATCCAGTACGTCCGACAGTGTTTTGACTTGCGTTTGCGTGTGAAATACCTAAAACATGAGTGCTCTAAATAATCTAAAGTCGCCGTGCAAATATTTCCGACGTGCATGAAAACTTTCTCGCCCAACTTGCCTGCACTATTAACTTCGACGTGACGTCGTACGTCAATGATCTATGCACAACATGCAACGTGGTAGCGACACCGAATATAAGTACGAACTTTAACGTACTCCTGTACGAGCTGAAAATTATTTATTACAGAATATTCTTTATTAAATAAAACACACATTCTTATCATGCATGAGTTCAAGCATTTGAACTGAGCATGCAGTAGAGACGTGTATTCATATTTCTCGCCGGAATCCCATCACGTTCGTATAAAAAAATCATTATCATCAGGATACCTCAACACCAAGATGAAATCATGCAGTACATCGGTGGAGAAGCTCTCAAAGTCCGGCAAAATTATGACTAAAGGATCCTCCGGGTCATGATGTTTCGCGAACCAGTCTTTTAAGACACGCATAGTGCACTGACTCTTACGCACTTCGGACGCATCGTCATCATTCTAGAAAACGAGGGAGAACTGAGTAGAGAATTGCAACGAAGCTTCTCGACAGGACTTTCAACGCCAACTAACCGATTCCGATTTCTGGATAAGTTGATACACAGTGTCCTCGATAATGTTCTTTATCTTGTTGCAATTTCTACTCCACAGAACTGCTATATGCGACGTTACCTTGCTGAGCTTCGACACCGTCGTATCGAAAAGCGTCGTGTGATCGGGAACGTTGACTCCTGTAATACCGTCACATCGAGTTTTTCTAATGTTTACTGAGATTCGATATAGAGATTCGAAAATAGTTGTTTATTGGCAAGCTGTTCTGAGCTATTCTGTATCTTGGATTTAGAATAAGACCGAAATATTCGAGATAGGACTTCATTGGAAAAAATGCTCAGCATAATCTTGGACAAGGAAAATGAATGATGAGATCTTACAAAATATTTAAGCATAGAATATTTAACGTCGTTTTCACCTGTCAATAAGATAGCCGTAGCTATTTCATGAGACGTAGTTAACGGATTGGCTTTTATTGTTAGCACGAAGGATTTCAAATTCGACATAACTTGTTGAAACATTTCTGATCTCACGTTCTGAAATATTAAGGCATTAGTCTGTTAATGCATCCGGATGTTAAACTTGAAATTTCTGCAGCTGCATCACAACACCACGCTTTACCTCTGCGGCCTGTTCAATACGTCTCCACGTTTCACTATACGCGACGTACCAGGGTTCGTTACAATATTCCAAATTTTGAGTACTCTTCCTCTTTTTACCGATTTTGTAATTCCCTTTGTGAGCAAATATTCCCTAAAAATGACAATCGACATTAGGCTCTTATCATGTACAATTTAATTTCGTATTAAAGTAGCATAGTAATTTTCCTGGCTCTGTTGTTGCAGAATTTAACGCAGTTAGATTGCGTTATTATTAATCATAAAAGTTACTATCGAGTTACAACGGGTTACAAAATCGATTAACGAAAGCCGGAAACTCGTTATTTCTCTAACACTCTAAATAAAATTACGCGAGTTCATAGTCAATGAAATTGTAATTAAACAATCACAAGTAATCAATTTTTATTATCGAATGAACGGCGACGTGTGCGTGCAATGTAATAAATATACACGCATATTAAGCACACATATTAAACGTACAGTAAACAGATATTCCAAAAATACTATTAAGTTTTATATATTAATCTAAAAGTTTACAAAATTTTTAAGAATATAATATAATTAAGCTCTCAACTTCAAAAGGAATAAGTAATTTGCAGAAGAATAAGTGATGATAAAATACATAACATCGCACAGAAGACTAGCAGCCCTAGAAGGGCGCGTCTGGACGCGCTGATAAACAAGGCGTAAGAAAAATAAGCCGGCAATTACGCGAATCGTCGCTACCGGCATTTTCGCGGCCTAGCGTCGCATTTTGAGGTTAAGTCGACGAGAGCAACAGGTTGCACGCGTCGTATCGCTTACCTTGGACACGGAAACATTCTCCATTCTGCGAGTGGTCATGTCGCCGAATTGCCGAATATATTTTTAAATACAGCGGCTTGAAACTGGCAAGTAAGAGAAACAAATCACTCACAACGAGACACTCGGCACGATCACGCGCGAACAACTAGCCGAACGAACGTCGCGAACAGCTGTCAGCTTGTCTTGACGAATCCTTGCGCCACTAGCTGGCGCCATGTGCTAGCATCAGTTAACGTCCATGTGTTTAGATTGCATAAAAATTTAATTAAATTAAAATCTTTTAATTGAATTTAATTTAATAAAGAGTTTATTTTCCTTTATACAGAATATTAATGCATTTTATATGTTATTAACAAAGATTATAATTTATACTTTAGTATATAAGCTTCGAAATTTATTTTGTCAAACTACCTTTATGTATTACATTATTGTATATTGTCTTCGTTTCAGATCCTTTTATAGTTATAGTTGCGCAAGCTATATTTTTTGTAAGTGCAAAATAGATATTGGTTTGCAACTTTTTATCGTATATCTGTTTAATATAAAAGCCAATAAGATTATTGTTATAGAACTGTATGGGTATAAAATTTGTTTCAGTTATTTATCAAATTTTATTTCTCTCCCTTTTAGTACCTGAATTTTAGATTTACTTTTAAATCCATTTTTTTCTTGGGATATTAAATCTCAAAAGTTCATTTCTAATAGAAACAATTTGTTTTGCAAAGCTTTATAACCAAGAGTTATACTTGTCAATACTCAAAGAACCATAAATTTACATGCAGAAACTTCTAAATCTGGATGGATCTGATGCATAAATTCAAGAATCGAGAGACAGAGTAACTTAAAAATTACAGAGTAAAATCTATATCAACAATCGCACGTAAAACAATAATTGCTTTCGAGTTGTTATTATTATTATTAATTTCTTAAATTACGCAATTATATCCATTTATCTATATAACGTATTTATTTCTCTTTGCTACATTCTCTTTTAAAATCTCGTGGAACGTCTGGCGGCAACATGCACGCCACAATCTCCAAATACACGTCCGATAAAGCAACGCGCGGTTCGTCCTCATCAAGCAAGACCGGTGTGCCGCATGTTTGAAAGTCGGATTTCGGCTACGTCGGGAGAACGGACAGAGGAGACGAGTAGAGACGTCTCTCCCGGTGGAGAGACGAGATGGAGGGTGGATATAAATCGATGCGCAAGCAGCTTTGCGCGGGTCGTTCTC
Source organism: Ooceraea biroi (assembly GCF_003672135.1). Taxonomy (NCBI): domain Eukaryota; kingdom Metazoa; phylum Arthropoda; class Insecta; order Hymenoptera; family Formicidae; genus Ooceraea; species Ooceraea biroi. Next base: position 4,959,280 of record NC_039511.1, read on the forward strand.
GTTTTGTGGTCGACCGTGGCACCTGTGCCCCGTGTGCATCGCTACCACCGATACGAGGATGGCGGGGACGGGGGGAAGAAAATAAATGCGAATCGATCGGCAGCTTAATCATTCGGCGCCCGTTGAAAGGGCGGAAAGGCTCGGCTGCTGGGACAAAACGCTCGCGAGGCCGGCACCCGAGCCGGAGATATTGCGCCCTCTGAAAGGCACACATCCTCCCCCGCGACTCGATCACGTCGCATAAAGCACCCCGGCGCAACAAGAAAAATCGCGCCGGTGAGACGCGCTATAAAAATCCAGTCGGCGCGAATAAAATTCCATTCGCCGAGTCGCGATAAACCGGCGCGATCGATAATGCGATCGGCTGCTCGTCGGCGCCTAACGCCCGTTTTCGCACGTGCTTCGCATCTCTGCGCGCGACTTACGGCACGTCCGCTGAAATTTTACATGGAATTCCGGACACATCCGACAGACTCGGCAATCTTCCCGCCGTAAGATAAATTATTCAAGCACCCGGTAAATAATTTCTGCAAAATGTTTATTGGTGAGCCGATGATATCAATCGCTCGGGAAGTTCGCGGGGGATGCTCTGCATCCGCGTCACGTCTACAGCCTTGCGTTGTAATATAATGTACATTATGATGTAAAATCTTGGGAAATACATTTGATTTTTCCTCTCAAAAAGTTCGAACAGTCGGAATAATTACAAAGCGGATGGAATATCGCGCTTTCGTTCCGATTCGTGCGTCGCGTTTCGTGATATATTGAAGCCTCGGCGCTTCGTGTATCTCCTTCCGGAGCTGCTCACCCGGCGGAAGGAAGATCAAGCATGCAACCATTCGGGGGTGATTGACGAGGCGTCACGGAGATATAAAAGCATTATATGGCGTGGCACGATACGGCGGTTCTGTGTGATCGGCGAATATGCACACATATAGATTGTGCATGTGCGCGTGTATGCGTATGTGTATGCATCGGATCAGCCGGAAGTCGCTTTCTCTCTAGACAACAGTCTATCGCAAAAATTGATTTCGATGAGGTACGGCGCAAGAAAGTTGTTCGTAAGATTTTTCGTAAGAGGGGATGATTATGATTAAAATCTTACGAGTGTGATACATGAAATATATATATATATACAGGGTGGCCCATTTTAATTTATACAGTCGATTTTTTAAAAAACTAAAAGAGATACGAAAAAATGTTTCAGACAGACATGTCACGATTTCGAGGGGGACATAAGATGATACCATTGGTTTGACCTTGAATAGTCGTTTGAAGGTCACGCGAAGATCACCTTCAATTTCTTAAATTGAAACCCCAACTTTTTATTGCAGATTCTTATTCTCCATCGAAAAGTAAGTAACTTTTGTCTGAAACATTTTTCCGAAAAATGTCATCTTATGTCCTTAAAATGTCCTCAAAACTCATCTTGAAGATCATTTTAAGGACATAAGATGACATTTTTCGGAAAAATATTTCAGACAAAAGTTACTTACTTTTCGATGGAGAATAAGAATCTGCAATAAAAAGTTGGGGTTTCAATTTAAAAAATTGAAGGTGATCTTCGCGTGACCTTCAAACGACTATTCAAGGTCAAACCAATGGTATCATCTTATGTCCCCCTCGAAATCGTGACATGTCTGTCTGAAACATTTTTTCGTATCTCTTTTAGTTTTTTAAAAAATCGACTGTATAAATTAAAATGGGCCATCCTGTATATATATATAGCCGTGAATGAAATTCCGTAACTCCGAATGTTTGATGGCTCATCCCGTTCATCGCGCGACTGCATTGTGTATATCACGGCGCGCATTCTGGAGGGTGCGCGTACTGTAAAAGCCAACTGGCTTCGACTTTTACGCTCCGTGCCGCCACCGTAAATGTTACCTCTTGCAGCGGAACGAGCGACTCCTCCCGATGTTGTAATCGCATGGTTTCAACCAAATATATATACATATACACACACATACAATATATCGTAGCGGATCATAAATTTTACGATTACCGTACCGTGCATTTTAGTACGCGCGTGCGCGCACGTCGGCTGGTGCTGTTGGAGCTCCTCGCGTGTAAATTATCTGGTCGGTGCAATTACGCACGTTGAGGAGAGTTTTCTTCGTGCGTTCCGACCGGCAAACGATTCATTTACGCGCGGTCGTGAAGAATTCGCGAAAAAGCATCCAGGAACGTGATGGTCTGTAGGAACAAAAGAGCCTCGAGAGTACCTTTGATCCGTAAGTCGAATATCGCGAGGAACAAGCACAGGCAATATTTCACGGTCCGTGGATAAACCGTTTGCCGTGCAATTTCGCGGGAAGCTTGCGGACGAGAAAAATTATTTTCCGAAAGAACGTTGCCCAAGTCGTCGTCGTCGTCGTCGAAAACGAGATTCTACGGCGCCGGCCGCTTCTTGCCTTGGAAAGTTCCACGGGTAAAACGGCCGGTGGTTTACGAAACGGGACTCAATTCCTAGCGCTCGTAATGAGCGTCATTGTTGGCGGTACTACCGCCCGAGCGCTTTCTTCCTGGCGGAGATTGGACTTTCCGAGGACTTGCAAGGAACGGCAGGTACTCGCAGTCGCTCGCGTCGTGAGCAGGGCTGTTCTTAGGCAGTACAATGCCCCTTGCCGCGATATTCGATAGGTCGCACTCGAAAGGGGCGTGCGAGAGTTCGGATTCTTATGCTAAGACCAGAGAGGAAGAAGGTACGAATATTAGAACGGAAATCACGTGCGACGCGCGATTCCTACGTTGCTAAAAAGCATGCAGAAACTTCGAATGTGATGATTCATTTAATTCACATTTACGTTATATTCACACGAAAAACTTTCACGGAATGCCAACATCGGTCGATCGATAGATGTAATTTTATACATTTATTTTAAAATTTGTGAGATTTAAAAATATGATGTATATTTCAATCCATCTACTCTTTTATGATAATAATTCATACTATATAATGTAAAATAATTATTAAAATTAAAGTATTGTAAGAATATGCATGAAATAATGCGATACTTTTAATTGAAAAATCTAAATATATTATACAAATACATGTATTTCCATTAATCCATAATATATATTTAAATATTCAGTTGCGTGAATGTCGCTGCTGTGACTTGCACATAGTATTAAATAACAATAGGAAGAGAACGTGCTCGCTGTTCCTTTCCTTTCCATGCAGCCGCACATGAGAGGAAAAAACCTCAAGATTACGAGGACGTTCTCTCGGTAACGGGATAATAAAGCGACGAGCTTTGTAGCACCGCTGTGGACTTTTTGAAGTTTGCTCTATCTCCAGTTTCTGTGCCACTCGTCGTTTGCGTTATTTTCAGCCTTTTTCTTTGCGCATCTCTCTCCTCTCTCTCCGTCATCCCCCGCTTTGTCTTCCTTTACGGAGAATAAAAATCTTCAGGACCTAAAAACTTTGCTGTTCCGAAGAGCGAAATCTTCGTGGTAGTTTCACTGAAAACTTAAGTGGCTCTTTCGAAACGCGTTTATTTGTGCGACGATGAAAAGAAACATTTCAACACCCAAAGTATATTTTATGGCGTTACACACACTAATGACACGTTGTCTTTGTCAATTTCAGCGAATCGACCTCAGACAATCGAAGACTTGAGGGAGTCGATATCCTCCGAGTTGGAGGGCAACCCACCCCTATGGATCACCAGGAAACAGGGCCCGTACGGCGTGGAAGTCTACATTAACAACGCAAAGATTCTCCTGGAGCAGAGCAACTTCCAATCCAAACTGAAGGTCAATGGTGACACCATGACACAGGCGAGTAAAAAATTTACAAATGAGAGGCTTTGCCTTGTTTTCAGTCGCACGTGCGATCCTCAATTATACATGTATGATTGATATTGATATTTATAAGATATATTATAAATTTCATAATCTCATTTCCTTCTAAATTATAATCTCATTTGAAATTTTATCAATCTCATACATATCTTATAAATATACATAGATATGTTTACTTTTTACAAACTGGAGGTGTTTCAAATGCAAAGTGATGCACAAAAGTGTTGAATGGATATAGATTAGGAAGCACAGCTTGTTATTGCAAGAAACATAGATAGATACTTACTTCGCGTGCTACAGAAAAAGAAAGAGAAGTCGAGAGCATCGGCAGCGCCAGTAAATCATGAGTTTATCTTGGCGAGCAATTCCTTTTATCTCCCCGTATTCAGCCTCCACTTTTCTGACCGATCTCCCGGCAGCAACATCCGCGTCATTTCGACCGTGCCGGTGGCGGCTTTCTAACGAGCTTTTAATGAGCTTTACACGCCCGCCTTAGCCGCGAGACCATTAGGTTGATGGATATCGCGGGCCTCGATAATGTCGAACGGTGCTTCCTGGCATTCGCACTCTCGTGAGAGCCATCAGCTCGGTTATCGGTTATATATTACGACTTGCAAATTAAACCCGGTGTGTTAAAGTCCGATTTATAATAATCGGCGCAATGGCCTGTAAGTTATTCGAGAAGGTACATCTCGGCATTTCTCTCGCTTCAAAATTCGACCGTACTGCAAATCCAAGAGTATTATTTCTACACACGTAAAATGTGCTTTTGCATTATTACTCGATTACTATGTATCAAAGTAACACAAACAAACGTGCTATTTGCAGATCACGCGGGTGAAATAAAAACAACACACTTAGATTTGCGGTGCGATCGCGTGATGCTCGCGCGTTTGCACGCGAAACGAGAGATTTTATCGGGAAGGCTATAATTTCGTCGGCGACTTGGAAAGCTGCAAGCAGAAAATCTAAATTCTCCAAACGCGCAGATAGCAATTCGTGCAGGATTCCCGAAAGTCTCCCATCATAAATTTTGCTCGTTCACTATTGAAAGGACATTCGAGACGCGATTCAACGCAATCCGGCGTACCGCGTAACGATCTGCGCAAATGCAGCCCGGCTGGCGGTTTCGCCGAGGGTTCACGGGGACTCTATCAAGCTGGAATCTTTTTCAAATAACCCCCGTAAATTCGTCGTCGATAGCGCGTCCCTCTTTACGGGCGTATCTCTCGGCTGATTTGGGTTCTCGGTCTCGCACAGGAAGGTGGATCTCATTTCAGGTTGCCGGACGAATCCTTTAATCTATAGTTAAAGTACCATCACCTGATGAAAATCGCACGGGACTAGCCAGGCTACGACTAATCCCTTCGACGAGCTCGCCTGCAGATCAATCTCTCTCTTAGCCTCCCGGTAATATTAGAGAAACTTTTCTCATCCACTTAACCCGGAAGTTCCATTGCCTCTGCTACTTCCCGCTCGTTACCGGAGCATGAAAATATCGACTCATAAATCGACTCGCACCTCTCGGTTAATTTTTTAATAGATATGCATTCGAAGACAGCGATCTCTCATATCTGTGTCGCCGGAAAATTGCCAGTGGCGTTATTATCAAATTCGACGAAAGAGAGATTCAATCCTCGATTTACCATTATTTCCAGCGAATGGAAATTATATAAATAAAACGTGTATCCAATTTCGAGTTAAATTGTCTTGTCATGAAATTTAATATAGAGATTTAATAAAGTTAAAATTACATTAATTCATATTTGTTTTGCATGCAAATGCAAACGGAAACTGCTCTGCAAACGGTATGCTGAATCATTGTCTCGCGAATACGACTCAAAAACTATCATTTCCATGTTGTACATTCCGCGAGAATTAGCGATAATGATTGATTGTAACATTATCATTAATAATCACGAGTGCGCCAATTAGCCGCCGGATGGTCCGCGCGATCCGCTACAATAACTTACATTAATCACCCGTAATTATTAATTGTGCAGTATTGATTTAATAATGCGTGATTGATAGGAATAGCTAGACGAAAGTGAAATAATGGCAATCGATATTCGCGATGCAACGAATAATAATACCGAAACTAGCGGATGTAAATGGAGACCAAGGCTTTTTTGAAAGTCCAAAAATAATTTCTCTTTTTCAATTACTGTTATTAATATTTTTGCAGCTAATAGTTGTTATTATTATATCTCTCTCGAGAACAGTTATTTGTGGCAACATGTATTTTATAAGAAGATTCGCTAACGCGTTATTTTCTCTCTTTTTTTCTCGGAGCTCAGATCCAAAAGCATCACAGATATCTTTCTCCATATGCATGTGTGACAATAATAGGAACTGTCTCAACAATAGAACGGGTCAGCGATCCGCTTTCAGTTTGTGTCCGTCCCGCGAGCGCACTGCATATCTATCAACTCGAGAATAGATTTATGCGCATTGTGTCCTCCTACGTGCTCCCGATAGACGTATGTATTCCATTATCCGGCCTCTCAGATGGGAGGCAAGGAGTTTTGTTCGACAGAGAGAAATATTCCATCGATAGTGAAACCTTCATCCTTCATCGCAATGCGCTCTCTCCGTTCCGTTTCGCGAATTAATCGATATCGATACGGAACGTGTCCAAGTGACCTCCCAAATATGACCTCGATAAAATCGTCCATTAATTTTCATCGCCAGATGTAATTTAGCCGACTTTCCGTTCGCCAATTGAACTACGATTCATCGTAATATGTCCGGATAACTATTTTCATAAACTTAATTGAATAAAAATATCAAATTGTCTATACAAATGTATTTTGTCCATTATGTTTTTGTATATTAAATAGCCGTTATCTTAAAAATATAAGTAATATTATTCACTTGTCTTATCACATTTATTATCACCAGCGACCATCATGGCGATGAATTTGTTAACCGCGGCGCATTCTTCTCTCGGATTTCCGGATATCGCGAGTCTTGCGCGAGCGTTCTGGCTGCCGATCGCATTGCAATTTAGGAAATGGTCCTCTCCCCCCTCGTAACTGTCCATCCTGGCACTTTATGATTATGGACACGGGTATTTACGATACGCCGGATTAGAAATATACTTCAGGGGCGATGCGCACGCTTTAAGTCGGCCGTAAATAACTTGTGCTTAATTCCGCCTTATCCTTTACGGTGTCGAGCTTAATGTTGCATCGCTGAAACACAGCCACGCATTTCGCAGCCGGTACTTTATTCAGCTGATCTATTTTGAAAGAACCGTTTAACATTTATTTTGTTGACCGTTTTCCCGGTTTATCGCCCTCGTCTCGACTCCGGCCTTCGGAAAATCTAATTTCAATTCAACAGCGAGATCTCCGGAAATTTGGCCGCCGTGTTTTTTTCTCCGCGTCGTTCTATCGTGCCGTTTTTCCTGAGATATGAATTTTATTGCCGCGTCTCAGAAGATTCTCTTACTGAGCTTCGATTTCCTGACGGATCGCGCACGGAAAGTCGAAATAAAAGAGGGAACACAGGACGAGAGGGGGGTGAAAGAGGAGAAGCGGGACTCTTCATCCCCGAAGTTACGGCCGATTTTATTACGTCGACCTGCTCATAAGAACGAGAGGAATTCAAGAGATTCCGATCCAATTCTGCAATATATGCGCAGATTTGTTGTCACCCTCCCGACCTGTCCCGGAAGATACAATACGTATTACTTCCTGTCGATCAAACGGCATTTTATTCGGCCTCCATAGCACAGAAGTCACCCCTGCAGTCCCGGCACGAATCTCGTTACAACCTCGCCCTATAATCTGCGAAAACTGTTTCACTCCGCAGACTCGTTCTGTTTAATCCGTAGACTTCTGTTCTGTTTAATTCGTAGACTTATTCTACAATTCGTCTCCCCGCAATCTAGCTGCAGTACAGAAAATTCGCAGATTGCAACAGCGTTGCTCGAATTTCAGCAAAGTTCGTTGTTCATTGGTAAAAGGAGGAAGGAGTATGACGCACAGCGTGGAAAAGCGAAAGACCAAGAAAGGAAGAGAGGGAGAGCAAGAGGGCCGAACGAGAGACGGTGTTTTTAATCTCAAAAGACCGTGGGGGTTTTGATCTCATTATACGTCTTTGGAACGCAGCCACCCCCTTGAGCCAGCCCCCTCTCCCGCCCTGTTTCTTAACAATCTAAAGAAATTCCAGTCCGAATAACTACACCGACGCGGCGGGATCGCCTAAAGAGTTACGGTTAATGGAGGGGAAAAATGCCGAGGTGGATTGACGGGAGGGTTTGCCGCGAGGGATGGGGTTGGGAGCAGGTAAGTAAAGGGAACGCCGCGAGTGCTCGAGTGTACCGACGAGCTGATGGTGCAAGCGGTTTGTCCGCGGAGAGGAGAATTGAAAATCAGCCACCGCGAGGGGTAGGGCGCTCGGTGGAATAGTTGTGAGAAAGGGATGAAGCTTTCCGCGCGCGGAGATGGGGTGAGATCGCGTGAGAGGAGGGTTGGGGCTGTTTCGTATCGGATTTCGCGGAAAATAAAGATGCTCGTCGCTTAGTTGGGTAGTTCATGTGGCGGTCGAAAGAGGTGGAGAAAGAGGAGAAGCAGGAGGTGCTCGTAAACCGGCCAATAGGGAGAACGTAAAAATGTGTATTAAAATAGCGGAGGTAATCTTGAGTGCGATAAAATGCGGGTAAAGTATGTTTTACGTGAGATTTCAGCGTTGCTCGTTTCACGTGAATAATGATCGAGAAAATGGCGCATTAATTAAGCTTGCGAGGCAAGGTAAACGAACGACGTGCGTAATGTAATGTGTAATCGATTCGCTTTCCAGACAGATTGAGCAACTTTTAAAGAAATAAAATCAGACCGCATAGACGAAGAATCAAAGTGAGATTAAATATTATTAAAGATGTATTTGAGAGAGATACGAATCAATGAAGATTAATGAAGCTCGGTTAAAATTCAATAGCACATTCAAGTCGGAATTTCACGTTTCAAAGATTAACGATATTCAGTTATGATCTGCAGATCTCTCTGCGCACCCGCAATGCACAAGTACACGTCAAACCGTCGACCAATTTCCATTAAGAATAACATTTGCAAGTCGAAAAACGGTCGCGATTCTTGTCGCTGGTCCTTTTACATTTTCTTTGTCATAAATCTCGATGATAATTGAACGACGGCGGTACCGAGCTTTCTCTCAAGGAACTGTCGAAAGACAGGGAGGAAGGGGTTCTGGATGAAAATTAGCGCGATTTCTATACCGGCGACGACTCGCGTCGCGCGGAGCTAACTCGGATTTGGAATTCCCCGCTTTGCATGGAATTACCTTCGCCTTCTCTCCTTGGTTTGAATATTCATGCGGAAAGAATGCATTTGATTACTTAATAGCCACGACTCGCCGCGCGTAAAATAATTATTAACGTACGTCAACTGCAAACTTAAACGCTCCACTGTTCCTGCCGTTCTTCGTTCTCCTTTTGCACGTTGCCGACGCTAATTGAAGAGCGGGAACATTTTAACTAGAGAAAGAGATGGAGAGATGAGAGGTCCGTTATACTCTCTAAATTTATATAAAATGGAAAGTACTCGATTAAAGAACTTCCTCGGAAAAATTGACAAGTACCGGATATTAAATGCGACGATCCGGAAAATGTTGGGGTATGTTTAGGTAATCTCATTCATGACAAAATACTGTATATACAGGGTGTCTGACATAAGGCGAAACATCTCTCGCCCACAGGTAGATCTCGTCAAACTGAATTAAAAAGTCCTGTACCATTTTGCAAACAACCACGTAAAATTTCGAGTAATTAAGTAAAGAAAGTTCGCTAATTCAGCGGACGCGATTGGCAGCGAGGGAAGTAGGCATGAATGACGTAAAAAAAAAAAAACGGCTAGCCGCGCACGCGACGAGATAGCAGCGAGTATCGGATTACAACAGCAGGCGAGACGACGTATTTCTTAGAAGAGATACGTGACAACACTTTCTCGGCAACACGAGCGCGTGAATGAGACGCTGAGAAATTATTGTCCACGTGTCGTCTCGCCTGCCGCTGTAATCCGATACTCGCTTATCGCGTCGCGCGCGCGGCTAGCCGTTTCTTTTACGTCATTTATGCCTACTTCCCTCGCTGCCAATCGCTGAATTAGCGAAATTTCTTTACTTAATTACTCAAAATTTTACGTGGTTGTTTGTAAAATGGTACAGGACTTTTTAATTCAGTTTGACGAGATCTACCTGTGGGCGAGAGGTTTTTCGCCTTATGTCAGACACCCTGTATAAGAGTGGACTTAAGATATCTAACATCAAGCTACATAACGTCGTGGATAATATTTTTAAATCGTAATGATATTTTCTCGCTGAAAGCTTCCGCTAACGCGCCGAGACTACGTCAGATTTTAATTCACACTTCAAAGACCATGCCGCGCGAGTTTATCGTAACGGGGTAGATGCATGCGGTAATTCATCGTTAACCGCATGCAAATCGTGATTATCTCGCGGTGGGGCGCCTGGGAGAAATAAGCCAGCGCGGGCTGCCGTGTATGTATCGAGATGATAACTCGTACCCCCGTGTACTATCCCCGACCGAGAATAGGGGTAGCCGGGCTGATTAAGAAGGAGCCCGTGCTCCGAGAGGGGTCGCGAATGGTCCGACGCAACTATCGGTAAAGTTTAATTAGCGTTAACTTTACGATACTCCGTGGTAGGCCGATCTCGCCGCCGCCCTTTCCGCTCGCGCGAAATTCGAAGGTAACAAAGAAACTCGCACGAAATTAATACGATCAAACTTGCACCCGCGTGATAACGTTAGCGTGATCGTATAACGTATAGCGTCTTATTGCATTTGCGATTGCGGGTCCTATGATGCCCGATTCGTAGAATTTTGCTGAAACTCCAAGAGCGATGCCTTCTTAGCTATTCTCGACTTCCGCGATCTCTCTCTCTCTCTCTCTCTCTACTTCATTCAGCTGTTACGCGAAAAATTGGATATATTTGCACGTAACCGCCCGAGAAATTAGGGATTCGTCCTGCGGCGAACGTTCGATCTCCCTTTCCCGATGACTCGCGACCGCGAGCAAGATAAATGGCCGTCCCAGCTCGTCCCGTCTTATCCCGTAAGGAACACACAAACTCCTCGCTTTCCTCTCTCATTCCCGGTGAGTAAAACGATTCATTTCTAGCCAACCGCCACATAGCCTTCCTCTCGCCGTACCGTAGTTGTCGCTGTCTTTTTCTGCGACTACGCTGGATAAATGGGACACGCTCCTTCTCTTCATCTTTCTTTTTCTGCTCTTATCATACGATCCCCCTTACCGTTACCGCACGTTTTCTCTTTCTCTGTCTTTCCTCCCTCGAAGAGCTCATAGGCGCCACAACTTCCGTGCGCGACCAGATTTTTTTTCCCCCCTTCATCTTTACGGACACCGTGATGGATGTTTCGTATTAAAACTGTCGGCGCGGCCACGATGGATCGCGCGGATATTTAATTATCCGCATTGCAAACGCTCGTACGAAATCCGAGTTTGTCGGATCTTCTGGAAAATCTCAGACGTTTATTCTGTAAATATTTTAGAAACCAGGAACATAATTTATTCGTCGCAATGACGTGCAACGATATTCCTTACGATATTTTAACGGTGCTCATGGAAGAGCGGCCAGAAGACGGTTCCTGATGGAGTTATTATGTCAACTCAGTTTTATTATCACACACATACACACACGTATACGAGTACAATGTTGCGCATTAATACAGTTTCTCTGAGTTTCAATTAGTTTTCGTCTTCTTCGCCTACCTCACTTGCAGCTCGAATTTAATTATAATCTCCGAAGATATCGCAGCGAAGCTACGCCAGCGAAAAGAGTGAGCTGATGTGTATTATTAAGCGCAATCATGTTAAATGCATGTTCCTCTATTAATACGAAGCAGCGAAGAAGCAACGTCTTGAACGATCCTACAGGCAAAGTCTCTGGGGAGGTTGCAACTTCGACGCTTATGTTCCCAAAGCTCTTGTTCCTCCCCTCCTCCGCTGTCGCTCCGTTTTCCTTTTCTTCCCGCCCCCGACAGAAGAAGGCAAACAGCTAGCAGCGCGATATCCCTCGCGAGATAAGAGAGTCGGGATGATCGCGGGGGTGGGATGAGGTAGAACGAATAAATAGCGACGGTAACGTTTTACTCGGCAAGTTTTTCCTTTTCCGAATGGTAAATGACGGTGGCTGCCGTGCTCCCAATGGGGATGCGCCAAGGAGGTAAACAGTTTCTACATCTTCTCACTTTCCAGCGACTCGGCACCCGTGAAATAGCTTATATACAGGGAGGTACGCGTACAAAAAGAACGGTACCGCTGCCGTCTCCCTGGCGGTCGCCAGGTGAGACCTTATTATAAAGTTAGCTTCTCGGTCTTCCGCATTCTCGATGCGAGCAATCGGACGAACGCAAACAATCGAATTTGCCGCAGTAAATAAGGCCGAAGCAAAATTGCGGAGCTGCGATACGCGCGTGAGGTTTCGCGAAGCTCGTTCTATAATAGATTGCCTCGAGAGAGAAGCCCGTCTTGCCGAGGGAGGAAATTTCATAGCGCATTACCTAGATGTACACGCATAGCCACCCTCCATCCCGCACAGCAAACACTTGCACACGCACACACGTGCATATTCATACGCATACAGATAAATATGTTTTTCTCTCCTTCATGAGTTTACCATTAAAGCACGCGTCAGTTGTTTCTGACAGACCCGATATAAGCCGCGCTCGTCGCCGCAGGATAAATACTCGCGACGTGTACCTCCCGTTCTCTTTCTTGCTCCGCTTATCCGCCTCCGCTTCCTCCACTTGGGCGGTTTATCTTCGTGTCTCTCTTCGCGTCCCCGTGCCCGGGGTGTGCTCGCGCCACGAGCTTGACGTCAGTTTGTCTCACTTCGTCTTCCCCGCGGCCGGATTCATGGGTCGTTCGACTTGGCGAGATTAACTTGGCCCTTGCGCGCGAGTTAGGTCGCAGAGGCTCTCAAAATTCGCGAAACTCGGAACCTTAATTCAGGGATTTCTTGGTTCTACTGGCTATACTCGTTGATTATGCAACTGCCGGAGAAAACTTGTTAAATTGCGACCAACCAACATGCCGAAAGTTATTTTTTTAATATTATACTTTGCTATTTTTATATGAATACCATCCTTTAAGCTAGTTTTTATTCAATAATTATTCACGTATTATTTCTAGCAATCTTACCTTTTCATAGTTGAATGTCTATTCTACTTGTATTTTCAGATAATACAAATTTACTGAGAAATAAACGCATTCTTTTATTATTATCATCTGATATAGATTTCAAATAAATCCAAATTGTACTGATAAAAAAGAATCAGCGTAATATTAATTTGTTCCAATTGCGTAAAATACTTTATAAAAAAATGTTATAAATTTTGGTTTTTTTCCCAAGAAAAGATGTGTGCTCTTTTTAGAATTTCTGCTTCCTATTATAATATAATAAATAATAAAACTTCTTCTATTCGCGCGTTTCAGGTCTTGCACATCATAAACGAGGTATTGGAGCCGGTGCGATCCAACTCGGCGGAGACGCCGATCTACAATCCAAACGCTTTTCAATTCTTGAACCAGAGCGAGAATCTCAATTTGGGCGATCATCGCGTACGGTAAGTGGAGTGTCGGCGCGACGACAACTCGCGTCGCTAAATCGACGCCGAGTTCGAGAACCCTGCTATTTACACGACGTGAGCCGGCGATCGTTTTCGAGAGCGAGGGTGTATGTCTGGCAGTTAGATATAAAAGAGTAACGAAGACATTTGTTGCACACGAAGGAAAGAGAGCCTCTTTACTTGCTCGAATCTGCGATGATCCACCTCTGCGCGTACGTTGCATTCTTGGATACTTGACTTTAAAGGGATATTTTCATTTATGTAAATCCTTCGACTTTTGTCCACTTGAATTCATTATTACTGGAACACACTCTTGAGTCCTCGTAAAACTTTCGTGCACTTTCGGAAGCTTTAGATCTTTGTGAGCGTCGTGAATATTTTACTCCAAATTCGATCAACAATAATACGCCATAAAAAGTCCATTGCTTCCAATTTAAATATCTTGCGTGAATTGTTATTACTCTTCTCCGAGCAATTCCACGGACCAAATTAGAACATTATTACACCAGTCTATTAATTAACGCGGTCCCTGATTTAAATATAAATACAAAAACTTGGTGCAGAGGGTCATTTAAATAACGTAAATAAATGCGCGAACTTTTCTCGTTTGTCTTATTAACGTTGACGCTTCCCGTGCACCACCCTGTCATAATTAACCTTTTTTTTTTCCTAGTACCTTCCGACAGCGGATCATCTTTGAGAAGAAGGAGTCTGCCTTCAAGGCTGAGGGTCGTTACACCTTTTTCATCCCCGTTGACGAGGGTTTCAAGGTAAGCGGCTTAGCGACCTTCGTGAATTGATCATCCGGGGGATGATTTTAATATCTTTCCCTGCGACTGACTCCGTTCAGAGGATTTTGTGGAGGCAATGGCGTTCGCTGCGTCTCGTTCAAGATCAAATGAACTAGAAAGACGCGTGTTCGAAATGAACGCGCGTAATTATGATAGAAAAATTGCTCCAAAGGAGCGTCAATGCGGGACTTCGTATTTTATTTACTTTCTCGAAGCGGGATCCAGCCAGTGCATCCATATTAAAATTTTTGCACTTGCTGATACTAGTAGAATAAATATATGTATAAGGTGCATTGAGTTCGTGCGGAAAGGCCGTGCAGAGTGTTTTAAGCATATTTAAAATGCAAAACTTTATATTAATTCTTACTACAAAGTTTTGCATTATCGGAAGGTCCATGCGGATTTTTTTAGTAAAAAATGCAAACGCAAAACTTTGTGCTAAGAATTAATTAAGCTTTGCTACAAAGATCGACACGGAATTTCTGATTAATCCATAATTTCCGTATTTATTATATTTTTCTAAGGGAGAGTTTAGAGTTGAGACATCTAAGTCCCATTAAATCTTTAGCGCTGGACAGATATGTTTCATTAAGTATTTAAGGCTGAGAGAACATCTTTTGGGACACATATGTCCCCCAACATGTCCGAAAGGGTTGAAGAACCGACATGAATAAAATAGAGAGAGGTTTAGTCGTAGAATATTGATAAGTACGGCAAAGGATCCGCAAGATTAAAGAGATCGGCTTCGAGGCGCGCCGTCAGATACGCTGGTGAAATAATTACGCGATACGGCGATACGACGATCGTAGACAGTGCAAAATTTACGCGCACATTCAAAACCTTCCCCGCGTATGGAGCATCGTGCCACCAAGCAGTAGAGTCACGCGGTGTGACGTTTTACCAGCGGGTGTAAATTATTCCATACGGTCGTACGTACGTTGTGGCATTTAGACGTTTCTAACGTCGGGTTAGCGGCGCGACGCCCCGGCATCATGTGTAAATCTATCTTAACGTTGAAGAAGCACCGTAACGCGGTACCCTTTATAATGTCGTTATGCAAACGTCTATAAAGTTGCCATGGAATCGCGATCGTTTACCGACACATGCATCCCGCAGAAGACGTAAAACTAACTACAGTAGACCCCCGTTGATGCCGGGGATATTATGATTACGGATATACTTAGGAATGATGTACATATTTTATTTATTTCACATCTCTTAAAAATTAATAATATATTGGATGTTGAAATTACAAAACAGCGAGAATACTTATAAACATTCTGGTAACATTTGCTATTACGTTGTAAGCCAGAAAAGAATGAAACTACAAGAGAAGAAAATAAAAATTTTGTTTCTCATCTTCCAAATTTGCTGTGATATACTCTTCACCTTTTTTTAACTTTGTTTTCTGGTCTTATAATTGCAAGAAGCTCCCATTTATTCAGAGCAGAAAAAACGCAATTAAAATTATGAGTTTCGTTGTACAAATTCACGCGCGCACATTTCCATCACACCTCCCTTCCCAGATTTCATTACGCTCACATCGTCGCACTTCGGCGCGGAATTCCGCTTTTTCTCCAATTTTCATCACCAAGCTCGCACACACAATGGACGTTCACGCGCACGTAATCCAACTTGGAACGTAAAAACGAGCAGGAGTTAAACGAGCCATCCCGTCAGAAATTACCGAAAGTTTCGCGCCCGTACATACGATGTGTCGGACTCGAGTTGGGGAAAAAAGAAAACGAAGAAAAAGGAAACACCGGGAAGGCAAAGAAAATGAAGCCTGCCAAGAAGGGGTGCGAAAGAGTATAACGGCGCTGTACGACTTGATCTCGAGAAAGTTCCTCTCTCAAGAAGGTCATCGCTTCGACGAGAGTTCCGGCCGATATCGGGACTTCAGCACCTTTCGTGCCTCCGTCACTTTTCGCCGACGACTTTCCCCGGGTTGGTCCTCCCGCGTAAAGATAGAATCTGAAGTTCGTGGTTCGCAGAAACCGAGTTGCCGCGACAACCGCAGCTTTTGTGCCAAGTTCAGACGTCGGATGAAGGGACGCGTATATCCGGTAACAAAAGGGTGCGATGTGTGCAGAGTAGAAATGAAAATGTCTGTCACTTCTAGGAAATATAGTTTCTCTCATTACGAGTGCACATTTTCTGATAAAAATTGAAAACTTTTGCAAAGACCAAGAGCAATCAGATGAGGCCTTTGGAGCAATTTTCTTTCACGTCATGTGTAACAATGATCCCATAGTTCGCGTGTATTTTTTGTCCCCAATGAGATTTTTACGAAAGCAATCTTCTCGTCTCTCTGTTACAGCCGGAACCGAGGCCACAGAAGATCGATCGCGACGTGATCGATGGACATGTTATACCTGATCAAGTTCTCTTCACTGGACCAACGCCGGACAACACTGCGTATCCAACCCTTGCGTTCGGAGACAATATCAAGGTTGTCGCTAGCTTTCAGCGACAACACAATAAAGGTAATTCGAATATCCTACATCATCAATCATCCGAAATGATTTTGCACCGGTGATCTGATTCAATGAGGGGGGCAATGCGACGTAATTCAATCGCGAATTAAAGAC
Organism: Ooceraea biroi; assembly: GCF_003672135.1. Classification (NCBI taxonomy): domain Eukaryota; kingdom Metazoa; phylum Arthropoda; class Insecta; order Hymenoptera; family Formicidae; genus Ooceraea; species Ooceraea biroi. Next base: position 4,976,100 of record NC_039511.1, read on the forward strand.
AGTATTCTTATCGAAAATAGATTTATTATCTGTTGCGGAATGGTCTGAGGCTTAATAAAGCGATCACGTCTTAGGGGAACGTGCCTGCGCTTTGGCAGTCGTGCAGTCGTATTTTGGCGTTGCCTAATCGATAGTCCGATTTTCAGTCTACGTGAAATCGAACACTCTATTCGGCAACACGGTTCACCCGACCGGAGTGGTGCTGGCAGAAATAGTGAAGGCGAACATCCCGGTGCGCAATGGCGTCGTACATCTGATACAACGACCGCTTGTGGTGATTGACACCACAGTGAAGGATTTCCTGGAGGTCAGTATCACGCTAATCGACAATCTACTCCGCGCGAAGATTACTCACAAACTGTATCGGTATTAGTAAGCCACACTGATTTCCTGAAACATTGCTAATCAACTCCCGGACAGTAAAATTGCGTTCTTTAATTGGAAGTGTTACATTAATTTTTCATCGAGTTATTTGTGGAATTCATGCTTCACGGCGAAATGAAGTTTTGCGACAATCAGCGCGTTAATCGATAATATTGTTTAACTCACAATCATTAAATATTGAGAATAATGAATATGATGTTGGTCGGTTTAATAGAGAGCAAATGTAATGGATTATAATGTACACGGTGCATCACGATGTCGCATCACATATCGGACAGGCGCGGCCTCGTCATCGGTATGTTTCGTCTGTATTCATTAAAACAATTATTTTGACACATGGCTGCATTTCGTGTGTACAGCAATTTATTAAATATTGCAGGGGACTTTATAATGTTGATTTAAATGTTTAAATTCACGTGCGCGGTGCTGGGACAACTCTTGCTATTTTCCTTGATGCATGAGACATTGTTAAATAATATTCACCACATCTGAATTAATTAAACCTCCTGTAATATTTAAAATTTTGTCTTATGCATCAAATATGTTTTTAAATGTAGTTTCAACGTAGTAAAATACCTAGGAATTTAATTTCGGCGGTTCGCCATGCAGATGTAAACAGATTTGCATTTAGAAAAAAGCAATGCTATCTTCACGTTTCGCAAATGCAGATGCATTTGCATACCGAACGACCGGCATATTTATTTTTTCAAAAACCCATAAGCGTATTATTCCACCGAAATTTTCATGCGTTGTTATCTTCATGTTTTTCGACGAGAAGATAAAGGACTCGGATGGTTGTAAAAATTTCACAAATGCGCGGGTACGTGTAAAGTAATCGAAGAAAAAGTACGCGGCAACCCGCAAACGCACCAATCGAAATTTATCAAATTGAAAAGAATTGTGTCACGCGTCGGTGGACCCTGTGAAATTCGCGTATTGGAATTCATTGAGCTTCCCACGGGTCTTCAATCATCCCATATAACCCGACTAATGCAAACGACACGTACGCGGGGAAAAAGCGATGGCAATTGACCCGGAAAGCTATCTACTCGTAAAAGCATTGTATGACCGGGTCGGTTTATACGGGCCGAACGCCAAAGGAAAAGTCGAAATTTATAACTTCGTTTAAACCTCTTTACCTCTCTCTGAGGCTCTCTGCGGAATTGAACGCGGACCTTTGTTTCGACCTCGTTTCTCCTGGAGCCTCATTCGCGCGGACTGTAAAAGCGCGACGACGGCGCGCCATTGTTGGACACGTTTTTCCCGTGCGCGAGCGGAGCCTGATATCTATGTATGAAAAGCTTTCACAGTCGGCGAGTCGAGTGATTTTCCGCCTCGATTTCGCCGACAGGGGAGACGAGACCCTTCTCTCTCCATCGTCCCGTCTTGTTTAACTCTTTGAGCACCTTACAACGTATCCCGCGCACAGAGAAGAACGTTGACGCTATGATAATGAGAGGTATAAAGCGTGATGAAACACTGAAATTCCAAATGCAAGTATTACGGAGGTACTATTATTTCAGAAGTTTATCCAAGCCGAAGCTTCGTTGCCGGGTTACACGACGCGCTCAAACTTCAAAGATTCCGCGATAGCGTAAACGCGTGAGATTAAATGTTCGTGGCGGTAATATCTATTCAATAGTCCGACGAGAAATTGTATTACGCTCGATTCATTGAGCGCTGCCTGCGCGAATCATCCTGTTAATCCGAAGCGCACATCAAGCGCGAAAGAAAGCGATTACACCGTAGAACGTAGCTGCTTAGAGATTGCTTACCGAATTCCCGTGCCTTAGGCATTTCGCGTGTGCAAACGTCAAGATAACGATCCGCGCGCTCCTCTCGCGAGCACAAAGAGCGCGATGAGATTCTGTGTTTCCGCAGGGTTGCCGCGGATCTCGCAGCCACGCCAGGGTGCACACGTTCGCGATAAATCGCGGAGCCGGTGGTGCACAGTCATATACAACCCGCACCCCTGTTCCGGAGAAATTTCCGCGCGAGTGCTTCATCTCGGTCGACGCAGCGTGCGACGCGACGCGACGCGACGCGACGCCTGCCGTCTATTATGAATTCAGGCCGTGCGATGCATTAGAGGGGCATTAGTATTCGTGGTCCCGATACGTGTATCCCGACGTGACGTGTTTCGCGTAACCCGTAACACCGACCTCAAAGGATCCCCGACCCGCCATTGTGCGAGGAGTAACGTCGCCATCGTCGTCGTCGTCGTCGTCGTTGTCGCGAACGGGTAATCGTTGCTGTTTGCATTGCCGAGTTTGCATGCGCACACGTTTTGACACGCGACTACGAACGCTACGGCAATCAGACTAAACGGACCATGGGGTAATCGCAGCCGCCGGAAACGCGTCTCGTTTCCGCCTCGCGGCGAATTCGCGGCGACCGCGAGGAGAGATCTCCCGCGCGCGTGATTTAGGATTTAATCTGCCGCGTTTTGGCGCACGTACGGAGGCACAGCACGCGTGCAATGGCTCAGCAAACCGGTTTTCCTCGGTGAATCGGGAGAGTACGGAGGAATGATGAAATGTGAGGGAGGAACGGTCTATATTTCTCTTTCACATTCTCATAATTTACTTCAATCTCGAAGAAGCTTTTAAAAATGATCGTCACAGAGGTAGGAATCGCAGAGACACTTTGCCCCCTTAATTTTCTCGGTCATTGAGCGCGAATAAAGATATTATCCTAGCGGTTATAACAGTTAGTTCGAGAATGCTGTGCTGGTGGGCGATCGCCGCGATACTAAACGTTTAAGAACGTGTGGAAAGGCATCCGCAACGGGCAATTTGTACGGCTGGCAAGAGCATCGGTGGCGTCGAGATAAGCAGCAGCGTGTGTGCACTCGCGGCGCCAGGAATCGGGCGGAAATGAGAAAGAGAACGGGCTTTACGGCGATCGTAAAGATTCTATCCAGCTGGGGACTGTGGCGCGGGCCCCGTGTATCGTAATGATCCTAATCTCGGCAGGTTCGCAACCGTTTCAGTGCTGCGCGGGAGCTAACGGAGCTCTGCATCGCGCACGTGCGCGTACTCGCGATAACTCGTGGTAATGCGATTCCCCGAGTATACGTACATACCCGGCAACAGGATGCAACGAAACGCACTGCAACCTGAATTCCTGAACTTCGGCGTTAGAGTCTACAAGACAAATCGCTCCCGGAGACTTTCGAACCGTGATATCTGTTAGCGAAATTTAAAAATCCTGGAAGCTATAAAAATAAATCCGACACAAAATTCTAAGATATATTATATTGGAAAATTCGCCACATTATTTATCTTTCACATTATCAGTTAAAAAGATTAAATCAATGTTAAAGAAGGCAGTAATACTTTCCTTCTTGCATTCTTGTATTTGAGGGTTTATTGTATCGTTTTACGATTCGGAGATTTTGTTGTTGTAGTTATAATATATTAGAATTTTAATTTTAATATTGCGTATAATTACATAATAGAAACGCAGCCATGAAAAATGCGAGAGTAATGCAGCCATGTGAAATAAATAGAATCAAGTGAAGAGGATCATTATTTAATTGAGATGCGTGTAATAATACGCGATTGACGTGTCCTTTGACGAGGCCGCCGCAATATCGTGTACAGGATATCCCTCGGCGAAGAGGTGATCTCTTACATAATATATTCTGCTAACCATTTTTTACATTGAACAGCAACACGAGCCGAAACCATTTACAGGAAACACACTCGTCTGCGTTCTCATATCGTACAATATAGCAAATAATTGATACTTGATGTATTTAAGTGCAGTTGATTTAATTCGATAATAGCGTCATCGCTTTGGATGGCAGAAACCTGTTAATCGCAGGCGCAAGAACGGCGGACTTGAGCTTGAGCTACTTTAAGACAATAACAATTTCATTACTCGTGCAGGTAGCACCTGTCAGGCACAACTACTACAACTACAACTACATCACAAAATCACCTTTCACAAAAGAATATTTCTTCAAGACAGTTTTCTGCAATACTTTTATACTTCGAACCTATCACATCTCGCCCTAACGTCTCGACATCGATCGCAGCATTGTGGAATGATGTTAATTAAAAACCTGTGCTCTGTATATATTGTAGATATTTATATCGATCATTTACATCATTACAATTATGAGTACAGATACACATTTAATCTTTAAAATTTATTTAAAATTTTAAGCTTGCTTTCTTGTTATTAAAAATTTTATAATCATACATTAGAGCACTGAAATTTTCGAGATTGCAAAGCTCTTTGTTGAATTAATTTCGTTATTTAGTTCAGTCATTAAGAAATCTGTGTCATGGAAATTTAGAAATGCAAATATAGAATTCTATGGAAAATTCATAACGAGATCCAAACACAGTCTCGCTGTTTAATAGTTGATAATCTGCGCGACCAGTTTTTAGTCAACGTCGAGTTCCACTGTGCAAAGACGCCCTTGATGTATTTCTATCTATGTCGTCGATGGAAACACATCGACGGGTCTACCGACTCTCCCCCGAGACGCTTCTCATTCACTGTCGGACAGCTGTTCCACTTCCCGACGGAAATGCGAGAAAAACGTCGCTGAAACATTATTTCACTCCACGATATACTGTCACACGAATGCCTACATGAACGATCGTAACGTACACGAACTCCGTACGACAAGCGCATCCATTTCGCGGCCTCGCCTCTTGCAATACGTGCCACATTATCTATGTGCGTGTATACAGGGTGGTACACGCGCACGGTCGAGTATGTATTCATGTAATTGCAATTTCGTTCCGGAGATAACGAAGCAATCCAAGAACCTCACGGTCTACCGTTTGACGCATCTGTTTTGCGTGGAATCAAGGAAAATCAAGATGCGTCCTTGTGTTTCTCACAAGTTACAACTCCTACTCGTCGCTGAATCCTTTCTGCCTGTTCTTAACGAAGTCATAACTGCCGGCACAGTTGCGCGGGGACCACCCTGTGTATTCTGTATATGTCACATATGTATAATATATATATATATACAAACGTTTTACACAGGACAGGAATGGAATGTTCACGTGACAGCTGTCGTCACATGCCATATCGACTGTTTTTCAGCAATGATCCTCGGCACGTCTCGCCTACTGTCTGCACCAGACCCTCTTGGCTGTACTTTGGATCAAAGGCGATGGGACTTTTCTTAGGAGAAACGTCCCAACACGTTACGTTCGATGTATTTTATTGGCCACCTTTGATCCAATGAGCCCATGTATGTTGTGTATTCGTGCTCGATGGACTGTCCCGATCGCCAATGATCGCAGATGTGAAACGATTAAGTGGTCGGCAAGAACAAAGAAAATTTTCTTAGATGTTAAAGCAAATTTGGTACATGCGCAAAAATCAAAGCTAAAATCATTAAATCATCACGACCCAGTCAAGTAATTTAGATCTGGCATTAAAGATCTCTACGTACGTTCCAGCTTCGAAATTGCCGAGTATACGTGAACGTTGAAGCAAATACGTGAGTGTTCCTCGAGCCTTTAAATCCTCGGGTTCTCGAACGTATCATTATCGGCTTCTTGGATCGCGAATGCGCTTGTTAACCGACAGCATGGCGATTGAGTGGAGTAATCAAAGGACTCGAGCCGAGTCATTAGCGGTTGGCGATAATGCGCGAGCTACTAATCACTTACTTCCAGGTTCACTCGCATAGACACTGAGAACGAGACAAGCAGGAAAACTCGATAAATGAAAGACAGCAAAGACAAAGTACCGATTGTAATTGTGTATAGGAGAGCACAGAATTCCATGTTCTGCCAACACTGCACCGCGCGTGCCTCACTGTGTGTGTGTCTCACACTGCAGATCTCTCGCCGCCTTTTCCCGCAGACTCCCCCTGTATCTTTGATCTTTCACCCTCGACTGTGCTCTCTCTCTCTCTCGCCTTTTGATTTACACTGTTCTGCGAAAGAGGGGGACGACACGTCTCACACCATAATACGTGCCAGACCATAACTGATCATAACCGTACCCGTTACCAGGACATCAAATCAAAGTCCAGCGCTCCTCTCGGACGGAATCTATTCAATTTTTGAGTTTCCGATCAGCGGAACACTTGGGGAGTGCTGAACGGCTTCTCCTTGGCGCGTTTCAAGATTGAACGAGACCGAAACTCGCGCAATCCTGCGATTCGATGTCCCGGCCGCTACATTATCGCTGGAAGCAGGAAAGAACGACGACTCTGACCCGTCCAGTACATCTTTCCAAATTGAAATATAATGTTTATCGAGTTATCTCGTTGATGAAGAGAAATCAGATAATCGAGGAAATAATGAGCAATGAAATCAATCGGATCGATCGCGTTGCTGCGAAATGCATAATTCCGTGCCGTATTATTTACGATAGTTGCACGCACGAGTCATCAGATACAGATTTGATTTACCGTACTTTAACAGATACGAATAACGATTCATCGGGATATCGCCCGGCGCGGATATGCCATTATCTCATTTATCCGTCTATCATGCGCTTCGCGTTTCGCTCGCGAGCGCATCCTCGCGCGCGCTCGCGCGAAACGGGGTCGATCGTCGGTCCTTCCGCTCCGCGCTTCCACTCATAGTAATAATGACACCCCGTTGCGGTATACAACACACAGTGCAATCTGTACATCTGTATATAATGGATGCATACGAGCATACACGTGTACCAGCCGCCATCCGAGAATTCGAGTCGCTACGCTCCGGCGTTATCGCGCGCTTTGAATCTCGTTTCGACCCCTTTACTCTCTCGCCTGTATCCACACAGCGAACTTGCTCACCTTGCTACTTTGGCAAGCATCTTACGCTCTTAGAACCCCCGGAGTCTATTCGCTCCCTGTACTTTGCCGAGTTGCGAGTAGCCTCCTCCGACCCTTCTCACAACCATCTCGCTCTGTCACCCTCTCCTCTCCCTCCCCTCTTCCCGCAACAACCACCCCCTTTTGCATTGTTCACATTGCCCCGAAATTACGTGCCCATCTCGGCGCGTGTCTTGTATACACACATACACGTGCAAGGCGATCAAGAAAAAACCAGTAGCGCACGGTAACATACGAGATGCTGATTTTATATTTATTTTTTCCCTCCCTCAAAAGCGACGCTGGTTATTTATAGAAAGTGTTACAAGTGCGCCCGACAAGGTTGTACCTTTTTTCCATGGCGGCGCGGAAAAATCTTTGCAGGACCTCTTTGCAAAGGATCAAAGAAGTTGCCCGTGTGCTCTTTCTCTCTTTCTCTTTCTCTTTCTCTCTCTCTCTCGGCAAACTTTTAATTATGTAGAGTCAATTTTCTGATGTACAAACTTTCCCTTTCAACATTTTCTATAAATAATGAACCTTGCGAGAAGTTCACAGATTTCTCCCAATAAAAAGAGTATTATTACTGTGTGATCTGCAAATAATGGGAGTAATATTTATCGATAACTTTTATATAAGAGACTATCGACCGCCTTGTACGTACAGACCAAACTTTCGTTGAGCAATGACTCTCAACACAGTACCAATCGTAAGGCATTTTTAGGACTTTTAGTAAATTTCAGGTAAACGTAGAATCAGTTGATTACGAATCACTTCGAGTTTCAAAGAAATCAATGTGAAATATGGTCGTGGAAACAATATAAGTATAACAACAAAGAATATAACAGTTAACACTGTATATAAGGATATAGCAACAGACATTAGAAATTTTTCACGAAAAATATTTTTTATCGCGAAAATTTGAAGGTTCACCGAAAGGAGACACATCTGTTTCGCGCAGCAGCATTTGCATTTTCCGTTCGAAAACGTTTCTTTTTTTTTAACAACACGGACAAAAACGTCCTCGGCAGACGCCGCCGTGACGGTGTTGTTTTCAGCGTTGTTTAACTACTGCAATAATACAAACGTTTCCGGTGATCGTTCTCGGTGCGCCATGACGCGAAAGTAAGAGAGTCGTCGCGCCAGGGATCGCGTTCGCCCGTTCCGCACAGTTTTCTCCGTTCGTGCAGAAAGAAGAAAATCAGCGGAAGTCTCGGGGAGAAAAGCACCGCGGAAAGCGATGCCCGGTAAAGTTGGCCGTTTATGAGCGCGCGCTACACGGTCGCTCCTCCGGCCGACAACTTTTTCCCGGCGTTAAATCTTTAAGCTCTTTCCCGCGCGTTCCCGAAAAAGGAACTGTACTCGTACGAACGGAGAAAAACGCTCTGCGAGGTGTCGGAAAGTTTTACGTTGTCGGACGTGTTTGCGGCCGGCGCGGATCTCCCTCAAGCGCCGAGCCCTAAAGCTTTCGCTAGGGCGCGGAGATACAACTTTAACCATTTGAACGTTAAGCAGCGTGCTGACACGCTCTCTTTCTCTCTCCCTCTCGTCGATATGCGTATGGGATACGTGGAAAAATATGGGATATACCCATGGAAAAAATATGACCGCCACGCGAATGATGAGAAACTCGCGAAACTCTCAGAGTCTTCTACTCTGTCGGATATTTGGACATTACGTTGAAGTGGTGAGTCTTTTTATGTCCGTGTAAGACGAGTGTTTGAAAACTTGTTGGAAGCTTTCGGAGTGCCCGGAACAACACAGGTTTATCTCGGTACAACATTTGATCGCTTTATGCCATCTGTTTACTGTATCAACACTGGTGAATTTAAATCGTCGTGATAATTGCATGGGAAAATAGTCTTGCTGACGTAAGAGACGCCTCCGCGAGCGCTCCTTTCGACGCGTCAAAACGTTCTCCAAGGTGCTCCAAGATCGTCACAACTTTGACGTTACGAATAATTTCATTTCTCTCGCGCAGCTAAACAAAGGAGATCGCGTCGTAAACGCTGGCGAAAAGCTCGCTATGCACTTTGAGATTACGGGCGTGAGCGCGGCGCGAAGCGGCGCCGTTCCGGGGGTGAGCCTTTAAGGATTCGCACGGAACGGAATTCTCCTTTAAAGAGAGAATGCGACCGACGCCGCGGAAAGCTCGACGTGCACACGAGTGGCGGGAGGCAGTCGGTGAAATTCCACGGAGAGTGGAAGAGCTTAGTAAGTGTAATTCCTCGGGACGAGACGCTAATCGGAAATTATGCAGAACAATTCGAGTTTCACGGATCCGGGCGCTCCAGCCGCTTCGATTCCCGCTTCGCGATGGCGGTATCCGCCCTCTCTTCGACCTGATCGCCTTTGCGCCTCTTTCACGTTGCTGCGACCGCCAGTCGTTGTCGCCATACCACCACCATCGCCATCTTCCACCTCTCGATATCAATCCCCTTCGAGCACGAGAAAGTAAAATTCCTCCATCGAAAAATTGAAATAGAACGAGACACCCGCATCGACCTCTCTCGCCATGCTCACTGTGCGATGCATCGGCACGTATCGCGACGGAGCCGCATCTTCTTCTCATCCGAGATATCCGAATATCCAGAAAATTTCAAATACCGAAGTGTATGTATATGTGAAGCTGCGACAATCGATCGAGTTAACTCCGTTGAACATTCTAATAGCGAAATGAACGAAAGACAGCCCGTGAAACATTTTCTCGAGAACAAACGAAGAAAAACTGTTTTCGATAACTCTTGATTAAGCTTCCAGTTTGGAAAATCCCTGAACATGTGAGGGAGTGAGCTAAGATTTTAAAGGTTCAAGATTCCGTCTAGACATCCGCAACGTTAAATGTGAAAAATCTCAAGTTCCATTGCAGAATTTAAATCTGCAACTCGGGGAACCGCGGCAGGGATCAAAATGCGCCAGAGATATCAACGTGTGTATTCGCGAATCCACCACATATTCCTCCGTCATCTATAAAGAAATCCGAGTGTGCGGTAATTCACCCCCGTCGCACGTTGGTCGCGCACGTGCGCATCGCGTGGCGAGACCCTCGCAGCGTTAATTCGGCGATTAAAGATTTCTCCACCGCGGCAGAGTGTGTGCTGGCGGTTTCATTATGGCCTTCCGGTACAACGATCCACTTCAAAACGGCCTACTTGCTTGCTGACGACGGGACTCAGGTACCCGTACTTGCTCATTGAATTATTGCGCTCCTGTGGTTGTGCACGCAGTTAGCGCATGAGATCAGTTTAGTTTGCAGCAAACGAGCGTAACCATCGGGCAAAAGCTACGCGGTGGTAACCTGCTTTAACGTCGCCGACGGAGAGGGAGTCGGAATTAAGGATGAGGTAGAATCGAATCGCGGAGCCTCGTTCGTGCGCACGTCCACGGGAAAAAGCTTTCATCGTGGAAAAAAGGGAGAGTGGTTCCCTGTCGCGTAAAATGTGCCGCGCGAATAATTACGTTAAAGCTGATGTAACGTTTCCTGAATTTAATAACGACGGAAATCAGCACGCGAAAAGTGCTTAAATGCTCAAATGCCGAGGAGGAAAAAAGACCCGGAAAGCGCGGACTATATTCAGCATCGCGTTCTCCACTTCCCGAATTTGAATACCCGACTCCTTCGCGCTTCAAGCACAACCGAAGTAATCAATGTTCCTGCAATGGACATAATTAGCCGCAATTTGCGCCCACGTAATATTCCATCGTGGCAATTGAAGTCTATATCGGGACTATAACCGGCGGAGTTATCGATCTATTATGCATTACATTCCGCTAAGTGGTCCATTCTGATGATGGTCCTCAACTCGTCGTCGGGTCGCCGGTGACTGCGAAAGTGGGTCGCGCAGCTGTCGGCTTTCCCGGCCGCAAAATTCGCCAAGAAAATCGCGACTTCCGTTCCGTGAATAATAACGATTCGACACGGGAAGACATGGATGTACTCGGAATCGCGCAGCCGCGCTCCGGGTCACTTGCCGCGTATAAATTCACCGGGACTCGCAGTCTCAGCACGATCGCCCAGAATTTCGAGAAATTCGCTGAATGCACGCGTACTCGCTTCGTAATCCTCCAGTGCAATCTCGTGTCTGTGTGCGAGATCGAATAAAACGCACGCGTGATAACGCCGCGACGTTATTCCGCGCGACGGAACGATTCTTTTAAATCGCGGGATTATTTTCCTAATCTCCGCGCGAGGCGTGCATAATTCCCCGCGAAAGAAAATTGTGTACACTTATTCCCTCCGTCTCTCTCGTGCGCAAAGAATAAACACGCGATAAAATAACGAACGTAAAACGTGAGAGCAGCGAACCGTATATCCCGCTGATGCAATAAAAAAACCGATTTAATTATTTGCAACATCCACTATATGGGATCGCGTAAAGCACACGCGTAATAATATCGCGAAATTATGCGACTTTCCCGTGCGAGGAGACGGTTTTTTATTTCGAAAGTCACGAAATTACTTTTCTAATCTTTTTCTTTCTCGCTCATTCTCTTACTTTCTTTCTCTTCCTTTTTCCGCGGCATGTAGGAATTTTCAATGGGGAAAAGCGTGCGACCCCTTTATTATTCCGTTGTGAGTAAAAATGAAGACGGCGATAAATGCGACATTAACGCGGAAACCTAATGGATCGTATGTTCTCGGTTAGTGCGCTAAGAGAAGTTAATACGTACATAAAATGCATACCGCGTTCTGAAAATTGAACGTAATAAAAAATCCGGACAGTACATCGGCAGCTGGGGCAAGGGGTTTTTTCGCGAATGAAGCGGTGATTGCCGAAATGGATCACAAAGCGTTATTGACGAGAGCGAAAGTAATGGAAAATTGATCGGGCTCGATGACAGTCAGGTGTGAACATAACGATTCTCGGTCCGCTGTACCGCTATTATTTGAATCGACCGTATCGCAGATTAAAACGCACGTGCTGTCGTGTACGATTAAGTATCGCGTGTATTTTTTTCGCGTTCGTTATCGTTTTCCCATATTTATGCATCCGGGCGCTCTGGAGATCGTAAGCAGAATTTATAATTGCGTCCCATGCATCGCATTAATGGATGCCTACGTAGCGAAAAAATGAAATAATCAATATGCTAGAACTTTCATCGCGCAAACTTTATATGATGGATGTTACATCGTAAAAAAAGTGACAAAACAAAAAAAAACATTTGCCTCTTGACCCAAAGTGAACAAAAATTGTATTACAGCGCGAGAACGAGGAAAATATTGATTTCGCGCGTAGTCGAAAATGTTTCACGTGTTTCCCGAAAAAATGGCAAAATATTTGGCCGAAAATTCAAAATGGTATTTTGACGCGGTCAACAAGGGTCATCGATTCTACTTTTGACGTGACCGTCGCCGATGAGAGATCGGCAGAAAAAATAACGTAAAAATAGGCACACGCTCGGCACAATACGCGTACAATACAAGCGATCCCCATTCGTGTATTATTGTTTAATCCGACCGCGCTCGAAATCGAATTACACCGGCCGAATATATCGGCGCTTGTGCCTACAACGTATGTTTCGTACCATTTCGCGACGAGAGGACTAAAAGCCAAACGATGCCCGATTAATGTGCAAACCGAAGATCGACGATACGCGCAACGTCCGCTAATTGACCGCTCGTTCGCTTAGAAAATAACGTATCAGATGTAAATTAAACGCATCGGACGTGAATTAAACGCGCGGGATGAAAAGCCAGGCGCTCGTCAAAGGTCGAAACTTTTATTCATCGGAACCGTTTCGAGAATGGTCTGTTAAAAATCCTGAATTGCACAAGCAGCGTGAACAATTTCACCAGGAGATACCGAGATTTTTCATGAAAAATAAATTCAATTCCAACAAGTGATTGAACGAGTTATTCATCCATTACTCGTCGAGTTAGTCGGCAGGGTTTTCCGTTTTGCGTTACATCAAGTACCTCGTGTGTTTTAATGCTTGCATACGCGAGACCTTATTACGTCCCGCATTACATCGCGAGCATTATGGATTTAAACCGGGCAAGAATCGCCAGGAGAGTAGCAATGCATCCGGTAACCTGCACGCATTTCAAATAGGATAACACTACCTTGCCGTGGCGCGCGTTTCACGCATAATTCCCTTGAAAAGTTAAACCAGGATATCTGATGTGTGCGCATATAATATGCAGTGTACGGTGCATCTGACACACGAGATACGCGCCGCGGAGAACGTGTCTACGAGCGCCTGTGACAATCGGGGGCGCAGCAGACCGACCAGTTGACATTTTCGCATTTTCCGGGCCCTCGTGTCGTAATTAATTATCGATTCATCGCCACGAAAATAGACAGTCGACCGCGCACTCGAGCGAGATTTTGCGTACTGGTCGACGTGACAGTCGGTGCGAATACTGCCTTCGGCAGAAATTAGAAATCGACGTCATGCGGTGTCCCGCGTCACCCGACTCGGCTTCCAGTTTTCATTACTTCGCACATATTTTGTATTATCGCGTGCATTGTTCGTTGAGCCGCGTCAGTAATTATCGCGAACCTCTGACGAGAAACAATTTAAATTGAAACGATTTAAACGAAGCGCTCAAGCACCCCACGAGGGTTGAATCCTAATTTTCCATTTTTACGTGCACGAAGTCGCTATTTTTCCTGCGGAAAAACAACCGCATTCTCCTCTTATCTCCGATATGTGCAAATGCGCATAAACCGTGTCTGTATTTTACTATCACTGCAGCAAACTGCGTAAACTGCGCACGATACGATTTTATGTGAATCATAAAAAATCTGAAGATATGCCTTACGATTGGTACTCAACCTACTGCAGAAATCGCACCTTTACAGTATACTATCATCGATATACGGCTCCCCATACTCATATCTCACGTTCCACAGGTTACGCGATTCCGTCTGTTGGCGATCTCTCATGCCGGAATCGCGATCGATCGGCACACACTCGCGAAACTCAAAATTTCCGCTCTGAAATGGCTATCGCTCGCATGATCCTGATGACACCGACACTGCCAAACGCATTTATTTACAAAGGCCGGCTAACGTCGCGCATGTGTTCGCGATCACGTTATATGCATCGCGCTTTTATCGAGCCGGACGGTGAAATGCTCGCGAAGCCTGTGGAAATATGCGACGGCGCACGGTATTGGCGCAATTAAACCTGGACAGTCGCTAATTAGCGCCGAGTTTATCGTACCCGTGTACATCGTGTTCGGTTGAATCCTATGACATAATCGTTGCCGAGTGCCACCGTAACGACAGTGTCTGATGACCCCGCCGAACCCGACCGCGCGTGTACTCGAAATTACGCCGGTACTTGTGGCCGTGTATAATCGAGAGAAATTGTGTGGTAAATATTTGCGCGTCATACGCGAAATAGCGGCACGCAAGCTGCAAGTTAATTGGCTATACTAGAACCGTTCAATAATAAGTTAACACCGGCGCGACGCATGCCGCAATGCCAACAATAAAACTCGATTGTTCGTATCGAGCGGCGATGGAGTTAGGACCGAAGTGTCGGTTAAAGCTCAACACTCAACGCATGGTCGCGAATAAAGAAATTTCGCACAAATTTCGATCCCTTCGTCGCGGAATTCAATTCTTGCTTGGCAATCAATTAGCGTTCTCGTCGAAGAGTCGCACCGAAGTCGCAAGCTTGTCCAGAAACATTTCTCTCGATTGTAACATACTTGATATTATATACTCTTTTGTATATAGAACAACTTACATTACCCTTCTAACTTGCAGGATGATCATCAAGAGTCGCACAAACTCGCTGAAACGTAGTCATTGACTGCTTGATGCAACATTAAGTTGAAAGATTCGAGGATGCGATAAATCGCAGCTCGAGCAACAAGCTTTGCGAGCTGGTCTCAGCTGGTCGTTATGCGACACTTGAGTCATCCTAGCATAAATTCTTCCAGCACCCGGTAGCACACGTTGGATCCATCGATCAACAGAAAGACACGATATAATACTCTGTCTCTTTCACTTGTCCCCCCCCCCTGCCTTCTCTTCTGAAGCCCAATCCACCCCCTCAGCAGGAAGTTACATGCCGAATGCTTACAGTGTCTCTTACAGCGAACGACCTAATTACAAATTTACCTTCTTCTGTTTTCTGTTCACTTCTTATGTTATGGACCGACCCTGGTTTCCGGTTTCTCTGTGCAGTCCTTCAAGGTAATTCGCCACCGCCTTTTTTCTAGACTCTCTACTCTGTCACCACGACTCTATTTCTCTTTTTCTGTCTTCCACTGCGCACCGACATTCATTCTCGGATCACCGTCACGTCGCCATGTCACCATAATGATACAGAATGCCTCTGAGAAGATTTTCTCTCTCTATTTCGCTTTCTGTTTAATTTAATTACTGATGACTCTAATTTATCATTACGTCGGCTGTGTAGATCGCCGCAATTGCGTTTTGAATGTTCCGATTAAGCTGTCTTTTTATAATTAAAAATGTCGGTTTCCACATTTTTGTCGGAGAAGATCATTGCTCTCAAGGTACTCTGGATGTCGATAAATAACGAATAAAAATAATAAGTAAAGAAAAGATAAAGGTTTCACATGAAATCTTGATGTATCTTATATGACGACTCTTTATGGTGACACACACACATCTATACATCACGTACATCAATCACACACTCATCCCGAACGATCTCCGTTCATCGCAGTACATTCCACTCTTGTTTTTTGCTTTCTTTCTATCACCTTTCATTGTCTGCCTCTCTCAGAATTTCTCTCTTTTTCTCTCTGTCTATCTCCACTTCACGTCTCTTAATGATTTCATTTTTTCATGTGTCTCTTCTCTCTCTCTCGTGCGCCGCCATATCTTCTCGCTCATCGTCGTTATCCTCACTGCGTGCCGATGTCTGATCTTATTGGCGAAAAACCGCTTCTCGATCGATGTAACGAAAAACCGCATCGAATTGCAAATAAGCTGAATGTTGCTTTCGGATCACCGAATCCCTGTTATCCCGATCTCGTTGTAAGAAAGTCCTTACTCATCTCCCGAGAAGATGATGCCAAATTTTTTCATCGTCCGCGCGCGCCGCTAAGGGGGAAAAGTACCTCAGCGTCGTTTCATCGATCCGCGCACGTAAAATGCGGACACCGGCGCGCATTACACGACGTCGCCAAAGCTATGCAAACTATGAACCACCGTGAGAGCTTAATGTGCGCCTTTTCTACGTCCGTCACATGTACCGAGCCGAGTAGAGCAGCACGAGCGAGCAAAGAGCGAGAGAATCTCGCGCGCACGTGCACGTATTCGCGCAAAAGACGGCGAGCGAATAGAAAAGGAAAAAAAAAAGAAAAAGAAAAAAATGCGCGAATCGTGCACACGCGCGCACGCACTCGCGCGTATTCGCGAGCGTAGAACGGCCGCTGACTTTGCATTTTGTAGTCGCTATTTTTTATGCGTCCTATTGCCTCTCTTTTTCAGCTCTCCTCCCGTCTCCACCCTCGGTCCACGCATCCCGTCCTCCTCACGCTTGACGCGCCCGGCAAAAATGTGCATTTCCTTCCCTCTTTCTCTCTTTCTCTCTCTCTTCTTTTTTGCACGAAACCACTATGCGCGATTTTTGAGGCCCTTTTCCACGGGACTGTACCAACGCGCCGCTATTTACGATGCAAATCAAAGCGGGCCCCTTTCCTCCTTCTCCCCGCTTTTTTTATGGCGCAGCTTTCCCGATTGACGAATCCCATCTGAAAATCGGGTCGTTGAACCCTCGGTTTCTATGCACGGTTTTGGCGAGACTTGCAGAGTCTCGCAGGCGCTTTTCCAGGAGGATTTACTCGAAAAGCGGATGTATCTCGGATCCGTAGCAAAATTCTTGAAATTCTCAGCGATATATCTAGATATCCGAAATTAAACCCGAAACTTCAGAGATTCGTTACACCCTCGAAAGTGCGAAATCTGTGAAATTTGCAGGAACAAAGATTTTATTCACAACGGAAACTCTCAAAATAATCTACATAGAGAAGTCAAATCAAGTAAGCTCGAAATCAAAGTCCTTGAGTAAGTTCTCCGAGCTGGAAATTTTCAAATTGCTCTTAACAGTACGTAATACGTTCATATTTTGAAAATTATTCGAGTTTGATATAAAATAAAAACGCAAGATAATAGAGACAGAAAATGTTTATCATCTTGTCAATAGCAAGTTTCAAACATTTGTTGGTGGATTATTTTGCGTGTTCTTGACAGAAACAATTTTTCAATTTGTCTTCAATTTGATCGAGCTATACATCGCTATAAGAATCAGATTTGGCCGACTTTGCGACGTATCAAGCTGAAATTACCGCGCAATGCTCAATCGTGACTTTTTTACGTGCAGTTTGATAGGCGAATAACTTGGGTTGTTGCTCGTGCGCGGGTCACTTCCGTTAAAGTTCTAACACGCGACTAAAACGTGGGAATAACGAGGACGAGCTCGAGAATGACGGTGCACAACACGGTGCTTTGATACGCGTTTCTCAACGATTTGTAATTGGAGCAAAACACGTTTATGTATGTTCGTTACAATGAACGTTCCATAAAATTGTCCATTTTCCCAGTATCACATATACCAAAACTCAATCTGGACGTGTTATGACGGTTGCTGTGACGCAAGTGGCAGTAATTCTAAATAAAATTGAGCAACTTAATTACAAGTGAAAAGAAATGATAATTAAACTTTAATCTACGACTAATTGGCGTGCTATTTCAATATGTTGATATCTGAGGCTTGATTATTAATATATTTAATATTGAAGATTAAACAAACGCAAAAGCAGCAAGTATATTTAATAAAATTCCGCCACCGTATTATTGCATTTTCACGAAAACATTTGTAATAATGAAAAAATGAACAATTTATATAAAACGAACATTATTAATAATTTATGCTTAATATTCCAGTATTTTCGTATTGCGATGTAAAATATGAACGTCGGGGAATATTCGAGGCTACATAAATATATTATTCCACCAAAAGGAATTTATATATTTTTTCCGGCGCGTTAACCGATAAACAATTAACCGATAAATAGCGTCATTATGGAGTACTATTGATCGCGATGTTCCGCATACAATCACCCCCATGAATATACCAAGCCAGTCCTATAACCGGTCCCTAACCGAATATCCAAAGGGAGAAAATCGCGCCTTGCACTCGATTGCACTCGAAACGCACGCACGCTGCGAGCCTCACACAGAGAACTTCCGATTTAGTTTCGTCATAGAAACGCATGCCTGATTGACTGATATGTACATGTATGTGTATGCGGGTGTTAACGAGGATATAGTGTCTGGATGCATACACACGATCCACACTACGTACACACGCACACGTATACATACGACACGGACCGTGCATGCCAGCAATTCTCGTATTGTCGATAGAGTCCCGAGTCCTCCGGTCGCACGTAGTCGACGGAAAGGAGCCAGGTAGACATTACGGACGGAAATCGGAAGATCTCTCCGATCCGCGAGGACTTGAATTAGTCGAATATTGCAATCGCGGGTACGTAGAATCCGAGGAAAGCTGCGGACGATCCTGCCGGCGATTTTTAAGTTCCTCCTCCGTTCGCGGACTGAGTGATTGTCCGCCGAGCGAAACAAGGATTCTTCTGGATTCATTACTCAGCGCGGTCGTTCGCCATTTACAATCCTAAGGAAGGGAAGCGCGAGTTCCGACGCGCCGCATAGAAGAAGCGGGAAGTCTCGGGAAATGAAATATGTCGCGGCGAAAAAAGTCCGTGGAAAGCTCTTCCTCTGTCTCTCGTCTCCTTTCTCCTTATTCCGCTCGCGCGAGTTTTCCACTGACACCGGCGAAGACAAGGCGCTCTCGCGCCATACAAGCGTCGTAAATTTCAGGTTCGCCCTTCTCGAGAGAATCGTACCTCATCGAGAGAAGGAATGGCGAGGCGCGCTGCCTCCATGCAGCCGCTTGCTTGTCGACAGTGGCTTTATCTCGGAGGAAAGGCGTCCGGTCGAATGTAAGAAAGTTACCGAGAAAGTTGCACGTGACGCAGAAGCGGAACTGTCGCGATATCTCTATCCGGACTTTTCGAAAAGTCGCGGATATTAATCCGCGACATTGTCCGCGCTCGGATAACGCGGTTCGCGTTCTCGCGCGAATGCGAAACGACTGCAAAGTCACGCAACTTGCGTTTGAGTTGGACTGCTCAGATCGTGCACTAATTTTTTCGGTATCGTGGACCGTTCAAAATTGAAATTTGAATGACGGCGGAAGTGCGGGCCATTAAGCCGGGACGCTGGTTAAATTGAATATCATGTCGCGAATCGGTAACGTAAACGCTCGACAATCTACCGTGTCATTAATAACTTTATTCACGATCAATCACACAACCAATCTAGAGCTCGCGCTCGTTTTTATCGCGACTGCATGTCTTCTCTCCGCATCGCTCGGAACAATGTGAACACGAGCACTAATGACGCGTTAATAATCCGGAAAACAGAAGCGCTGAAATACACTCGTTTTAGGGCTTTAGAGAACTATTTTCATCCCAGGGAAGCCAAAGAGGCGTGATACATTAGTCACTTTCGGTATTAAAACGGCGCATAAATCGTCCCGCGCTATCGAACGTCGAACTGCTATCCTTACCATTCATCCCCCGGAATAAACCTTTCATTGCCGTTTCAAAAATTACTTTAGTCCATAAATTTTCGCACGCGATGAAAAATTTCTACTCCAGCCTACAATACAGTACATAAATAGTAAATGTATAATTTTTGAAGTTAATTCTTCAAGCAAGCAGAGTCGGACAAGTTGCGTGACTGTCGCAGTTAACGTTCCCGACGAGAGGTCCGCAGGATCCGATGTCACGGTAATGCCGATCGAAGTAGAAATTATGTCGGACTTTCCGATGCACTTCCGACCGCGGCGCAGTGGGACCACCGGAAGTCCCGCAGCGAATTCGCATCCCGAGGAGGAGGAACTGTCGTAAAGACGCGCCGCGACGCCGTCCGGGAGCGCGACGCGTCCGGACCGCTTCGTCGCGAGGCGCGACGCGAGTACGACGCGGATATAACCGACTATCGGGCCATAATACAGTCATTTGGCCGACTAGTAAAGAGTAACGCGGCTGACTTAGCCGGCGTGTCCGCGGGTGGTTTTTACGAGACCCTTAAAGC
Organism: Ooceraea biroi; assembly: GCF_003672135.1. Taxonomy (NCBI): domain Eukaryota; kingdom Metazoa; phylum Arthropoda; class Insecta; order Hymenoptera; family Formicidae; genus Ooceraea; species Ooceraea biroi. The sequence goes on from NC_039511.1 coordinate 4,996,383, forward strand.
GGACTTAAACGCTCGTTCGGCGCCTCCATCGGCTCCGAATGTGCCGCGTAAATTTTCAGACCAACATTACGACGAACTTACCCCGACGGCATTCGATAAGGCTATACGGACCGCGATTGGATCCCGTAGATCGATGTAACCGCCAAGCCGCACTGACCCCGAACGCGTCTAATAATGCACGTGGATGGGAGGGAAGGAGATCGGGAGGCTACCGTGATATATCGAGTTTAGATTTCTAACACGTGGGATCGGCTGGGATTTAGGGAGGATCTCCCGCTCGGCGTTGCAGCGACGATAAAGGATTTACGAGTGGAATTTTGTTCCCCGGGGTTGTAATGGGTTTTCTGACGAAGATTGAATTCGGGCCTCCTGGCGCTTTTTTTCCGGACCTCTCTGGACCGCCGTTTCTCTTCTCTTTCTCTCTTTGTATTTCTTTTTTCATTTTTACAACCGATGCGACCGCGAGATTCGCACGGAGATCATTTACGGGCTCCTTTTGATTCGTAGACGAAACGCGTCGACGGGGAATGTAGAATGAATCCATTTGGAGTGGTACTTCATCGTAGTGAAGGGAGGAAGTTAAAGGGGAGCGATGAATGTTTGAAAGCGAGACGAGATGTATGGCGTTTAAACTTACTCTCACGTTTTCTGAATGATGACTTGGAAACAGCGCTCGTACGAATTACTAGCTGCCGCCTGGAGAATGCACTGTTCTACCTTGCAAGGAAGATTAATAGTGGGCACACGCATACTCAACTATCAATGTATATGATCATTACTACACGAAATAATTAAAGCTCTAAATTGAAGCTTAATGTGCGCGTTTAATGTGACGCATTTGATGCAATATCATGTCGCTGAAAAGAACTCATCTCCCCAATGTTGCTTACGCGCTTTGTAAATAGCGTCGGCTTTCAGTCACGGCGGAAATACCGGGACACCCTTCCGCGACGAAGTTGATCGCGTTTCATCCCTCAGCCGTTGTTCCGCCGAGGGATTTTTCGCGCGACACTCTCGCCGCCTGAGACAAGTTAGTGCTTCTGGATGCGCTGTAAAAATTTCATTTTCGAAGTGTATTATCCGACCGGCGGGAGACCGGCGCGCGATTACACGATACATCTTTTAGTGGCACTGAGAACCGTTTTACGGTTACGACGACTGCAACGCGCTTTACGACGGAGCGTTGATGCCGACCGAGTGAGATCTTCCTCGCAAAAAGTCAGTTCAGTGTTTAGCGACAGTACGCACTGCACGTTGCACTGCTAGCGTTAATTGTTAGTCTCATGAATGTCGCATGCTGTCGAAGACGGGAGCACCGGGATGACACGACGTGTACCGCACGTGTCAAGCAAGTTTTGCACCGACTTCCTGTCGGGAAACACGCGCTATTCATCGGAAACACCGCGCGGAACGTACGAAGCCACAATTTCGAATGTTCCACGCAAGTGAAATCGTCGAATCTGAGCAAGTTCGACGAGATAAGACTCCCAGAGCACGAACTTCCGGCGCTCCTTGGGACTCCGTCAAAGATCCGAAAGCATAAGGGTTTTCGGGGATTTACGGGAAACGCCGAGGAATCCGGAGGTACAAGGCATCAAAAAGAAAAACCGAGAAACCTTTCGCCGTTATTTATAGACAGATTACTCCGCCTCGCTTACTTCGTCGCATGCGATATCGGAGATTTATTGGAGCGAAGCGGGGCAAAACTTGGTTGGACGTGTGCGTAAAGGTATAACCCGGAGAAGCCGCGTTTCCCATGATTCTCACAGATCATGATACGGCCCGCGCGACATTCACATAACGGCATAGTCACGATATCACGCGACATGTTTATCAGCGCATTCGATCATGAACGCTGTTACCATTCATCCCCCTTTTCGGATCATCTCATCACGCCTAATCGTATATCGCTATACGTTGCAGAGTGCTCCGGGAGAGTCGCGTACAATCACATCGCGGGAGCGTTACCCCGCAAGTAATTTCCAGTCCATCTTTCCTTGGCGAAGGCGTCGTATCGCCGATCTGAAATTTCCGAGGTGCACGGAAAATTCAAGTAAACATGAATCTCTCGGGCCAAATTCCCGCTAAGGAAAAATTGACGTCGGATTCCTTGGGAAAGTAATTCGCCCGCGACGCGCATACGGCTCTCCCGGAACACTTACATTACATATATATCTAATGTATAGTATAAATATGAAATTAAATATAACCATGTTTGGATCTCTCGGATTCAATGTCCCAACGGAGGATTGTTCGGACCGTGCCGGTCTTGCTATCTCTCCCGACTCGAGTCTTTGGATCCGTTTGATCCGGCATGGTCGAGTGGTGAAAATATTTGCTCGATCAGCCCCTTTGTTCCTCGCGCATTCGACTCGTGCAAAGAATGCACCGCGCAACGTCTGAGCATAATCGCGTCTCGATAGAAATCCTCGTGGACCCATAGATCACAATTAAACGACGCGACCGCGACCGAGCCGAAATTTTCCGCGTCGCGGAACGCGGCGTCGTCGTCTTGCCATTACTCACGATGATATCGCGGCGCCGCGGCACGATACCGTCGTTTTCATGCGAAATGACGTTTATCGTAATTGCCCGTCCGGGCGCATTGAGCGCACTAAATTTCCACGGCGCGCCCGTCCGCTCTATTAATTACCTCCTGATAATCTCGACTTGTAATTTACAATACGCCGGAGGAGACCCCCATCAAAAAATCGCACGTCGCGCACCCCGGACGGTAACGCGATCTCGCAACGAATCGCGCTCGATTAATCGCCCTCGCAAATGACTGATGGTCGCAATCAGTGACTAATTAACCCTTCGCGCATCGCCGTGGCTACGTTTCCGTGACGTCACGTCACGGAAACGAAAATGACCCGCCTTCTGCAACGGTTATTTGATCGATTCGCGAATAACATTAATTCTTGAGTACCGATCATATTGAAGATTAATCGTAATAACAGTAAAAATAACGCGATCAATCTTCGTCGCTGAACGGGGAAACGTGCGCTTTGAACTGTTTCGCGTTTCCAGGGTTGAAACAAGCGCAGGAGAAACGATTTTTCCTTCCAGAGAGAACCCGCGTTCTCCAACACGAAAAGAGTCCCGCGTGTAATCCCCCTTTTACTGTCGAGCGATTTTGTTCTCTATTTTTTTATTCTTTTTTTTCTTGATCAATTGTGTAAATGTGTTTATTCTTATATTGACTCAATGATGTTATTCTGTGGTGCTTTGCATGTCTCTATTGGACTCTGCATGTCGTATAGGGCATCGTAAGTACTTACTAAATGAACTCTCATCATGAGACTACGAATACACACGACACTTTTCAGACGCCAATCTTGTCGCCGATGGATCCGCGGATCCATCGATCCTTGGACGCACGGGTTCCCGGAGCTTTGAATCCAGGAATGCCGAGTCCCTGGATCTCTAGATCCAGGGGTCACTTGATTCCTGGACGTTTTCAGTTTTCAAGCCGCGAAACCTCGTATTCTCGGATCCTCGGATCCGGGATCGCAGGAGAACCTTCTTGAATTCTGGCGTCCAGGAATAATGCGTGGATCGTTTGATCCTCGAATATCTTTAGATCCTTGTACACACAAGTAGTAGAATCTGCGATCGTCTCCGCGACGACGTTTCAGCAATTTACATGAAAATGCGATCGAGGAATCTCGTTCCGCTGAGCCGTTTATAAAGCGCGATGCAAGTGCAAGTGAAATAAAGTCAATATTGCCGCGAGCAAAGCTAGGGTACGGACGAACAAAACAGGGTACGATGAAGGGAGACAAGGCAGGGCATCGATCCTGATCGAAGGCAAGCCGTTACAAGAATATGATCAGTAAATGCAAATATTCCAAACAACAAAGTCTCGAGAAAGAGAGACAGGACTCTCTGCAGACCTCGATCCGGAATCGGTCGATCCACGAAGCCAATTGTTTGAATGCCTAAAATCCCTTAAAATAATTAAGAATAACGCGAGGAGATCTCAGGATAACCGGGAATCTCGAGTACGTGCTCCTCAAGACGATTCCGTTCCGAGATCCGTATTTCTGCTCCAGCACGGGAACTTTGCCGACACGTATACAACTTCACGGTTCGATGCTCTGAATACAAAAGAACAGGGCCGGCAAGGGGAGAAAAACAGAGGAACGAGCCTTCGCCGATCGATACGATTTCAAGACGCGGAAGAGAGTTCTCTTCCTCTCCCCTTAATCTTCCGCCACACGGGCGAGCCCTGTCGTTCTCGCTATCCCCATTACCTACATTTTTATTAATTTATCCCAGCGTAGGCACCCTAGCAGTAGCGATGTATCGTTATTAATCTCGCCTTTCTCGTTCGTTCGGAGAGATGGCCCGGCTAACGATCGCCGATCGACTTTCGCTGCGAGTTTTCCCTTTTCCTGTATCGCTTTCTCTCTTTCTCTTTCTCCTCTCTCTCTATCCCTTTTCTCTCAACCTTTTTTCGTCTCTCCTCTTGAGCTCTCTCTGTCAATATTTTTCTCCCGCAATGCCTCAGATGCCTAGTTAATCCGCCTTTTCGTTACTTCCCGGCTTTCCCGTTGGCCTCGAGCCTCGAACCTGCAAAAGAGAGATTAACGAGGGACGAGCAAAAAGAACGAAAGGGAGAGTGGGAAGGAAGGCGAAATAAATAGTTGGCGAAGGAGGAGGAGAGACGGAAAAGAGAGAGATTTGTGCCACGAGGGAAATGTCGACGGCATTTGGCGGACACGGGAAAGAGGGAGAAATGACTTCCATGGATTTTTCCTGCGCGAAAGCCGATGTTGTTCTAACCCAGAGCTGCATAAACTCCATCCTTTTAGTAATATTATCCGGCCAGTACGAGATTCGTGCGATTTTGCACTTACGTATGTGCGCTTGCAAAAGACGCAACGATTGAATTCGAGAATTTTTCAAAGTAAGCATAAACTCTCGAATATTTTCCTTCTGACTTTACTTGGCTTCCTTATTTTCATATTATAATGACCGCTCGCTTTTTCGAGTCGTGTCGGTGAACAACGTTACATACACCTTTATCCGGGTGCACAGAAAGAGTCCAGGGAATTGCGTCTCCCTCTTCCCGTGTTTGCGTGGATCGAGAACACTGAAAAGTAATTCTCCAGCGTAATCATCGGATTTCGTGTTTGCCACTGTTTCTCGTCTTCCTATTTTGTAGATTTTCTCTTCTTTCCCGACTGTTCTCTTTCATTAAGCTCGTCCATGAACAGCGAGAACCACATCGATGCCACGAGCGTCATGAATAACTAACTGCCACCTCGTTAATTACCTTTTCACTTTTTTCTATCTCTGTAATCCGATCTGGCAGGAGTTATATAAGGAAACGGAAGTGTTCATTAAAGCTTTGTTACTCGCCGACCTCTCGAAATTTTTCAAAGCCGCCAGTTTTTTATTCCTTTGCTATTACTTCACGATTTTCGCGAGAAGAGCGCAAAGACATCTTTTCGCGCTTCTCTCGTGCTGCCGAAATCGTGAAAGAGACTTGGCTGTGTTCCCACTCGAGTCGCGAAATTGAATTTTGCAGTTTTTCCGAAATATCTCATAAGTCACGTATTCTGTCAGAAAACACGCAGATTTTTCATAAGAATGGTAGACGTATTCTAGAACAAGCTTGTCAAGTTCCATTTACAAGGCGCCCTTTATCTTTTAGAAAAGTTATTTTTTAAATTTCATCTTTCTTTTTTTCTGGTGTAGCTACAGTCTGTCGAAACGACGACAAATTAAAAGTTTTTTATTTCTCATTTTAAAGGATGAATGATATAGAAATAGCAAGTCGAGTGCAAAGATATTTTAAAATCTTCAAACCAGAACATTGATTTCGGTGTATTTTCATCATGGTTCTGCTCTGATATAACGGCGTGTCCCATTTTATGACAGAATACCAGAAATATTTTCAGTTTCTTGTATCGTCGTGTACGGTATCGTCGAAAAATCATGAACCGACAAGCAAGCTGAAGTATAATATATGCGCCAAAATTTCAATTGCTTTATCTTGATGACAATCAAATTACGTTAATATCTTATTTCGTTAGTCTCTATTATCCCACAATAACATCTTGCGCGATCCAATAATTTCAAATTATTTATTTCTGTCCAAATTTCTGAAATACTTGTCAAAGCTCAATCGCGTTGCATGACTTCCTGTCGAACCGCAAGAGAAGTGCAATCGGGCACTCCGAGTGACTCGAGTGAGGAACGTAAATTATGCGTGTCACGTAACGTTGCCGCTTCCGTGAGCCGCTAAGGGTCACGTCCCAGTCACGCTTTTTTCCTCCCTCGCACACTGTCTCTTCCTCTGCAAGTAATCCATTTCATCTGTTGTCCTCGTCGCGGCGCGAGTTACACGGAGCTTCGTTAACGCCGAGCTAATTGTGACGGTGCCGTTCTCGCGACCAACCCTCTGAATTTCAAGTGTTTTTTACTTTAAGCGATCTCCCGGGGATCTCTTAGTATCTCTCCGACGCGATTGTCATCTGCACAAAGGATTTCATTTCTTGGCAGATCACATGGATCTCGCATCGCCCTTGTGCCCTTTTACATACGTACACTATTCGCGATCGATCCCACGAGGCTTCGCTCGTGCGTGTTTCCTAAATCAGATACTGCTCGCGGAAAATAGCAAATCGATCGAATATACGAGAATCAATTTACGAGAACTCGTAGACACGAGTCTGAAGACGAAACGGAAACTCGGTAGCTCACTTCGTGAACTCCGCGCCGTCTCTCCCAGCTCGCTCCTTCATCGTCCAACTTTCCCGGATCTCCTCGACTTTCCTCATTTTTCTCGCTTTCCGTGTTTTCCCGTGTAGAGGATTAACGGCGTCCAGATTCGGCGCGGTTCATGTAAATCCCGTTACGCTTTAATCCGTGAGAAACCACCCCTTTCCATCCGCCATGATTGACGCGTAATGGAACATTGATGACTGCCGAGGTGGACGCCATCGAACAATCCCGACGCCTCGACGTCGTTTTCGTCGTCCTTACGCGTTTCTTCCTTTCTTTTTTTTCTATGTGTTTCTTTTGCTTTTCTTATTTGTGTCTCGTACTTCCCGATGCGGCTCCTCGTAGAAGCGAGGCGAGCACTGCGCAACCGATCGACAGAAATCTTTTCTCTCCGTGTAGGAAAAGGAGGACGGACCGGTGTACAAGTTTTACGAGACCATCCGCGATTTCGGGGAGGATATTATGAGCAACATCAATCGCCTGCGTGACGTGACCCTCTTCGCGCCCAGCAATGCCGCGTTGGAGAAGCCCGGCGTGAAGCAGATCCTGCAGGACAAGAAGCGCGTCAAGGAGATCCTCAACCTTCACTACGTCATGGAACGACTACCACTCGACATAATCAAGCAAAAGAGTGTCAGCGAGGTGAGTCCGTTTTCTTCTCTCTCTTCTTACATATGGTATATGACATCGAAATCTGCATAATACTGTGTAATACGATTCATGATCTATCTTCGGAGCATTCGTGTCTCGTGTATGAAATACCGTTTTTCAAGTGACTTCGCATATCTATCTGCACATTTTGTTATTTTTATCTAAATACACGTATCTACTTTGTGCCTGCGCATAAGATTTCTATAAATGTGAATAACGTTGCTTCTTAATTTAATATAGAATCTCTCCTCGCGTATTCTCTCGCTGGTAATACGACACTGTTATACGTCAACATGACCACATACGGCAACAGTTGTATCACGTTTATTAACTAACTTCTTTTTGTTTTCAAAGTTAAACATAACAACCGACAAATCGGCCGACAAGACACACGGGGTAATTACAGATTCATACAGTTTTCAGTGTATCTTTTTGTTTTTTTCCTTTTTTGCGTAAATTGTTGGTGAATTTTCTATTTGCATCCATTTGCACTGCAACCGCTTTCGTGCGTTTTTTTCGATGTTGAACGTATTACGAGCGCGAAACGAATGCGAGGTAACATCGCCAACACTAACACACCGCGCCGGGCATTCGGCAATCGATAGCGTCAATAAATCTCTCCCCGCCAATGGCTTTAGTAATCGAACGCCAAAGAGATTTCTATTCTTGCCGCAATACACGATATACGAGGTGATCGGGAAAATCGCGTTAAAATTTAACGGGCGCCGTTTGACACGTCGACGCTCGACGTCGCGAATTCTCATTTCGCGATTCCGCTCCCGTTCGTGCTCCTTAAGTCGTATCCTTCAGGATACTTCGAGACGGGGTGAGTCAGGTGTTTACGCGAATTCGTCGCGCACTCGTTTCGCATTATACAATCGTACGATCGCGGTTTCGCCGGCTGATTCCTCCACCACTTCGTATATCGAAAGTCGTATATCGGATGCGAATAAAATTGCGGAGAGATTCGAGAGTCCGCGGAATGGATTTCCGCCGTTTCGTCAGCAACGCGGTGTAATTGCGCATTTTGCGTCGAGGACAGAGCAGCATTTCCACTTTTCGAACGAAAACATGACGACGATGGCAAACGGAAGCGAGTTCACCTGGCCGAATGCGATAAGGAAATTCGGCTCCCTCGGATTAAGTGGATTGGAAGATAAAAAGTTTCGCGGGAGAGGAGACGCTTGACGTCATAACAACGTGCCGGGGCTGTTCCGCTCTTAAACTTTGCGCGAAGTCGACCGGCACGTCGGTTCGTTTTCGCACTTTTCGAGGCTCATTATCATCCAATCAGCATGGCAGAACTTTTCGTCGGAATAACAAAAAGCTCTCGGCAATTTTCCGCCAGCTTCCGCTTTCTCGCGCCCCCGCTCCGCGTTTCTCTTGCCTCTGTCTCTTCGCGTTCGTCCTCACTTATTTTTACGCGTCGAGAACGTCTTCACTTGGTGAAATTGCGGAAGCTGCGAACCCCTCCGCATTCGGCGAGCGTTATCTCTCTATTCGCAATCACGGCTAAGCAATCATTGCTAATTATTTGTCGCTTCAACATCTTGAATTTTTCGACGACAGTTTACGTTGTTGTTGTTTTCTTTTTGTTACGGCAAAATAATGAGATCGCATGTAAAATTATTCTTGTTATCCGCTTTATCAATCATACACTTCGCGGAGCATTTTCCGCGCGGACCGGAAACGTCTCGTTAGCGCACGCGAAAACTCAATTAACGGCAAGTGCCGGCGAAAATATCGCGAACGCGATGCTCCGGCAAAGTCAACAGAGAGACGTAATCGCGGGGACGCATCGCGTTTACCGAAGCGACACTCGCGATTTGTAATGTTAATCTTATCGTTATTAGCGACACTCATTGCCGGGGTTCGCACACAACGAGAAAATATCTGGCAAACACGATGATTAAACGGAAAAAAAAAACGCAAAACAGATACACGTTGCTCTTCTCGCGACATAGATGAATTCCTGGGCAGAGAGAGAAAGAGAGAGAAGGAGATAGTTGGGATAATTCTCGCACAAAACCGATAAATTCCTTCCTGAAACGCTCTCGAATGGATTCGAACAAGTTTATTGGCTTTGCAACATTGTTTGCAGATTTTCCTGTTATCTATACGCACTGCCGAATTTATAGGGTGCCGCGCCAGTGGGACGCGTCTCGCAAATCCGCGGTGAAAAATCATACCCGGTCGATTGCGCCCCGTGGGATCGCGAAAAAAGAGGAGGGCGAGTGGGGAAAGATATCTGAGCAAATCGCATCACGCAAATGTTCAGTCGGAAAATACGCCGGCATTTGCGATGGAAATCCTCGTAGCGCTATCAGGTTGCAGCTTACAGACAAACGAATATGTAATATCGGAATCGGATGTATTAATCCTCTTCTCTAATATTCATGCGACACCGCAACAGCGAGAGGCCAATTCCGGTTTGAAGCAGCCAGCCAACTCGCATATCGGAATTTCTTTCGAGGGAAATTCTCTTCGATCGGAAAGCGTACTATCGTAATCACTTGATCATCTGAAAAAATTCATCATTAAAGTGATTCATCCACCAAGTCGAGCACTTGGAGCAGGATAACATCTCGCTGAAACGTGTCGTGATTTCAATTCGCTCTTACGACCGTTTCATTCTTTCGAAACATTTCAATCTCGATCGTTTCCACCGAGCGATTACAATATCTGTCTCTCGAAACGGAAGCACCAGGTTGCAAGATACCGCAATATAGTCGAATATTACCGCGCAACGCGAAGTCACTTTGTTTCACGAGCGTGCTGTGCGAGCGCCTGGAAACTGGTAGCGTCTAATATCCTGCGGGAAAACTCTCGGAGCGAAGGGCATGTAACACGCGATGCTTTCCGGCGCATCTCGGCGGCGATGCATCCTCTCTCTCTCTCTCTCTCTCTCTCTCTCTCTCTGTCTATGTCCTGCATCCTATATCCTACATATCCTATACGTCCTCGCAGTCAGCTGCGGAATTCGTGGCCCCGGCTGCATTTCTGATATAATACGTATTATTTCGAGACTCGTGTGTAGCGAACCGTATCCTTCGCGATTAAGTTTCCGGGACTTGAGGCGATCGCAGGAATTTGATTTCGATGTAGGAATTCCGCACGGCCGAAGGAAAATTCTTTTCCGGAGATCGCGCCGCGCGATCTCGCCGAATCCATTTCACCTCTCTTCACATTTCGCTTCTTTGAGCTTCAAATAACAGTGAATATTAACAAGCCGCTTTCGCAAGGTACTAATCGACCGGATAAAGTTTGCGACGCCTGTAGGAAACTTAGCGCAGCAATTTCGTCGAATGCGACGTGCTCTCCGATGGAAAAGGAATACGTTCGCCTTAAAATCCAAGAGAGAAGCCCGCGAAAGATTCTCTCCTCTAAATTACGCGGGTGGTACCGTCATTGGGGCAGATCGATCCTGCGGCTTCGAGCGCGCGGATATCGAAATCCTCTCATTGGAGAGGCCGAGTGAATGATCGCGCGAAACGAGCGTTTCCAGCTCGGTAACGCGCGCGCATTAATTCACCGTCGAATCGGATTCGCGCGAGAAAAGCACCGCCGCCGGTGACTTACGAGCTCAACGACGGCCAGAGAGAGAAAGAAAGCGAGAGGAGGTCGGCGCGCACACTCGTCGTTTCGCAAAATTAATAATTACAACAATTACTAGAGACGGTTAGCTACAAATCTATCGCGTTCGCGCGGCGCGTCGATATCTCGATCGCGCCGCGCCGCTCGCAACATCGATATCCTGCGCTATGAACGCAATTACGCGAAATCTCCGATACAGCTAATTACACTTCAATATCCATCCAGCCGCTTCAATCATTCAGCAGCGCCGATACGGGATGTTGGCTTTAATTACTCCGCTCGGTCGTTAATAAATTAACGTTCGATCACTATAAATAAATACTTGGCCAGGCGTATACGAGAGGTAAAAGGATATGGTGGTCGTAACGTCGCGCGATCGCTCGAATCGCGGTAATTCGATCAACCGCGATGTAAACCGTCACCGTACACGGTGGCTGAGAAGTCACGAAGCGTGGACGAACGTTTTGACGTTTTTGCAAGGTTCGTCAGGTGGATCGGCAAAGCGTGAAAAGCGAAAATCTCGACTAGGCAATTCGATTGTGCCGGAGTCACGATGCCCGCGGCGCGGCGCGAGGAGGAAGCGACAGGTCGAGGCGGCGTACTAATTAATTTACGAATGGATTATCATAAAAGCGCTACGAACAGGTGCGCTAATACCGATTCGCTAATTGCCGGTAGTTACGGCGCATCGATCGGTAATATCGCTGTTATTTACTGCGCGCATGGACGTGCGTACCAATATTGACTCTACCGAGCCTCATGCAGTGCGCAACGGTGTATATATTAATCATGGTAAACAAAGGGTAAATCGCTCTTAATCGCGAACAACGCTGTTTCCGTGCGGCATGACATTTTCGCATGGTCGTCGCCGCGTGACCGGTCGTTGATTAGGAAATTTCAGCCCTTCGCCTCTGCTGTGTCAGTTCTGAATCCCTGGATTTCAGGTGTCCGGAGATTCCCGATTCCCAGCTAAAATATACATTATATACAGGCACAACGCGTTCGTACGGTGCTCGAAATGGTAACTCCGTGCGTTCACAACGGAAACGGTTTACACGAAGCCGCGTGCACGCTCGGATCGAGAGAGAAAATAATTAATAACCACCGTTCGAGGATAACGATAAGGCCAACAACCCCCGCGGAAAAATATGTCGTGCGTCAACGCACGCACGCACGCGGGTGGACGATGCTTCACGCACGTGTCTCCCTTTTTGTTGTCTTTTTTTTTCTTTTTATCCGGTCCGATTTGCATTAAGCACCGCACGCACCGCGTGTGTGCCCGCGCACCAATTTATCGCCGAGATATGTTTTACACCGCTTTCATGCTTTATGCCCCCGCGGCGCGTACGCCTCGGAAGAGCCGCCCGTACGCTGATGAAATGATAAAGCACTGCGCCGGAAGAGGAGGCACCGCGAAACGCGTCGGGGGCCACGACGTAAAATTGAATTTTATTCGCGATATCGCCGCGAAACTGTTCTCCATGCCCTCACCCCGGCACTCCCCCGTGATCCCTTCTCGTCGGTATCTCGCTTTCCACGTTCATATTTTAAGGACGCGCGCGTATGAAGTATACATTAGGGCACTCGACTGTAGTTTAAATGTTGGCTCGATGTATGGAATTATAATTGATGTTGCTTAAATCAGAATTGTTATTAATTTAAGTAGGTATCGTGTCAATGTTCGTAACTGAATGGTAGTTAAAAACATATTAAACGAGCTCGATCTCTCTAGATTTCTCTTCAATTTTCATAATTATGATTGTCAGGGTTTTTTGATTCCCAATCTCGATCTTATATTTTAATTACGTAGTCACAACGTAATCCCCAATTTTAAATCAGACTATCCTCCTCGATAAACTCGCGATTTTGATTGTTCGATATTAATGAGATACGTACATAAATTTTCCAAATGGATTTCAGTCTGAGCGCAAAATGGAACATTCGCTATCTATAAGTTAGACAAGCCAATCGTGATTTCTTTTGCTTCGTTTGCCGTCTTTATCTTGTTCCTGCCACAAGTTTTATTCCGTTACTCATTCATAATTAACCTATTCGACGTTCCCTCTCGTGCAAATAAACTTTTCTTACAACTTCTCGTGCGCCTAATTGTTATTTGTGGAGAATGGCGAACGCCAAAAAGCTGAACGGATAAGAAATTAATTGCGTGGGCATATTGAAAGTACTAAGCTTATCAAGAACGATCGCTTAAAAGTCTTCTCCTTCTTTCTCAATAAAATTAAGAGCTCTTCGGCTTAAAGCGGAAAGTAGCTTAAAACTGTAAACCGGTCACGGAGAACGAAATGTTTCATTTACTCATGATCCACTTTTGAAAAACGTCGTGATAAATTTATAAATCACGTTTTAATTGCTCATTAAATTTTCGCCAGAGTGGATAAATGTACTTTTTGTAGTCAAGAAGGTACGTGATACTTCTTGTTTCGACGAAATTTTTAATCGAATCCTATCTAGTAGATTTATAAATTCCCTGGGAATTGCTTTACCAGTTCAACGATGCAGAAATGATGATACGTAACGATTCAACAATGCAGAATTTAGGATCTAAAGGTATTATCTCGCTTCCTTGAATCTCTTTACTTTGAGATACTTCCTCGAGTCTTATGTCGCAATTTCACTAAAGCAAAGTTGACATCAAATTCCTTCAGGGATGTACTGCTTGTCAGTGTCTATACCTTTTTTGGGACACTCTTCTCTCTCTCTCCTTTCTTCTTCTTTCTCTCTTTCTCCTTCTTTCTCTCTCTCTCTCTCTCTCTCTTCCTCTCTCTTTCTCTCTCTTTCTTATCCTCAGCAGAGAAGATCTCGCGCGCGGATGAACGTCAGGAAAGTAACCGGAAGTGGCTCTGAGTGCACGCCGGGAAATTCATGAGAGCTGGATCAGCCAGAAAAGGGATCGTTGCCTCTTGGCGCTCTCCATACCGAGCTGTTTCTCCCGACATCAGCAACGGAGTGAATGAGGGAAGAGAAAGCGTAGTGAAAGGAAAGAAAGAGAGAGAGAGAGAGAGAAGAGGGATGAAAGGAGGGCAAGGTGGAGGGCGCCGATTTGCAATCCGGACGATATTTGCAAGTTAAAAGCTCGCACCGCCGACTATAGCGCGACGTACGCCGCGTCGACCGGATAATCCAGCGGATCGAAGGGATTCGTTTCGCATCGCTATCATACGCCGGATCGCGCCGTCGTCTTCGCGACCGTCTCTCAAGATCAAATTTCGCGCCCGCCTGGGAAAGCGGATCGCGCACTCCGGAAGCGTCCCCCAGAAGAGGACGCCTGCGATTATGCGATTTTCTTTCGAAGATTGCCGCGCTGATGGCGCTCCTTTGACGTCGCCCTTCGTCGTATAATTACGGAATAAGAAATATGTTGCCCTTTCAAAGCGCGTGTTATTCCTCACGAGGGTGGGCGTCTCGGAGGGCGAATGCGGTTCTCAGCCGCATGATTGATTCCAAATGAAGCCGAATTTTGAAGCGTGATTGCCGGCTTTCCTCGCAGACTTGGGCAACCCCCTCAGACCTCTCCGTGATATTTATTGGCGCGTCGATGATTGCGCTCGCGACCGTGTGCACGCACAGTCAATCGCACAACTTCGCGAACACGAGAAACTCGTGCCTAACTACCTGCCTAGCAGAAACTTCCCTTCCCTCTCCATTCCATCCCAGTGTGCGAAAAATTCGACCCACATAACTTTTAATTCCCGATCTTCCTTGGTTGCGAGTTAAATTTGTGTGCGCGAAATCGCTCTCTGTGCACGAAATCGATTAACACCGATTCTCCAAAGGTGTCGCTTGCTCCGCATTCAACGTTCGCGTCGAGTATCGCTTTCCGCAATTACAAAATTTATTTCATTCATTAAATTTGTAGTTTGTCGAGCTTAAATTTTCATTATCAAAATTGCGAAAATTGGAAATCTCTTAAACGCGTGATGTGTCTTAAAACAGCTTTAAGATCGCGTGCCTTCGGAGGATCGACTTCATCTGTGCAGTGCCTAGCATCTTCGCTCTGTGTGAGGAATTCTGTCTTTTAGCTGTTTCTCTCTTTCTCTCTCTCTTTCTTTTTCTGTCTTTTTCTTTTCCTCTTTCTCTTTCTGTGTCCGCGCGTTGTTCTCTTCCATGCGCGCGGCAGTTTTGACATGTAACGTGTAACCGCTTTAAAAGCTCGCGCGTGACTGACGGTTAACGCGAGTCACGCGCCGCCTCGTCGCCGAGCATTCCCTCACAGAGACATGCTGGAATTCTTGCAGGTGTCGACCGCTGCCAATAAGCAGAAGCTGTTCTTCAATGTGGTGCAAACCCCGTTCGGGAATCAGACCGTCACCGTGGAGGGTGGCGGCGTGAACGCCACCATCATCACCGCCAACATCGCCGCCACCAACGGGGTTATTCACATAATCGACAGGCTTCTCGGGGTGCCGTACACCACTGTGTTCGAGAAGCTCAGGACCGACCCGATGCTCAAGTGAGTCCCCACCTCTCCGCCTCATCTTTATTCATCGCCATGCAAAAACGATCTGGTGGTCGTCAAGGGTCGCTTTGTGAAAAAATCTCGCGAACGTTGCGCGGTTTTTAAGAGAAAACATCAGAGGCGCGCACGTAAATTGGGTATCCATTATACGTACCTAATCTCGAACTCGGGGACTCGATCAATCATAAGTCGCCGTCGCGACTTTTTATTCGGATCAGATCTCTGAAACTTTCACGAGCGATATAATCGGAGATTTTGGAACGGCGTGTCGCGCCGCAACTGGGTCAGAGTTTTCTGTCTCCTCTTGCCGTGCTAAAATAGGAGATCTAAGACGCTCGAGTGTATTTGCGCGATAAAATGACATACTGACAGCGATTTAACTTTTACGAAATAAATATCTTTATCACATAAAATGTTGACATTTATCAGAAGAGGATTTCTCGTTTACGTGGACGCTTTTGCGCAAACACGCTCGAGCAAGCGCGCGCAAGGATTTGCCGCCTATGGATACGATCTTTGCAGGGTGCATCAGCGTCCACGCGCCTTATCCGCCCCCGAAAAGAAAATCTTATCCGCGCGTGACCTCCCCGATGAGCTCTCCCTCCGCACTGCTCGCCCGCCCCCGCCGTGCACCAGCCGGCTTCTCGTTCGAATTTAATTAAAATAACGCAACAAATCCCCATTCCAATTACCGCGAGCCCCCTCGGCGTAAAAAAAAACTATAACCGTGGAGTCTTACGCCCGGAATTGCATAGTTCCGCGGTGGAGCAGGGCACCACGTCGGACCTATTAAATTTGTAGCCGGCCGCGCGCCCCCGTGCACCGATATTGCCCCTTTGTCCAATTTAACGCCCGGCACTCGAAGCGCCACGCAAAGAGCAAATAAACCCACTCGTCGAGATTACTGGCTTGAAACGTACTACTGATTCTAAATCCGTCCCGTTTATCCTTAGCGTCGTTGTAGAATTCGGAAGCCCGAGTATTCGACGACCAGGAATATTCGTGACCCAAAGAGAAACCGAATATCCAAATATCACATCTTATTAGTTATCTCCAGAAGCGATCGGTTCAAGAAGTTGACGCGTCAGGAATCTCGATGAGTTTCCGCAGAAATTCGAGGATTCGTGGGTCATAAAACAACGTACAGGAAGTAGCCTTCCGCTTCTCAAAGAAAAAAATCTCCATGAAAGACCAGGAATCTCACGAGTTCGCGTTTAACAATCGTCGGGTTCAAGGACGCGAGAATATCCCTGAAGATCGCGGCATCCCAGGATCGAGTTCGAAGTCCGAGGTAGAACGAAGGCGGATCGAAGAGATCCTCCGCGGGAAAATTGTTTATGCACGCTGATCCAAATAGCTGGCCAACAATCGTGCCCCGGCACACGGTCGGCAGCTTTCCGCGCTGCGAAGAAAGCCGTGGATTATCTCCTGATTTAAAATTATAATTGATACCCGCGGAAGGTGGATTCTCCGCAGGTAGACTCCGAGGGGTGGCGGCGAGTGAGGCGGCTTTATAAAGAGCAGAGAGATCAAGCCCCGGTAGTAGAGCGCGGATTAAACCCCGTAAGAGGCGCGCGCGTGAAGGTGAGCTCCGGGGAAGCGGATAGAGTAAACATCGCGATGTTACCACGGTCTACTCGCAATCCCTGCCTCGGAAAAATTTCCGCGGTGCTTAACTCTCAGGCTCTGATTCAATTAAACCGATTTAAGTAGTGTGGATGAGGTATTATAACGTTATTTACGGTCTCCCCCTTTCTCGGGGATCGCTCTCGCAAAACCGCGATCCCCGCGGCGGTTATCGGCGTGAAATTAATCGCCGAATGCTTCTACTTGGTCTTTTTCAGCACGACCTACATCCTGGGCCAACGACGTGGGTTCAACGATCAGCTTAACGACACGACGAAGCGCTTCACGTACTTCGCACCACGCGATTTCGCCTGGAATTCTGCGAAGGTTGCTTATCCGTCAACCACCAAGAAGCTCTTCATGCCTGAGTACAGTTATCATGTTAGTATCCCTCCAAATGCACATCACGTAGATTCTTTGGCATTTGCACTCGAAGTTATTCGACTTCAGTCGGTCGAACTTCCGTATTTTCTTATCGCAGTCTCCTTACCTTGGATTCTACGTCTTGAAACACTGCTTTCAGTCCTTGACTCTGCGAATGTGTTCCAAATTTATTTCAGTCATTTATAAATAATTATTTGCTCATTTCCATTATTTTATTTATTAGTATTTTTTCATTATTCTCTGTTTTTATTATTTCCCATGATATTACTCTGCAGAGCAGAACTTTCTAATTGTGAAAATATTTAATTCATTTGCAGACGAAGCAGATCCTGGAGCGACACCTCGTAATATCGGACCATGCGTACACGATGGCGAAGATCAGAGAAATTAGCAACGACACCATTGTGCTGCCGACAGTCAGAGATTCCCTGAAGATTCGCGTCAAGGAACATGGCGAAAGTGAGTAGACTCATAGCGTACACGTTGTCAAGCTTCTAACCGTGCAGACATCTTAACGTCATCTCAAAGTGCCGCGGATTGTCTCGCGCAAATTTTTACGGCGGGAGGTAACGCGAGATTCCCGGCGTTCGAAATGTAAACTAGACTAGTGTAAATTCAAAGTGCATTAAGGAAGGGAAAGTTTCCTCCCTCGACTCTGGCGCGTTCCCTCGCGGAGACGCTCGGCTTAAACGTTAACTATCGAGAACGCTCAAACTGTCGCGTCTGCCTCGCGATTGTTCCCGCGAGCGAGACGCGGAACCATCGCCGCCTTACGTTTCCCGACTTGTCAGCGATACTCTCAAACCTGGTGCTGTCTGATTACATATAGATGGGAAGTACGACGAAAACGCAATCCGTCCAGACATAGACACATCCGGTGAGTGAGCTAAGTGTGAGTTTAAACGTCGCCAATCGGCGACAACACGAGCGCTTTCACTTTGTACGAGCAGCACTGTGAGCGTGAAGGAGAGCGTGCACACCTTCCCTCTTACGCACCGCGTTACGCTCGCGCGTAATATGTGCGCGCGAGATAACAAGGCTTACGCGTGACTCGCTCCGCGGGGTTCGTTCTTAATTGCTGGATCCTTGGATTCCGGGATGCTGGATAGATATCTACGTGTATCCCGCGTAGATTGCCGGGAACGCTCGGATCCCTGTGTACCCTTTGAACTTGATAGTCCAGCCGAAAGCAGAATTCTCCTTAAACTCGTTTCGAGAATAAAATTCTCACAAAATTCGCGAGAGTGTTTCACCAATTGGTGCGTCGCAAAATCTCTTGGTGATAAAAGGAGGATCCCCGGACTCCCGGAGTCTCGAGCTGGCTGGATCCTGGAACATTGCTCCTCGGATGCTGCCTTCGAGCAACGATTCTGATTGTCTCTGTACGCTTGCGAGTGATCGTACGCCAAGCTTTTACGCTTACGTTGACGCTTGCGCTTACGCATACGAGGGATCTACGAGCGGGATCTAGCGTGCAATGTAGTGTCCTTCGAGACGAACCTCGCCCGGCGCGGGATTGCCGAGGCCTCGTCCTCAGCGAGATTAGCGACAAGCCGTCGATGCTTCGTTTAATTTGATTTTGCATTATTTGTATTATTGCGTCGCAGTCTATATGCATCGCAGGCGTTCTCAAACTGCGTGTCAAAATGAGCCCATCGCATCTGACAATGAGATTCTCCCTCGTTACCCGAGTAACGGGGCTGCTAAAGTTATAATTCACTTGGAATACGCCGAGCAGAACGTCGTCGTCGAAGAAGGGACGTTTGAGAGCCTCTGCCACACAGCACCATGATCGAACTTCCTGTTAAATGATACAAGAGGCGTCGCGCGCACGATGGACGCTCCGCAAAACCCCAAGACCGTTCCGATTTTCACGACCAATTAGAACCGGGATTCTCAATGTCCTGCGGGATGCATTTGCACTCTGCGAGCGGCAATTTTCGTGCAGTCACAGGTGGATCCCAGTGGAGGATTTAACGGGGATCAAAAGTCGCTGAATCGAGGGAAAAAGTAGGCAAAGAGAGAGAATGAAAGAAAGAGCAAAAGAGAAGGAAAGAGAGAGAGAGAGAGAGAGAGAGAGAGAGAGAGAGAGAGAGAGAAAGGTAAAGAGGGAAAGAGAGAGAGGGTGACGACGCGAAACGAACAGCGCGGTGCGCGAGAAACAAAAGCGTATTAATTGCGGCAAGGGCAACAATACTCATTGTGAACGGCGGAATTAATTACGACGAGCAGTACGCTCATTGTTGCACGTAAATTAATTGCGACAACAACGGCGATAGGATATCATTACCTTTGTCGCGGGGAAACCGAGGAGCCACCTCGGTTCGTGTTACCATTTATTGTACGTCGCCAGACACTGCACAAACGTGTGAGCGCGTAAAACAAGGAACCGAGTCCTTCGCTCATGAGACAGGATCTGAAGTAATGAAGGAGGAAGAAAGAAAGAAAGAAAGAGAAAGAGAGACATACGTGCACAGAGAGATGCATCGGTAAAAGAAATGTGCTTTTTCCGTAATATCCAACACTAATTATTATTTAATAAAAAAAGAGGAATACGGTGACTGTCCAGTTTACGTAAAGATATTGTAATCTCCGGTCACGTGTGTACTTCTGTACGTTAATCCCATTTGCGCTGCACGTTGAGCCGCGGCAAGCCAGCTGCCCACCACCGCATCAGCATTAAAGCGAGAGTAATTTGTTATGTAGGTCGATACCAATTACACTTTCCCGCCGATTCGAGCCGGGCGTTTTGTTCCGCCCGCGAGGGAAACAAACGACACTCGCGGACATTAATGAAACCGCCGGGCAATCAGAACGGTTTTGTGCAATTTTAACGAACGACGGCACAATATTTCATTAGCTCGCCATTCAGCCGACTAATTTGTAACGGTCCGCCGAGAGCGATGAGTCCCCGCTGCATTCCGTGTTTTTCACGTAAGGTGCGAGACGCGTACGAATGGAAAAAAAGGAAAGAAAATTCCTTTCCGGACGAGCTGTCGCGAAGAGCGACGTCCGTTTCCGCAGCCGCAGCGCGAGAGTCCAGGAAATTCTCGAGCGGATACGGTGCATCCCCCATCCCCTGCGACCTCGCACAAGCGGTCTTTCACGTCGTCGTGACCCGATATGATGAATATCTGGCTGTGCTTCCTCGGGATTCCCATCCGTTATTGAAAATGAAGCATCCAGTCACTCGCCACGAGAAAATGTGTTACCGCGACGCGCCGAGGGATCGCACGCGGCAACGATCCTGACGTGAAAACCGAAAACGATCGCGCGCGCGTGTGTGGCATGTATGCATCGGCACCGCAGGACGATTTATTATGCACCTTTCGACCACCATTTAAATGCAAATTCCTTGATTACCCCCGGCGCTAATTGCTACGTGCCCGCTCGATCATTCGCTCTCGCCTGCGAGCGAATTTCCGAAGCGTTTTCTCGGCTCGCGCGAGCTTTGCGGAGGTACTCGAACACGGAATCACGGATGAGAAAAAGATTGAGTTCGGTGGACTCTGTTGTACGAGGTGAAGGTACTTCGAGAAGTGATGTTGCAAGAATAATGAGCGTATCGTCGAAACGTAATGTACGATAATAAATACGCAATGAACGAGAACTTTATCCGCCTCATGTTAAGGGTCTCTCTCTTTCTCTCTTCCTCTCTCCCTCCCTACCCTCCCTCTTTCTTTCTCTTTCTCGCGGTAGATGCTTAGATTTAGCTTGCAGAACGCTGCTAAAATTATCGATCTGCGAATTATCGAATTGTTCAATCCGCTGATTTTTATTTTTAGCACATCACAACGTTATATTTTAGGATATTCTTTAGATATATCGAGTTCTTAATTCGAGATCCGGCGATCGATGGATCGATGGATCGCCGGGTCCCAAGAGAGCTTTTTGCGTTTTGCATCGTCAACATCATCATTGTCATTCTTGTCAGCTCTCCATGTGTGCTTCATTTATTCACATCTATCTCGCGATTCCTCGTTCAGAAATCATCATCAGCTCTTCTTTTTCCAGGCTACCAGCTAGAGTGGAACGGCAAGTGGATACGAATCATGCGTCCGGATGTCGAGTGCACCAACGGTGTCATCCACGTGATCGACACCGTGTTGCTCAAGGACAGCGATGTCCGGGTGACAGGCGGCGCGTCGCTAGCCACCTTCGCACCCCACCTGATCATGATACTGATAGCCAAGTGGTATCTGTAAGAGAATCTGATTCGCGTCGCGTCTCATCGCATCTACACGCAGGTGCGTCTATAGGAATTTTCATGGGGCCGTCTCCGATCGTCCTCGCGCGAACAGCGGCGGCGGCGACGATGACAACAATGACGACGACGACGACGTTGACGACGACGATAATAATGACGACGATGACGACAACGATAACGACGACAATGACGACGATTACCACGATGGCGACGCGGGAAGGCACGGCGAATTAAAAGAGCGCGGTCGTACGTCCCTTTCGATCGTATCCTGCGTTCGAAAGGAGAATACTTGTCATCATAGTGAGTGAAGGCTGTGAGGAAAGCAATGAGGGAAGGGTAAAGTCGCGGAAAATCCAAAAATCTGGGAAAACCCGGGAGAACAGGAAACCAAAGATTCGAACTAAGAACCTAATGATCCGAGGGTAGCGGAATCGCGGGGCGGATTCGAGCGGGTCCGGGTCTGAGGATCATACATGTGACGTCAAGCGGTTGCGGACGGGGGTGGAAAAAGGGACAGGAAAATGTGTCCGCCACCAGTTTACGCTGATAGTGATCGCACATGGAACGAAGATGGCTCTCTCACACAGCGAGGGAACGACGGGGACGATGACCGAGCACTCACGATCGTACGGCCTCACAGCCAGGATAGCCTATTATTTATTGCGTAATCGTCCGTGGACGTAGCGGGACACTTTTACGGGTTAGAAGCGTTAATCGTACCAAATAAATGGTTAATCGTACCAAGTAATCTAAATAAATTTATAGAGGAGGGGCGGCGGAGAGGCAGGAAGGGTTGAGATTTCGAGGAACCTACTTCGAGTACAAGGGCAATGACGAACTGCAATCCCATGCAATTTTTAGCGAATGACGACTGACGCGTGAGGTACGAGTGAAATCGCGATCTTAATCATCGATCGTCGCTTAACAATTTTTTTTATTAATTAAATACATCAAATTGGAAAGATTTTACTTGATTCTACTCTTTCACGAAGTAAAACGTATTTACGATTTCTCGTCTGATGTAAATTAATTAATTACGCGTATATGATCGATCAACCGTCGTAATCGTGTCGTGATTTCATTTCAACCTCGCACGTCATTTTGTAGAGCTAATAAGAACTTAACATACCGATAAGCACCGGATAACGCACTGAGAACGAGACTCACGATTTCTTCGCGGAATCCTACGATTTTATACGACGCCAATCGTAAACGTAAAGTCCAGAGTCCCTTCCCCGCCACGCGACGACGGTAATAAAGCTAAGCGCCAATATTGATCGCTCTTTTCAATTAACGACAGTAATAAAGCCAAACGCAATATCAATCATCCTTCCAATCAATTAGCGCGGCGAACAAGTAAAGCGCTTGCCGAGCAAGAATCCATCTCGTGGATATTTCCACTTTGAAGTCCATCAATTTTTAGAATCCTCGTGTCCTCCACGATTCTTGGATCCTCAGACTGGATAATCGGATTTCGTAGGAGATCATCAAGTGTCCGTGAATCCTTCAATTCTTAAAACAAATTTTTAAATTTCATCAGCTCCTCAAACAGGATCGGGGCCTTGTAGATCCCTGCGGATCTCCGAGTGTTCAGCCCTACGGATCCTCGAATGTGGATCGATTGTCACGCATCAGCGTGCATTTGGCTGTATCGATTCGCGACAGCCGGCAGCGAAATCGAATCGGGCGGACGCGCGAGCACATCAATGTCCGTCAACGTCATCTCAGGTACACGCGGACGCGGGGGCGAACGTTTTCACCCCCCAGATAATGGTCGTTCTCTCCGAGGTATCGTATTTTCTCTCGACCCTTCCGTCGTCGCGGAAGGGTTAACGGCCGCCGCGGCCGCTCAGGGACGGCCCCGAACGACACATATACACACACACACACACCGCTATGTATCATATCGTACGACTACTTACCGAGAATACTGCCATGTGCGTTGCGCATATCGCGAGCTTGCGAACGAGCTTTTGTACGATTATTATTACCGAACAAGAGAGCCGGGGAGAGAAAGAGCTCCATCTCGAAAGATTCCTAAAAAGAACAGGCGCACTTCTAGCGAGTTATCAGGATCTAGAAGCATTCTGAATGAGAAAATGCATAAGGAGACATTCGACATTTTCCGCTCTCCTTACTCTTGTGGAAATTCTGAAGAAATTTTGTATTTTCGTGTATTCTGCAGCCCGATAACTCATACGAGGGAATCGGTAAGAGGCTCATTCTGTGGCACCAGGAAGATTGTTATCTAAATTAGATCAAAGAAATAATTAAATTGTCCAAGTCTATCAGGATAGCAAACGATGTATGGGGAGGATCAGTGTGAAGATCTAGAATTATTAAACTAATCCCGGTTTCGGAAGAACGGGAAAATTCCGCGTAGAGTCCGCGGAATGAGCTTTTATACGTTTCCCCGGATTCGCCTGTTTTTCTTTTTTACAAGAGGAAGACATTCCGTGACCATATCTACTTTCGGCGCACAGCACGCGCTATCGTCCCATCGTAATAACTGTGTCCCGATGAGCTTTCTTTCCCCTCCGCATCCAGCTCATCGCGTTATTACACGGACTGGCTGTCCGTATAGCGAACTTACCGTTAAGCCCCTTAGCTGTATGCGTGTAAGCAATAGCGAGGATACGCGCGATCGTCCCGTCCGGAAGTGGAAACTTCCAAAGATGCGGCGGAGACCGGCACAGGCCTGAGAAATGAAATGAAATCAAATGGAATTCAGATCGAAAGGCGGCAATTAACCCTTTCGCTGCTCGAAATCCCTTTCCCTGCTAGAGTTCCCGTTTCGTCGAGGGTGAGGTAAGTTTTCGAGAGTCTTGATAGACGTGATACCACGCTAATCTTCGACAGTTTCGCAGATGTTTCCCGGGCGGGTAATATCGCAAAATGCGCTTATTCGCGAGGGTTGATCCTTAGATTATCGAACCATTACGACTTACGCGGATTCTCACGGAGAGCAAGATTTCGCATTCATCGATTAATCGAACGCTGCCTCAGCGAACGGTATCGCGTAAGTTTGTCTCTACCGAGGAATTGAATATTAATTAATTGAATATTGAACGATATTGAATATTAAAGAACAAACAGGGATTCTCAATTAACCGTTCTCGCTGAGGCGAAACCGATTTCGTGAATCAAGTCCCGCGGACTTAGTACGTTGATAGGTTTTTCTGCAGTGAAAGGGTTAAGGAAGAAAGGAAGTACGAATATACCCGGCACGGAACACGTTCGAAGCTCGAAGAGGGATGAAGCCTCGAAATTTCGTTGTCCTCCTCGAGGACGAGGTGCAATGCGGCGAGAAGCGCAAGGTATAGTTCACGTTAAACTGATAAAACGCCGAAACCTAAATGAAAGACAATTGACTGATCGGATCGTCGTTAAGTTTTCAAACTGCGGTCCGGCAACTTGTTTGCGTTAATCGCGTATAAAGAGAGTGTTTGTAATTAGCGGCGCGTAATCGAAGCAGCCACAACCTTCTCCACGAAAAAAATTTGATTTAACAAAATAAAAAAAGACAAGTCGATGTTATACGTGTGTTGATATCAGTCTAATACATATATATATAAAACAAATAAATAAAGATATATATAATAAACAGAGATATATATTAATGAGGAAGAAAGTATCGATCGAAGGGACGAGCCGAGGAAAGACGAAGAGAGACCAGACTAAGAGAAAGAAAGAGAAGGAAGAAACAAAAATGCTATCAGATGATAACTTAAACTTGTTGTTGGGATGAATTGATATTACGAATTATTATTATTATTATTATTATTATTATTACAATTATTATCTATATAAAATATACATAAACTCTAATTAACACTGTTTGCTCGTTAGATGAACCAAATGGAAAACGAAAAAAAAATAGTGAAACTCTATTTCTCCGTGTAGACGTGTCTTAATGTTCAGCTTGCTCGGCAGCCACGTTTGCGGGCTACCGACGTAAGAGAGCTGGGTTTCTTCGGGGCTGCCATAAGTCGAAGAGGGACGTTCGAGTCCGCTCGGTACGCGGGTGACGAGATTAAACGGACTGCGAGGCTTACAAGTTTTCACGCTCGTAGGTGAACGTCGTATACACGGAAGTAAGATGCACACGCCGCCGGTGTTGTTACCAGAACGCTGCGAGAGAGGACGAAGAGAAACGTTGAGTTGAGGAATCGACTACCGTCCGCGACGGGTCCGACTGATCGCATTTGAGAATTTCTGCTTGAGAATTTCGACGTGCTCATCGTGGATGGATGTACGTTAATACGTGAAAAAAGAGATCGTAGAAGAATGTTGCAAAATTCTAAAGACTCGAGTTTCTTCTTGCCTGGATCCCGCCGATCGATGGTAGTCGATCGGAAGAGAAGAAAATAAATCATGGGAAAGTGCATTTATGATTTCTGTTTTCAATTCGCAAGCGAAGCTACGGCGAACAAGTACAGCTAAGTTTAGTGCTATCCTCGCGCGAGTAATTATTAATTACATAGGATTACGAGAATAGAATTAGCCGTAATCTCTCTCTCCTCATAGAAGCGAGTAGACGCGTTGCGTGGAACGCTCGCCGAGCCTGAATATCCGGACGTGCCCGCCGGTGATCGATCTATGACTCCTCGAGCTCGTAGACGCGGATGGATCGGAGCACATTAAACGCAGAAGCGAAAATAATTAAGGCGCATTAAGTAATTATCGTGGGTCTATCGGTGTATCTGCGGGTGTTCAGGCTTCGGCGGCACTTATTTAAGATCAAAATTCCCCCGAGATATACCATCCCATTCGTGCATTCCAGGAAATCGTTCCGTTTAAAGCGCTAATCGTTAAGGGAACCGCCGACGCACGCCATCGCCATCGACACGAACGCGATGGCGAACCACGGCTATAATCGTCACGCAGCATCGATCACACCGATCCCCTTCGCTATCATTTTTATCATCGCTACTGTTACTCCTCCCTCCCCTCCCCACGTTTTTATCTCGCGAAGAACACTGGCGAAAATGATCGCGAACGCCCGAAGCACTCGAGCACGTGTTGCGCGCGTTTTGCGCGAATTTTCCACGCATTTAATTACATACATACACACACAGCACACACGCGTATTTAGAAGTCACTCGCAGAGGCAGACGTGTTCCCTCTGTCCTCGTCGCACGATCATTTCGAGCCACGTGTTTCTGACATCGTGTCTCACACTCGTATCCGGCTACGTAAGGACTCGACGATCCAAGGTTCCTGGGATTCCGAGGCTGCCGGAACAGCCGAGAGGCTCCCGGCTAGGCTGCGGCTGTCGGGATTCGATAGATATCCGCGGTGCACCTGAACATCCGGGGATATTCTCGCCTGGAGCCCGCCTGCCGGATGCCGGCCGCACGGCGATTCGAGGAACCGACGATTTAAGGACCCAAGGATACGCTACTGATTGCATTTACGCGCGCAGCCTAGGACGGCGCAGAAGGTGCCGGTCGAAGGGCGCGCCTTTTCAGAGCAGGCTCGATGAAACGGCGCCACGCGCCGCGATGTTAACGTTCGTTAGCCTAAGTACGGGGTTTTTAAGCTTTTTAAAGTTACGACCGCGGGGAGAGCGCGATTCCCCGCTGGCGGCAGGTGATACCAGTAAGTGCAACCAGTAACTTAAGCACGCCACACACCATTACGGTAAATCATTAATAATGTAAGAGTATAGAGTACATATAAAGTGACATAAGAGAGCGCGAAAGAGAGGGAGAGAAAGAGAGAGAGAGAAAGAGAAGAGGCGTAGGAGAGAAAGGGAGAGAGAGAAAGAGAGAGAACGCGCGAGCGTGAGAGACCGTGGTTTTTAAATTCCGAATGCGAGGAGCGTATATATAACGTGTAAGCGATTTCGTATTTTAAGCGCCGGATAGGCAAGTTTCACAGAAATTAACTGACGAACTATTAAGGATTATATATTATTTATTAGCTATTATAAAAGTATATAATATAAATATATGTATATTATAAATATATATATATATTATACCTATACTGTAGTAGGGGAAATCAAATTTTATGTACCACAGAGCTATTTGTATAAAAGGCATTTGTTTCATCAACCACGTTCATGAATTGACATCGCTGGACATTTGATTGCCACCACCGACACCGCCGTCGATGAGTAATTTTAGGTAATATATATTTTGGATAATTAATCACGAGAGAACTTCTAGTTTTTATTAGGACCTAGGTGTACGTATATTTGCATTATGCTTATATTCCGTCAGAATAAGTTATTAAGTTTCTAAGTCATGCGCGCCTGCCTCCGCGGGGGGAGGCGGCGCTTTTAGCGAGCGATTTTTACGGAAGGGCCCCGCGTCGGGTTTTGGGCCGATCGAATTCGCAATGAAGGAAGGAAGCAAGGCTGTACGTACCTCCGAATTCGCGGGCGAACCGATGGCGCGCGTCAACCCTCCGTCCTCCAAAATCAGACCGCAAGGAATCCAAGAATCCCGAGACTGAACGATCCATTTGAAAAAGGGAAAGTTTCAAGATCAAAGGGAAATTGTGGATCTAATAATCATAAGCGTACACTTAGTAAGGATACTACGTGCAATCCAACATCCTCAATCGATATTTTTTTCGATCGGTTAACTACGCAATGTGCAATGACAGAAAATTTCTTTCTTTTACTTCGGAAAAAGAATTGCTCCACGGATTAAGGGTTGACAGAGCCGCGGGGTGAATGGAGCTTTAAAAGCCCGATTCGGCCGTCGTTCGTCCGGCGAACGTTCACTTCACTTGTATCTCGCTTCACTACACTGTGTAGATCCGATCGCTTTTGCTGTATGATTTTACAAAGAATAAAGAACACCTACAAGATACAGACGAGAGACGTTTATTGAACACCTCATGGCTTTCCTGGCTGGATACAAAGTATCCGTATGCACGGCGCCGGTAAATACGTTTGCAATGGCAGCGACGTCTCTCTCAGAGAGGAAAACCCTCGCGTTTTATAGCACGTCGCACGATTCCGTCGACGCATAAAACGCTACGGTGCTCTTTATGCAACGCAGAGATCTAGCCGTTTGTCCGAGTGAAACGCCACGTGAAACGAATCATCGTTCCCATCACCCGCGCAGACGCAAAATTCGTTGACTGCGATCGTAAACTTTTACGTCGAATTGGGACTTGGTGGGATTTGGTAGTGTGACGGTAAGTATATAACACCATGGAAGAAGGCACGTCTGTTTTTCTTTCAGCAGTTTATTTAAACCTCGTGTTACAAGATAAGGCTAGCAGCAAGGCTTTCATCGTGCGCGTGCATTTGAGTTTCGTGTGTATGCGTACATAATGTGATGCGCGTGACAGAGTGCATATGCGAATACGTTTACAATGAAGAATGCATCCGGAAGGCCGCGAGCGAGACAAATGGTTACAACATTATCTTTCGTTATCGGCTCCATTATATTTTTTCTTTTTCGCCTCGTCATCTCCACTACAACACTACGCTTGTCAAAGAGAACTTTGCACGCCAATCGGTTAAGAAGCGTGAAAAATACATGAAGACCCGAGTCCGTCGGAGAATTCAGGGATTCTTGGGCTCGACGGATCTCGGCGGGTCGACAAATGTAAAGAAACTTACATTTAGAAATCAGCTTTAGTACGTCAAATTAATCCTTGTCCCCGCAACACCTTTCGTCATTCTACAATTCTACAATTCTACTCGGCGCGAAAGTGTTTCCGAACCGCGCGCGGACTGTCCGACTGTCTCCGTGAAGAGCACGACGTACGACGTGTACGTACGATGACACAATCGGCGTGATCCACTCCAGTAAGGAGGACTTTTCGCGTAATTATCTTCACCCACGCACACGTTACCGCCCCATTCTCTCCCTCTCATTCGCACGCGCAAGCACGCAAAGACAATTATGCAATTACACTCTAGCGCGTTAATAATCCATTCGCTCTCTCGTTATAACACGTAGGTCATATCGATCGATTAGAAACGACATTGAAGACAATATGTACAGACAGGTTTGTATACATATATATATAGAATATATGCTAAAGTAATTATATTAATTTAAACAACGAGTTATATATATAATACCTTAGCGAATATTACAGTGACATCGTACGCCGAGCGGAACGATCGGGTCGACGGTGTCGCTCGTTCGTTTTGTTTTTAACGAACAGATTTTTCATGAGCTTTGTGGGTGTGTGTCGACAGCTAATGGATTTCAATGCGTTGCCGTGACACGTGTATGCATGTGTGTGCTCGGACGATGTTAATTAAAATACAGTTACAGCAATAAAACGCATTGTCACTTAAGTGACGATCATATGGACGTACAGAACAAAGCGATGCGAGGATGATGAGAGGAATAATCACACTCGAATGAGAAAATTTAATTCCCCGTGTCCGTTTATTCCGCATCCGGTCATCTTAACTTTCGGGGAATTCTCCACTCTTTCTTGCAAGTTTTACATTTACGATTTTCCGATACTTACCTCAGTCACAGCGACGCATTAAAACCAGACATTGGGCAGAGTTAATCGCTTATTCTGAAGCTTAGCTTCGAAAGACGACGAATCGTTGTACAACGATCAGGCAGTAACGAGCGAAAAAAAGGGAGCGAAACGACAATCCCGACGAGGAGAGGACAGGCAGAACACGGAGTGCGGCTTCTACCCGATCGCTCAGCGGTGCACCCGGGTGGAAATTTGGTCGCGAATTAATTATAGAGAATATAAATATTTAAATATTCCAGTTAGGTAGCCGTTAAAGCAACGAACGGGAATCGGCGCGTGTTACACTTGAGGAAAATTGTCCACCCGACTGACTTCCCTCGTAATTCCTTCCACGCGATCTCTTTCGACGAGAATCTGTTCTCAACAGTATATTGCGGCGATAGATAGGTCGATATGCGTCGCGATGTACATCAATTAACATCATACGCGTAAAACGCGCCGACTTAAAAGCGCGCCGCGAGATCGTTTGTAGAGTATCTCTACCGCCTGCGCGATGCAGCTTCCTAGTGCAGGAATATATTTCTATAAATGTATGTATATGTATTTATTATCAACAGAGACGAGAGACATTTTGTTTCATATACATTATTTGTCATGCCAAGCTTTCGGCTTGCCCTTGCGCGATCGGGGTGCGTCTCCTCCGCGTTCCCGTTTCTCAAAGAGCGCGAATCGATTTTGGGATCACAGATCTGAAAGATCTCGTGTACTTTGAGCATGTAAGGATACTGCTCGTTTTTACGTGTGTATGTGTGTATGCGTATATTTGCATGTCGCGCGTTTACAGCGTTTGCGCAGAGAAAAGCGCGCGCGATCATCAGCATGTTATCGTCGTCGTCGCCGCCGTCGTTGTTATCTCCGTTGTCGTCGTTGCCATCATCATCGTGGCGATCATTATCATCATTATCATTGCATGGCCCAGCCGATGGTGTAGTTGCGGGAAGCTCTTCCCGTGCGGCGCAGGCGATCTGCCGAAAGAAACACGCTCGAGGGAGCCATTACGGTGGGAGGTGTGCCGGGGATTTAATGATCAACGTAAGAATTTCCAAGAAGGCTTGTGAAACTCTGAACGCGGTGGTACTCGACGAATCCACGAATCCAGGAATCCCTGGATAGTGATTCCTGAAGGCTACGCAATCCTTCCCAAAACGTGAAAAAATTAAAACGACAGAATCGATCAGCATCTTCGGATTCCTGGACCATTGGATGCGCGAACCATCGAACGATGATCGGATAGATCGGTACTGCGGCGAGATTGCTCCACTTGACTCTGATCAATTCTAATTTAAATGGTCTCGCACATTAAATCGCTCTGATCGACGATTGAAGATATTCGTCGCGATAGACCGCACAACCGCGTAATTAACAGTCGTACAGGATGTCCCAGGCGGATATCTCTGCCTCCTCGCAAAATGTCGTCACAGAGCCGGCTGTAAAAACTCCCGGAAAATAAGCGTAAAAAGCCTCGGGTAATTTGCATCATGAGGATCCTTCGGACGGGAGTAATTCGCAGCACCGCCACTCTTTTCCCGGATTTCCTTTTTTTCGTTACGCGTCTCGCGCCGGTCGTAAAGCAAAGGTAATTAACGCGCACACCACGTCAAACCATCGCGGCGGCGATAAAACACTTTACGCGCCAGACGCTTATACACATGTATACAACCGACAGCATTAATTCGCACGAACAAGTACAGTACGTTATACCTCTGGATGTAGCCAGGATGTGTGCTCGTTGCGTTTCGCACGTACACGCAATTTCTTCAATCGGCAGTTTCGTATAGTCGTTGTCGTAAAGCCAATGAATTTCGCGCTGGCGTTAATTTCAGAGCCGCGTCAAAGAAACGGAAATGGTATTATTCCTAACATTATACGCGTACGCGTATCATCACGCTTGCGTCTCGCCGAGCAGTAATTACGTTAATATATCACGACATTTATTAACTGCACCGATTGTTTTAAGGATGCAACTCGTAAATTTCAAACTATATTCACGACGGTGCCATTCCTCTCATCGCCATCGCACGTTCGCCAATGAGGGGCGGCGAGTTCGCCGTATCGTTTCGTATTTATAGCGATATTTTATATTCAGGAGCGTGGAGGTGAAAAACAGGGGGCACGCTCCTCTCGGCATAAATCTCGCGGACTCGCGAACAAAGTCGCGCGCCGCGGCACCTTCGATAGGAATCAGATTTATTGGTATAGCGTGTTCCGCAATTTTTTGCCGATTAGGAAACGGCTGCGTCTGCCATACGGAGATAAACGATTCGCACTCCGGGGGAAAGTTTCGAAATCCGAAATTCGAATCGGAAGGAGCGAGATGCCCGGCGCTGTATTCATCGTTTTCCTCTTTCTCCGTTTCCTTCTTTCTCTCTCATCGAGAGTTCGTAATTCCGTTGCATCTGTCGATGTCGACGGCGCGAATCGACAGCACGATCGAGGGCAAATTGCGCGCACAGCTCGCAGTAGGATGCAGATCGCGAGAAAGAGCCGAACGCTGACGTTAGCGTTATCGCGGCATTGATAAGCTCGCGCTACGTGACTCGCGACGCGATGGCCCGCGAGTGGATCGTTAATAATCCGGCCGGCTCTCGGCCGCTGGTGCACGACGACGCGTGTTAAGTTGAAGCGAGCAACCGCGTGCCGCGTTTAATGGGGAATTAATTATCGTGGCGCGTACGTGCGCGTGATGATACGATGAGGCTGAGAGCGTGTAACTGAGTTCCGGCGCCACGATGAAAGCACCGACGAGCCGTTGTAATTCGTTATTAGCGTGGCGTCTCGCCGCGCGCACGAACCATACATGCCTGACGCGGATTACGTCGGTTGTAATTAGTTTAACCGTCGGACAATCTCACCCTCGGAGAGTTTACGCCGGAGCTCGCGTCGATTACGGACATCGCGTCGGACTCGAGGATTTTTCTACGCGGATTTTTCTGCGCGAATTTTTCCCTCTCGCCGCGTAATTAAAAGTGGATACGGCGAACGCGGTGAATTACTTCGGTTAATTGATGCTGCATTTGAATCCGCGATACCGGACGCTTCGTGTCTCCGCAACGTTAAATTTTTTCGGGATACACGCAGATTTATTTCGGCGAGATTCAACGCACACGAATATGAATTATCATCATATTCTCTTCGAATGTTCCCCGCGCGCGATTTACATGCGGACGATAACTCGCGATGGCGAGTTGAAATAGCGGTAAACACGCGTATGGATTTCATTTCGGCGGGAGAAAGAAATCGGTCTTGCATCCGTTTACTTTTTCGCAACTGTTCCACTCCGTTTCCGTGCCCGAGTTGTTTATCCTGACATAATTGCGGCAAATAAATCCCAAGCAATCACGATGGAGCGTAGATATACCATTACGAAGCGGTCGAACTATCGGCAGGAAAAACGGACGACTCGGCAATTCCGGCGTGATGACAGGTTTTCCATGAAAACGCGTCGAAAAAAGCTCGACGAGAGAGAAGACCCACGGAGGTCGCCATCGAGCTTTTCACGCTCGACTGACACGTTCCCTAGATTTCATCTTCCTCCTGCTCCTCTTTCCGAACCCCAACGAAAATCCTAAAGTACTTTCATCGTACTTTCTTACTGTTTCCCTCCCTCGTCCATCCCAAGCTCCCTTTCTTGCCCCCCTTACGATCGCAAAACATCGCTACAACCTCCTTAGAAATGTCCTGTTTTCCCTTTTCTACTTTGCTCCCCTTTCCCACCCTCTCCCATCCTGCTGCTTCCTTTTCCCTATCTCGTCTTCGTCGGCGGTCTGTTTATCTGTTCCAAGATAATTCGGATTCTCCTCTCTTCCCTCCACCCGCGGTATAGGACAAGCCACTTCGTCAGAATTTAATGCTCCGTAAAACGAGGCTTCTCTCTCTCGCTCGCTGGTTCATCCCGCGGTCTCTTCGTGTCTCTGACACTTCCAAAGTCCGCGACTGAATCCGCTTTATCATATCACCGCAGTTGCGCGCGGGCGATTTCGGGAAACTCTCGTTCCCGAAGAAATTTGCTCGCGCGGGACATAGGCGGGATAAGTAAAGCCGACGAAAGCCTCGACTCGCTTGATAAAAGTTGCATTAGCACGGGACTGATACGAGTAGTTTTACTTAGTACTTGACGCATCATCATGCAATTTCGTGGACAATTACGGAAATTA
Organism: Ooceraea biroi; assembly: GCF_003672135.1. Classification (NCBI taxonomy): domain Eukaryota; kingdom Metazoa; phylum Arthropoda; class Insecta; order Hymenoptera; family Formicidae; genus Ooceraea; species Ooceraea biroi. The sequence goes on from NC_039511.1 coordinate 5,030,683, forward strand.
TATTATATTACGAATTATTTACGGAACTGGATAATTACGCAATTGTACACGTGTCTAAAAGTAATTATTAACACCTGAGACATCCTGTATTACAGTATCGATTCGCGCGTAAATCTGATAAACGAAATTCGTGCTTCGCAGCTGGGTTATAATCAAATTGTTAAAATATGACATTACGGTAATATTAACTATCGACATTATATATTACGTAATGCATAATTCCGACGACAAAAAGGATGAAAAATAATTTTGTTTCGGCAGGCAAGAATTTCTATATTTCCGAAGATGTGCCGAAAAGCTAGCAATTTGCGAATGCGCTTTTATGACGGATCGCGCGCTTTACGTTGTTTTCAAAACTTGGCAGGCAGATATCAAAATAACAAAAAAACTCAACAGAAAGAGTGAAAAGAAAGAATGAAATGGAAAAATGACGTTCGCCGATAGAAATTCAAAGCAATCTCTTCAGTAATTGAAGCTTCCATTATTTTCCCGGCGATACTGCGTACAACCAACTCTCTTTCCGTCGGTGCATTTATTTCCTCCGCGTCTCTCTGTGTTTCGAAATTCATTCTCCTATTCTTTGACATAGATCAGCATTTCTAAAAGTATGCTATCCAGAAAATTCGGTTTCTTCCCCAAAAGAGGAATCGGCAACAAACATTTCGCGACACGACGATCGCAATGGAAAAATCTTTTCGAATTCGTAATTTCGATTCTTCATTGTAATCTTACAAATATTATGATATTAAGCTGCGATGTTTTCCTCCATGCGATGAATATTATTTTTACAATATTCAATGATGCATATTACAAATGCTCTTCAGAATTTCTTGTGTATTCTTATATCTCGCCACACAGTACCATACTATCCGACGTTGATCTTGAGAGTGTCTCTCTCTTGTTTAATCACGATAAATTAGTTTGTGAATAGTGAGAGTACGATCTCTCCATGCTTTTATAGTGTATTAATTATCCATTAATTACTAATGTTGTACCAATGCTATTTATGTGCAATGTGCTACTGGTTAACACATATTGTTAACATATTCTACATAAACAGTATTTCATTAAATTGATAAATAACTATACAAATAATGACCGTGTTATCTATATTTCATTATGATATGCAATTGGGCTAAAATGTCTGTTTTGGGGGTGCAAACGTGTAAATTAGGTACAGGCAAATATAAAGAGATATCCACAAATCGTTAATTTGTGATGATGCATTCCTAAATATAAAAGTAACAAATGCATAAATAATGATTAAACAAATATACCAAGTGCACGATATAAAAATACAAGACATACATTATCCATCGTTGAATTTACATCTGTCCTTTATCGGTCACACGTTCAAACGCGTCGAGCAATTTCCAGAATCATTTTTAATACAGAAGAAGCTCCAAAATTGGAGCTCGTATTGACAAAGTCGAAGTTAAATTCATCTGGAAGAGCAGAAGGCAGGGTTTCCGAAGTGCAACCTGCGCACTTTATCCGCGACAAGAACGATTCCGAGTAGCCCGAGTTACACGTACGAATTACATACGGCTAATCGAGGTAGGTTTCAGAAAAATTTACGGTACCTACAGCTCGCTAAGCGTGCCATTATATCAGGTAACGCGTGCGATACAAGCTTGCATGCGCTTAACTGCATCGGTCGATCGATATAATCGCCAGCAAGATCGGCCGGCTGGTACAGGAACACGCACATCGTTAAAGAGAGGTCTTGGGCCTCACGAAAAGTACGTATCGGACGTTTACCGCGCTCGGAAAGATATTTTATATCGCGGTCTCACGAGGGAGTTACGGCGAGGGCGAACGCGGGGGAGTCGCATAGTTATATCATAATATTATATCATAATATATTGCGAATTGGATTGACGGAAAGTCCATACCGACCACTTTCGCAACATTCAAACGCAAAACTTATTCAGAATTAATACAAGCTTTTGCATTACCAAAACGATCCGTGCGAGTCTTTTCCCAGTGCAGGAGTTTGACGCAAAACTTTGTACTAATTCTTAATGCGGAGTTTTGCTGCGGAGTTTGAATTTTGCTAAGGAGGTCGGCATGGACACTTTCCGATAAACCCAATACTTGGGAACGTGCAGGTTTCGCGACATTTGCAGCGACGAATTATTTTTCTCAGCGAATCGGAACCGCCAGTTGATCCCGCGCACACTTGGCAGATTCGAGACAACAGTTACATCAGCAATTAATTACTTAATTCGGCATCTTCGCGCAAGCTACCGTCCGCAATCATCATTCCGCCGTACAATTTCGGGAATTGCAATTGCGCTGCAAAGGAAACGAGAGATCGTGCAAATATTCGTGCGTCGGGAGCGGACGACGCAACACGCACCGCGCGTCGGGCGGGGAAACGACGCGCGAACGAGAAACGGAGAAATGCTATTAAGCGACCAGCAGTCAGCGATACACAGCGCATCCCGATCTCGATTGCAATGCGCGTGTCGTCTCTATATCAACGACGACGTCCCTTTCAGTCGTTGATCCTATGCAAATCTCGTACGCGCGCGTGGTTATTTCAGAGGACGCACTCCACGTAAATCAAACGCTAAGAATCGATTGCCAGCGGCTGGCAATTTTCGCGAACGCGCTGATTAAATTATATACCAAGTGCAAATGCTTTTTTATCGTTGCGCGAGACAAAGTTGACTGTTTCGTTTGTGCATTCGGATAAGTGCCTGCCATTCTCGTTATTTGCCAATTTATCGGATTCAATATATATTCTTACACAAAAGAGAATTCAGTTACTACTTATTATTATTATGTAGCATTACTACTTAATATTATATAGAATTTTAAAAAATAAACAAAAGCATCTTTAGGCGGTTGAACATGAAACATAGTTGCACTCTTTTTCACTGGTTTTCAGTTTTGGCTTATAATTTGTGGTATGAGTATCACTTGTTATAAGGCAAGGGATTAAGTTTCTTGACGAAGACTCTCGTGTTTCTCGAGTCTATTGTTTATTCTGCTCTGCCGTGATCCTTCTATTGTCTATCATTCTTATTGTCTTTTACTGTAGTATTTTCCACCTGCTTTTTGAATATTTGCAATCCCCCTTGTCAAGAGATAATTATCCTCTTAATTAGTGCGGGTTTGAGAGTCGAGTCTCGAGATTTTCGGAAACAGAGAATCCTCCGATTTGAAGGTGCAATTGTCATTATATTATCATTGTTACGCGAACAGGGTGTCATTAACTATTATAAGCGTGCTATTTCTCGTCTCACTATCGCCATCCCGCTTTCGCGAAATCCAACAGTTTTCTTGGTAATCGCGACAGCAAACGAGACAGGATAAATGGGGTTAAGCCTCTAAAGCGATGACATTAGCGGTGAGATCGGTCGACGTGCAAAGGCACATACGAGTGATTTACATAAAATGTAACGTGTAATGTGCAGTATATAATCTAAATATATGTATGTATATATGTACAAATAATACCTAGGCGAACGCCACTTCGCGTTAGGATGTCGCCACCCCGAGCCGGGACTGCCGTACTGCAACAGACACCCGAAACACTGTCATCATATGCGTTTAGCAACTGAAAGAGAAGGGTACTTTACCGATCCGCAATGCATGCCGGTAAAGAGAAAGTGTGCAAGAAAACGGAAACGCAAACACAAAACAAACTCTGTCGCTCGAGCTGCAAGAGATCCGAGAGGCGCGGATTTCAGAGCGATCCTCGATTTATTTCATCAAAAAAGGAATTACACACGAAGGATTCAGACGTTAAATATACAATTCATCAATCCGGGCGATTACTCCTGGTTTTTATCGGAATCGTTACGGCGGCAATTCTCTCTGAACGTACGCGGGATTGTCTCCGTTTTTGCGGGAGGGAAAGAGGTAGACGCAGCGTCCCGCAATCTTGCTGAAACAATCGCCGGGCGATTTCCAGTTTATCCGCGATGAATGGCACGAATGGCCGGTACGCGATATCGACCCGCAATCGTTACCGAACAAAAAGCACATTACACGATTAAAGAGACGTACTCCGTGAAACGCGGTGCGTACTCGTCGCGTAATCCGCGCCGTAAAATAGCGATTCCGCCACATGGCGGGTAACAACGCGACGGAAACGTAAAACATCCTCGCGGATCACCGGGCGCACGTTGCTTTTTAATTGTCTTTCATTCGTGAACGCGCGCTCGTGTTGCTTCCGCCAAATTGTTTCGCTCGAGCAGGACGAAATGGTCGTTTCCATCAACGGCACGAACGATTTTCTTTTTGTACCGTTTGCGATTAAACGACCGCCGATTTTATCAGTCTGGCCGTTAAACAAAAAGAGCTTCGCCCTCGTGTCATCCACCTGCGCCAACGAAATTCATAAATATCTCATAATCTTCTGGGAAAAGTTATTATTCGATTACGCGATGAAAATGCTCGATTTCTCGAAGTACCGTTCAATCTAACGCGCGCAACGATACTGATAATGGATCGAAGATATCGCGTTTCCGTTATATACCAATTTATTTTTTCGTGCACCTCTCGTGTTCGTGTTGCATGGTCGAGCGACATGGCATGCCTGGAAACGCAATATACGTCAACCTCGCGAGCTGCTCTTGCGCGTCAACGTCAAGAACCCCTCAATCTTTACATGCGACACGATTTTTGCGTTTCGCAAGGAAAAATCGCGGAGAGAAAGTTCTCATCAAGTTTTCACCAGCGTCAGGTCGAATTGTTCCCGTCGCTGATAAGCCGGCAACCCGTAATTACGTTCGCCTCCAAAGCGGCAGCTTTGGAGCTCGGTAATTTATCGACAGCAGTGAATGTTAAAGCACAATCGATCGCGTTCCATTAAATTTTGTTGCTGGATGCGCAATTTAACAGATGAGAGAACAAAGGACCGGCATCTAAAGATTTAATATGCATTAAAGGCGAACATGATATCGACTCGCAGAATCGCGAAGAGCAGCTCGATAGGCGCGAAGGCGGACTTCCACGTCGACGCAAGTTAGTGAGAAAAAATCCTCTCGTGAAACTCGCAAAGACAGGCAAGAACAGCGCAATGTTAGTCATCAGACAGAGGATCATTAATCTAATGCACGCGGTTCTTTCCGCAGATTTCATGCGCAAGGAGATTTCTGGTCCACACGACGATGGAGAACAATTTCTGCGACCGGCAGAAACGCTTAAAAGGCTTAACGCGGCGACGAAAGATCTCTCAGAAGTCCTGGAAGTCAGAACTTTCATCATTGTCGACGTCGACGTCTTGCCGAAATAAGACGGTGGAACGCATCACGCGAGTGCCTCGCGAACGAATAACGCTGATATCCGCGATATCGCAGCGCGGTTTTATGGGTAAATAATCGACAAACGCGCGAAAAGGTCCAAATACCGTGAAAATTATTACAATTGTTTCGCATTAGCTGAATCATCGATCCCGAATAATCCACGCAGAGCTATAGGGTGATCGGAAAGTCACGCGGCTCGTGCGTGTAACAAGAGAGCGACGCTTGAAAGCGATAAACGTGAAGATTTATTTTTCCACATAAATATCGCGTGAAATGAAAATTATAATAAAGTACCGATGCAATTTCTATGTAAAACTGTGCAATGGTTTTTCAACCAAAGTTTATCAACTTATTGAAAGAATGTGGAGCAAACTGCAAGCGAAGCTCCATAAATTTTCAGCTTCTGATTCCATTACAATGAATAATACAGGATGTTATTACTAGTAATTGTTCATGAAAGTCCATTACTCATGTAAATCTAATTTCTCTTAAAAATGCAGAGAATAAACGTTCACCAGAAAATAACAGCGCGAAGCGCAAAGAACAAAGATTGCCTTAATTAAAAACTCGTAAAACCTAAAATGGCAATAAGCACGGTCATTTTTACGGTCATTTTATGGTTTATTTCAGCTCTCGATGCAACGCGATCTTTAAAGATACGCGTTACGAGCGAGACTTCGCCGTCACCCTATAAATCCCGCGTAACGTAGGCCACCCCCATCCAACGATTAACATTTCACGGTATGCGGGAACGCTGCGCGAGATATTATTTTAAAAGGCCGCGCAATTCGCGGATAAATATTAGCAATTTCGCGCCGGCTCTCTCTGCGCGAGCGTTTGCGGACTCATTAACGCGCCTCGCGCAGTTAATTCCCGATGAAAGAGTGGATTGTTCCCTCGGCCGGGTGATTTGCATTTTAAAAATAACGCCGCACTCCGCGCGTTTTGTCATCGTTATGACACCCGGCGCCGATCTGCATCAGCACCTCATAAAATTCCGCGGGCAGTAAAACCCGGTAATTCTCGCCGAAGCGCGTTTCGAACTTCGAAGGGAGAAGCCAGAAACGCTTATCCCGAGGGAAAAATCCAAGAATGAAATCGAAGAATGAAATGACTAAGGATTCGACGATTCAGCTCAGAGATTTCCGACGATTTTCTACCATCCGCGAATTAGCCGATTGACGAATTGAGAGACTTCAGAACTTGACAATTTCGCAAGATCCCGAAGACAGATAGCAAGGTCTAAGGATTACGGAATGACTCATCGCGCGGCAACCGACATCGAAAAAATTCAAGAATTCTAAAACCGCGTATGCTTTCACGAGTCTCGTGAAGACGCTCGACGCTGGCGTTGCGAGATTTTCTTTTTCGACGTACGCGCATGCTAATTTCTCCGTAAAGAAAAGGGAGGAGGACCATTCATCCCTTTCGCGGAGCGACTTGAACTAGCGAGTCGTAAGACGAGCATGCATAATTGAGAGGTACTATTAGCTATGTTAGTTGTGAAAAAGATTCTCGATGAGGCGCGATTCACTCGGTACGGGACGTCAGTCAGCTTCGGTTGCACCAACGTCGACCTGTGTTAAGTTGTCTTCGGGCTGACGGGTTAACGTCGGCGGGACGTCACGCGAGGCGAACAAAGCTCCTTGGAGCCTTGCTGCCGTGGAAATTAACGCGTCACGGCTTCATCGGGTTTGATAGGATACATCTAAAATCTCATTGCATCGCCGTCGGGGCAGGCGCGACTGATGATGGTGCGCGTACGTCGAAACTAAGATCCTCCATCGGAGTCACGCGACTTACGTCGCAACTCAGCGAGCGCAATTTACCGTATCTTTTAGCGGCATTTTAGCGCGACAATTACGATGTAATTGAAATTTAAAAAAGTAAGATAATTATACAAATTTTGTAAAAATATGATTAATAATAATTTCAAGCTACTAATAGAGTTAAAAATTTAATATTACAAGAAATGAAGAATATTGTACCTGAAGAATCCATCAAAAAAAATTTCGAAAAATCCCGTTTACGCTTGCACGTTAAATCGCAGCGCGTCGCGTGCGATCTCACGAAACAGAAGCGTCGCAGTCGAACTTGACAAATCGTTTTCGCGAGTCTCGAGACGCGGGAAGACAAAACGTTGCAAATCTATGTCGGAAATACGTAAACGTCATTCTGCGTTTCGTGCTTTATCTTATGGGACGAGTATTTCGTTCTCGATCGGGTTCGCACGGCCTTTCTCGCGGCGCGGTTCGTCCAAAAAGCGGTGTTAGTGAAGCTATAAAAATAGCGTTGGCGTTAAGCCTTCCCCGACCCGGGTTAAGCTTTCCCCGGCCGGGAAAGGTGCGGCTCACTTTGCTGAACGGTCTACCACACAGCTGGTAGCTACCTTTCATTGAATCAAGGCAGGTTTCCTGTGGTTCATGTTAAAGAATCGGAACTGTAGCCGCAGCGTTAGATCTTTCCGTACTGTTGGGAAAGAATAGGTGTCGTAAGTACATATCGCAGCTTGGACTCGCAGAGTTCATCGTTCGTAAATGGTAAATGTTCGCGATGAGAGAGGTATCACGGTACGATTCTCAACCAGCAAGACCCCGACAACAATGAGACAAGTAGTACTTATCGCTAATTATTTCCTCAGTATTATAAACATTCTTCAAGGTAAAAGGTGTTAATTCAACGTGTCTTGCAGCGGTATCCATCCATATTCGTTTTGTTTCAGGTTTGCGGGTCGAGACTGACAGCTGCTAACTCAATATCGCGATATCGACACCGCCCGTTATTAAGGGGACGCGAGCGCGCCGTGACGAACACCTACATATGCAAATAAATGGGATGTAACATGAAACGGGCCGGCAGCCCATCAGTTCTGCTTGCGAAGTCTTGTACGATCTCATCAAGGTACACCGGACTCGCATCGTAAAAACTAGGTCCTTGTCATTCGTACGTAACACGTACGATAGTAACGGTACGTTGAAGTGTTAGAGCGAGCAAGCGGTATAATGGAAGAACGGGCATAACAAAAGGAAAGGAATGCGAAAGAACAGACTAGACATGGGAAAATGACGCCAATGCAAAGATCGTGCGATCAGTTTTCAGGAAATGAAATGTTAGTAACGTGTGTCGCTTCATCGTGTAGTCCTGTTTCGAGACATCCAAGGGAAGGGAACAAGTCGCTGCATTCGCTTAACGATGAGACAGGAAAATGACCACCGGTTGCACACGACTTTCCTCGCAAAAGAAGTCTAGGATTGAAATGCAACGTAAAATGCAAAACTGCAAATCGTTTCGTTTCTGATAGTCAATCTCAATCGAATGCTAGGAGTCGCATTCAGGAGCCATCACGATAACTAAGAATGCTGGATCTCATCAGGCCGATGCACTTTTTTTGCACATTTGTCATAAACAGATATTAAATAACGTCTATTCCATCAAAGAATTAAAGTGTTTGAGAGACAGCACATTCCGAGATCTTAAAATTACGTTAAAACGTTCACGAACGAGCGTGCGCCAATGCAAATGGTCAATCGAAGTACGTGTATTAGGAGGAAGTTCAATCAAATCGTACGCGGGGAGGACGAGCTTTTGATGGCAAAGCTACTCACTGCGCTGCAACAGCGCTACGCTCTGTTTTTTAAGTCATCTACGGGAAGAACGGTGAAGGTAGCAGGACCACCAGCGATCGCTACAAGCTTAGCTCGTTCCATGGGTTCCACACGGCGGACTGGCCAGATAAACGAGTCGATTAAAATTGCAGATAATCCAAATGATTTACGCGCGCTCAAATTGGGACTTTTGAACTTTTGATAGACGTAACGGAACAATGCTGAAATCTCGTAACTCTTGCGCTAATTTTCAAGCAATTTCGAGATCCACAGCAAATATTCATGAGATCATTCGCATTGTTCGCTGTAAAATGGAGTGCAATTATGCATGCAGTAATGAAGAAACGAGAGGAATCGGTTTTCGGTCGGAAAAGATTTGGATGTACAATTTACGTAACAAAATTGCATGTTTTGCTCGGAATTTAGACCAGCATTAAAGCGATAGTATAGTCGAAATAGCGTTTTGTAATGTTACTTTGCGACGTTGAATTTAGAATTGAGTGATACGTAATGAATTATACAGCATAACTTAAGCGCATCAATCGCGTTTAGCTTCAAAACATCTTGAATACTTTGTCTTATCTTGGATAATCAAGAGTATAGAAAAAGCTGCATCAATTAACGATCACTAAGCGCGAGTTTGATTAATTCGGTTAACAAGGCGTTGAATGAAAAAGATAAAAATCGGTCGACGAACCCATACCAAATTAAACTACCCTAATCTTCGCTTCTCTGTGTTTCGCTGAAAATTAAAAACGGACAGATCACAGTCTGGCAATTGTGCCGCTTGCTAAAATTATCTTTTATCCTTAATATCCTCAAGCAGACGAAAGAGATAAAAAATATATTTAAGTTTTAACAGAGTGAGAAAAACAAGATGCCAAGGAAAGAAGAGGTACAAAACGTAAGATGTAAGACGTTCAACGTGTTATAGTGGAGACAGCGTTTTTCAAAAAATATTTATAAATTTATCATGTACTTCAAAATAAATTCCGAATCTCAGCGCTGTAAGCGCTTGAAAAACACTGTGACGTGAGAAATTTGGAGGGTGGCTCTATAATTCTCGACAACACAAGGACGAGCCGGGGTCTCATAATTACCTCCGTGTGTCACTAGCTAGAAAAATAATAAATGAATACAGCGGGATGAATGGATGACTGATGAGGTGTGCTACAGTAAAGCGCTACGTGTGACTACGAAGCAGATTCGCGGGGATTAGAAGCATTTCGTCACGTGGTCTCCATAGTCCCCCATACAATTGCTCCCATCTAAACGGAAAATTAATAGCACTATTATCACATTATCGCCGTAGAGAAACAATGGTATCTGTATCATGACACATCCGCGAAACGCTTCATTGCGCCTCTAATGCGCGATTTACGACACCTGCTCGACTCGAGTTATTGCGCGCTGACCTGTGAAAAGAGCGCGAGAGCTCGATGCAGCTGCGCCAAGCCCATACATTAGACTAGACTCCTCTAAGATTAATCTATAAAAACATTCGAGACGACGCGTTAAACATTTTTGCGCGAGTGAACGCGTTAATCCAAGTGTCAATCAGTTTAGCGAAAGACACCTTTTTCATTCCCCAGAATGATATTTTCGCACGTCTTTCTCGATTGTACGTTCCTGCTTCCTGTGAGCTACGATATAACGCCGAAAAATATTATTTGATCGTCGGGAGATCGTTGCGGCGATCCTTCGTGTACTTACTCCTATCGATATTGCGTTGCAAGTGTGCAGCGACGCGATGTCGGGCGTCGTTGAATTCCAGATGCAACCCGAGCCGTAGCAACGTCGGGTTTTGTTCCACCAGCTGCGTGATCTCCATCTCGATCTTGTTACCCAGCACTTGTGACCTCTGAAAGATGATGCAAAGATTAATGATTAATTTTCGCGTGCCTTTTTTCCATCTTCTCGCGCAAGCGAGCACGCTTCATCCGCGTGATTTACGCGTGAAGCTCGAGCGAAAGCTTACCTGATTCGAACATCGGAATTCCTCGATAGCTTTTGTCTTGAGGAGCGATCTGATGAGCCTTACTATCACAGGTGGGCTTATGAAATTCGTCTCCACGCTGAAGAGTGAAAATTCAGAATTAAAACGCGAGAAGCAATTAGCGAGAAATGGATTTTAATAAGGATTCTTGCGATGCGCACTTGAGGACTTTAAGCGTCGAGTTCTTCTCCAATGCATCGGCCAGCCGTTGCGCGGTCTTGTCGTTCAGCCCGACGTTGGTCAAACTCAGGGATTCCAGATGCGTGTTCATTTCCAAACCCTCGAATAACTGGAGGAATTTTTCGTCTGAGATATTCTACAACACAGCATTCAACAAATAATAAATTTAATCTGAACAGAAATAAATTATTCCTTCGTGAGGACATTATTACAGGGATGACACTCACTTTAATATTGTTCCAGTTCAGCTCGACCAGAGTCGAATCGTCGTTCCGCACTTGTTTGATGGTAGCGTCGACGTCCGTGTCGTTGGGCGGCTCCATCGGGTAAACTTTCGGCTGGCTGGCCTTCGTCACTCCGTCCCAGCCGAGGCCGACCGGTTGTCCAGAATTTAACAGCGACGCGTGATACTGATCCTGATTCATCATGGAATGGAATCCAAGAATAGCTGGAAAGCAGCAGAAGAGGCGAGGTTTCAGCCGCTCGTATTTCTGCTTCCCCCGATACAATGGAGAGCCTTGAGAAACGATCGGCAAGTCTTACCAGCAAGATCAATGATTTCCTCCTGGGTAGCAGCTGAAAGCGCCTGCTCGTACTCCTCGCCGAGGTCTATCGCGATCTGTTCCTCCGCCTCCTTCTCCTTCACGGACTCTTGCGGTGGAGGTATCCACTGAAACATCGCGATGCATGCAATCGCTGCAATATGTATATCATCGTACCATCTTTATCCTGCTGTACGCTGTAAGCAACGTTCAGCAGGACGTGCTATTAAATTTCTAGAAGAGCGTTCCTTTTCTCTATCATAATCTCAGGCTTTAGACTTTCACGGAACCGTGACGTTAGACGCTACATTATAAATATTAGACGAGTCAGAAAGTTTTTCTCCTTTCCTTCCAAGAAGGCTCCTCCACCGTAAAGTGATTGTTCGTGCTTAAAACAATTTATTTCTTTGATAAGATAATTGCCTTCGTTTTTGATGATTTTTTTCTATATATAGTGTAGTTATATATTACGTTGCCATTTGATAACACACCACTTCTAGTGTCACCTACTGAAATACCGTCACGATTTTCTGACTCATCCAATTTTTATACGTCGTCTCCCAGATATCCATAATCTATACTCACTTTTTTACCTCTAACCACACCAGGAACGTACGGCTTCAATTCTGGAATATCAGGTGTCTCTAGAGCCTGCTTGTTGATGTGCTCGATGAGTTTCTTGCGATTCAGTGGCCCCGTGGGGCTCTTGGTGCACTCATAACTGCAGCGTTGCGAGGGTGGCATGAAACTGTCCTGTGGGTGTAGGGTAAATTCAGTACGCTGAATGGGACAAGATGCGACAGAGACAACGACTTGCGCTGATCCTGCGAACCAGCCAGCATACTCACGTCAGGATCCACTTCCTTGGCCAGTATGTTGAGTTCCTCGGGCGTGAGCTCCGCCAGCAGTTTGTCCACGTCAATGTCGTCATACTCGCTCAGGTCCTTGCCGTACAGCTTGGCCGCTGTCGTCATGGTGGTCGTCTTGGTCGACGAGGAGGTCTGCAAATCATTCCATGGTTCCTGATCAACAACCGAGTGTTTCCTCGACATCCCGCGAGATTCTACTCTCTCGAGATCCGCTCGAGGAAGCTCTTCTACCTGACCGGCTTTTCGCAACGTTCGCTTCGGATAATGATAACAAGTCGCGATGGCACTTGCAAGGAGGCGCATCCGCGATGCCGCTCTCAAGACAAAGAAAGAGTGCCGCCGGCGTTATTAGCGATCCGCCCCGATCGATATTAATTATTCAGCGAGCGCATTGACCGCGCGGTGGACGCGTGAAGCGGCCCGTTCGATACGTCGGACGCGTCAGCCGCTCGGCAAGGTGCTAGACTCGCAGGCCGCGTCGGACTTCTGTTATCGCGGAAGCGTTATCGCGGAAGCGACGCCGAAAGCTGGGCGCTCTCTTTCGCACGGGCGCGATCGACTGGCCGATCCGATCACCCCGGCCAACGACGGCCGCGTATATAAATTCGGCGAGCGTCCAACGCGGCTGATGCCCTCTGACCCAGATAATTTGGGATCGATTTTCATTGACAACTCGCGTGCCAAATCGTCATCGGCAGCGGCAGCGGCGGTGGCGACGTTGCCTCGCCGTCGGCGCCGCTGTCCGACGGCCGGGTGAACCGGGCCCGTTCCGGGACTTACGAGGTAGACGGGACGCGTCGTGACGTCAGCGCGGATGAATGCGTGCTGATAGCTCCAGGGCGTGGATTTAAAAATCGAGTGACCGCCTGCACTATCCGACAATGTAGAAACGCGCACACACACGCACGAATCAAGCGCACGCTTCACTGACAAGCCCACCGGATCACGGCTGATCGCGGCAGCGCCCTTTAACGCAGACAATGCGATTACGTGACGGCCGAGTCGATCCTGCGCCGGCAACTTGTCCAGATTCACGGATCTCCGGACAGTACGCACCGTTTTTTTATTCTTGTTTAAATATATGAGGTTATGTAAATTGGAACCTTCTTCGAACGTAGTTTACGAGAATGCGACGTAACGAAAACGATCGTATTGATACTATTGATCGTGCTGATATCGCTTGGACAACTGCACAACGCTGGAAGGTGTTATGGCGAATGGGATATGCGCGATTGAAGGCGGGAAATTTGAAGGCGCTGCGACGTCACGTTGCATAGCAAACGCAGAAACCATGTTTATAGAAATAATAATAATTTATTTTTATTCATTATTTCTTACGCTGTATATTTATATATTCAATTTATTTAACTTGCCACTTGATTATTGAGACTCAAATCTTCCTAAGCGACAGAGCATTCGGCGAGTACTCTAATTTAAAGATATTTTACAATATTATAATATTAATTTTATAATATATTTTATATTTTATAATTTTTTATAATTATTTTATAATTTTATAATATTTATTACAATATTAATATAAAGATATTTAACAATTCTCTTTTGATTGTTTTGCATTGGGGAAATGACAAAATTATTAGTTTCTATTTTTAGTTAATCTGGAAAGTTACTCGTGCAATCCTGAACGCAAAACTCGCGATATCAGCGCTCTCCAACTTGACTCTTACATCCTTGAGAATTTTTATTGAGAGACTCGCGGAAGACTTTCGATAATCCGTCAGAGATAATATTGGCATGACGCTGCATTACATGCAGAAACGAACCGTCCCCGAGTCGACAGCCTCTCACTTCTTCTACGGTTTTCTGTGATGCAATTACCCTTTGTGCTAAATTACGGAATACCCTCAAGACGCCGCGGCACGCTCGGGGCTCTAACTCAAGTACATAATTGTGTTACGGACGATTTTGCTAATGGTGCGACTTTCTAAATAATATTACTTTCCAAATAAATAAATAATATTTTTATTTTTCTCGTAACATCTCGCTTATCTATAATCTCGTTCGTGTTTGCGCTTTTCGGATTAAAAATGCATTGATTCAATAAACCTGGATTGATAACTAATTTCTTAACGACGTATCGATATAACTCTCTATCGACTTCGGTTTCATTATTGCAATTAACGCATCGCTTCGCTGTTTAGAATGCATCGCGCTCGCTTAACTCTTTTCGTTCAGCGTGCATTAGAAGTCGGTATAAATTTATGCATGCGCTCATGTGCATCCGGTAATGCGCGGAACCATGCAACGCGAGTCACTCGCATATTAATCGAGCGCCCCTCGTCCTCGTTTCCTGAGGCTGACCGTGAAACCGGCACGTGAATCCAAGTTGCCAAAACCGGCAATTTTCCATCCTCCGCCTCTCTCTCCGCGTGTTCCTCCCCCTCTCTCTCTCTCTCGTGATCCATTCCATCTTCTTCGATCACGTAATCCGCGAAGCCTTGCACATTGACATAATCGACCTGACAGCGCGACGCCGCTCAAGGTCACAGCAAGAGGAAGATCTCGAGCGAGAAGGGGGATTGATATCGCACCGAGGAGCAAGTGGGGGAGGAAAAGAAGTGAAGGAGAAAGAGGAGAGGAAGGCAACAGATCGAGTGGACGAAGGGGAGGGGGGGATACTCTGATGATACGCGGTGGTCGATGGTCCAGCTCGAGGGAGAGACAGCGGGGCCATCCCCGTCGACAGTCTCGATCGGAGTGTCCATCGCGCGTTGCGGCGCGCGCTAGTAGCCGCGACAAGCCCGCAAAAATAGCTGAGGCCTCCTCGCTGAGGCTGGCACCCTCCCAACAGGCTATACTTGGACATACCCGCGCACACGATTATTTATAGTGAGCGCGAGAGCGCGGCCACTGGCCTTCTTACGAACTAACTAGCCGCGGCACCAACCGAGAAGACATTCCGCCGCCCGTGACCTAGGCCCGCATTAATAACGACTTCCACCCTTGCGACCGCGAAGGACTCGGGCACTTTGCACTCCCGCCGGAACCCACCGGTCGCATGCACCCATGCACCTTCGCGCACCTTGCTCCCTCCTCGCCCTTTGTCGGTCTATCAGTCAGTCTGTCTGTCTGTTCTTTTCCCTCTTGCTGGACTTTCGCTCATGGACCCTCTCGTTTCAGGCTGTTGGCTTGCTTCAGGTGTCTGTCGATTTGATTCGGTTTTGCTGCAGGATTACCATTTGATCTTTGGCGTCTCAAATGTAGAAGATCGTTCAATTTTCTTGTTTTCAGGGGAAAACATTGGTCTCGCTGAGAGTAGTGAGATGATAAAAGTTTCTTTTGTAACATTCAATGGATATTTATGTGAGTGGACTGTTGTGTTTGGTAGTTTTTGAGTATTTGGTTCAGGGATCCTAAAGTCGCTCAATTTTTAAATTTGGACGATGAGGATTGCGACGACTAACTAGCAGATCGAAATAAACAACAGCGAGATGAGGTCCAACGCGAAGATGGACTAACCGTGCAATTTGAATGAGCTACTAAAAATACACCATCTTTCATGTTTCGCGATATCACACACGCTTCGTTATTTTCCTCGCTTGTCATTCCGACGACCAGACAATCGTCGCGAAAAGAGACTTGGAGACGCGAAAGACACTTGCATGCAGATGGACCGCGTCTGTTGGAGATATTTTTAACGAAATTTCTCAAGTATTTTCAATGTTAAGGTGATGTTCGGAGCCCGCGGCGCAGCAGAACACCAAGCGCACGTCAGCAGCACGTGGTGGCCTGTAAAAGTGGCAGAGGCGGGGATTACTCTCCGGCCAACCCGCAGTAATTTTGTTTGATTTCTATCTCGCATTTGCAATTTGTTATTTGTCTAATTTACAGCTGCTTTCCAACCGATCCCGAGTACTCCGTTATAAGGAAGTAGGACGAAAATGCTGCCGTGACGAAGCGCGGCGTGGCGATAGAAAACGCAACCAGTTTTTTTTTCCTTTCGGCTGATGGGAAAGCGAGTGGTGCACGCATCTCGCTTATATCCCGCGCGAGCAGACGAAGCGGTCCGCGACGCGACGATTGTCGTTGACGTTAGTCTCTAACGGCGGTTGATCGGCCAGCAGATGTGGGAAGTGAGAGCTGCGTGATCTGCATCATCGTGATCTGCATCCGCGAGAAGACGACGATAACTCTCTTCGATATACAGCTCCGCTAGTTGATTGCATTTCCTTATTCGTCCTTATCTCTCCGGCAGCTACGCGGTCATCGCTCGCCAGAGGAAAGCGTCATTAACGCGGCTATTAAAAACGTATTAAACAGCTTCCGGGACGAAGATCGAGAGCTCGGCGGTGTCGCAGTCGGAAGATCTAAAAACGCGAGAATTGCATCGGCCGATCACTCGATGTCAACTTGATTCTCGGCGAGAAAATTCGCGTAATCGTGGAAGAAGTCATGTCGACTTCCTCTACTGGTCGGACGGACACCGCCTCCTTCGCCCGGTTTCGTCCAACGTGTTTGAGTCAAGCGATCTTCAAGCTTCGTTTGCGTCGTAACGGTCGTTAAGCATCGTTTTATGCGCCGTAACGTACCGCCGCAACGGTTTCCACGGCGTTGTACCATGCTACTAGTATTTATGCACGTCCAACAGCTGGCGAATACATAGTATTAGGAGACATTGTTCAATGACCTGGAGCACTTGCTCGCTCGCTCGCTCATTCCGTGCTCGACGGGCATCGCAGATCAAGCGTGTCCCCGTAATCGACAGCTATTAATGCCGACACCGTTCCGTTTTCGAGTCGCGTGACTTTTCAATCGGTCGCATGCGACCGCGGCTCTCCCGAGAGAGAGCCGCGTGTGTAATTACAACGCTCGCCGTGTAATAACGGTAATAACCGCCGTGGATCTCGTAGTAGTTAGTCTGCGACGATCGCCACATAAATCACGCTCCTTCGGGACGATTTATCTGGCGCGGCTCGCGCTTTACGATCTCCTCGTCAACGGCGGATCGTTTCGCGCTCACGTCGAGATGCGAGCGTGTGCCAAGCACGCGTGTTACACAATGTACCACCGCGATTCATCAAACCGTCGTAATCGACGTGTATCACCGCCTGTATATCCACCATCGCGCCACTATTGTCTTCTTCGCGCCGCGCCGGGTGGATCCGATCCAACGATGCTCTCGATCCGCCTTCCGATCGAGCCTCTCGATCGCTCCTCTTTCTTTCTCTTTCTCTTCATTTCTCTCTTTGTCTCTCGCTCTTGATCTGTGTACAAACAGATGCCTGTTGGCGGTTCGCCAGGCACTCGACGGGAATTAATAAAATCGCCCGGACCCGGAAAGCGCAAAGGTCCCGCAATTGTGAAAGTGTATTGATATGAGCCCCGCGATCTGGGTTATCGTGTCAGTCTCTTTTTCAATTAGCTGGCGACAAACCGACGGATGTGAAACTCTAGTTAGTAATTAGATCGACGTCGCGCACCCGTAGATCGAGATGATCATTGGAGTCAACACAAACGAGGGTCTAATTGGGACAGGCGCGTAATTAAGAAGTTGAGATACAATTGAGCGATGAAATTGAGCATGTAAATTGGGAGCGATTATTGGAGATATCAAGTTGGAGTTAAATCGAGACCAAAGCGATTACATTAGGATGAGCTACGCAGGAATATTTGATGCGCGTTTTGTCCGGAAATAAATTGCAGCAGCGGCGGCCAGTTCGGATTCATGCTCGAGAGCTTTGTCTCGATGATTCTAATGTCTTTTTGCTGTTTCCAACTGGGCTTGTTGCGCTTTTATTCGTCTGAATTCCGAAATAGCGGCGGAGTAGCGAAATAGCTGTTAGCAATTTGTCTGCGCGTTTGTCATGCTGCGCTGATTCCCGGCAAAACTGCTGGCTTCCACATTTAATCGCGCTTATATCAATTTGTAGCTCCATCCGCTGTGACGTTCGACAGACCGCGTGAATATTCATCGACGACGATGCTTCGATCGACTTCCTGGTGAAGCCCTCCTCCTGCAATAATTATCAACGTCGCTGGCGACGAAGCGTCACAACTTGTAATGTAGCCGACACGTTGATATCCCCTGACGAACCCATCTCATTCGCTAAATTGAGCGAATCTATCGACCAGCACGTGCTACGATACCAGGAACGCTCGTTCGTGGTATCGTAGGTCAGTGATCGCTGCAATCACTTCCAGTTATTTTCGATCTGCGGTCGGGTATGCGACATTCGACACCATTGCATTCAGTTACCCTTCAGCAACGTTACATTATGCATTATCATCGGATCTGCGAAGCTCTAAAGCCTCGCATTTTTGGAATAAATCAAATATTTAAATTGAAGTAAATTTTGGAAATCATTTAAGCTCGGGGAAGCTCTCTTAGTCGTCAATTTTTTAATTTTCAGTGTCGCTGTCAAAGAAGTCAATAGGATAAGCGCGAAGCTCTTCTAACGTCTTGTGAACAGTCTCGTCAAGAGTAGAAGCATGAATGAAGTTCTCTATTCGACTCATCTACGACCGGGAGCCGTAATTGAATATTCGTGCGATATATCCAGAAGGCTAAATTAACTCTGGCGAAAAGAAATTCGCGGTTTGCCAGCGGCAAGTACATTATGTGTGCTTGTGTGTGATTAGCGGACGCAGATGTTTGGCCGAGTAATCAAGCGGTCACGATATTATACCATTTCGATTACTAGAATAATGGAGCTAGGCATATCGCCGATATGCGCAGCAAGCTGATCAAATATTGGCCGATCGTTAATTAGTGGCACTTGCTCATTTTCTCGGAATACCGCATGCAAAATACACGCATTATCCGAATGATCGCTATTTGCCTGCGACCGCAATGGACCGCACGGCATTACCGAAATCGCAGGGCGGGGTGGCCAGGCGAAAATATTTTCGCGGCTGCATTCGCGCGCGCGTTGCACCCTCGTGTCGAAAGGAGCGATTTTTATCGGGCTCCCCAATCTGCCGAGGCGTGATTCTCAATAGAGTCAGGTCCTTGAATAAAGTAGAGCACTCGTTACGTGCATTCAGGCTAATCGTCGTCGCGAGAGTCCGCGCGAGTGCCCTCGTAAAGGCTCGTCGTCGTCGTCGCGCAGGCGAATCTCGGTGATTGCCATAAATGGGACTGTACTTACGCAACGCGTTGACCGCAGAAACGAGCGACCCGATGTAGATAATCACGTGGCACACACCGATTCGCGGTGGAACGGCTGCGAGACTCGAGCGAATTTGCGGTGCGTTCCCTCGTTCACAGGTGAGACGGGCTCGAGGCGACTCGGGCGAGCAAAGGAGCGGCACGTGAGCGGAGACGAGAATCCCCCCGGTGCTGGAGTGCTACTAAACAACCGAGTTTTATGCTGGAACCTCGATGAGAGTACCTCGGGCGAGCAGAGTGGTATTGTGCGCGAGTAGCGAAGTCTACGAACCGGCGGCGATCGCGTTCAAACGACTTTCACTTCGGCCCCG
The DNA here is from genome assembly GCF_003672135.1 of Ooceraea biroi. NCBI lineage: Eukaryota > Metazoa > Arthropoda > Insecta > Hymenoptera > Formicidae > Ooceraea > Ooceraea biroi. The sequence continues at coordinate 5,050,576 of NC_039511.1, forward strand.
CTTCCGTAGATGGATGTAGATGCGGATCCAGTTTTTCCGAGTTTTCGCTCCTCGAATACGTGACGCGCTTTTTAATGCTTTACAGATGACGCGGTGCCATCAGAAAAACTCAATTCTTACTTTACTTTCCTCTTTTGCCGTAAAAAGTGCAGCTGCATACTCTGATAGACTGTCAAAGAACGGGATTATCGATCCCGGTTTTGTTCTTTTGAACTGTCAGAGATTTGAAGACTTCTAAAGGAAGCTTAAACGTTCGTTTTACGTCTAATGATTTTTTCATTTAAAAACGATTTATAATGCAGCTGAATGCTTCGTCTATCCTCCGTTGCAAGAGTAAAGGGCGCGAGATACCATCTGACATTCGATGAATTTATTAGCTTGCTTGAATGGCATTCTCATGTCCGTGGCGGTCCACCGTCCGAGTAAACAACCCGTTGCCGCTTAAGAACGGCGTGATATCATCTGACGGACTCGCTGTATGATCTCACCGCATCTCGTACATATCAACCGTTAGAAAGATGCAACCGAGATCGCCGCGCGAGTCTCCTCCATGCAATTTTTTCATGAAACTCCCATGAATAATAGAAGGCGCTATTGTTATGAGCGTGCCGCTACGTGAACTTCACGCCGCGGCAAAAATGAGCATAATTTCATATTCCGCAACATGACATCACAGGCGCAAGCTATTCCAGACAACGCAAACACCCGGAAGGTGTCATAAAGACGCCATAAAAACGTCAGATACGCGCCGCAATCTCTCAGACTTAGGCGTCTTTACGATGTCTTTTGAACTTTTCGCGATGTTTAAGATCAGCGGTTTTCCAAATGCCACAATATGTCAAATCGTATTAATCCTTAAGTCTGTGGAATCGCCTTGAAAGAATGCTCACTCCATGTCCATCGCTTTATAAGCATTTCCAAAGAAAATTTCAGCAAACAGTCGTTACAATCGTCAGAATAGCAGGCACGTTATTCGCACAACTAACATCCGTTTACAAGAGCTTGGAAATCAAGAAATATAACAATAGAAAATACAAAAAAAGAAAATATATAAATCTCGTCTTACAGACATCGCAATATATTTGATCCCAGAGAACGGCCGCTCAGCTGACATTCCGCTTGACTCGCGCGGGCCGAGCCCTTTGTTCCGAAGCGCTGAAAGTAACGTCTCGAAATAGCAGACGAGGAACGCGAGGAGCAAGCCATGGCTACGAGCGATAGAGCATTTCCATGGAACACCATGGGTCCTTGATCTTAGCTTCTCTGAGAGAACTCCTCGGAGAAACATCGCCTCGCTCTCACGGCGCGCATCTTCTCCGGTGATTTATAAAAATACAACTGCGAAGAAGCGTCTCTATTTTGAATCGCTCGATCGATTCACCGATGTATTTCGAGAACACGGTCAACCTTGATCGATAGCGCCCACGCTCGCTCGGAGATCCGACTGTTCCATATTTTCCCCCATCAATCAATCGCAAAAGAGATCCGTTGGCAGTCTCCGCGGAGTCTCGCGAGATCGCTATTGATCCGCATCGTAAATCGGTTGCACGACGCTCGCGCGACGTTCAGAATTGTCGCTCGATGCGTCCGATGACGGCGATGGATACGTACTCGCGCGTGTGTCCACGAATAAACAGAGATCGACAGGGCTGCTGTGGGAGGCGACGGCAAAAAGGGAGGAAGAAAGCCTATCAAGCCCGTCGAGTGATCGATCGGAAACAGCGGCGGTGAGAAAGCATCGGGGTCGCTGACACGAGCCGACCGCGCGATGCACGTTGCTTTCCCGATCTCGGCCCGGCGCGTAAATAATCGCGCGTGTCAATGCGGCCTAAGTTTAGCGAGCTCGTGCAGCCGGCCGGCCGGCTACGGTTTTACGCGCGAACCGATCGCGGATAGAGGCAAGCGTTCTCGCGCGCGTATTTCGGGACGGTTTATGGATTTTCGCGCTGCTTGGCGGAGATCTCTCAATTTATCGCGCGACTTTGCTAAACTGTCGGACAGTAGCCGGGGCTGATCTCGCAATTCCGAATGAACGAACTTGTCGGTCACCTGGTTATCTGAAAGTCGCGCAGCATCCTTTTATATTCTAAACATTTATTTCTGTTTACTATTTTCCAAAAAATCCTAACGACATTGGCAAGAGTACAGAGGCCTCGAATGAAATGAACGGTGGAATGATTAAACACAAAGAGATCCCATATTTTACGTATTCCAAGTGTCAAAGTCGAGAACGATTAAATGCTCTTACTCGATGCTACCCATACAACCGGTTTCCACTCACGTCGTCACGCATAGTTGTTGCTGGCACGTCATGGGAGCCTTTGTCCCTTCAACTAATCCCGCGGGCATGCCATCGCATTTAAGAACCCCGCTTAGTCACGATCGGCTGACCACAACCCACCCGCACGCGCGTGAGAACCTTCGCTGATGACTGATGAAAAGGTCAGCCGCGTGTGTACACTTGTGCATGATTATGTGCATGTGCGTGCGCCGTAATGAAAGCCGCCCCCGCGCGTCATACATAATCGTGGCGACTCACGTATTCGAAGGTGGTCGAGGTAGGCAGCGACCAGAGAATTCCGCGACATTTACGACGACAACAATGACGACGACGGCATGTAATCGGCGGCAACACGCGCTGCCGATTTAATTAAAAAGGGCCGTAAACGCGCGCGCCTTGCTCGCCAAAGATAGGCATTCGAATAGGCAATGAATTACGCAAAGCGCAACAACACAGATGTGACAATGACATCATGAACGTCAGTGGCCTTTGCGAGAGACACGCGCGGCGCGTTTAAATTGTCTGACGACACGAGGCTCGAACAATCTACACGACAAGCCGTCACTTTCATTTCGTTAAAATTGCGCGCGTCCGCTTAGTTAGTTAGCCCCGTTCGCACGATTGTTCGTTACAATATTTTTGTAACACACTTTCCAGAGCGTGGAGATCACTCCGTCCGCGAGATGAAACGCTCCGATACATGCAATGCCAAGCGAATCTTCTTGCGCCATAACGCGTCGCGTATGGATATCCAAGGTGGAACTTTCTCTCTGCTTAAGAGTCGTCATCTCGCACGTGAGGCATTCCGTAATCGCCGCGATTTACGTAAGAATGTGAAATTGCAGCGTATACATCCCCTGATGTGGAACTGATCCGCAAAGTAGACATCGGAGGATTTCGCAGTCATCAAACTCGAATCCTATTACGTATTCGGTCGAGTTAAGTTGCGCGCTGCGCAAAAACAGGGTGTGTATTACTCTTCGGGGGGACTCGGTGCACGAAACGGCGAGACTTGCAAGTTCCCTAGAAGAGAAGCAAAAGTTCCGGATATCTGAGATTATCCCGAAGGAACGGACCTGTCCGGTGGGCGAAGGACGAGAGCGGGAAGGCGCGGAACAGTCTTGCGGAAACCACTTTGAATAAATCACGCCCGGCGGTGAACGCTCGGACGGGAAACTTTTCCAGGACATCTGGTTCCCTTTATTTTTCGTCATTCAGCAACGTCAACCTTCTCGCGCCGGAACTCGCAAAGTGCCGAGCCGAAAGAATCAAATCGAGTAACCGTGGAAATAGACGCGTTCAATTACCGCGGCCCGATCGAGGTTCAAGGTCGACCATCAACAACGGCGGATCCGCAGATCCACGTGTACTTTATTTTTTCACGTCTCGCGAGAGAATAATGACCGCGAGCGAGGTCGAGAACCCTCAGAACTCCTCATTTACCGCGGAGCTTTCCGATCCTATTCTTAGCGACGTACAAAGAGTTTCGGCGTGCTATAATTAGAAAAGGCACCGAGAAAGAGAGAATCGGAGTACCGAGGGAACAGGCCGAGCCTATTTCCGGATCGCGGTGAGTACAACGAGTAGTCGTCCGGACGGACGACGGTCTCGCCGCGCGAGAGGAAAATTACAAAAATTAAACGGTGACAAGCCGGTTCCGCCGATCGCCGTCACTTCGATGACGGGCTCCGCGTAAAGCTCCGAGTAACGAGGTAAACGACATCGGAACTGCCAATTTCGCGACGTATTCTATTGTGAGCGCCGGCTCAACAATCCGAGTTTTACGATTGCCGATTTAGCAGCGAGGCCCACGCGGATCGCCCTGGCAGTCGGATGGCAGTCGCGCACCAGCGCATTGCGGAATCGAGCTGGACCCAGCAAGCGAGGGGTGGCGCGATTCTACGAGATTAATACACGCATCGTAAACAATTCGGGATTCCAACAATTCGGTTGCAATCCGTTTGCCTCAACGTCAACCGTGTGCAAACTGCCAAAATCCGCCCTCACTGCGCTCCCGAATCGCGCGCGTTACGCTCGAATCGCTCCACGTGTCGAATCGAGGAATCATCAAGTTATTCGAGTTGTCTGAAAACGATATTTACATAGTCTCGCCTCATACTAGAATCGTCCTAAGTATAAAGATATTATTAAATCTTCCTCATTGGCTAATAAATATTTTAAGATTACATTTCTGACAATCTTGCTAAAAATGACCTATACGAATGCCGCTCTCATAATCGCGAGGGCCAAAGGGCTTCATCGCATCTATATGTCATTGTTGGATCCTGTCTACATTCTCTCGCGCGTTCTTCTAGTCGCTTCAAGCGCGTCATTACGCGTTGCGAAACGTGCGATCTCTCATAGATACCTGTCGTGCCGATCGTCATCGCAGCATTGTATTATGAGCCTGTCTGATCGCGCAATTCTAAGGCGGGAGACCATTGAATAGAGCCGCGCTAAACAAAACGCTGCTACTACGCGCGGGGCACACGTAGCAATTTGTATCGCGCGCCATAATTCTCCACGCTCCGCGTGTTAATCTCCCGCGGATAATTTATAAGTCGCCGCCGCTACTTGGCAGCGACTTGAACGGACGGATCAAAAGTTCTCAACGCGATCGTGCCGTCCGCTGGCATTCTCGCGAAAATTTCTGCGAAAGCCGTCATTTCGTGCTCCTCGCGCGCCGCCAATAACGCCGCCCGCCACGAAAATACAACCGAGCGTACTCCAAACAGACGTAAGGTCGGCGCGATAAATGCAACGCGTCTAAGCTCACGGCGAGATCTCAGGAATCCGCTATCGATGGAACGAGCCGGGTCGTCCGGTATTTCGAGAACGGCCATGGTTCCCGCTTCCGAGGGAAAACGCGCGGAGAAACGTCAACGGGATCGGACGCGATTAAACGCGGCAGCGAGGTGCGAGGCCGTTTGATCATCGCCAACCGAGACGAGAGACCGAGCCAAGTGTCGATACGCCAAAACGCCGAACACATTGTTGCCTTCAAGAAGAGAAGCGGCTTGAAGAATCCGCGAATCAGACTCACCGAGACTAAATTCATAGGATCGAAGATCCCGGAGTCTCCTCGCTCGCGAAATTGCCAGCTCCGAATGCAAATGCAGCGCACGGTGCATTCTATTCGTGACGAGCTCTGTCCGCACGTAATATTTCTGAGGAAGCTGGAGAATAGATCGAGGAATCATCAGCTGAATATAATGATTCCCCATCGACTCCCAGCTTCTGAATGAACGTCTGCAGCCTTCGGTGAAGCGGATCGCAAGGCGCGAGACATGGGCCGCAGAATTTCCGACCGAGCGGCGGTATAAATCCGAGACGATCATCAAATCATATCGCGATCGTTGCGCAATTCCGGCTTTTTTTCACTGTCATTTTTATTTCGCCATCTGGCATACGGCCAGTGCCTGCAGCGACACATAAAGAGGCACCGAATTATTTTTATAGGTAATGAAGCAGACACGCAGCCGGCGCAGTCCTTCCGAGGCTTGCGCGTGTCGCTTTTGTTTATCGTCGCTTTAGCCCTATTTATATCGGACGTATTTTTACGTGCTCGTACCGGATGCATCTATCGGTTCCGAGATTTCAATGCCAACATACCGCGCGCGGCTGCCGATGCGCGAGCCGCAAACATGGTCGCGCGTCGTTGTCATTGCAAGTGTGGCGCTAACAAGGTCGGAAATTCAGAATGCTTATTTAATCATTGCTCTTGTTATATTTTGCACTCGCTATATCATCACGTTGGAGAAGGCAAAATAATGTAATACAAAACGATTTGGGTATCCAAAAGAATATTTAAGGGTCGCAAACTATTCGAGATCCAAACACTAATCTCTAAGTGAATTTGAAAGATTCTGAGTATTCTTTTGTCTCCCTAAATTATTATAATTTAATAAATAAATAAATAAATAATAAATAAATAAATAAGTATTATCCAGATCTAAGCAAAATGGAAAATTCATTGTCCCTTGGAAACCCCATCTTGAAACCCGGAGCTTTTCGTGCGTTTACATACGGCTGCCAGGATCCAAAGCTACCACTGCTCCGCGGATCTGATTCACGGATAAACAGCCGGAAAATCGTAAATTGCCGCCGATGAGTAATCGCATGCGGCGGCAGCTACTTTGTGCACTTAGCTCGCGCGCGCGCCAAGAAAAAGGGTCTTTTCTTAGCTTTTCCGTCCATTCCCGGCTTAATTCTCTTATGCGAATCCGCGAGTTTTCTGTGTCGCAAACGGATATTCTAAATCTTCTCTTCACGTGTTTATAATCCGCGTGACGGACGTGGAGATATGTGATCAGCATGATGCATGAAACAGCAAAAACAGCAGCGGATTCTGGCAGGATTACCAGATTTAATTCCAAAAGTGAATCGTTTTTGGCGTTTAATTGCGATGCGGAAAATTGATAAGTACAATAACTTGCCACAATTTGGAACAAGAACGTCTAAAGATGAAAAGATCTTAGAGTTTCACTCCAATTTACGAATTCTAAAGAATTTCAAGATTTAAAAATAAATTTGTGAACGTAAGATTTTCTAAGCATATCCAACAATTAAGTATTAAGATAAAAATGTATTAAGCAGAGAATGAAGAATCTAAAAAAATATTTAAAAATGAAAGAGGAGAGTAAAATCGAAGAATATAAACAATACGTACTAAACTCTCCAAGAATGTGAAAATCTAGTCAACCCTCTCTCGTGTCTTACCTCTCGCCTGGTGGTGGTTGTTGTGGTTTTTCTGGTAGTGGTCCTGCTGATCGTGCTGAGATTCTCGTATGGAGAATCCCAGTCCTGGAAGATCTCCGTGGTCGCCATGATTGCCGTCGTGATGTCTCGCTTCGCACAATTTTATACGTAACTCCTTTCTAAACTCTTCGCACGGTAGGCACTTCAAAAAATCCTTTCGATTATCCCCCGTCGCGTCAGAAAAGATTCTGCAAGTTCGTGCATAATCATAGCCCCGAATTTCCGGTTGTCGGCATGCTGAACGATCGTCACCGTGCGATACGATTCAGAATTGAACTCTTTGGAGCGTTCGCGAATTATCTGACCCGGAACCTTGGCATAGGATTACTCTCCACTAAACTTGAATCTTTTTTAATATGAATTAAATCAACTGATACATATATTCGCACCAGAAGCGCCGAACGAGTCTCCATAAATTCTGACAAAATTCGCGACAGGCGTCTTACATCGTTTATGACAAGCGACTTATCCTAGAAAAGAAACAAACTTGCAGTGGGTGCATCTAGTCGAGCCGAAGATCGATCCGAGCCCTGTCGCTCTCTCGATATCTGCGTGCCCGCCTCATGAGGCGAGCTTGGACGAGTTGCAAGTGGATGCTGCGATCACAAGGGCGACGAAAAACGATCCTCAATGTAGCCGGTATACTTCGGGATCCGGACGTGGAGAAACGTCTTGCGCAACACTCCGCGGGGTGCGCCAAGATATGCGCGATTCGAGGTGGACCACGCGCGACTGAAGTCGAGAAAACGCGCCTCCGCTGTACGCTCACGAGCGGATGGCTCCGCGCCCCATCCGCGCGGACCCGCTTCCAGAAATACGGAGAAACACATATAATTAGGCCGCCACCCGCCGCGACGACGACGCACGCGGTGCCGCACGGGAGGAAGCGCATAGCGTCGAGATGCCACGACGCGTCGCGACCCTCCCCCATCTTCTCCCGCGACACCCTCGGCACTTGAGAATTCGTACCCTTTGCGTCGTCATCGATGCGCTTTGACAAGTCAAACAATAATGGAACCCTAGATCTCTTTGGCTGTTGGAATAGCCTTAAACCCTTAGAATAGATCATTGGAGAATGATCTGTTCATCAGCTTGAAGTTGTTTTATTAATATTGCTGTGTCTCTTTAAATAAGAGCGTTGGACAAATAAATAATTTTTCGCACGTTTTTTTGATGGTCTAAGTTCTTCGATAAGTTGAAAAAGTTTGGCGTATTGTGCAAGGTGATCGCTAGTACGAGTACAAGTGTACGATCGTGCCGTAACCGTAAACTAATTTTAAAGTTTTGCAATGTTTTACACACGACCCGTGTCTGCGTTACATAGGTAACATATTTGTTTTCCGCGCCCCTAAAATCTACGTAAACTCCGCGCGTCGGAAACGGAACACCGACAAACGAGGCGCGTAGAATTCGATACACGTAAGGTATCGAGAGAGACCTGTCGTTGGCCGTCGCGATCGTCTATTTTTCTTGGGAAACGAACGCGGGGAACAGAAAGAGGGAGTGTCTGGCCGACACGAGAATATCGCGAGAGTACCACGTGCAAATCTTTGGAAACATCAATTTCTGGCACGATGAATCATTCCGAGATGCGAGAGACAAATTCCCAAATTGCAAATCGATGAAAATCCTTTCCGTCTCTCTTTTGACTGATTTAATCTCATCTAAAATAGTGGGCAACATTTTGATCGGCCAAATCTGTTCTCCAATGCGCAGTTCTTTACGAACGCTCAAAAGCCCAAGACGCAGAGCTGATTTGAGCTTTCGCGCGAAAAGTTCTACGACGCGGCGAGCAACGTTTCGTCATCCCGCTTGGTCGAAGCTTGCGCACGTTCATCCGGGTGCAAACCCAAACGTTTCGCGCCGGCTGAGGCAACAATACGCGCGGAAAATAATTCCGCGTGCGGTTGCGCGGGAGGATGCGGAGCAACGCAGAACGGATTGCGAAAGTTCGCTCGGTCTCTCTTCCCGACCGAGCTGGCCGGAGCTTTTTGCGAGCTTTCGCGGCGCGAAATAACGGAAGCGACATATTATTTCGCGCGAGAGAGACAGTGACGTCTCGGCCGCGATAACTCTCGTGGTCGCCGCGATGCAAATCCTTTTGCTAAACCACTCGGAATTACTTTGGCAGCGCATACGGACGCGCGATGATGCACGCGCCACGCGCCACGCTCGCGCCGGTACGCTCGCATTTGACGCACAATTCAGTATTTAGCGCAAACACGCGCGAAGCTGGGTCACTCGATGGCATTTGCACGCCGCCTGAGCTATTTGGACGGCGAGGGCGGCGAATATGCGTACAATAAGCAACTATAAGTCGCGGAATATTTTCCGGCTTGCAAACGCGGACGTTGTGGAAAATAGCTCGACGATAAAGCAACTTGATCTTCCTCCACGTGCCGTAAAACGTCACGTCCAGTCCGTTTAGTGGATAAGATTTAATTTGACGTATTAAAATAATTAAATTTTTTCCTTTTACATAATACAATGTAAGGAAAAACTTGCAATTTAAAAAAAAATTATTTCTTGCTGCTTTGCAAGGAAGATTGATTTTATAAAGTGCTAGGACTTGTTGTAAATGTAATGTTCTTTAACAATTATATAATTGAGAGAGAGTATATAATAATATTGTTTGAATTGTGAAACATTCATGTTTGTATCATGCGATATAGTCAGATACTTGGACATAAATTTGTAATTGTCTCCAATAAAACTTTAACTACTACAATTACTGGTAGCGATAACGTGTGAGCTTTGTTTCAGCAAAATTTATTTATAAAATCTGTTCTTTATATTGTGGATAGATGGCGACACCATTTGGAAGCTTTCGTACGAGCTTGAAAGCTGTCCGCGTGAAAACTCGTCCGGAAGAGCCGTCAGATGGTGCAAAAGCTTGCCAAGCTCGTATCGCTAGTACAAAGAAGCCACTGTGCCCGATTTTACCCTCGGTCGTCGAGCTGCCAGAAAGCTCTCGACCTGAGAAAGCTTTCTCAAACCCGAAGATGGAAACGCTGCTGTCCGATGATATAATGGCAGCTAACAATATGTGCCATTATATTATTTAAAAAAAGAAAGTAACTACGACAGTATATAAGACTGCATAACGAGCAAAAGTAAAAAATTGGCAATGAATTCTATATATGCGGAGAAAGCATTTGAATGTAGTACAACTTGAAGCCATAAATCAAATGTAATTTTTAACAGAATATAGAATAATTTCCGTTTTGATGGAACTTTTATTAAAATGACGCTGTTTTCATATCTTTTCTCGAAGCACCTCATATTCCTTGATATTACTCGCGCAAAAGGTGCATGACGGAACGCTAGCGGAGACATTATTTAGATGCCGCTATTGCCGTGTACGTTATGCAAATTTCGCTCATATTTAGAGACCGTCACGAGGCGCAACATGAAAGTTAAATTGATCGGTTCTATTCCGGAAAATAATTTATGCGCATCGCACGCGTACGCGCGCATGTCGGAGATTAAACGTTTCACCCCCGTCGCCGCGGGGGTGTCACCTGCGCGATTAAAGAGCTAATTTCGCACGTCGATTGTTCGATGATCGCTCGCGCGAATTTTCCACTTTCAATATGCGCGCCGCACAGCAATCGCGGCCGAGAACAAGCAATCCCGTTCGGAACGCGCTCCTTTTTGCGCCGGGAAAAACGAATTACCGTCCGCGTGCTCACTATACGCGTGACGAGAGCGGAAAATGAGTACAGGGCGATTAAAAACGAACGTATGTTCCGACATCTCGGCAGCAGCTACCCTCCCCGATGAAGCTCTCCCATCTCCCCATTATCATCAAACGAACTCGCATTTAATTAATTTGTATCTGCTGTCCTGCATATGCATATGTATCACATTTACACGATATTTACATGAGATTATCAGATTATGCAGGCACTCTGCGAGTGTCCTGTATACCACCGGGCTCTCTCTCTCTCTCTCTCTCTCTTTCTCGCGAGGCGATCAAAATTGCACGTCAATCCGGCGGCCGCATTAGAGAGGCACAATTGCCACGCGAATCGACGCATTTACATTACCGCGGCAAGATGAAAACGGACAGAAATTACCGGGAGCTGCGCGTTAAGTTATGAGCGACGGATCGGCGATTGCGCCCGAAAAGCCGCAGGCCGAAAACGCGTGTGATTAAAACGGAAAATTATCGCGCGGCGCATCCCGCTGCATGTGACACGTGCGATCGATCGGCTCATCTGTCGACGCTAAAAATAAACACCGCTGCAAAATCGTTCGTTTCTGTGTGTGCACCTAATTTTAGGGGAGTCTTGTTTTTTTACGGAGAACGCGTACCTGTTTTTCTCTCTCTCTCTCCTTTCGATACGATCGGACGTATTTCGAATATTTATGGAATATTAAGCGAATATTCGCGTGCACTGCATTATGAACTGCTCGCTAGAACGCCGCTACATCGAGCAAGGCAATGCGCTTCGTTCGGAGCTGGTTATAGCCGACGCGCGCGTAGTTCTCGTTGACCGAGTCTGGCTCTGCGAGCGTGGGGAGCACGGGGACAATTCATGGAATGCGGTACTAATTAGAGACTATAATTAATTGCCCCGAGATGGACATCGAGCAAATAACAAGCGACGCGAGCGTAGCGTTTGATACTGTTGAGCGTGATGTCATCGCTCGGCTCCGCCAAAGGACTGATTGAGTGCTATTGCCCGCGCAGAATAGTACTTCCGCCTTGTGGATGGATGATATGAGAACAACTTTGGACACCGCACGTGCGAGATGCAAATAATTTGCGCTACTAACTGCGCCAATGTTTGATACCGCGCGTTTGGTATCGAACTATCACTACTCGCAGCAAGGTTTCCTCGCTCTGATACAGTCTTGTTAAAAGCATACATTTTTCGGGGCACCTACAGGGCGAACCCTTCAATTTAATCGAGCGTAATTCACCGTGGCCTGCCATCCGCGAGCGGATGCTGGTTTCTACCTCGTTGAAATCGACGGAGCGAGAGGAAACTTTCCATCGACGCAGCTGTTTCAAGTGGCGTGTTATTTTTAAGTCCGATCCACCCCGCTCCTCCCCTTCGACGCTAGGTATCCTTACGTCAGCGACAACACGATGAATCCGAGTGTTTTCTCGCTTCCGTTAAAGCGAGGAGAACCGTCGATGAATGTGGACCTTCCTCAATCAACCCTCGAGATTCCGCGTCGCCCTATCCCGCGACCAACCAATCCTTTCCATCGTCGATTGCACTCGCGACGGAGCGCAGCCTCTTTCAAAAAGCAGCGGCCGCGTGGACCGCGTAAGATCACGGTGAATTTTAGCCGCGACGATCACTCACGTCCGATCTAGACACTAACGCATCATTTCGCGAACAATGTTCTCGTCTGCTCAGTAAACAGCGATGTTAAGCGGTGTTAAGCGATGCCAAGACGAAAAGATATTATTGGGACGCGGCTACACGCGGCTTCCAGCGCGGAAAATTTACAGGAGAGAGCATATGAAATATATTTATATTCTCTTTATTTTAAGTACGTGACGATGGATGCGACAGAGATTTTTGTGTCTCAGAAATTATACGAGTCTTGTTGGAACCTGCTTCCTTTCCGCAAATCGTGTAAATAATTATTCAACGAGACTGTCCAATGGGACAGCGCGATACTTTGATACCTGCATAAACAAACGCAACGCTACGAGTCCACTTCACATGCACATTCGTGCCTTGATTGACTTCTTGTCCATGAGATTGACACGGCACACAGTGGATCGAAACCACCAATTCAGTGGACATCGACTAAAATTTTGTTTGAAATACAATTTTGTGCAGATCGGTTTTAATTAAATAAAATTAAAACCGCGGCAGTGAGTTTGTTGACCTCTCAATGGACAACGGACAATTATCTCTCGCCCAATGATAACATATTGATTTTTCTTTCAATTTTCCCGTCCGTAGCAGGTCGATGCTCTCTGTCAAGTCGAGTGGTTTGTCATTTTCAAATTAAGCACCGAACGATGCAGTTACGGTAATAAAAAATAGCGAGCCACCTGGCTAATTACGTTTCAATTATACTGTCTCGAGCTTCGATTATCGCAGTCCCGAAATTTAATTTTTCTCACACTCTTTCTCCCTCCAATTATCCGTGCTATAACTATTCGTTCTCAGCGAGGGTACATTCGATGGAATAAAATGTCTCGACACAATCTCAAATCCCGACTTGTCACACTTATTACTTACTTTGCTACTATGGAACATCATAAATATCGGGACTTGATTATGCCTTGCTAAGTTGCTAATATAATCGCTTATATTAAAACAATATTATTCACGCTGACGAAAAACTGTCAGCAACTAATCATACAACAAAGACCTTTTACTTCATTTGAAAAGTATCTACCGAAGATTAAAGGCGAAAAGATCCATTCCAAACTATCCAAAGGGAATAAAATCTCAAGTAAACGCGATATTTGTGGTTCAATCGGCGACGTCTCTCACCCCGAAAGTTGGGCGCTTGAAGGGTGAAGATTCACGAGCGATTGAAGCCATCCGCCTCCGCTCGAAATCGCGCCGTTCGAACGGCAACGCGACAAAGCCGCGGCGGAATAATCGCACGGGCATGAAAGCGGGTAGTAAAGGGTCAGCATCGCGGGGTAGTCCGAGGACGGGCGACGGCGAGAACTCGATCTATTTCGAGATCGGCCGACGACGAGAGCGTGACGGAGAGAGCGGCTCATCGACCCGGTGTGGTCTGCGCCTTCGCTAATTGAAAAGCCGACAGCGTCGACCAGAAAGCAAGACGGAAGCTGATACACGCGTGTTATACCACATCCGCTGTTGCTGGCGAAATTACTTTCGCCGTTTTTATTTTGGTCTCTCATTTCGCCCGATCTCGATCTTGTCGATCAGCGCAGGCGGACAATTGCGGATCGACAGACTCACACCGAGCGCGCATTCATCTCGATGTCTCGTCGTCAGAAAATATTCAACGCAACAGTCCCCCTGAGAATGCCAAAACTGTCAACTGTCAGATGTCCGCTCGAGAAATCGGAAGGGACAGGTTGCCGTCGAAAAGCGATACGCTAATATAATCATCGATGAGCTAAGAGCGTTATTCGTGGGACAGATGTTCTGTGCTCGCGTTTTCGAAGCTTTTGATTCTCCTCGAATCGTCAGACTTTATTCAGGAAACTAAGCTTTAAAGATTAAACATATCGGAAGATGTACGTAGTAATTATTGGTCCAACAGATTGATTAGGTATTAAAGTCAAATATTAAGTATTTCACTGCTCGGTAGCTTTCACGTAAACAATATTTGTCTAATTAATGAAGCTGAACTTTCGTGTACAAATGACGTAATAAAATACGAGGGGACATTGTGCTTTAATGAACGCAAAGTATCCATGTGCGCCGACGCCAGCGAACGGACGAGTTAACTTGATTCTTGGCGTTAGTGTTACGGCATGTCACGTTATATCATGGCTTTGCAACTCTGCGTATGATGTTCGCACACGTATCCGTTTAGCGCGCAGCGCGTTGTAACAAGCTCTGCCAAGTAGCGCGCTCCATTCAGAATTATTTCTGCTTTGTGCGACAAGCGAGTTTAACGGATTTATCCTTTCCACGAACAATCTTACAGAAAGCGCCACGAAAAAAAACTCGAATATCACCCAACCGAAACAACAACGACGTTAACAAACGAGATAGTATTGCAACGGAGGACAGAGCTTTTCTGATCGCTTGGAAAGCTCGCTGACGCAGCAGCAAAATTGAGTTGCCAACAAAAGACGACTCAATTTTCTGCGTAAAAATAAGAGAAAATCCAGGTAGCAATGGGAATCCGAGAGAAAGCTCGAATGTCGACGCGCGATCGTTGGCGATCACCTCGAGTATTCCTCTCGCAAGAGTGTCGGGCGCAATTTAAAAATATTTAGGCCGTAAAGCGTAAATCCGATTTATGTAACAGCACCCGCGCCACACGTGTGCGCGTCCGCTCGCGGCCGCAACTCTGACGTCGATCGCGCCAAATGCGCCGCGGCCCTACGTCACATCGGCCGGGTTTTATTTATAAGCCACGACGAGATTGCACAGATCGCCTGATGTCCGCGTCGCTTCGACCTGTTGCACCCGGAAACCGAATTACGCGCGATTACGCGGAGTGCGTCGTCACCAGAAGAACGTCGTCGTACCTTTGCGCGGGCTTTTAAGCGCGCAACGTCAAGAACCCGCGGATCGGCCCAAACGACGACGATGGCGACGTCGGCGACGGCCCGACGCGTCGACCGCGTGAAATATTTTCGGAAGCACTCAGTCGCGGCCAGTTGCGGGAACGCGAGGCAACGCAAGGGGGTGTCAGCTGCATCGTATATCAAGCGAACTCGATAAATAGATTCTGGCGGCGTCGCGGAAACGTTTGTCCACGCGGTGACTGGGCAATCTGTAATCCGCTCCGGTAATCCGCTTCGGTAATCCGCTCGATCTAACGCCGACACATGAATCTAATCTTCCTGCACGATGCATTGATAATCCTGATAACAGCGCCGGGGTCGTTGCCAGGAACGCGGATGGCTCGCGCTTCTTTCCGTCGCGACGAGATTCACGAGGAGGATTCATAGCGCGGATGCTTCGAATTTTATCGGCGCCGTTAATTGCGAACCGTAATGTCGCCACCTACGACCTCGTAGGCGCAAGGTCGGGCGAGCCAAGGCGAGGAGGAATTTTTGTCAGGTCGCGTGCCAGAAGTGCCCCGAGTTGCACCGCGCTCTCCTTTCTTATCTCCATCGTCGGATAATTCTAAACTGTACAGTTATTTAATTAATATAAATTGTAAACATTCTTTTTCCTCTCCAGTATAATTTGTTCCGATACTAATCATCAATAATTATAATAATCGATCATGAAAATCGCGGTGGAAATGTAGAAAAGATTCATCAAGCGTCGTCTTCCAGATCCAAAAGCTTCTCCGGATTGTTATTGAAATTTCATTTTCTTGATTTGCGTTCAACGGTAGTAAACGCACATATCGCGTTTATTCTCCGCGACAACGTGTGTTGCAGCGTGACGAAGCGCATTTTTCATTGTCGCTCGTCGTGATTCTGGTACACGGCCCCATCGTGATCCCGCGCTACACAACCGAGCGCGAGTGCATTCAGCGTCGCGGCGATGAAACACCGATATCCGCCGCCCGTGAAACGCCCCGTTTTCCATTTACACCTGCAGCGTCTGGTTCATCTTGTATCGGGGGTGCGATGCCGGGAATGTTCGACAATAGCGGTCGGCTACGTAGGCGAAGTCGCTCCCGCGTCCTCGGTGGCGGAAAACAACTGTGTGTAACTGTGAGCGCGGGTTCGCCGATGAATGGAATTCAACAGGTATCCCGTGGCGGTAATCTCGAACTCGAGCGAGGCGATGTCACAATGGGATGCCGACCGTTTTATTATCAGCGGGCCAAGCAGTGCCTCGGGCCTGATAAGGGCAAACATATCATGCCGCGCGAAACGCGCGGTCCTGGGACACCAGTAAATCGCATAAATTGCCGGGTCCGAGTTACAATAAGTCGCGAACAACTTGTTCCTCGCGCTGGACTTGCCGCTCCAGCAGCTCCCGCGACATTTCGCGTGCGGTTGACCCTTTCCGGCCCAGCGACTTCAATCGGCGTCAGATATATCAAGGTTCCCTCTTGTATATGAGCGGACGCGTGAAGCATGGGACACATTATTGGTGTTGTGCAGCGAGAAAAGATCGATCCTGTTACTCCAGCTGTGGTAATTGTCGTTTATTACGCCGCGCGACGCGAGGAAAGGAAAAAGCTCAGTCATTTTCGAGTTACAAGCTCGCCTATTAGTTCCGCGTCAGATCTGCGTTTCCGCCGAGGAAACGACGACGTGTCACACCCTGGCGGAGGTATTCTCAGCGAGGCGCTGATATTCTTATTCTTTTACCTTGCCTCCCCCTCGTGAAATATGGTAGACAGAAAGCTCATTCAGATCGGAGCGGAGCTGCAACTCGAAAATAATTCAGCAGCTGCCAGTACTGGTATCGGTCGGCCGGCCGGAGTAACTTAGAATTACGATGATTAATTGGACGTCAGAAGCATAGCGAGTAATTTACGGGACAAATTCGTAGACTACGAAAACACGTCGGCGAGTTTATACGCAGCCGTTTTCTCTTCCTTGAGCCGCGCTCCGACTTTTCTCCCTTCCATTTCTTCCACGATCGCGTGTTCTCCTCGTCTTTCTCGATTTTCACGATGTCTCCTCCCTAGCTACGAATAGAACAGCGCGGAACGTGAATTCGAGTATCTCTGTCTATCTATTTAATCTGACACGGGATGAAAAAAGTCTCGGCCGTGACTTTAATGAACGATTCTTTTAAATATATATTCTTCTTCAATGCTTTCCCTCTTATTCTTCCTGGACGATCAAAAACTTCAAACATTCGAGCAACTTAAATAATCCATGCAAAGCCTGATGACAAGTAAAATGATTCCGTATAAATTTGTGTCCTTGTATCAGTCCAGTGAAAGCACTACACGCAAATTTACGTTCACATTAATGTGTGCAGCATTCTGGAATACTTAATCCCCGACTTTTACGTAAAACCTGAGCGCGTAAACTAGTCGCCGCGCGACAAAAATCGCTTCAACTGTTAATTGCAGTGACAAACGTCCCCGAGGTTCGGCGCCGTGCTTAAATTGATTTCCGTTCCGTTTACGACCCCGAATGATTTGCTGACGTTTCTCTGCGTTATGCGCGACAGCTGCTACGGAGAAACTCGCCCAACTCCCTTTGCTTATTGGTTCACTTTTCGCTTGCTTTCAACGCGCCGGTTAAAACGTCTCTCGTTTCTCCGTGTCGCCGTGCCGCGCCGAGGGAACGCTCGCCGGTCTTTTGTCGTTGGACATTTGCGTCAAATAATCATACACGACGACGTTCATTAAATTTGAGATTGGAGAACCTCGCGCGCAGACACTCTCGGCCGCGTTTTCACGTCGGTAGAACCGGATTTACATGTTATATCAATGTTTGTTTGTCCACTCGAGTATTCGTATGCTCGCACGACGTCGGTCCGGAAGTTTTTCACATAAATCGATGAACCGCATCGATCTCCTCGTATTTATAAAGCGGGACGAGCCTCGGCGCCAGCATCCGCGACTTAAAAGTAGCGCATCGATTCAGATTCGACCACTTGTTCGATAAATCGTTCTGCAGGCTGCGCAGGATAGAGCGATCGCGAGCAGTTACATTGACGTACTTTTAAAATAGCACCGAGGTCGGGAACGAGACCTCACAGCGCGCGTCCGCCTCGCGGACGATCATCGGTGAATCGGCGGATCATTCGCGGCAAATTGCCGTTGTATCGCCTTGGCCGCGTAAACGGGCTCTGGAAATCTGCGTAGGAACCAAGGCTCCTCGCATCCTCAATGTCCGCCAAGGCAAGACACTCAACATCAGGACGAAAGAAAAGTTATGAGTGTAACAAATCGCGGAAAGTGCGCCATGCATGAGACATATTTCTCGCATTAGCGATGATTATTCCCGAGCTGTCGCCTATGAGTAACGTATCGCCGCTATAACGCGATCTTTTTACGCGCGTGAATGATAACGCACGCCTCGCGTCTCGTTCGCAGGTGCCAATTATCTTGAGACTTTGATATTGTAAATCACGCGGACGCGGGCCCGCAGTTGGCAGAAAACCGCGGTAGTAATACGGAATTAGCCGGCCGGGATTAAATTTCTCCGCTCGTGTTGCAACAGGGTGTTCGGAAAGCGAGTATCTTCATCAAGCGCGACGGAAGAAACAGATCGCCGCTTTCACGAGAGCAGATCGCCGGTGAAATGTATACCGTCACGTGCCGTCCCGGCACAAAGTGGACGGCGATTTAGTCGCTCCGCTTTAAACGAAGCGCCGTTTCTCGTTTAAATGTGGAATCGCGTGGCGTCGCGGTTCCGCTACACCGCCATTAATTGCGTTACATGGGGGAAAACGATCGAGTTTACGACGCGATCGTGCGACCGTTCGAGTCGTCCCTACGGAATCTCTTTTTCCACCACGCTCCCATCCCACGGCAACCTCTTTCACTTAAAAACCGCTCCGCGGCTAATTCGTGCGATTATCATTCACAGGTGTTTTCTCCCTTTGTTCACTTGGGAAGAGACCTTCCGGTCTGCCCGATACCATCGCGCTCTCGCAATTTGCCTAATTTAAAATGCTTAACAATGCTGCCTCGATTAATTCGGCAGGTCGATGTTGACGTGACACTCGAGTCTAAGCCAAGAATTTTGCAGCTCTCATCGCTCTCACGAGGACAGCTCTCGGTCGCATCTGCATATTTCAATGCTCTCCGAATCTATTTTCCTCAGCCTCAACTGTCAACAGTAATCGGGACATGACAAATCTCTCTCTCTCTCTCTCTCTCTCTTTGCAAGTTGGTTCTTTCTTGGTGTGACAAACTGCAAAATTTACACTGTAAAATATTCTCGCACTAGCGATAGTTACATATCTACAAGCTGTTTTCTTAAATTGTATATCTGTCTGTGCACACGAAGTCTTGTTTTACTGACTTTGATGCGAGGCGATTATCTATTTTCAGAGACTTTAGTGCTAACACGATCTTATTGGCATCCATCTCAGGAATTTATGCGGCTTTTGATCGAGAGCTTTCGCAGGATCGATACTGAGATTCTCGATTGAAGAATTTCTGACTGGCGAATATCCTCAGCGCGAATCCGACAGAAAAGGAGTTACGAAATCACGCGCGATACGTAACGCGACAGGAAGACGCAAATCAACACGCGAATGATTGTTCATCGGAAGTCCCGATCGCGAACGGGCGGTCGCAAGCTCGTTTGCCGGATTTACGTGCCGCTTCTGCGTTCGAAGAGAGTTCGTTGCCAGTTCTAAAATCGTCGTACTTACTGACAATGACGCGCGATCGCGGAGCGGATTGTTCCACGACGGAAAACGATCGCGACGACGGATCCTCTCTGTTGACGCTTCGACGAGCGGGGTTCGCCGAACGGCAGATCGCGGCGAGGTTTGCCGGGCGCTTTTCGCACGGTTGAATAAAATAAAGAGGTACACCGATGATTCACGCTATGGTGGGCGCAGAACGATAAATAAACGATAGTCGACTCGGGGCTCTGTTTGGGAAATCGGTATTACGTTCGCGGTAAACTTTTGCGCGATGAATTTTGCGTCGCGTCTGAAGCTGCATCGTGCAACTCGCGCGCTTCGCCGGGCATATGAATAATAAACAGCGACGGGATAGTTTATTAACTCATGACCTCTCGTTCAGTACCTACGATGTAACGATACGCTGCTTGAATCGTGAATAAATTGCGAGCGCAAATCGATATCGTAAAGCGAGAAAAAATATTTTCATACACACACACACACGCGCGCGCGCGCGCGCACGAACGCATTCTTTCTATTTATAAAATGATTTTTCGCCGTGTTCTCTCTTAAATATGAAGAATCTTACCGGATGCTAAGAGCTTTCGATAATAATTTTCAAAGCTCCGACATTTTAATATGAATATTTCATCGAGTATTTTATAGATCGGATCTTCCTTACGGAGAAATGTTGTAATCAGAGAATTGTTCTATTAATTTTCACAAATTAATTATTACCATCCGAAGCGGTAATTTCGCTTCCGGGCACGCTGAGCTCATCGCTCCCGCACGGCGCTCCCAAAATCCCCCATGCACGATCGTTCGACACGTAGCGGCGACGTAAAACGCCCACGCTACGGCGCCGACGGCGGAATCTAGGCGATTACGGTAATCGCGCGCGTCGTGTATACACGACGTTAACAACTCACCTCTTGGATCTTGTAGCTGGTGCGAATAGTCTTCCGTCTGGTGGTGGTGATCTCGTACGTCTCCTCGACGGTGGGCACCTCATCGTCGTCGTTAACGTTACCGTTGTTGTTACTAACGTTGACGATGCCATCGTTCTCACCGTCGGTCTTTAGCATCGAGTCCGTTTCGTCCATTCTGACGTCCTCCGTGTCCACTTCCATCTCGAGAGAAACGTGGACCTCCTGGCTGTCCCGGGCGTCGGCTTCCGAAGTGCGAGAACTCGCTGCGCGCAGCCTGAAAAAGCGGCGTCGAAACACCAGCACGAAACCGCGGATATGCCTACTGCGCGCGGGGCACGAGCCGTCCGATTTCGACGCGGCGGCGAAAAACCTTTTTACAGCGCGACGGAACTATTCCGGGCGTCCAAGTTCCGCGCGAAGCGACGAGGCTGGCAGCACTAAAGCACCGCGCCGCGGAAACTCGCATCGGACGGGATCCCGCGCGCGCCTTTCCACGGCGAAAATAGAATCTCGCAGTTTCCTCTCCCGCAGGAACTCGCGCGGCTCGAGTGAAACGCACTCGAACCGCGATATCGACGTATCGACGGATCATAGAGATCCCTCGGACAGATTCAGAGCGTATGAATCAAACGGAGCATTGAATATAAATGTAGCGGATATACAAGTTGAGGAGATTGTAAAACAGATTAATCGACCGCATCTACACCTTCGTAGATGGATAATTGTAATGGATAGTTCCGAGGAACTGGACAGAAGTTTAAACGTTGTTTTCCAAGAATACAAAGATGCAGAGTTATCAAAAAGTAAAAACGCAGTACTTGATTTAAAAATAAAGAAATTGCAATTTGTTGTGCTTTTAGTGCATACAATGATCTATATTGGAAGAAGTGTTTAAATTTCGGATGTCACGATGTCACTTTGCGGCACCTCATCAAATTGTAATAGGCTTTTCATTATACACCGCACATGCATATGGAGCATCATGCTTTACGAGCTCGTATCCACGAAGGTGCATAGTAAAATCTGTTTATTCAGTAGTAATACAAATCTCTGAAAATCATTGCAACGATACACGGTATGGCACAATCGTCAACAGGGTATTACAGGGTAGTCGTGTAAAAAAAGTATTCATACGTATGTTACAACTTCAGCAAACAATGGAACATTACGATCTTCACAGCCCGTGAAATATAAATCTTTCGATTTTAGCCTCTCATTGGTCGGTTTCAATCTACTCTGTTTTCACTATTTTTCCTGAGATTAAGTATTCTCTCTAGAGCGGCACTTTGTGCACTAGTAGTAGTTAAAAATAACAGTCTTGGTATTCACTAATTGGTACGTACGCACACGCGTGTTCGAAATATTTTCATAAATAAGTCCACTCGTGGAGTCGCGGGCAGACGGGTTCGTGCTCCTCTATCGCGACCTTCAGATCCTCCGGCTTGAAAACACCAATGTCCGTGATAATGCCGGTGATCAGGCTCGCTGGCGTTACATCGAACGCCGGATTCCAGCAGTCGATATCCTTCGCTGCAACTCGCCGGCCGTTTATGTGCGTCATTTCCCGCACGGGTCGCTCCTCGATGACCATGTCATCGCCGCTGGGCATCGTCAGGTCAATGGACGTCCGCGGCGCGGCCACGTAGAAGGGAATCTTGTGATACTTTGCGAGGACCGCGATCTGCAATCAATTTTGATTTAATCATTGAGATTTATTATAATTATTATTTATAATTATTAAGTTGATTATCAATTTAGATAATCGTGCATTAGATAAATAAGTCTAATCATATCTGCATGCTGCAGCACGTATGTTCACACGATTATCGTGCGTCGCTTCGTCGTTTGTAACAGTCGCGAGCCTTTACCTGGTAAGTCCCAATCTTGTTCGCGGTGTCGCCGTTGGCGGCGACTCTGTCCGCGCCCACGACCACCGCTGTGATCTGCTTCTTCCTCAACGCTGCGGCGACCATGTCGTCACAGATGAGCGTCGCCGGTATCTTGTCGTGCACCAGCTCGTAAGCGGTCAGACGAGCGCCTTGATTGTACGGCCTGGTCTCGGTGCAGTAGACGCGCTCTGGAAGCAGACGACGATTGAGCGAAGCTTGCCTCATTGTCAGCCGGAATAACAGTTTGCCGGGACGAGCGGACGAGCTACCCACCGAGCTTGCCCATCTTGTGAAGCGACCTGATGACGCCTAACGCTGTGCCGTATCCCGCGGTGGCGAGGCTCCCGGTGTTGCAGTGCGTGAGAATCCTGATGACGCTGTCCTTGGGCACGTTGTACAGGATATCATGCGCGCCCAGGTCGCCGATCGCGATGTTGTCCGCCACGTCCTTCCGCAGCATCCCATCTATGGCGTTTACGAATCTGCAAGCCAGTTTGGAGACTATAGGTCTGTTGCAAGAGGGAGGAAGAGAGAGAAGAAACGAGAAAGAGAGAGAGCGCGCAGACCCACATACGGGGGACACACGAATACCTGTCAATCATCTGTGACAGCGTGATCGTGGCGTCCTTATAAAGATTTTCCGCCAGCGTTATGAGCTCGTTGGCCGCGGTGTTCATGTTGACCGCCGTTGGCCGCGCTGATATCAGGTAATTGAGTTTACTCTCGATATCCTGGCAGAGAGCCGCCTTGTCCACGTACTCTGGATTGTGGATGATCTCCACCGCCAAGCTGAGGCAGCCGACGATGGCTATGGCCGGTGCACCCCGCACCTATGCGCGCGCGCGCGCGCGCACACACACACACACACACACATGCAATTACGCACAGTGTACAGAGATGTACATATACGTTACAGAAATTTAGTACAAAATGTATTACGAGTTTAGTACAAAATTTAGTTTAAAAATGCGAGCGGTGATATCGAAAAGTGGCCTTGCCTCAACCTGTTTACCTGGGTCATTCCTCGATAGGGAACGATATACGTGTAATTTCGTACAATTAAAGATAAACTTTCATGGTCTGGCCACACAGTCAGTTATTTCCAATAAAGTACAATCTAACAAAATTTTCGGCATGAAAAATCGTCTTGTTCGATGAGGAGGCATTTTTAGGTAACGCGTCGACTTATCTCGCCCAGTTAATAAATCAGAGATATGAAGCGGAATCAGTCGCTAGGCCGAGTCAATTGCGCCTATATAATCTACATGATAACAGCGCAGAAAAGAGATACCCGTGTAGACACGAGCTACTTTACTCGCCACGAGAAAGTCGCGGAACGGAACAAAAGAACCGAAGATAAACACGAGATTATTTTACAAAGCGATAACAATTGACCAAACTACGAGGAGAGAACAAAGGAGCGCGCAGAGTGCACGTGACCGCAATTCTCTCGCGCCTAAACGCGAATCTCATCGTTACACAAATATCCTCAACTATTAATATTATTGCACCAACATCAGCATCAACATCGAATGCTTTATTCGCTGACAACCGCGATGGCATTGACGCCGAAGACGTCACAAAAGCTGTTTACCTGCATGCTGTTGATCGCCTTCCAGCCGTCCCCCACGCCCTTGATCTCGGAGTACTGGGTGACGTCCGGCAGCAGCTTCTGGTCCAAGATCTGCAACCTACCCTCCTGCTTCTCCCATTGTATCGCCTGCAGCGTCATCGTGGCTGATCGAACGCGGCAGCGAACGACGGAGATCGACTCGTGGCCTTGGAACTCTCGCGTCTCTCCCGGCGGATCCTCACCTGCGACCGTCCGCTGTCCCGTTCCTGCGGGACGTGTTCTTATCAGCCTCGAGTCTTTATCGAGGCACGAAGGCAGCCGGCTTCGCGCGGAGGCAAACAAAACAGGCCGAAAGGAATCCCTCGCCGTCGCCGCGACGCGAATCCACACGGCTGTCCGTCCAATGAGGAGGTGCCATCTGGCGAACGAGTTGCACGACACCCCCTCTCACCTCCCGCCATCCCTGCGCCGCTATCGCCGCCGCCGCCCGCGCCGCCGTGGCCGTCAGGCGTCACCGCGTCAGCGAGAGAAGCGGCGAGTAACGTTACCTCCGGGCGCGTTGCATAATTTTTCCGATAGTGGCGGGAGACGGTCGTCAGCTCGTCGAATCGTCCGTTTCGAAGGTTCCGGAGAACGAGCCTCGAGATAACCGCGATGTAACGGAACGCTCGAGCCAGGAGCCCAGCTGATTCCTCCGCCTCCAGCCGATTCGAGCTGATTTGAGAAAAATGTGGAGTCAGTCTCTCCGCGGCGAGACGGTCCGCTTGCCCGTTGAACTGAATTCACCCTCCTCCCCGCCTCGCTCCTAGATAAGGTGCGAAATTAACTGAGGAACGCTGTTGATCGCTCGGTTCAGTCCGGTTTCGTCACGCGCTGCGATTAGGACGATTGCGTGATCACATGATGTTACGTTACGCGCACACTCCTCTTCTCGTTCCGATGCAGGGATCTCTTTACTTGATTACGCGATGGAGGATTACGGGCCTCTCTCGACTGCCACGTTAAATAATCTTTCTCTTTATGCGTCATGGACTTTTAATGTCAAATCTGGTTTATTTGATGAGCTTGTTTACCCGACGATCGTCGAGTGCGCGATCTGCGTGTCGAGAAATGTTTAAATGCTGTACACGTCGAATTTATATTGGCATTTTGGATGATCCAGTCAGCTTGGCAGCCGAGCAGCGCGACGCGTTCGGGGCTTATTTTCGCGAAATTGCAAATTCGCGCGTAACGACACGTAGAGCGACACCCGGACGGCACATGCGATGGCACGTTGATCGTTTCACTCCCGAGTCACGTGCGCCGTAAGGTCTGGCGAAGATAGCGAGCGCCTCGGCGTGTAAAGACGGTGCGTCGTCGCGCGAAGATGTGACGCACGTCTTCCGCACGTTCTCAACGACGAGATGATGAGAAGACCGGAACGAGACGAGCGTCTATTCACTCAGAATCGCCCCGACACAATTCCATTTATCGTCGCGCGACGACGGGATTTTCGAGTGCAAATGTCACGCCGCCCGTAGCCGGCCAGCCACGAAAAAGCGGCCCGCGGATACCGCAAACCGCAAATCCGCGACTCTACGCGACTCTATACTAGCGGGCGGCTCCTTTGTGAACGTAATCGTCACGAAACGTTGACGAAACCCGTCATCTCGTTTCGTAATCAAACCACGTCCGTTTCACAGTCGTTTCGCCGCGTCAATAAACGTAAACGGCCAAGTCCGATTCCGCGTGTCACGCTCCCTTTGTGCCTCGTTCCGAGAGAAGCGGCCGGAATTAAAAGGAATCGACAGGAATTTATTCCGCGATGTCGAGATTTCATGATCGCCGAAGCCGAAGGGAGTTAATCCGCGAAAACGCTTGAATTCCTTCTCCGCGGCTTCCGGAAATGGATCCTCCAACTTGCGAGGAACGCGCCTTCGTCTTAGCCTTTATTTTTTAATTCGCTCATCTCGGTTTTTTGCGAGACAGAGATACTTTCTTCGAGCGAGACTTCTCTATGCTCTTTTCGAAGAAAACGTAGGTGATTTCTGGCGATAGTCTTACCTGCAATTCGCTCGCTAATTGTTCTGATCCGCGTTATCTGCCTTGATGCATCGGTATAAATATAGGTATCTTCAAATGGCATCAGATAGCGGTGACCTATCTACCTATGTGAAATACTTGGCGAGATATTTACGCTGTTCAAAGTAAGATCGTACGTAAAATTCGCGATCGCACATCGCTCCGGCCGTCTACCTCGTTTGCGTTCGCGATAACGTAACGAGATAAACTCGTTTCGTCGAGTCTCTCCTTTAGGAATTTAATTCGCACTTGCCTCGCGCGCGAACCGAAATTCTCGGTAAGTTAACGTGGATTAACGAATTTACTTCACGTCTCAAGCCAGAATTATCGGTAAGTTAACGTGACGCGAGAACGAGACAAATGACATTAATGAGCTCATCGGATCATATCCGACGAGCACACAGAGGATGCCTCGTGCAAGTACCTCGCAGAATCCGGGGATAACCGGATATCCTTGGATCAAAAACGGGAGCTTAGGGAAATAGAGGGAAAGAGGGGGAGAGAGAGAGAGCGAGACGGGATAATGAGCACCCAGGAATTTACACAAATTCATCACTTTAATTAAATATATCTATATGTACATTATAGGTACATCATTAGTACATTTACCATATGATAACTGTACAACGGTAGCACTTTCAATACTGTTCACAAAAATACATCGCATATAAACGAGCAATAAGTTTATACGCAAGGTCGGCTCACGACTTCACTGCAAATCCAAGTGTGTACTTTTTACACACTTATGTATGTAAAATCATGTAGTCACTTTTTACGCATTTGTAAGTGTGTAAAATGTATTTTATTACACGCTTTAGTATGTATATTTATGGTTTTATGCAGTGCAGTGCGTAATGTTTACACAGAAAATCAACTTACACGCGTAAATACGTAAAAAGTACACACTTGGATTTACAGTGTTGCGACAAGACAGAGCGTCAATTAATTAATTAGTTAATTATTAACTTTCGCGCGTCGCACCCGCGATCCGCGGCGTTTCTTTTTCCTTCTTTTCTTTTTCCTTATGTACAAAAGATTCGAGCTCGTGTCGCACGTCGGGCCAAAGGAGGAACGTGCTACGAGAAAAAGATTTATTCCTTTATTATAATTTTTTTATATTATTAACTTACCTCGCTTAAAGAACATGACCGACGCTGCGCCGCTGAACGCGACGAGGCCCGACAGGCCTCATTTCATTTAAGTACCATCAAAGAGACACGAGACTGACAGATTGATATCGATATTTATACAGTTACATCAAGTGTGCAATAACTGGCATTTCGATCCTAACCGTCGTGACGAGAATACGTGTTGGCCACTAGGTTCCAAAGTTTACTAAGCTGATCAATAAAACTGCGTTACTTCCGCGTGACAGATAAAATATAATAACTACATGATTTTGAGAAATACTGACAGGTAGAATCCTAAAAAGATACTAACACGACTTGGAAGAATCTCAAATTATATATTTACCTCTAAAACAACAGCTTCACTAACATTTTTCGTTGTCGGTGATCAAAGTTGATGGAGTCACATAATAAAATATTAATCGCATAATTAAATATTAAAAAAGAGGCTTAGATCTGAAAGATCCGCCTGCACTTACTTAGCACTTACTTGGACTTGGTATACTTTGGAACCTTATCTCGGTGATCGATGAAGCTCGCGCTGCGCTCTCTCTCTCTCTCTCTCTCTCTCTCTCTCTCTCTGTTTCAAACATCTTATCACATTTTAATCCGACCTTCCTCGCATTTCGCAAGATTCGCACGCGCTTCGGTTATTCAGTTAGACGTCGACTATTTACAAGAGTATTTTCGCAAGAAACAACTTAAGGAACATTTGGTATCAAGGGCGATAATTCGGTCGAATGTCGGTGGCCAGGTGCACGGAAAGTCGCTTCTTCGGCGTATACTTACATCTAGGAACTGTAGCGTTTTACTAACGAGTGATCGTTAAGAGGGAGAACACCCGCGATCGCAAGGATAGACGAACTCGCGGAATCTCCTTGTGCAACGCAAAGGTAGACGATTCGTCAGGACGCGATCGCGTGCGATAGAGATCACCCAGTGCGTATGCTTTCCAGACCGATGACTCGAGGATCCAAAGAGAAGCTACGGATATAACGGTGAACAGTAGCTGAGGCCGGACTGCACCGACAGCGCGCGACAATTAATCCTATAGCTTAACGATTGTTACCCCTTTTCCGGCTTATAATCCTTACTTAGAACGCAGAAGAGGACGATCGAGTCGTAAATTAACACTAGTCTACGTTGGTACAACCGGTCCAGAGACTCTCGCAGGTATCCAACTTCGGAAATCGACGACTTCCTCGAGAACACTCTCGATAAGAAAGTCCTCGCGTTTCCGCGATCCACCGTTTAAAGCTTTTAAACCGTCTAAGAGTCGGATCCTGCGGTTTAGCCGCAGGACCACCGATCGGAGATCACCCTTTTGTCTGCTCCCGCTTGGATGCTCGAGTCACCGGAGATCGTTGTCTAACACACGGAATCGCACGGAACTGAGGATCGCGCGCAAACACGGAAGACAGAAAACAAGCCGCGCCGCGCCGACGTCGACTCCGCCGCGGAGAAAAGCGAGGAGGAGGCTCGCATCCAGCGAGCGTCAGCTACATATTTGACGAAGCCAATATTTGCGTCGCGACACCTCCCGCAGCGGATCGATCGGTCGAGAAATCGCGGCGGCATGAGCAAATTAAACAGCCGTCGCCCGAAGTCCCGATTTCCGCTACACCGGACCACCAACACGGAGATACGTGTACGGGGAGGAGGAAAATGTCTCGCAAAGAGTGTGTACCGATTAAAGACGGAGGCGCGCACGGCTCCCCGGGGGAGTTGAAGCGAAGATTCGACGGGGGGATCCGCTCCGAAACTTAAGAAGGAAGAGACGGAAGAGCGAACGAGCGGAGACGCAACCTGGAAGACCGTGCGAACGCGTTCGCGCGAAATTTCACTGAAAGATCACTGTCGCGACACTGTCGAAGCGAGTCCGCGTCGAACACAGCAACGTTTAAAGCCCCGCCGGGGAGGAATGTCCGCCTGAAAAATGCGGGTCGCCAGAAGAATCCTGGAAATACAACTACGTACTCGGTACGCACCTTTTGGGACGTGTACGCCCCGTACATCCATATATGGCTACCTATGTATATGCATTATGTAATATATGTGTAATGCGCGCGTACGCCTACATGTATGTATGTACCTAGCTCCATGTTGGTCGTATGGAGAATCCCGACGGGATCGACCTGCGTGTGACGTATCTGCGCGATCTGATCGAGGAAACGTCACAATTCCATTTGGACGTATCATCGAGATGACACCACTCCAGTCTCGCGCGGCCGCGGTCCTCCCCCTATTTACAATGAGTGCGGGGAGCGTGTGTGCGTCCATCCCCCGTTGCATCCGCACCCTCGCCGTCAGCGCGGACGTCTCGAAAACAGCTCAGACCCCGATAATTGCGCCGGACGCGAAACTTTTTAAATCATCGCGCGAACCCATCGTCGAGCCCGCGATTGAAACAGTGTACGTCGCGAGGAATCCCTCTGCTCGGCTCTCCTCGTTATCGGCGACGTGCAGCCGCTCGCCATTCTGCCCGGCCGGAGAGCCGCGCGATTTAACCCGTTAAAGAACCGATTCAACTTTCAGTCAACAGCCGCACGGAATTAATGCGATGACGGCGACGACGAGTGACGACGACGACGCTCGAGACTGTCCCAGAGGCTTAATCATCCCCCTACAAACGAAGACCGCGCGAAGATCGGACGTTCGTCTTTATCACAACCGTGGGCTCTGTATTCTGCCCCTCTTTTCCCCACCCCCCCGGAAACTCGAGGATGCACCTTCGAGAGATAAAACTAAAAAGATGATATAAAAAGTACGATAAAAAAAATGTTCAAGAATTCTCACTGCTAGGACTACGATTGCTAAAGGTGCGCTTGAGACGTGTAACACGCGGATTCTCGTACGACTAGCTACAGTAATTTCGCCGAACGAACCCCGGGGTTCGCCGGCGCGCTCACCCTCCCTTATGTACTGCGCCAAGAATACTATTAATAATAGAAATAAACTCGTGACGTCACGCGACTGCATCGCTGCAAGGGGGAAAAAAAAGGAAAGAGCCGATACGTAAAACCAATCGCTCTCGTGCGCCCGTTTCCGGTATTTACATATTTAATACTACAACAAATGCGTCCGAGACTGGAGCGTCTTGTCGCGGCGACGTACATCCTTCGCGATCGGAATCGCCGACGCTGCGCGATCCACATCCCTCGACTCGCATCCGCAATTATTAATTATACGCAACACGCAAATTAACATGAACGGACTGGCTGACAGGGCTGCTATCTAATCCTAACAAAATCGACTCGCAATCAAGTTACACATTAAAATCTCGCAATCAAGTAATAATACCGCATAAAATACATTTCAAAAACCTATTTATGTAGAAAGTTAAAACTTGTGAATCTTTTCACATTAATCTCACAATATAATTTAAATCGCCGTTGCGTAATCTTGAACGATACGCTACTTCGTTTAATATTAATCCAAGGAAAATACTGCGCTTTCGTTCGCCAAGAGACATCGGGCCAGTCCGTCCCTGTGAATTATTATCTTATACAGTATACCACCCCTATATATATCACATAACTCCCGTTGTGACTTGGCTTGCTACGAGTAAACCTTAGGAACCACACGGTCAAAAACTCTCATCTCGTCGTGAGGTTTGCTTAGGTACTTTACGAGCCTCGACAGCGATTACAACCGTTTATTACATGAAGAGTATTGGTCCAAAGAGAAATGTTCGGGTATATCTGAAGTGATCCGGCGTCTCTCGAGAGACGCCTATGTTTCGTTGCGAGTGGTGAACCAAGACGGAGTTCCTCTCTCAAACAGTGCAACATTACCCCCAAAAGAATCGCGTGACTCGTAGCGCATGCTACCTTTTATATTAATTTATCTTCTACGCGGATAGAAACGTTCCGTTCACCGTATAAGTACCAGCATCACATAATCTGAAATATTCACAGCGTTTCGAAGCGTCCAGCAATAGCAAGATGGTTTAAAAACTACAGAATTTCGATGATCCGAAGCTCTGAGGATGCAAATGTTCGTAGATGAAAGGCGCGAGTCACCCGTTCGCTTAAAACTTGCTCGTTTTTGGGCGTCGCGCTGCAAGGTCTGAGGAGCCCCGGATCCGTTCTGTTCTTCGTCGGAGCACCGAAATCTGATAACGCTGTTATCAAGCCGCCTCTCGTGGAAGCTCGAGGCGCCCGACGTGTCATCTCGAGGTCGACAAGATCGCTCTTATCGCAATGTACCAACGCGTAATACGCGTGAGCGCTGTCCGATTAATTACTGTCGTAATCGCGCAACCGATAAAATACGAAGTCAAGCAACTCGATACTTACTGCTCTCCGGAAACTGATGGCCCGATGATGCCGGCGGGTCCACGTCAGTGCTCCGCATCCGCGTTAACGGAGCGCTCGAATTTTCCGCCAGGACATCACGGCGAACATTCGTGTCTTCTGTGCGTGTGCGTTGTGTGTACGTGTGTGGTTACCAACCACCGCCGTAATATATACAGGACATATCTCCGCGTACACACGTAATACTATTACAGAACGTCTGTCGCGTGCATTTTACCGCCATCCTCGGTCCACGACAATTCGGAAACGCGTCAAATTTCATGCTCACGCACGACGAATTACTGTCCGAATGATTGACCGAGTGCTCGGTCTTTCCAAAGTTCTTACATTCTCGGATATTTCGTAAATCTTGATTTATTTTGTGGCTTTAATGTATCGTATACCAGATATTTGTCATGATGGAAATCCCGATAAAACGATAAAAGAAGAACCAAATTTTAGTCGTGCAAATTAATGCAGTGTCTAATAAATTAAAAAAAAACACGTGCGTTATATATCCATCCTCTCGACGATTCGATAAAGGAAAAATTGATTCACTCTCGTATACCGAGGATTGGCAGTGTAATCTATATGTATGTATGTGTGTATTTGTGTGTATGTGTGTGTATATATTTTTCTCTTACTTTCTCTCACTCTCGTTCACTCACACGTAGACCGCTTGCGCTGTAACGCGAATTAATCGTGAGAAATGATCGTTAATGATCGCGCGTAACGAAACAATATTAAGATTAATAGGATCCTCTTTGTAACAATGATAATGGTCGCTATCACGATAATTCGTAGTACCCTTTGAAATTTGTTTGTTTTTCGGTGTTCGAAAATCACAGCACGCGTTTCAGCCTTCCATTGAATATTAATTAGACCGTTTACCTAGAAAGCGTGGGCATTCGCGTGTCACCTCGCATTCTCTTGTGCATTTCCTTCGCTCCTTTGCCTCTTTTCGCCATCCGAATCATCGACAAACGTAGAGGCGATTCGATCGAAATCAATTAACGAAATAGAACTGATGCACCGATCAATAGCGATATGACGTACGTGCAATATGTTGCGTAACATCCTCGTGGAAGCGGATAGCCAGAAATTGTGACAATGCCATTATATATTAACTCACTGATGGACACGTGGACTATCAGAGAAAACAATACCACTCAAGTCCACAATTCCATCATGAGACGTTTGATTCGTTAAGAAACAATGATTCACGCGGTTTTCTTTACATATTCGAATATGCGACAATTTTAAAGGGATCTTACAAAAATATAAACAAAATAATTTTTCAAATTTCCGTTTCCGTTTAAACTAAAATATATATAAAAGGAACTCTGCTCGACACAATTTCTCGCGATTCGCCCCGACGAGAGAGAGAACCGAACAAGACACAGCTCACACCGTCTTCGCGAAAACTGTTCGAAGCACTACTATCGATCGATTGTCCTCGCAAAATTCTGACTTCGTGCCAGCCATACCGCCTGACCCAGCGCGTGAGCACGTCGTCGATAGATCCCTTGCCCTATTTTATTTCCCCGCCCCGTCGCGTCGCCCTTTCGCCGCTTCACGAGATGTGACGGAAGTTTCGAGGGCGCGGTGATCGATAACCGTCCTTCCCTGACGCCCTCTCACTCCCTTGCTATCTCATCCTAAGAGCGGCACGACGACTTGTTCGAAGATGCGACAAACGGATTAACCGGCAAATAATTATCGCTAATGAGGCCAGTGATCGTACGGATTTGCCCCGCGAATCGATAACATCGCGTCGATCGCTGGTCCAGCTTCCTTCGGGGCTCGGGAGAACGCTCTCCACGACAGTTGCCCCTGCTGGAAAAACAATACTTGATCGCAGAAACCCCTGGACTCCCAGATACCAAAGACACACATTGTCGATCGAACGATAGGTTTTAAAGTTGTAAATCCTGTTGGATTCTAAGAATCTTGTGGGAATTTCTCTGGATTTTCACGTTTTCGGCTTCCAAGATTCTCGACACAGATCCTCGTTCACAGATTCCAGTATCCGCGAATCTTCTCGGGGTCCTTGATCTAGCCTTGATAGGACCATCAGCGAACTGACCTGCCGCCCGCTTCACCGTGCACTCTCCCTCGTGGACGCGTCACCACTTGGGGCCCCAATACCCCGGCGACTCGATGGTCAGGGTAACCCGAAGCCGAAGAAAGGCGCGACCGGGCGTTCATGGAGCAGACGCGGAAGTGGCGGAAGTGGCGGCGGCCGTTTCCTCCGCGGGGCAATCACCGTCCTCTACAAGGACCCCTTCCCGGCGAACAGCATCTCCCTATGCTTGGTGCGTATGTGCGAGCGCAGAGTGTCGATCCTGCTGTAGGTGGCTGGGCAATAGGGGCACAGCGAGCGCTGCGCGGTGTGTATGTGGAAATGGTGCCAACGATTGGTCACCTGCTTCCCGCAGGCACGGCATCTCCACAGAGCCGGGCTGTTAAGCGACACGGCGAACATCTCGTGATAAGAGAGGCCGACCGGCACGCTCGGCATCGAACCTGCAAAATCCAACAGCACATCTACATGCCCTTGGTGCACAAATGGATGCACCCTTGGTGCGCCATTAATGTATTAGTCGTGAACAGTTCTTTCTTTCGAGATTCGAGGATTCGGGGATTCGGAAATTCTGCGAGCTAGAATCCCGTGTTCTTTGGCCTTCAGCCTGGACTCCGAACTCACCGGATCTCTAAATTCTAGGACCCAGAGACTTGGGGAATCCAGAATCTCCGAATACCCCGTTATGGTTTCCGAGCAACTCGAATCGTAGGATCCTCCTGACCATTCGATTTCGGAATCCTGAGAGAGCTCTCTGAGCTGATCTTGGATCCTGAAATTTTCGGTCCGTAGAATCACAAAATCTTCAGATTCTTCGGTGAGTGGTTGTATAAGTTTCGTTTGGTGCAGTGTTCGAGTGTCAGTGTCCTTGTTCAGTCTAATAAATTTATGAATCATGTATGACTGATGACGTCCTCTTGAATAAGTAATTTCAAATTAACGATGCTCGATACGAAACACACAAACGACAGAGAATTAGTGTAAAGAATAATGAGAAAACACGAATACTCATGGTGCTTGCAGCAGTAAAATCAAGACAATTTTAGAAATTAAAAAACAATTCTATTCTAAAAAAGGCGTGTTAACATCGTGAAGTTCTTTTTTATCGAATATTGAGGCCTCTTTTCCGCGACGCTGATTGGTTCTCTCGCTTGGCTCGAACTTCGTATTGCGAATGTCAGAATGTCATAGTGGCTGTCAGTGCGGTTATATTAATTTATTATTTCTTAGGAACGTGAAAACGGCAGCTGTCAATTCTGTCAAATTTGTATTGATGAAACATGATGAAATAAATAACACCTTTAACGCCTTTTTTAGAATAGGATTTGTGTTATTTATTATATAATAAATAATAGATGAATATTATTATTTGAAAACATTATTAATATTGAAAAATAAAATAGCGCGCGCATAGCACGCGCCTGTGGTGCTAGTATATATAAATTTTGTTTTCAATTTTTGGGAGTCGGAATTAAAATATACAAATCTAATTATACAGGTCCACAATTTTCAAGTACTCCGGGACTAAATAGTATTGCTTGCACTAACTTTTCAAGAAATTTTTGAACTCGCGAGAAACGGAAGAGACGTCACAAGGCAGACAGTGAGTCGAAGCAAATCGAGTGTCCGATCATGTGTGAACGCATCCGCACGCACGATCACCATTCAACCTCCTCTCTCACAATTTCCACAAGCACAGATATTCCACAAGCGTCCCAAAATATGTATACTCACGTTCTTGATGCAGCCATGGAAACATGAAGAACACGTCGAGGAATAAAAATAGTCTTGCGCCTTTACGTCCTGAGACTCCCGAGTATTTCAGGAG
Source organism: Ooceraea biroi (assembly GCF_003672135.1). NCBI lineage: Eukaryota > Metazoa > Arthropoda > Insecta > Hymenoptera > Formicidae > Ooceraea > Ooceraea biroi. The sequence continues at coordinate 5,086,269 of NC_039511.1, forward strand.
TATTCCTCGTATTCTAGAATGTGTGCATTCTGGCGAATTATACCTTAACATTCGCGAAACCGCCAACTCATCGAATTTTCCGGGGAACTTTTCGGTTCTCAGACACTTTCGCGATCCTTTGATACGCTCAGGTCTCTGCGACATCGCGGTAACGCGGTGAAGGAGAAAAATACTTAACCGAACATTTGCCGGTGTTATAAAGGGATTATCTGGAACGGAAGTTCGTCGATCTTGGGAATAATTCGCGCTTGGGAAACGTGGAAAGTTCACACACTTGTGTCAGGTTCTCATCGTCGACGTGCAGAGGAAATAAATTTATATATTTTACGTACATCGCATATGTTGAACGATTAAAAAATCATGACTCAATACGCCGCGTATCGATTATCGAAACAGATTAGCGAGCAGCGAATGAAGCATCCGATAATCCAGCCTGCGGATAAAATCTATGTAGTAATCGGCTTCAGAACAGGACTGACAAGAATGTACGAGTGTGTGCCTTGTCACTAACAATTTTGTGATTTTATTTACGACGCCAACTTCTTTATTTACGTACAATATGTATATATATATATATATATATTACATTGCATTTAATGAGTAGTCTCATAAAGCATCTGCATTCCTCAAAGAACCTTTGTCAATCCTCCTTAACTCTAATTGGCCATTAGTCGTACAGCCTAAGCCGTAAATAAGCACGCATCAAAGCTGATTTGAATCATGTCCCCGTCGATACGCGAGTGATTACTTGTACATTGTATTATTTGTATCGTTAAAAGATAGGAGATCGATAGTCTCGATGATATCGATGGTTCGACTAATTTTTAACACATTCTGCGCCAAGCGCAATTTAACTGACCTTCTTTTCACATCAAAGAATTATTAAAATTGATCATAATATGTTCATATAATTATTTTCATAATTTTAATGAAAAAAATTAAGTTATTTACAAATTTTGTTTATACTTTCCTATCATTATTCCTATCATTATGTTTTACAAATGCAAGTAATTGCATATTATAATGTTATTCATATCTCTTAACGCATTTACAAGTATTGAAAGTCGATGACCGTCGGTGAGTGTATTAAAGATCCTCCGCTCTTTAAACGTCAAATAACCCCGCGGGAAAATGATGCATATCCTCAGTTGCGTGGAAAAAATCTTGGAATGAAAGATAATTCGCTGCAAGAATGAACCCTTATAGTCGAATTCAGCTAACGACGATCGAAGAGAATCAAGTACAAAAGTGAAATTAGACTAGTCTTCTTTGAAAAAACTTGATACACGCGCGGCAGGCGTTATCGCACCTGTCGGCGTTCACTTACATACTATGTAACACGAATAATGCACGCTTCTTCGAAATGTCTTTGGCATCTTAACGGAAGAACATGTACTCATTCGGCTGCATCGTCGATACACAATTCTACGGAATAACGAAGCTACGGATCTATAGATCTGCGCGTATGTTTACACGTTGACGTGTCCCTAGCTGGATTCGCGTGCATGTGCATAAAATCGTGAATTTTACAAAATCTCCCCTATTGATCTACGAATGTACAATGTGACTTATGAAGAAGGTACAGGTATAACGAGTGCGTTTGGCGAATCAGGCGAAGCTTCTGAACGTGGGCAAGCGTGTTATTCTCGGCCAGAATTTAAACGATATCTAAATATCATGGCACTGAGTGTTTGTTTCATGTAATTGTTTATGATCGCTCTTAATGTTTTGCGGTTTCATGCAATGGACCGCGAGCTGGTCGGAATAAAAATAACAAAAGATGAATAAGACCAAAAGATAACTTTGCATAATCAAAGTGTGATGTAAACACTGCAGCAATTCAAATAAGTATTTGTACTACTAATGATCGTTTTAATAACAAAATATCCCTATCTATATTTTATTAATATAATCGATTATAATGATATACAATGTATTTAGTGAAATGCCTTGCAGGCATACTTAAATCACGAAAGATTAATCGAGGAAATATTAAGCGCGTAATTTTCAACAAAACACATTGCCATTTCCACCAAATGCCAATAATTACCCTTGCATATTAACTCTCTACACATTAACCTATAGAGAACTAGAGACATCCTGTTTATGTTAATTGTGAACTGTTTATGTACTTGCAACTGCGCAAATATGTTTCTATTAGCGCAGTTAAATTCATAATTAACAGTTATTAATATTAACTAGAATTATTAATTCGTTGTTAAACTGAGATTTAATTGCTTTTCTATTTCTGTTGTTCTGTTTACCGAAATAAAATCAATTAAATTCCACTTAACGCTGAATAATATGCTTATCGATACAGGCAACGGCGACTCGGTCTCCGCCTTTTATTTTTTTACTCTTCATCGTATTCACCGTCATATTTTTCAATCAAAACTTCACAATACTCGAAAGAAAGGAAGACTAAACGAAGGTTCGGGAATCGCCACTTTCTCTCATCCACACTGACTTCTCCGGCCCGTTCTTCAATCCCGCATCGAATTCCCTCGGCTGATTCGCGCTCATGCGAATGAGTCGAAAGACTCGGAATTTAAAAGCGCATGGCCGTGCAAACATGGCCAGTGCAAATTCGAGGATCCTGCCCCCCGAGATTCGGGTGCCGAGTTCGTCAGACAGCTTCCGGTGTCTTCGACGATGAAAGAAGCAGAAGGAAAGAAAAGAGAAAAACAACGAGGCGCAAAGAGACGGAGGCTAATATTTACACGCTAGAATCACACGGTCCTTACGATTACTCAGGCACGCTTGAGGAGGCCTCTAAGTGGTGCGAAATTCAACGCCGATTATCGATCGCACGACAGGAGGCAAGAGAGAGGAAGAGAGACCCAGAGATTTCTGAGCGCCGTCCTGCCTTGCGTCGCGTTGCGACGGAATCACTCTGGCGTCCTTCGAAACGTTCCTGATGAAGCGGTTTGCATCCTCGAACATGCATCAGCCTTGAGTATCGTTTGATCCCGAAACCCATCATGGGTCATGGATTTCTCGATTCATGGCTCAAGTGCATTGAAGCACCTTGAGGCCATTCCATCTATCAAATCTTCGAGAATTCATTAAGACTCCTTCGTCTTTCAACAGATACCACAAGATAAAGTCTTGCTTATCTAACGTCGGAGACGCCGTCTATTAGGCAAGCTCGCGATCAGCTCGCGAGCGGATACGGGACACGGCCGAAGAAGAGGAGCAGGAGGAAGAGGGCGGCGATGAGACTTCGCGCGATCCGCAACGCTAGATCCGCAGCTTGAAGTACGCGGCGCGGAATTGCGACGCGTGCAGGCGCTATTGTGGATGCGCGTGCTTCGTACGCGTGTGCGTGAGCAGGGTGTCGCTGCGCGTGTACACCGCCGGACAGAGCGGACACGCGTACTTCCCAGGGAAATGCACGTAATAGTGATTGCGCACGTTCGTCACGACCTTACCGCACAACGAGCACCGCCTCCTCTCGTCGCTGTTACTCTGTCTCTCAAATATCTGTGATATCCGCCAATTTTTCAGCTCTGCAACAACAACAGAAACCACAGTGTCAGCAAAGCACCGAATTAGCCCGACGATCGTCGCGGCGCCCCGCCGCGAAACGCCGTGCTCGACATCTCGTCGCTCAGCGTGTCATCGCTCTATTTCCGGTTCTGTTCTTCGCACATTTTTCTCTTTCTCTCTCTCTTTCTTTCTCCTTTTTTTACTTCTACCTTTTTTAGCTTCCGCAAAATTTCACCCTTGATGTGAGAGTGGACTCATGATTGCCAGATTGGTATCATCGTGCGTTACTCCTCTGATTCATCCATCTCTCTCTCTCTCTCTCTCCTGGCGTGTGCGTGTGCGTATAAGGATGCGTGACAATCATTTACGGGAGAGGAACCCGATTGCGCGTACGATCACCGGTAAACGAGGTGAGATCGAACCGCGCGCTTCGAGGATGCTGAAATAATGGAAGACGTGGGCGTTCCAGTGAACTGAATGTTCACCAGGAGGACTCAAACGAATCGAGGCACATAGAAACCAAGGCTCTCAATGCGCAAACAACACTTAAGACTGGGGATACCTGTTGTAAACATCGTGAGACGCAACAAAAGCAATTCGCATCATCAAGCATTGGCTGAACAACGACAAAGAAACGCTCGATCATCGAGGATCGATCGGCTGGAACAAGACAGATAGTCGCACGCGATTCCGTTAGCGTCACATATACCTTTCCTGTACATACCCGAACATCATCCAACGTTCTTGCGGAGGAGCTCCTTTCGTGCAGCTGCGCGAATCCTCAAGAACGTCGTGTCGTGTCTAAACCATACGGTTTCTCGCGCAGAAAAAGGAGAGCGAGGAAGATGACGACGGCGCCGCCTTCATCGAAGATCATATTCTCGGCATATGTATCGCGAAACGCTGACGCTACGAGACGTAACGTCTCGTACATCGACTCGTATCGACGTACGCCGACGTAAAATTGGAGTCCTGATAAGATCGCGCGCGCGCACACACGTGACTCGGAAATGTAAGCGCGACTGCCGCCCCGATATCGTGCCGGTTTCTCCCGATTCCCAATCTATAGTCCGACCTGGTCTACCTTCGGCGAGAAATCGAATCCATCCATGAGGCACGCTCGAGAGAGCGAAAGATCCACGCGGCGTAACGAATGAAGAATCCACGGATTCTCCGCGGAGAACCCGAGGATTCAATCAGCCATGTAATCCGGAAGTGCCAAAAATCAGACAGAGTGCCAGAAACTCCGGAGAACTCCTAGAGTCCCGAGATGGTTCCGAGGCTCGCAAAAAGCTATTTTGATCAGTGTACCGTGGGATTCGCGGTTTAAGCTGCGTCGTTGTATATAGCGTATACACTCGGGAGTACATCGCAGTCCCCCGAAATTCCACCCGAGCTCTAAGCTCCGCATTCCTTTATCCACTAGACGATCGCGGTTATACATATAAAACATCGCGCATGATACGAAATGGAAAACTATTATTATTGCTGTCATACGATATAAAGTGATCGAGTTATCGGTCGACGAGAATACTCGCCGCGAAAGAGCGAACGAACGTATGACAACGTCGCCGCGTTATTTTACGGTAATATGCATTATCGCATGCGCCGATCGTCAAAATAACTCAGCATGACTTGACCATTTGGATATCGTCGGCGAGATTTCCCTCGACGTTTAAATTAAACCTGATTCCTGAGACACTTCGTTACTTGCGATTAAATGGCTGTCACGACCGAGATGACGGATGCACCGGAAATAATCGAATAATCCCGTGCATCGCGCGAGGATAAGTCTGCGCTCGACGATGACGCTCGTTCGCGAAAACGTCGTCATTTCGTTTCAGAGATCGAAGCTGTAACCCTTAACATTCCCAAAGTGCTCGACGATGTGGTGCTCTCGCGCACGTTTAAAGTCTCTCCGCTTACGATTCCGCAAAAACGCGAAACGCATAGCGGACGTGGGTACTAATCGCGGGAATTAACTGGGAAGCGAGAACGCGTACATTGTCGACGAACACTGTGCGAACGTCGAAAAGGGAGAAAAATGATCTGGAAGAAAAAAAGAAAGGTAGACGATTCGGTTAACACACAATTATGTTTAATCAAAAAATTAGTATGAAATACATTAAATGCACATGTGATTAATTCTCCATTTTTTTGTTTATCATCGTCGTCATCATTATCATTATATCATTATCATCATTATCATCATCATCATCATCATCCGTATTATCTACACTAAGAATTAAAGATGTATATAATAATGCAATTGTAAACATAATAGACTTTATGTTAGAATAATTATAAGGATAAGAATATAATCGTAATAACAATAAGAAGTAGTAAGAATAATTTCTTGTAATAAAACCGGTTAACGCCTTAACTATTTCGTTCCCACGGTCGGCATAGTCAGAAATTCCTTTGCGAATTTAGCGTTTTTACCTTTCCTTCGTCAAATACGCCTATTGTACGCTTTGCGAACGAGACGATCGTTCACGATCGATCGTAATAAAAAGGTATCGGCTCTTTTGAGCGACCCGCCGCTTTGTAAAGCGCTCTCTCGACGGTCGTCGTGATCGCTATTCGTTTCTGGTCTGGACAGACAACGACGACGCAATCGAAACGCTCGTTTCCTTCGTTCGTTTCGTTTCCTCGCGAACTTGATTCGTAAACACGGACACCTCACGTACATCCGACGGGTCTCGCTCGTTGCTTTCTATCCAATTGTTTAATCGATCGCTCTTATGATATATAGTGTCCCCGTAAGTAACTGCACTATCGGAAAGCTCTCGAATCTTCGAAACGAGTGACACAACGGTGAAAGGAAAGAAAAGACCGGAAATAAGGAGTCGAAAGCAAAGTTTGGCGAAAAGAGGAGGCGAAGATGAGGGGAGGTGGGATTGAGGGGGGCAGGGGGTGGCCAGGATCCCGAGACCAGTAACATAATCGGGAAAAGAACAACCAAATACCGAAACGAATGACACACACGTTGACGAAAGGTTTGCGATCACTTTGATTACACGTTTTCTCGAGCGAAACGGCCTGCTCGATCGCCGAATCAGTTTCAAGTTCGTCGATCGAACTTGAATAGACGTTTGAGCGTTTAAATTGTGTTTGAATTGTAAAATGAGCGCGACGGACGAGTGATGCAAATTTTTCCTCGACGCGTGTCGGAAGAGGAGCGAGACATGTCGGGAAAAAAGGAGGGATCGCGATTTGGTTCCTTTTTTTCTCTCATGCACACATTCTAATCCTCTCTCCCTCTCTCTCTCGTTCAATAAGTCGTCCACTATCTCTCTCACGTTCATTCATCTCATTCGCTCTCTCCTCGTACGCACTCGCTCGTTCTCGTCCTTACGTTATCATACAACATGCGGAAAATGCAACGGATAACGATTTTCTTCCTCTCGCCGTTCGTTTATAACGTCGAATCTACTTTTAGAGGCTCGTTTTCTATATTTACACGTGCCGTGTAAAATCACAACTTTCAGTCTGACAGTCGCGCCAATTCACATTTCGTTTAATTTTAAATTTCTTTTTTTTTAATGATGAATAGAACACGCTCAGTATTCTCGCAGGGAACACTGATCCCCTATTGTATTACGATTTACAATTATTACAATTTATTCATCCCCCGAGAAAAATAACAAAATGTATATATATATATTTATGTATATATATATATGTGTATATATATATATATATAAAGATAGGGTAAATCTACCGATTAGCGAACCCACCTCCTATCACCTTGTCCTTGACATATATTATAGAGGTCACCCTTCTAAGTAACATTGTGCAAGTTTTAACCGTCGGTCGTTGTTTACTAAAAAGTTATTAACAAAAGAAGTTTAATGATTTTGCACGAATTTTCAGCTGTCTACGCGAACCAAGAACATAATATTGACATATATTACAAAGGTCACCTTCCCGAATAACCTGCATTAGGTTTTAGTCGTCGATCGTTGTTTATGAATAAGTTATTAACAAATGAAATTTTGCAAATATAGTAGTTATTTTGAATATTGAAAGATATAAAAGACGAATATGTGTATGAACGAAGGAAGGAAAATCATTTAAAGCAGCGAATCGTTAATACATAGAATAGTTTCTTTTAATATAAGTACAAAGTATTCTTCACTTTAACCAAAAGCATAAACAGTTAAATACAAAGTATTCTCTGCTTTAACCTAACCTAACCTAACCTGGTTAGGTTATATTTTCCGAAACTGGAGCCTCGGACGGCTCGTTTTCAGCCCGCTTCGCGGGAGGGCGGGGGGCAGGGGCTTCGCCCCCCTCCCCCGCCGGAATCCGTGCCGTGTACCAGGTAATCAAAATATGTACGGTAAAATCTGTTACACTTGTTCTGGCGGGGGGCGGGGGGCGAAGCCCCTGCCCCCCGCTCTTCCGCGAAGCGGGCTGAAACCGAGCGTATGTGTCCGGGGCTCCAGTCTCGGAAAATATAACCTTTTGCTTGTTGTGGACGGCTGAAAATTCGTGCAAAATCATTAAACTTCTTTTGTTAATAACTTTTTAGTAAACAGCGACCGACGGCTAAAACCTTTTGAAGGTCACTCAGGAGGGTGACCTCTATAATATATGTCAAGGACAAGGTGATAGGAGGTGGGTTCGCTAATCGGTAGATTTACCTATATTATTATATAAAGAGATATTTTTTTTAATAATAGTACTTTTTTTATTTAGTTTAATAATATACAAAGGGGGCACGGGGCTGTCGCACGGTGGCGAAAAAAACAACAAAACGCCTAAACGCGCCCCTTATCCTATCAGCTAAGCCTAATCCTTAGGTAACGCCTATTTAACTACACTCATAATGTTCACTTGCACAGCCATAGTTTCTTTCTTTTCTCTCATTCAATCCTCGATCGCTTAGAACGTTTCCTCAATCGCCGACACGATCCACACGATCCCGCTGATCAATCGCGTCTCGTCATCAGCACAGCTGAAGTCGAGCCGCGTCGTACATACGCGCGACAAATTCAATGAGCTAACACGAAAGACTGGTTGCTAGACTGCTTGCAAAACGTAATTTTAAAAGATCACAACGAGCCGTTAAAAAAAGGAAAGGAATATGGGACGACAGATTATTTTTAAAGCGTGGTTAAAAATTTACAAACGGCTCTGTCCGATTCAAAAGTTGTACAATAGAAAATTTCAAACAATTAAGTTTCTTTAAGTACTTTAAGTTCGCGCGCGACCCAATCCTTTCTTCCTGAGTGCCTGTGTCTACAGGCAGGGTCAGGGATTAACTCGTTTATCCGAATAATTGACACCAATAACTCACGTCGCTGTGGAGTCATCACATTCCGCGGATCCAGCACGGCCGAAATTCGACCGCCGCTCGATCACGCGCGCTCACAGCTCGGGATCGAGTGACCCGCCGGTCGCGATGAGGATTTCAAAAATTCAAGATAAAAACGTTATCCACTCGTTCGCCTTGTGTATCCACCGATGAATTCCCGCCACTGAAAGTACCCGGAAAACGCACTTGCCGGTCGCGCGACAGCGCCATGCCCCACCACTTTTACTATCGCAATATTGCACGATCTTGTTTTTTTTTCTTCATTAAATTCATCTCAATTTCAATAAGGTGTTAGCACCAATCTATTATATCACAATGTTCCACTCCACACCACGCAGTTGTAAATATATAAATACCTATATGTAGCAATAATAGTAGTAATAGTGGTAGTAATAGTAGTAGTAGTAGTAGTAGTAGTAGTAATAGTAGTAGTAGTAGTAGTAATAGTAGTAGTGGTAGTAGTAGCAGTAGTGGTAGTAATAGTATATCTCGCAGTAATTTCCGTTTAATTAATAAAGGTTTCGATATAACAGCCAGGCTACCCGCGGCCGAGCTGAACGGCGACGCGCGGGCCGATTCAACATTTTGTGAAATTCTGTGCCGAGTATTTCTCCCTCTTTTTTTCTCCACCCGTTCCATCCTCCCAGCGTGTTTTCCTCTTTTTCGTTTTATATGTCGGTGTACGTGCAGTGTGTTTCGTCTGTCCCTGCAGATACATATGTATAATTGGACGCGCGTGTGTCGCGCGAGCTCTCATACGTGCGAAGTGTCGCGAATGTCCAAAGAGGGATGTACATATCGCCAACGGAATTTCCCCTCCTCCGTTCACGATAAACTGCCCCTTAATTGTTCTAGAAATCAATTTACGTCAAGTATACACGTTTTCGCACATCTAGAATCTGAAACGTCTCGAAATGTTGATATTACACTTGACATGTACACCTACTACCGAACTTGACGTGGATTGTTGAAAGATGATTAAAAAGGATTTGCATCGATTTTTGTTAAATTCTCGAATCTTCAACGTTATCCTTTAATATACGAAAAATATGGTCAAAGGATATACATCCGTGAATGATACATATGTCATTTCGGAGCATCCTGTGTACAAGTTCCACTCTCATGATTTCTCGCGTTCGCTCCGATGCCCCGCCCGCGGAAAAACGAAACGCGAGAAGTTTTGAGGCGCAGCACAGTTCGCAGATAAAAAGGGAGTTCCGCGAGAGCGGGGGCCGTACAAAAGTCACGGGATTTAGATAAAGAAGACCTTTATAGAAATCTGTCTTGTTCGTTTTCTCGCGCGTCACGCCACTCCCAGGAAAATAAACTTTCCGCCAAAGGTTATTGCCTCGCCGCTTCCATAACACCGTTATCGTCGCGGCGAGCTTTTCCGGGACCCTCTTTTCGAGAATCACATGTCGATACTGCACCGTGGTGGTGACGGCGGGACACGGGGAGCCTCGGATTTTCCGAGGACCGTGCGAAACGAGACACGACATCGCGTCGCGTCGAATAACAACGGCGACGGCTATTCAAGCGGACAGTTTACTTATTAACGGAGATTATATCAGGATCCCTCGGAATCTGGAGCACCTGGAATCCTCCGGCTCGAGGGCGCGTTATGCGTTATAGGGTGAAACGTAATGACGAATAATTCAGAGCGCGAAGATCGAACGGACGAATTGCTTCTGAAGTGGCCAACGGAAATCGGAATCCGATTTTGAGTCGACATCGCCAATTTTCCAATCTCGAGGAATCCAGTTTGCGATCTATCGAAGGGTTAATAATTTTCCGTTTATATCGGCACGTAACAAGCTCGCGCGATTCTTCGTCGCCACGACGACGGTGCTTCCGGGCGTTGGTGTGATCTATTTGGCCCTTCGGATAAAAGATTTGACGTCTTATCGTTTATATCGGATCGCTGCGTATCGACTTAGCTTCTCATCGAGGAGCTCGTTTTGTTCGGAACGCCGGCGTTCCGGCGTCAGCACTTGTGCAGCTTCCATTGTTGTTCAACTTGCGGCTGCAAGTGCACTGCGTGATTCGTCGACTTTTACGTGCGTCATTCTACTTGGCGATGGGTTCGTGGCGAGTCTTACTTTTTGCCGTATCGCCTTTTAATTTTCTAATGGTCCACCAAGACGGTATCATGGCACGCCAATCCGAAGAAAAACGAGACGAGTCGCGCAACGTGCCAAAATTTCAAACATCTTCCGCTCGCGTGTTTGTCTTTTCCCAAAAAACTTAAAGAGCAAGAGTCCCGCTTGGAGCAAGGCTCGCCGCACGATTTCGGAGCACTCTGAGCTGATGACATTTTACGCTCCGGATAATTCGCATCGTGCACACGGCAACTGAATTTTCACTCAGAAACCGCACATGTTGATCCCTTCGACTCCACATTTAAATTCGTCTGGGTTTTTAAAATTTGACCAGACCTCCGAACGTTCGTTCCGCCCCGCCGTATATTCAAATTACACGTGGCGAAATGCAAAGTCGCGAGAGGGAAGCCGAGGATAGAGGCAAAAGCGAGCAAAGGGAAGAGCGGAATCATAAAGCAAATCGCGCGTCGGCGTCGCGGACGCCGGATATAAAACGCCGCGAATAAATTAGCCCGCAAACACGCGACGCGATAATGCGAAACACGCATGAAGGGGCGAGAGGGACTACGGGTGGACCGCCGTAACGAAAAACGACGGTGTGAAAACCCCGTTGCACGCGTGGATATCGCCTTCCGCACGCACATAGGGTGCGGGCGCGACGCGTCTGGCGGAAAGTTCATTCATCTAGTTTCGGCGCAGACGGAGAACAATCCGCGCCGATTATGTCGCCTGGTCGATAGCGACTTCATTCGCGGCAGCTTCCCTCGATTTTGCACGCGTATTTCCGCCGGATCGACCGGTTCCCATACCAGTGTTTTTCGTGCGGTATCTCCCGTGGCTCTCTGTCGCGAGATTCGCGATACATTAAAACAGATTCGGAGGGTCTGGCATATAAAAACAATGACAGACTCGTAACGAATATCCACTATAGTCGCTCGGGTTGGAGGAAAGTGCGAGAAAAATACATCCATACTTTAACTAAATAAATAAAATTTATCGTTACTAGACAAAATATTCTTTTTGTTTATCCATATTATACCCATTCTTAATTTGCAATGTAATTTCTATAAAAAAATCTTTAAAACAAATTATGAACGCCATCCAAATTTGTATAGATAATCTAAATTTCTAGATGAAAGTAATAATAAAAATTGTGATCATATCGCACTCGAGAATATTTAAAAGTCGGATCGATTATTGCTTATCGGAAGAATTCAGTCCGGATAAATCTGAAAGACACTCGCGTGTTTCAGGATGCTCTCCGTCAAAATCGCCCGACCGGATCCGTTTGGGTTCGCCTGTGCATTTACCGGGCTATTTATCCGCGAATGTTTGAAATACGTAACATGCCAAACATCATGCTTCTACGTATATGCACAGCGCGTAAGCGGTGAGCGCTCCCGATCGTCGTGAGCGCCAATCGATCGATACGAGCATGAAAGAGCGCGTCAGATTTCCGACCATGTATAAAACATGAAAACTGGATAGCTTTACGATACCTGGAACTTGAGTCCAAGCACTGATATGAGGTGTGAAGCTACGAAAATTTCGGGTTATAAAGATTGCGACGACTTAACAAAATTCGAAAATTTTTCAATTTAAAAGAATTTTGGAATCTTAATTTTAGAGATTGAAACGAGATTTTGAGAAATCTCTAGATCGAGATTTTAATTCTTCAAAACTTTGAAACTCAAAGAACGAGAAAGGCAAAGATGAATTATCTAATTCTCCAATCCGATATTCATAAAATTCATTACTAGGATTTTTTCAAATTTAAATTTCTATTCGATTTTCGTGAAAATAATAATTGCGCTAGAGTCACTCTACCACTGAAGGAGGATTTTTCATCGACAATAGGGAGATGAGTCGAGAGATTCATTGTTACAGATTCGTCGACGTCATGCGATACGACGACTCTTCTGCACGCGTGTTTACTATTCCGTGGCAGCTGTCGAACATTTTATACGACTCCGACTATTTGACAGTTTATATACGAACAATTCCGGAAATTGGCAGCAGCCATACATAGCCAACGAATGTCCAACAGTATGTAAATACGGAATGAACGAAAAGTGACGTGTTTCGAGCGCTGTTGAATAATAATTATACAACCATGTAAATACATCACTGTTATTTAGCAAATATCGCGCAATGGAAATGTAAATATTATTTCAATGTGTTATTCACGTTAATAACTCGCAACCCTATAACTGGTCTTGTAACAGTCAACAATTAAAAAAAAACAATTAATTATATAATTCCGAGTATTAATCTCGTTTGTAATAAGATCAGATCGATTAGATGAGAAAGTCTCGGCGGATAATCGCGGTGCAGGTGTTACAAGGAGAGCCATCGAGATAATCGCGGAGTCATGATTTGACACTACCGCGCGCACGGGAACAAGACTATGACAATTTACGTGGTAATTCATGAGTTAATGCAACATCAGCGTGATGACGCTGCGCGTCGTATGTGCTTCTCCATCGATCTGTATAATTGCGAGAGGCCGCGCGACGTTAAACGTTCATTTAAAAACTTAAAAGCGCCTACTAAGTACACGGACGCACGGGGAGTATTTTCGCTCGCTCACTCGCTCGATGTCTAGTCGCACGCGCGGACGAACGGTAAAAACGAAAGTTTCCCCGAGGGTGGAGCTCCTCGGCGCTCCGCATCGGCCGACTAGCGGCGACTGCATTCTAATTGCGGCGGGGGGGGGGGGGGGCGACAGCAGGAGTTGACTTTCGCAATATTAGGATGAAAGATGAAAAGCAAACTCCGGCGTTAAACTTCGTCGCGGTCAACCAATTAAGTACAACCGCGTCCTGACTGCAGGGCCCGGGCTATAATTTCGCGCGCACGATGGAACATTGATCCCAGGCGAGCGCTCTTCGCTCACCCCCATCTCTCTCTGTCTCTCTGCGCCCTCTTCCTCCCTGGTGGGAGCCTGCAATGCACCGTACGGGGTGGCGCATCGCGATGGGGCTCTCTCCGAGAGAGAAAGGGAGAGAGAATCACGTGTGGCGGGCGCGCACACGCGGCCGAAATACGCGCCGTCTGTAGCCATCGCTCATCGTTTATCCGAGTTTGATGTATTGAGAGCATCGTGGAAACACGCGGAAAAATATTGCACTGACGTTTTGACGTGGGGGCTGTTCTGAAACAGCGTTTTACAACTTGGAGACGCTCGAGCGGCCTCTCCAAGCGCTGAACTTCCGGTTTTCCGGATTGCAGGTATTTACTGAGCGTATTTTCCTGGTCATAATAACTCGCGGATCTCTAGACGTTGAGAGCTCACAGGAATTGCAATGATTAACTTGAGGAAATTCGCGCTTTAGCTACATTGATTTTAATATCTCAGTAAAATGACGATATTGCAAAAAGTTTGGAGACTCCTGCCATCGTACAGAGGACAGAATCGTCGGAAAAATTGGCATTGCTCGTAAAAATTGTTTCCCTTTTGTTCTCTGCTTCTTCCGCATCTCAATCCTCGCCACTACGCTTCCTCTGTTGAATGTATTAAATTGTAATCGATCTCTAAGACAACGACAAATACATATGCTAATTTCGATATCTAATGTAAAAATAAAATTAAAATCTCGATTGCTCGAATAATTAAGAATTTATAATTTTATATATTTTACATACACTTGTTTTTATGTCCCACAAATTTTCATGATTTTAAAAGAGATCCAAATAACAAATGTCGGTAAAAATCCGTTTGTGAATTAATTATAATCGGTACAATTTTATCGTCGATGTTCATTGGCTAACGCGTCAAGCGGAGACGACAAAAAGAAGAACGTAAAGTGTAAAATACAATAAGATAGCAAGGCAAAGAAAGAAAGAAGAGAAGTCGATCGGCGTGTGTGATCTCTCAGCCAAGGAGGTAGGCCTGCAAAGTGCACCTTAACACGATTCAACCCGCCCTGTCAATAAATAAACCTTGCGTGTGTCGCATATATTGCAATATAATGTTTGCGCTGTGTATACATAAACAGTGAATAACATATATATAAAATCATAAAACGATAAAACAAAATAAAATAAATTATCCAATATATTAATATATATATATACTTAATAATCTGCAGTAATATATTAATATTCTGATTATATATTATTAAATTATAGATATATGCGTGTTTTCGGTAGCCTTAACTATGCAAAGTGCCCCTTTCTGCAAAAAAGAGAGAAGATTGACGGTGTGTAGTATCATTTCATCACAATATTGCGGTTTGGCTCTTTGAATAGCTAGCGGACTCGGCGTACGTGTGTACGAATGTGTACCTGCTATTGCGTTCCGTTCCGTGTGTATGTCTGTGTGCGTGTGTGTGTGTGTGTGTTTCTAGCAAACCAGCGAATAATCAATGGCTATTGCACTGCGTGTCCACACTCTAAAGACGATAAAAGCGTCAACAAATTATCAACAAATTCCATTTCTAGACCAAGCATTGCAATTTAGGATCGAAAAGCAGTGCGCCCGACAAACACTTTTTAAAAAAAGCATTTAAAAGAGGAATTGTTGCGTTCTTATTTCTAAATCTTAATATTTCAATTACGGAAAACGTATCCTACTTTGCGGAGTTCGACTGACTGCGAATTTGATTATAACTGCAAATCAATGATAAATTTAAAAAGATTTCATCGTAAAATTATTAAGTGCTGGAGGGCTCGCTAGTTTTCGTTTCTTAACAATAACTTGCTGTCTCTGTTGTATGTCCCGTGTCCACCTGCGAGGCGCCTCTCCTCTTCTCTCTCGTGTACACATTTGTGTAATAGCATAGGTAGATATACCGCTCGAAATAATTAAGAGAATCTTTTTCTCTTTTGTAAAACAAAACAAGTGCCATTTTAAAACGGTTACGAAGCGCCGTCTCCAGGCAGACGCGGAATAACGCGCAAGTGTAGACTAAAAAGACACGTTTAAAACATCGGACAGTGATCAGACATTCGAAGAAACGATTTCTCAATCTTCTTTCGAGTGGTATATATTGTAGTTTTATCGGGATATTCCGTTTAAAACCATTATCGTAATATTACGTTACTTAAATTCCATGATGTATGACGAAAAAAACAAACAAACAAGGAAGAAGGAAGAACAAAACAGATTGCACCCCAACCAATTAAATATCAATGTGCGACGACGATACAAGTATCGTGACCATCCCTTGAATAAAATTGCTCTTTAACGTAACTATCTCCAACCGATGGTAGGTTATTAGTGTGGTAGATTATATAAAGTATAAAATATAGAGTACTATATATAAATCATCCAATACAATTAAAACCTTATTTGTCGCCTACGCACTTAAGTCCCGAATCGTGGAATGTCTCCGTGATTTCCACTATTTACCCCGCGATCGCATTACAATAACGCGGCGTGCAGCTTAATCGTTAATATTATAGACTTTAGCTGTTAATTAACAAGTAACGTGCGTTTTTTATAGTCAAAGTTCATATTAGGACTGCAAAGCGCGCTACACAACGTTATCAAAAACCTTACGGGCACGTAAGGTATGCATAAGGACAGAAATTTCGTTGTTGCTCGATTTGCGTTGCGTGTGTTACTTGCGCGTGTACGTGTGTGCCTGCTGCTCGCGTGTATACGCTGTGTATGTGTGTGCTTACGATATTTCGCGACCCGTACGACGTTGCGCGTGTCAAAAGCCTATGAAAGTGTATATGTGTGGCCGTGTGTGTGCACATTCTGCGTGTATTCGCGTGTAACGTAACTCCGGGACACGTACGTGCGTAGGTGTGCACGCGTATGTAATATTGCTACTTTCTCTTTCTCTCTCGCTCTCGCTCTCACTCTCTCTCTCTCTCTCTCTCTCTCTTTCTCTCGCTCTCTCTGCGGGTTCCCGAAGATCGATAATATATTACGATTACAATCTAATATGAAGTCCAACTATATAAACTCTTCAACAACTATACGACTCACCCTGCGTATCGAATGAATTACTCCCAGCGACTCAGCTTTAATTAATAGATATAATTACAATTAATTAATTGATTGATTCATTAATATTCTTTCCGACTGCCGTCTTGACCGGTCGGCAGCAGTATCTACGGGAGGAAATTGGCACGACGTTTGCTCCCATTTTATATATGTATATATATTTATATATATAGATTTATATATATGTATTTATATTAATTAATGTAATTAAACCGCGCACACACACTAACCGTGCGAACATATCATTTTAATCGCGCGACTTCTCCCGAACACTCTTCTAAAAGTATCGGCGATCGGCGCAGCGCTCGTTCTCTCACCACGAAATAAAATAAAGCTGCCCGGTCTTTGGACAATTGTCGCGGCGCGAACGCGGCCGTGTACGAGATTTGAGGCAATGCGAGCATCGTGGACAGCGCGTCGCGATCGCCCGCGACAGATCAGGATGGTCGGCGACAAACGTAACGCGGTGCTGCGGCGCGACGCTCCGCGCGAAGGATACGCTGGGGTAACTTTCCTTCCGCGAGCGCGCACTTCCCAGGCGCGAAAAAGAGACGGGGACCTCGACAGAGCGACCTGCGCTAGCGATACTTAGGATCGATCGGCCAATTGACAATGTCGCGATCGAGGACATAGCTCTACCTCGGCGGTCTCCGAGACACGAAAAGGTCCTGAATCCTCGGGAGGATTCAAGACTTTTAGAATAACGGAGCCGAAGATTGTGGTCAAATCGTTTTGCGTGTTCTGATAGAGCGGCACATTGCCATCGTCGCACATTGTCGCGGGTTAACGAGCTTCCTTCGTCCGGCGAGACAAATCGAATTAAATTTCATCGCGAGGCCCCTCACGGCTCCTTGGTGCGCGCGGAAAAGTCGCCCTCGCGACGCGGAGCGATTGGACGCGGCTACGTTTCACTCGCGTAAAACCCGTTCCTCAGCAACTTCTAAAAGAACGAAAAAAAAAAAAGAAGAAACTTAGCCCTCACAACTTCGACAGTTAGTTACAGCAAGCCCACTCCCAAGTGTCATCGCACACTATACTGTACACTGTACGCAGTATATTAATCTTTTCGTCCCACATTTTTTTGCTATTTTTGTGATTTTCATCAGTTAAAAAAGACCCCTATAGGAGAATTTCTCGATCCCTTAAGCATACCTACAAAAGATTTGGTGTTCGAGAAAGAAGAAAAGCCGAGAGAGACCGGCCCTTTTTCCCCAATTGCCGTAACATCAGAGCCGTACATTCGCCGTATATGCGGAATACCCCCCTGCGGCTGCGGCCACCCGCGCTCTTAGTATGTTCCATCGTTATATGTATATAACTCTTGGGGGGCGCGTACGTTGTAAATATATATATATATGTATATATATATATATAATGTCTCAATATATATGTATATGCATATTTAAATACATACTTAATACATATATACCGCACAGATGTATATACATATTAAATGTATATTTAAATATATATTAAATATATATATCTCTCATTTGTTGTTTTTCTTTTCTCTTCCGGCGTCTTTAGGATAGCGTGTTCATAGTGTCGTTGCTCGTTGAGAGCGCCAACGAGCCCGCCATGAAATCGTTTAGATCGATCTTTCTTGCTTCGGGGTGTTTGAATTTAAAGTGCGTGCGCAGGTTGTCGCTACGTGTGTACGTGGCACGACAGAGAGGACACTCAAACCTGCCGGGGAAGTGGACGTGGTAGTGGTTCCTGATGTGCGTCACGACCTTGCCGCACAGCTTGCACCTGTGAAGGTTGCAGCCGCCTGGCACCCGGTCAAAGGTCAGCCGCATGTGCCAGGCTTTTGAACCTGCAACATCAACACAAGACAAGTCACTTTCAACTGTTGGCCTCCCAACATGAACTACGCGGCGAGCCGCCCGGTCGCCGGCGGCTCGTTTCTTTCTCTCTCTCTTTTTTTACATTTTTTCTTTCTTTTACTTTTTTTTGTTTGTCATGTTACTCCAATTACATTACTGTTACTTCTATGCCGTTTCCGTATTGCTTTCGCTTTGTGGTACCTTACTTCGTTACGTTCTATCGACTTAGAGGCTCGTTACTTTCGTTTTTCTTTTTTTTTGTTTTTGCTTTCGGATTCTAGAGCGGCTTTTCGAGGGTCGCCGGATCCTTGGATACTTGGATAGGCATTCGACTCCGTGGACTCTCTGGTAGTCTCTCGGATTCCAGGATCGTCGAATCCTCGAATCCTCGGACCAGAACTGTGGACAGATCCCGGTTGGGTCTTTGAATCTTTGGATTCTCGAGTTCTTGGATTCTGAGATCTCTAGATCACCGAGTCCCAGGATCTTGAGACATTCGATCTTCGGAATCTTGAACCTACAGATACTCGGCTTCTCGAATCCTTGGATTCTAAGATCCCCCGCGAGGTCTTGAGTCCCTGGGGTCATCGGACATTTAACTCCTCTCGCAGATGCGAACAAGATCTCTCTCTTGGTATCCTTGGATCCTCCGATCCTGATCTCACTCTCGTTAATTTCGCGCGTTCGTCGTCCCCGAGCTCTCTTATTCGCTTGCTTTCCTACCTCTCTACGTCCCTTTCCTTTCCCTCAAAAAGTCCTCCCCTTCTTCCCGCTGTACTGTGTATGTATGCTATGTATGTGTATTGCACCCTGAACGCGTGTCAATCTAGTCGCCAGAGACAGACAGAACGAGGGAGACGCAAATATTTAACTGATTTTACCGAATAATAAAAAATAGAAGAAACAAATGTAGCAGATTACGTAACGTTCATCGTAAAACCGTGCGAGTACCAATACGATCTCGAAATATCATTTTATTCGCGCATTCGTCCAATAGATTAAGCTGGAAATCAATTTCGCGAAAACTTTGAGAGAAATCGGCTTACATAATTTTTTATACTATTTTTTAAATAAATACCTCGCACAATCGTTCGAGAATGTCGTTACTCTTTACGATAAAACCGAGAAAATATGGGATTCTTGATTAAAAATCGATTGCTCGTTATCACTGCGTTCCCTGGAGGCATCACTACTCTTTGCGGATTACAAGACGTAGTATCGTTTAAATAAATTTAAATAAATTGAGCCGCAGGCTCATATCCCGAATAACTTGGTCGTCGCTCGAGAGACGGCCTGTATGCGAGAAGCGCGCTTAATAATTCCGTATTTAAAAACATGGAATTTCGCTTTGTGAGAGGCGCGAGCTCTTACGAGCCATTTTCGCGAATACCTTATATGAAAAACGCGGTCGTAACGAAGGAATAAATATTAAATCAAGCGCTTCGGGCTAGTGAGTTAAACAAGCTCTCTCTCGTCGCTCTCAGAAACTATGCGTATCAAACAACACAATTTGCACCGCCTTCGTAATACAAACGCAAACGAAGACTTACGTCTGTCCCGAAAATAAACGAAACTATTGTATCGTTAAATTTGTCGTCAATGTTCGACTGTTTCAACTAAAAAATTTATCTCGAAACAAAAAACGACAAACGTGATAAATAGTAATTATACAATTTATTCCTTTTTTAATTTTGCGACAAAAAGACAACTTTTCTTATAATTATCGCGCAATTAACGACTAAATTTATCAACTTGCAAATATACAATCGTCGTTAGTTCAACGAAAGGGCAATGCAAAAGTTCTTTAAGAGAATCGCGGAATGACCCAGAACCGCATCAAAGTGATGCACCGTGTCTTCGAATGAAGTGCAAACACTCGGCCCTCGACGCATTCGAAACGAGCGAGACACTCGTGGTACGAGGGAACGTGCGATCAAAGCGCAGACACGTAACTTCTCTTTAAACATCGATCAAACTCCAAACCAGTGCGATTAATCAAGGAAAAAAGCGTAACAAGTCTTGTGCGTAGGCAAAGCGGGCTGACCGTGTTACGAAGGCTCTCCTCCTTTTCTTGGTATCGCGTGGTAATTCCTCCAGGGAAGAGTGCTATTAATATAAACGAAGTGCTACAAGTGAGACAATCAATCAATACGTAAATCTCCGGCAAGCCAAAAAATCAACATCGAAACCACCGACATTCGCTAAGACTAAGAGACTAATGCATTTCCGTCATGCATTTCCATTTTACGCACGGTGTCCCCCGTGAATGGAATTCCGGACACGATCAACGGCAGGACGATCAAATCCGCGAGATCCGCAAATTCGTGCAAAGAAATTAGTCTGCGCGTGCGACATTAGAACGGTCGCGGCCGAATTAACTATTGAGACGAGAAACGAGTATATGCGCGGGACGACCGAAACAATTATACTTCCATATTCTAATGCACGAGCAGAAATGGGCCCGATACATTATTCAGGGACGCCAAATGGTTCTGTCTGTCTCATGGTAGTCGGGTGCCCGGCCCCGAAATCTCAAACGGAAGAGATAGATCCCGAAAACGCATAATGGACGGCTCTGCAAGCGGTACGAGTCCGCTCGCAGAGCGCTTGCACACGCGTAAGTACGCGCGCTTACCGTTGTGTGCTGTGTGCGTAAACCCGTTAATGTCGTGTCGTAAAATCCCTTTGCTGCCGAGACGCATGGAAGATCTCGGAGTGCCAAATCGTGATTCTCTGTTTTAAAACTCACCATCCTTCATAAAGTCCTTGCTCTCTTTCTCTCTTTTTTATAGTATCATGTGTTTTTTGTCAAAATGCACAAACTGTACGTATCTTTATTATATCTTTTTATATATAAAATTTAAACCTTTATTATATCTTTTTACATATAAAATTTAAACCAGCTTGATAATAAGGGACGGAACCTGATAACAAACAAGTGTTTTGTATTCTATTGAGCATCCGCGTAACTAAATGTAAAAAGAAACGCGCAGGGATTTTTATTCGAAACTCTTTATAATAAAAAAAAGAAATACGCTTTTAAGAAATGTGCATCATCGAAATGTTCACATGTCAAAGATGTTCGGATCGATGTGTATAGTGAAGCTCACATCAAAAAATGATATGCGTTTCAAAGTGTGCCGTCGCATAAAACTACTTTAATTTATTTTTATGGAGAGAAAGAGAGAGGCACGCGTGCTGACTGCAAATCGCAAGTGATTTATTCTGCGGATTTTCGCGCGACAGGGAAATGACACTCGAGGTGCTCCATGATCTGGAAAAATGGAGTCTCTGAAAGCTTGCGCTGCCATTCGAACTGATCAATATTCGTTTTTACGTGCCTCACTTAGCGTGTTTGCACCCGGGAATATCCCCCGACAATCATAATATGGAAACATAGGATATGACAAAACGTATGCCGTTGGAACAAAACCTCATTATTTATTTCAATCAGATCAAAGTTGAATTAGAATTTAATCATTATATTTTGCACACGTTTAACAAATTCTTATATTTTTGAAATCTACGTTCTAATTAGGATACATATATTCATATTTGACAAAAGATTGAAATAAAATATAAGCTTTTTACTGAGAAAGAATTCCCTCCAACTGCAATTTTCGAAAGAATGATAGGTTGTCAGTTGTATGCACCGTTACAGGACACCCTATAGAATGCATTTTATTCTTGTCGGGGCGAAACCATCTCGGGCTTTGAGTAGGCTGCCTGAATTCTCGCAGGAGACTCCATTCCGGCGATACCCCAAGCATGATATCGCGTGTTAACCCTCTGCGAACCGACTTATTTTCACGACGGTTACCCGTCACGTGCCACTTTATTTTGCCGCGAAGTCAGCAACGTGAAGCGAAGCGCATTTCAAAGTAAAAATACAAGAGCCCGAAGAAAGAAATTTTATGAGAAAACGTGGCAATGGTGATGCTTGCATACACATTAATCGCTTATTACTGGCCTTATAGAGTGGAACAGTGGATGAATCTATATTTCTTACAAATTTCTCTTCATCTCATTGAAAAGGAAATCTATTACATAAACTCTTATTATTATCGGAACTATATATATTTATATTATACTTATCTTATCAAAGCTTCCTACTATTTTCCATTATCAAACCAAGGAATTAATTATTTGCAAGAAACCTGCTTGCAATTAACAGCAGGCAGTAGCGCATTGTATTTACACGAGTCTATGCGAGTCACAACATACTCGAATGTATGTGGTGCATATTACGTTTCCCCCGACCACCCTGCGTGTGTATGTGTACGTATATATGCAAGCACCACCTTAATCACCTTATGCCGAGGGAACGGCAGGTCGCAAAGGGTTAAATCGTTGTCTACCCTCTCAACGAGCCAATTGCCGCGGTGTATCGTCGTATCGATCGACTGCATTCTCACGCTAGTTTCCGCGCGTGTTCCCGATTAATGCGCGATTTAAATAATATTCGCGTGACGACGCGGGGGCAGCACAGAAAGAAGGTAAAAGGTCACCCCGCGCTTCCGATCGATGAGAGGACCGACGCCAAGAAAGGGTTCGCGCGAAAGACGTGCGCGAGAGGAAGGAGGACCGCTTGTGGAATGAGAAGGAGAGGAGGCGAGTTGAAAAGTTTCGTCTTTCCATCGACCGTTCGATTTTCAATGAAACCCGATCGCCCCCGCGCTACTTTTTCATTTCCACTTT
This sequence comes from Ooceraea biroi, assembly GCF_003672135.1. Lineage (NCBI taxonomy): Eukaryota > Metazoa > Arthropoda > Insecta > Hymenoptera > Formicidae > Ooceraea > Ooceraea biroi. The sequence continues at coordinate 5,109,663 of NC_039511.1, forward strand.
GCCGGGAGTTTCCATGACTAGCGCGCGAAATGCAGTCGCGGATACGACGTTACTGTAAGAAAAAAGAAGGCTTTGTACATTGCCGCTCTTTTTATTATATTATACATATACACAATATTATGTCGGGAGAGTGATAATTATATATACGTACGTATTAATGTATGGATATGTATGTGTGTGTGAGTACCTTATCTCTCTTGTTAGTGGAGTAGCCTCGGTTAGATTCGGTTAGAACAGTGTTTTTCAACCCTTTCTGCGTGTATAGGAAATGTGCCTCAAAGACGCGCGAGCGATCGGCGATGCGCCGCGCGGGAAAGCGCAATTGCGCTACAGGCGGAAGCCACATACCGATAGCGGAGGTCCATCGATTGTCATTTCGTAGCGTGAGGCACGCTAGTTTACCGGAAACAGGATATCTGCAAATTTCTTTATCGAACGTAACATACGCGTACAGCGATCTCTCGCGTCTCTCCCATGCGGCCCCGCTATCGATATATACCTCTTCCGCAGAGTTACGGTACACTGCAGTCCCTTTGATCTTGATATCTCAGTAAAACAGACACGTAACATGACAGGTACTTTACAGGCTTTACAGGCGATGTATGACGAGATTAGTTACCCCGCAGTCATCTCGTGCCCCGGGACGAACTCTGCTACTCGTAAAATCCCTTTCTCGAACACCTTGTGCTGTTACTACTCCCTAGGGATTCGTTTCAATAAAGACGAAAAAGGCGCTTTTTGCGAAAACTTCGGAAAGAGTACTATTGAATCTTCCGTTGGACTCTTGCGAGACGCCTGACAGAGGTTGAAAAACACCAGGGAGGATGGTTAGAACACGTGCCTTGCGGATGTCAGTTGCTGTTACGATTACGTTTCACGGCTCGGCATAATTCAGGTGAGGCCGGCATAAGAAGAGGGTTCGAATAGAGAAGAGAAAGTAGAGAAGAGAAAGAAAGAGAAAGAACAAGAGTGAAACGAAAGTGAGAGAGGAGGCACGAGTAAGAGAAGACAGAGACAGGAGAATATCGAAAATGGCGAAGGCGAAGCATCCGTATGTGTCGCAAGACGATGAGACCTCCCGAGGATAAACTCCAAGCAAACGAGAATCTGGCTCCCTTCGTCCAGAGGATAAGTAAAACACCACTCTCGCGCATCCTGCGACGCGACTGTTCTGCTCTGCGCTCGGACAACAAAAAAAGAAAAAAAGAAAAAAGTAGAACGGCTCTCGCGTACGTCACGAGCACCACGAAGCATTCCTCCCTTTCTGTTTTCTGGCAGAACGCAGCCCCTTTCCCCCAAAAAACAACCCGACTCGAATATCGAGTATCGCAGTCGAAGTGTATCGAGTCCGGAGCGGCCGTGGCGAAAAGCACAAAATACACACCCGTGGTCCACGGTGGGTTAGATTGGATAATCATTGTTTATTATTTCACAAATCTCTTCTTGGTACAAAAATATTACAATATTTTATTTGGTAACATCGTTACCTTCTCATCTATTCGCTTAGTTCTTAATAATGGATACGCGCGCCAAGAAAAATCTCGCAACGTTTTCGTCGCGCGGATGATTATTGATCTCTGATTGTTAAATAATGAGTATCTTCAACGCTTTGAGAAATTTCAAGGACTGCCACTTTTATAAGTATGTGTCACTTGAGAAATCGGAAAACCGATATCTAAATATCGAAGTATCGAAAATTCGAATACCTAAAGATATGACGACGAATATAGATGCTCTGATACCAAGAATACCTCAGTTTGTAAAGTCATTATTGATATCATGATCCGTTATCAATCTTTAATGTTCATTTAAACAGCAAAGCGCTGCAAGATTTTGCTTGGCACACACACACATGAAAATCCTAATCTCTAGATACACAAACGTTAAATTTGAGAAAGCGATTAATTAAATTACTTATTATTAATTGTATTAATCTACGTTGGCGCATAGGCAGGCATGATTCATGGCACAATTTTTTTGTAAAGGATTCAGGCTCAGGACAAGCGCGATGGTCAACGCCAGACCCTAACAGCATCGTTATCGATTGTGCTTCCTTGTTCGAACAAATCGGAGCGGAAAATATGGAGCTATGATGTAATTATACACGTTTCAACGGGAAATTATCTGCGCAACAGAGTAGATGAATTTCCGAATGCGATATATCTGTATCGTGTATATTTATAATAAAAATTGCTTGGCTCGAACACGATATATGCAAATACATATTTGCTAATTTATCGGCTTATTCTTACCTACGTAATTCCGGAATTTTAATCGTTTGGAGATGCTTTGTATCATGTATCGTGGAAAGAATCGATATTTGGAGGGCCGAAGATCCAAGAATCTAACAATTTTGCGATCAAGGACTCAGTTCTATAATTCGCAATTCTAGAAGTGAGCGATCAGATAGATCCATGGATCCTGGCACTTACAGATAAAAACTCGGTCACGGTCAAAGCTCAAATTCTAAATAAAAACTTCGATTAATTGCATTACCTTTTCCTTCCCAAGTTTTTAACAATTACTTAACGCGATACACGTAGATGAGTTTTTGGCAATCTAAGAATAGATCTCAACAAAATCCACGGCATTTTCGTGATCAACGTCGCAAAACTTAAATGATGAAAAATATACAGCGAGTTTATTATGCAATGCTAGCGCGGTATACGGTAACATGTCCAGAGGTAGCGTGACAGCAGTTGTATTTTAGTTATCGAGCAGCGAATCGATGCACCGTCGACAATGCCAATATTTCTCCCAGCGAAATAGCCGCGGACTATTCTCGAGCTGCGAAATTAACATCCGGAAATAAAGTTCGATGGTGCAATCTTGATTCCGACCATCGACGCGAAAATCTTGATTCGAACGCGATGTGACGCAACGCGGGAGTGACGTTGACCGATGATACCGAATGTAATACTTCGCCAACAATGTAATACATTTACGTCTTCGTAGCGCAAATTTACAGAAAAACCAATCATTGTCATGATAAATTTAAATCGATATATTTATACATTAATGCGTTCACGATATTGCCCTTTGTGATTTCTATTCGCGGAGTGTTGAACGGACTGAAAATGTCGCGGTGTATTAAGCGAAAGGATCAGAAAATCATGGAACTTTGGCTTTGGAAACAGGAGGTACTGATCGGATGGGCGATTAAATAAGCCACGCCGAAAATAGCTCCTCAAGGTCCTCGAAACGGCTTTTACCATAAACGACGACATCGCGTTTCGGCGGGTATGTTAACAGCTCTTTGTGGAAAGTCGACGAATATCAAATCCACGTCGAATCTGTTGGGTCTTTAAATTTCTTGGCACATAAGCCCATTCTCCACAGAGTCTAGTCTCATCGAAAATTGCATGTTACTTTTGCTCTAATTAAAAGTGTTATTTCGATCGGCACGTTCTAGAATACCAATAGAGATGTATCTGGTATTCTTTTTTTTTGTACAATTTGCATATATAGGTGTGTAAAGGCGCACATCAGATACGTGTCCGCATTTCTGAGAGCACGTGCGATCTGATTCTCCTTAGCAACTCATGTCGCGCTCTGATATTTCATCATAGAAAATATAAATGAGAAACACCGACCTGAGTGCACGTTATGACATTTTCTAAATATTCGCTCTTTACTGCATCGCGAAATATTGTTTAAATATTGTCCTGAAACGAATTCTCGAAATCCAAATGCTAGTAATATTAAATACTTTCAAATAGAGTATAATTTTAAATAAGTAATAAAACTCTAGCGTATTTTTTCGCAGAATATTGAAGCTAATCCTAAATTAAAGACAAATCCAGCCAAGTACAAAGTGGCACGTTAACCTAGATAATATAAACGGATTAATAAAAACATTTCATCTCTTTCTACTACGTCGTCAGTTTGATAAAACCTATTCCTTACGAAATCGTGTCACGATTGAGTGCCTCAAAAGAGAGTCGTAAAGAACAGATAACGAGGAAAGCGATTCTCGGCAAAGACGCGGGGAGCGGTACGGATGCGGTATTAATGTAACAAGCAAGCGTCATTCGCTAGCGTGATTATTTCCGAGACTTTGAAACTGATCTTATCGTGGACGTAAACGTGACCCTTACAATCACCGGCTCGGGCGCTCGCATGATGATTTATATCGGAATCGCGAGACACGAACGTATTCAAATGCTCGCGGCGGGCCGGCGGTGGGCGTCGCGTGGAAGTGCAGCCAGTCGGAAGTGGAAGTATTCCGGGCGGCGCGCAAGACAAAGACGGATGAGGCGGATGTGTGGGATCTGCTGCAAATTACCGGGTCCGATGTTGTTTGTACAGCGACGCGGCCCGTCTGCAAATGAGACGCCAATTCTCTCGGTATCGGCTCGGGCCGAGCGAGGCGGAATCATGAGAGCCAACTCTATCTCGTGTCGCGCGACGAAGCCGAATGCCGAGGGCACTCCCGACATCAGAACGGGATTTATTAAAAAAAAAAAGATAGGAGTCGCTTCGAGTCACTCGAACCGATCAAAGTGATCGCAAAACGCCACGGCGAGTGGGTTCTCCACGCGCGCTTCGTGCCGTCTAGTGCTCGTACTACATCGATCTGGAACATACCATCCATCCTGTATGATTGGCTAGCTAGGAAGTTATCCGTTCCTCTCTCCTTCTCCCTCGCCCAATATCCCTATCTCTCTTTTCTGATCTACGCCGCTAACAGAACTCGACAAGATTTATCAGAAGATCAACATGTCGCGCTTTGAGTCTGTTCAAATCAAAGAAGAGAACCCTTGAATGTTTAGCTGCATTGAACTGCAGTCCAGTGTGCACATTTGCTTCTAATCTGCAGAGTATTGATATACACGGTTGCGACAGGAAAACCGGAAGTGCTGCGAATAATTAAATTCATTTACTATCGATAATATCAGTTGCCTGTTCATAGCCCGCTACGATGTCATCGAGTAATTTTATGATTCATACTGAACTTTTGATAATGACAATATCCAATGATGGGCGGACGCCAACGTCGGCATCGCCAACCCTCACCCTTGCACGAGTATCCTCCAGCTTGAAGGGATGCAAGGGCGAGGGCGACCGGTACAGCAGCTGGCGCTTCGCTGCCTGATCTTACAACTCTCTCTTTCTCTCTTTAGCGAAACTGACTGTTAATGCTATAACAGAAAAAGCGGGAGAAAGAGAAAGAGAGCGGCGAGGGGAAGAGGGGAAAAAGGAGAGTGACAAAAGGGGAGGACAGGACAGACGGAGGGGGATGCCCAGGGAGATTTATTATGCAGAGGAGAGAGGGAGAAACGCGCGAGCCCTTTCGGAGCTTAACACACTTTGTACCGAGCGTTGCGCACGTAAGCTATCTCTATTTTTCGGCTCGCAACGTTAATATACACGCGAAGAGAGTAGGTACACGCTGGCGGTTTATGCGTTGAATAATGCACTCGACAGAGTTTTCCTTAGAGAAACTTTCATTTCCCACTTTTATTACGTGAATTCACGTACGGATAATATCTGTCGAATCTTTCGTACGCATACGCGACGATGACGTTATGAGATCTCAACTAGAACGCGTGTTTTTCTTTTTCTGATTACAGAGGAAACAATGATGCAAGTTTAATTCTAATGAATTTCGGCAATTCTCTGATCTAGTCGCAATCGACTAGGACAGGTATTTCTGAAAATACGTCGATTAAGAACGCAGACGTTGTAACATTTAAATACACGTACGTTAAGTAGAAATATTTCTTAACTACAAATATCCGGACATACACAGACTAAAAATTGCTGGTAACAACGCCCAATCTTTACACCCGTAGAACCCGATATTCCCTCATACACCGACATCGATCACCGCGCTACTGCTGTGCCGGAAAGAGCCGTTAAAGGAGGAGGGATGCAGCCCAGGAGTGGGAACGGGAGGAGACATAGGAGCCGTGGAGGACGACGAGGGGCAACGATGTGGCGACGAGAGGGAGAGAACGGAGTGTAGTTCTCACCCTCCATTGTGTGCAACTCTCCTCCCGGTACATTCGACTAAACTGCATATATGCCGAGGAGTGTAGCCGCATGATCTATGTACGTGGACTCAACACAGCGACCCACACGGTACGCTACGGTACGATACGATACGGTACTGTTACAGGATTTCGCGTCTCCCTCGACGAATGACGATCATACGACAACGCGGGCGAAACGACCCGTCGTATCTTCTCCCCCCAATTTTTTTTCCTTTATTTTACTTTCGTTTGAACCATGTGCCGCACTAAATTCACACGTGGCTGCCGAGGAAGTACCTGCTGCTGCGGGCGTTACACCGCAGCCGGATATATCTCTGTCGAACGAAGGGTTTTCCCCTAAATCCCGAACAGAATCGTGGCAGCGGTACTCAAACCCTCGCCAAAGAGCTGCAGCGATCGAACATGGGATGGTGGACTCTAATTGTGTAATAATTCCCCCGCGATATCGTGACTTTGCTTCATAATTAATTTTGTCGAACGCTACGCGATACCTAAAGCTCGTGAATTAATGAAATACAAGAAGCTCCATCAAAGCCACGCTTCAATCTATCGATTTAGGTCGCTCACCCATTTCTCTACGATTCCAAGTAATTATTCGTAATTCGATTATCGAGGGAAATCGCTCGTGCGGATTGGCTTTCCTCTCGCGCGAGTTTTAAGGACAGACCGAAATTCCGTCACGCGAACTTTCCCGATGCGGTTGATTCCCGGAGTGCTGCTTGTAACGTCGAAACGTTGCAACTTCATTTCGAGCACTAGTGCTCGACAGGACGCAACTGTACAGTGCTTTGCCCAGGTCTGTGAGGTACGTGCCGCCTCTGTTCGAAGACAATACCACAGCGTTCCTCGAACATGTAAGCTCCCAAGACATAAGGAGGACGAGGGCTGATTGAATTGCTCAGAAACGGCGACAACAAGGACATCGCGTATCTATCCAATTGAACGATCTCTAATAATGGCCGTATGAGATGTTATCTCAATTATTTGATGGCAATCACAAGTGTCGACAGAAACGACATTTTAGAAAAAAATATTGAAGACTCGAATGCACCGTGCGCGTAAATACTCCGTAAATACCGTGAGATTTAAATCAGATACATATCTAATAAAGAGAAATGCAAATGTGCAGATGGAAAGGACCGGCTTTTGCAGTCAAGATCAAGCTGATGCGGAAAAGAAACGACTGATAATCTGCACGAGAAAATTCGCGAACAAGCTTCCGTCCTTTTTTGAGATAAGGATACTTCTATTAAACAATCGCGACGTAAACGGTGAATTCATATTTAAGCAGAATCAGGCTATGAAGTTTTAATCGTTTGATGGAGAAGCCGGTAAAATGATTAAGACCATAGCGAAAGTCTCGCGGTTAACTGGCTAAATGGGCGGCGATCCGCCGAGTTTCGCAAGATCGCGCCAAACGAGGTTTTCGCTACTTCTTTCGAGAACCTATCGACGGAAGCCGGTGGCGGCTACGATTTCTCCTCCATTGGCTAATTGTAAGCCAACCGCCGAGTTTAAAGGAAGCGAGCGCGAAAGACGAAAGCCTCTCGTCGTGTGCTCGAAAAACGAAATTGTTCGTGGTCGGGGTGGTACCACTCGGCGCGCCGCCACCCCGGGTGATCCTCTTATTGAGGACACCCTCTCTGCCTCATCCTCCGAACCACCGTCACATCCATCCGACCGCCGTGAGGCGTGCTCGTGTAATAAGGGCGGGAAGATATGCCGGTAAGCAGCTTATCTCGTCGTGGAAGGATCCCGTCGCTCCTTGAACGAGAATATCGGGCTCGTGTTCTCTCTTCCTCTTTTCTCTCCTCCTCTCTCACTCGTGCATACAAATATTAAACAAGCGACACGTCTCGAGAGCAAAGAAAGCTATACGTCGTTTCGTCGGTGAAGCCACTTTGTTCGGGGATCGATGTCGAGAATAAGAATCAGTCGTGAAGGAATTCCGGGGATAGTGATTTTAGTGGCAGTGGGATCAAAGAATGATACGGAAGGATGGAAACGAGTGAAGAGAAAAGAGCGCGAGGAGCTTAAATAGGAAGGAAACGAGCAGGACGTTGATGTAGGAAGCAAAACCGATCGGAAGAACCTCACAAGTCGCACAGTGTAGCTGGGATAAACGTATTATATCATATGAGTATTTTTGCGGATCTGCTGGAGAAACGAATGCGTCATATTTATGAGCAAACAACTCTCAGATTAATTAATTAAATGTGATTCTCTGAGTGCACATCATGAGAGGAACTAAAAAAGTCGTGATGAAAATTGTCAAACGATCTTTAATCAACAGTAACATCATGTAAATGTCGAAAGCTCTCTCTCTCTCTTTCTCTCGACACGAGACTCCATGGAAAACATCCAAGAACTGGAGTACATAAATCGATAAACTTATAAAAATACACAAGTCGATCGAAAAACCATGGAGGACACGAGAGCGGATCAATGAAATGGAGGGCACGGGAGACATCACCGCGGCGGTAATTAGGGTAATGAAGGGCGGGCTGTATAATTAGATGCAACGATGGATCGATGGCCCGACTACCGTAGGGGAACGCAAAATGCAGTTGAGCTTTTTATCACTCCACGGTGGTGAGAGCAGCCCTTTGACCGAGCTGCAGCAACGAAGTCGTGCGATAGTAATTTCCATTTCGGCTTTGCCCGGCCTGTTAATTCCATCCATCTGTCGCATCACGGCTCGAAGAGATGGATGGACGAACGAAGTGATTTTCCACTATTTAAAGGACGGCGGAACACCGCGAAACTACGGACAAGGTGAGATGTCTCGTCGACAATGTTCCTCGCACGCTGGCGATGGCGGATATAATGCAGCAGACTCCGCGTTACGGCTGCACGTCACGGCTGAGACTCGCGGCATTAATATTACTGGATCCGAATTGTCGCCCTGACTACGTGTCCTCCTCGTTACGGGAGAAGACGGAGTTCAGGGATTCAAGAATCTGGGCCATCTCGAGGCACCCGCGCATCCGAGAATTCCAAATTCCGCGTGCGAGAATATCTGGGCTTCTTTGCAGCAAAGCACTGCGTCACTGCGCATGGACTGCAAGTTTTTAATATTTATAGCTTATTCTCTCGATCCCGATGATCGGGACCATTGCTTTCTGTAATCTGGACAAGAAGTGTAAATTTTTAATTAAAGAAATAACCAGACACTTGATATATCGTCTGTCGTTATTGTTTAATAGAATGACACTAGAATGATTTCCAATCTGCTCGAGTCTCAAGAATAACATCGCTGATATGGACTAGCGCTTGTTTGTCGTTAGCCCGGCAACCACGCCAGAAAGTCGATACGCGTGTCACTGACAGAGCTCTATGCGGCTCCAAACTCTTGCAATTTTTACTACGTATCGTCCGACGCAATCGATGCAGGACTCACTCGGTACGACTTTATCTCGTGGAAACTGTTCGTAGCTTACAAGAAAGACAATTCGGAAACTTAAGTGATCAAGAGATCAGAAGCTATAATTTGGGAACTGAAAGTTCTTATACTGTGAAATATCATAAGCATTTCATAAAGTTTCTATCTCTTTCTTGATAAGATATCAGATATCCAAGGAGAAGCCAAATAATCAGAGCCCAAGAATTGCTAAAGATATGGTTTAAAAAGATAAATAGAAATAATTTCCCTATAATAGAAGAAAAATAATGAGAAGATAATAAACGAATCTCCTGATGAGCACATTTCATTGCTATTAATCATGATCAAAGTAAATTAAATCTAGTACTATAAGATAAATTCACGATGAGTGGAGTTTACGCTTCCGGAAGTTTTGCACATTTTTGTCGAAAGCTATGGCATTGTCAGAACACATTCGCTGGATGAGAAACGACGCTCGTTGCGTAAACGCACGTGAGTGCACATAGAAGGAACAAGCGCATGCAACTACGCTTTCCCGTGAAACCGCGGTGTCGCTTTGCACGAACAAATGGCAAAAGTTCGTCACGCTAGAATATTTAAAAAAATCGCAGGAACATTGGGAGGAATTTCCGTCGGAAATCACGATGAGAGAAGAGAGAATTTCAATAGTTGGGAGGCGTCGCAAATACGAAAGACGATCTTATTACGCTTAATCCCGTAAAACCGCGTGAAACTTTGCCTAATCCTGCTTTCAATATTCCCTTTAAGTCTGAAAAGTTCTCGACGAGTAAATAGCTCTCGTGAAATAATAACAAGACATGATCAAGTTTAGCTGATCCATATCGAAGAAGAAAAGTTAATAGTAATCTTATGTATGTGCGAGCGTGTCTCGCGTTTACTAGTATACGTATACCGACACCTTTCTGAAAAACTTGGATGTGTTTGCTTGATCTACGTTCAATATTGGCGCGAATTCAATGGCTCGTAGAGCTAAAAGTGTCGCGTCTGCAAATAGAGAAAGAACGTAGGTAAAAAACTGGCTCGACGCCATTCCTTTCCCGAGTGTTCCACAACGGATAGGAACGGCGCAGACGTAGGAAAAAGGGTGTTTGTTACGTAACAACGTTACAAGGGCTATGAACGTGTGACCATGCACTGCCTAAGAGAGGTATCGCGTCACTTACTACGACGAGTAACTATTATTTATCGTACTGATTAGCGCGATTAACGTTGTACTTAAATGAAAGGCACCACAAGCGGCCTCGCAAAAAGCCTGTTCTTTCACGTGTAACAACCTATGGGCCTGCGGGACTAGTTTCATCATGACTATTTCTGAGCCGCGGCGGCTTACACAGAATTCAGTCTTCGACGTGATTCACAACCTACGTCATATAAATATATTATATATTACGTACATGCGTCGAGAAATGTTTTGCATCATCTTTCCCTTATATGAAACTTCAATTGCTCGACTCAAGTCTCGACTGTTATAGTAAATAAAGCAAACATTTAGCATAAAAGAAATCCACTAGTTTCACAATCCATCGTTAGCCTCAAGTAAAATTTATGTAAAGTCTACGTAAAGATTATATAAAATTTTCGTGATCTTATGTCTCTATTTTCCTATTTATCAATATATATTTTCATTATATGTTTTGTGTTCCATGCCACAAAAGATGCAATAGAAAATCTCAAAGAAATCAGAGCGATGCAAAATCTTTCGCGATACATGTTTATATCTTTCGCGATACTCTTTAATATTGTTTTTTTGCGCTGCACCTGCGGGCGATAACCAAGAATAATGGAGTCCGAAACGTAGGAATCCGAAAATCCTAACGTCCGAAGATACAGGAATCGGAGAAGCCGCGAATCCTCCGAGCCGGAATAATTCGAGGATTCAAGAGTAACGGAAGTGACGGGACAATTATGAGCTCGGAAGAGGTCGGTTTCATAATCTAAGAGGAACGTTATTATTCATCTTCCGCATTCCGAAAACGGTACGATATCAGACGATTAGCGGGAGGTAGAATACGAATAAGGTTTTGTACTCGATATTACTTTCACTGAGATCTCCGCTCATTAATTCTATAGACACTCCACTATAAACTAAGGGGGAGCCTGGTTCTCTCTCGAGCAAAACATGGGTCCCCACATATGTTATTCATTAGAGTTAAATACTTAGCAGCTAAACGCACAAGAATAAATAGATTCGTTTAAATAGCTTTAAATAAGAAAAAAGAAATCGCGCGCAAACACGGAGTACACGTGGTTCTAGGATGATAATTGGTCACAATCGTGCGACGAGGAGAAGGATCCCTCGTGCGACACGCTGCGATCGTGTCGATTAATGCTAATCACACGTGCCATTTTCAAGCCACTTCTCCGGAAAGAATACGCATATATGCGCGCGACAACCTACAGACTTACACCTTACGATAGGAAAATAAATTATGCAAAAATAAATTATGTACGTGATAGATATACGAGGACTTGAGAATCGGAAGGGTCCAAGCATCCAGGACGTGTTGGGAACCCGACGAAAAATGAGTGGGACCTACACAATTCGAGCATCCTTAGAATTTACGTTTAGTATACTTTGCACGTGAACTGCATCGGTCGTTTTACGACGCGACAGTCACTAAGTCAAGTAGGCCGACTCCGATTTCGCTAGGAAGTGTTTGTGCTCCATACGCATAAACGGCGATATCAGGGAATTCTCCCTGACACCGTGTTTCAATTTTATGTGCCTTTTCAGATTATCAGACCTGGTCAATGATATCATACAGATATGACATACGTGTTTGTCGGGGTTGTGCGATTTCATGTGCTTTTTTATGTTGGCTACGCTCTTGCCGCAGACCTTGCAGCACTCCATACCGATCTGCAAGTGCTCTAACTTATTGTGACTGTCTTTATTTATATCCTTCTCTTTTTTGCAAGTCCTTGTCGTTCCTGGAATACAAGGTCCCGTTTCAATGAATTCGTCATAGTCCATTGGCAATGCCAACTGTGTCTACTAATATCTCCTAAAGTATATAAGGCTGGTCGATTTGATATTATCATTCGAGCTTTCTTCTGTTGCACAATATCTCAGATAATAATTGAGTATTTTAATTAGGTAAGAAAAATGCACGTGTTTTTGTCAAATATACGTAAAGAAAAACAAGAATATTATGAAATAAAAGATATCCAGAATGAATATTAACCCTCTGCAAGATTATCAATTATCTTTAAAAAAAAAGCATAAATGTGATGCACGCAACTTTTATGTAATGTTTGAAATGCAAATACTGTATCAAAACTCTTATTCTTTTTAATAAATAATCATAAATACGTAAATAAAATAAATATTTAATCACATGTCGTTTGACGTATAAAATATATTTTCCTAGAAAAATCATTTATAGTTTAAATCGTATTCTTTTTTATCACCTGCTATTTGATAAATGTTGAGAGATAAATAATTATATTAAAGTAGTAATAATCTTCCACTTTACGACAAATTGAAGTTTATGCTTCAAGATCTCTCAAAAGTACAATGAAGTTTTTCGTTCTACTCTATTCTATTCTATCGGATTTCCAAAATGGCTTATCTAAAGAACTTTCTTCCAGATCGGATATCTTAATGCAACTTTGTGAAAGAAAACATTTCGAATGATAACATTAAATGGAGCACCTTATATACTTCTCATAAGTCACACTCTACGTCAAATAGTTGCAGAGAAGAGGGAATGATCTCAATTACGTTCAAAGTCAACGAGGATATCATAACGAACACCACACTCTTATTTATACAGAGTACTTGTATGGAATTGCTTGATCTTCTCTTTTGTTCTTATAAGTTGGAAATATATAAAAAATGATATAATTTCAGAAGAAATAAACATAATGGCAAAACGTAAACCAGAAACAAGTAGATAATGATTCAAGAAGATAATGTGTCGATGAAAAACTATCGGTGCCTTTTTATCGAAACATGATAGAAAACCGGCAAATTCCATCAAGAACCTTGCCCCCTGTGCTCTCTCTTCTCATCTATAATTACCTACTCGTAGCAAATGTAAAATACCATGTAAAAAGTGCAATTCTACTGTCATTTCATCGCGTTCCAAGAGACTAAAGATACTGTCACGATGCGTACAGAAGAGAAAGAAAGGAGAGAAAATAGACGTCAAATCAAGTATACGAAAGAACAAAACTGAAACGGAAAATAAACATTTAACGTAAGAATCACGGTGAGAAAATTCACCGACGTTTCCACAATGTGCAGAACACCGTGCACAACGTGTACGGTCTGCAAAGATCACGATGCGGACTATCGACTTTGCCCCAACTCTTAAACGCCGCCCATACGTAAATTGATCCGTCAGAGATCAAACGCATGCATCTCACGACTATCTCTATTGGCAATGATAATGCGGCTCGTGCATCGTGTTAGCCGACTATGTATAATATGAATATGTAATTGAGAAATATGTAATAATATCAGACGTAACGTATTGTTGACGAGATCGCCTACGACGGAATCGAAGATATGCGAAAGATAAACGGAGAATAGCGTTAGCAACAAAATCGATTTAATGAGCGTATGATCGCGTATATACCTCGGCTTCCAAAGTAATCGTTAGGAGGAAAAATGATGCCCAGGGTTACGAGTTTTCCTGCTGCTTGGCGACTGTTATTAATGCACAGACGATGCGCAGTGGATAAGAGTCGTGTGACTATAAATAAGCGTGACGTATTTAATGCGAACACAAACGATGAAAGATATTCTGTTAAAAATGCTTCATCTTAAATCCACCTATGCGCTCTCAGCGGAGGAAGCGTTTTTATGCAAAACTCGGATCTTTGGATCTTTCAATCCCTACTCCCAGTCTCCTTGGGGATACGCGAGTTGGAGAATCCGCGAACTTTAGAATCTCTGAACGTCTAGAATGTCTGGAATATCTCTCGATCCGCGACATTCAGAACGGATCTCGGGATTGTCAGATCCTCGTATCCTAGTATTTTTCGAATAATCGCGTTAGTCTCCATACTCATCCTCGATAATCTGGTATCAAGCAACCGTGTGTGTGGGAAACATCTTATGTAACGAGTTTTTTTTTTCTTCCCGCGTCCGGCAACTTTGTTAACGCAGCGCGGCGGATTGCGCAACGAGATGCGCCGACTGCACGTTTTGTTTTGTTGCTAATATTCTCGTTCACTCGTGTAAATCGAAACGAACAGCGCAAGAGAGACGTGAGAATATAAGATCAAGATCGCTAGGCACGGTGACGCAAGATACGGCAAAGGGTACATAAGAGAATAGGAAAAAAAACCAGCGTAAAGACATGCACAGAGAGTCCCGTTGTGGTAATGCATATATGCGTATGCCTGCGTCCGCACGTGCACGCAGTATACGTATATATGTCGGCAGTATACGTAGATATGTCTACAATATATATGTACATATACATATACATGTGTATGACATACGTATGTACACGTCATCTTGCACACACACACATACACGCACCATAGATACACACACACACACACACACACACACACACACACACCACGCGCGTACATACACGCGGCACATTTACACATATGCATTCGCGCAAATGAAGTTCGTTAATGTGACATCACGCACGCATACGCGGCCCGTGCGCACGTGTAATGCTCTGTCTACACTGGAGGATGATCCTATTTGTGGCTCATCCGATGCCTTGTCTATACTGGAGGATGATCAACCAACTTCAATATATGATTTTCGACTGTCTTCGGATGAGCCACAAATAGGATCATCCTCCAGTGTAGACGGAACATAAGAAACAGCGAGATGAACTTAGCCAATCGCACGCGCAACCCACACACCATCGCAATCTCGGACACAAGAGAAAAAAAAAAGAAAAAAAAAGGATAGGAGTACAGTCCATTTGCTGATATACACCATGTCCCAAACCAATAAGATTTTTGTTATGTGTTTTTTGTATATATTAACACATGTAAATTAAAACTACCACAATGACGTAGCAAATGCACGATACCATCACCACAACACCAAGGGTTCATGTAATATACATATGTAGTTAGATATATATATATACACACGCACACCCGCGCGCGCGGGGGTCAATATGTATGCGTATATATATACGCACGTACACATATACATGTACATATATATATATATATATATATATATATATATATATATATGTATAGAGTATAAGGCCGTTTTCATTTTCTAAAATTACACTCACTACACTTGCCAGATTTGGAAATAGAGGGATGCGCTCGCTTCGTACGACACCTATATACGTACGACTCGACGTGTCAAAGATCCTTCACAAACGTGCATGCAGACTCCCTCGATTTCTTAGATGTAACATATTTCCCGCGCACCGAACGAACGAAGATTATATTCTTCATGCCGTCGCGATGCAGATAGAAACCTATAAAGTACGACGGCGCGGTACGACGAGCCTCATTGTGCAGCGAACGCGAGATTTCAACGCGAACGTAGAATAACGCAAATGTCGGAGCTTTCATCACGACACTCGTCTGCAAGCGCGGTATTCAATCTTGCATATCTGACGACGATGCTGCGCATATACGCGAGAGTCAGTCACGGATCGATTTTGGCTTGGTGCGAGATGCAAGAGGAAATATGTTAAATCTAAACGAAATTTTGGTTGTAAGGTTGTATATATATGTATGTATGTGCAAGTCTTACCATCGAGTCCGTCAAGCATTTCCGGGGGATTATGGTGTTCGGATGATTCAATTCCCTGAATACCATCGCTGAGCGCTCCTGCCGTGGCCCCTCCATCTTCTCCTATCAGTCCAACTGGATGACCCTGCACATGATACGATTACATGCTCATAAATAAAAATTCAGCAATAATGTAGAATCAGATCCTTTATAGCATTTTAATTGAGAGCGTACTCCTTATTGTCAAATTTAACTACACTTTCATGCAAGAGGTATTTCGTATATAAATCATCACGTTTAATATTAACGTGCCAAATTCATACAATATTTATTTCTCAAAGTTTACATACTTTTAGGTGATAAGAATCAATAAAATCTTTTACAAGAGATATTTCCATCTTAGAAACCTTCCTACACTTAAGCAAGATAACATTAGTCCATTTTATATTTAGAGGTCCAATATTCTAATTTATATAATAATCTAGAAAAAAGCATTATTCATAGT
Source organism: Ooceraea biroi (assembly GCF_003672135.1). NCBI lineage: Eukaryota > Metazoa > Arthropoda > Insecta > Hymenoptera > Formicidae > Ooceraea > Ooceraea biroi. Next base: position 5,126,246 of record NC_039511.1, read on the forward strand.
AATCGATTTATTCTTTCTTAAAATAAGACTCGATCACAGAATAACATCACTTGATTAATATTTACTTTGGCATGCCTTTCCATCACACATTAAAAATTAGTTGGTTACAATACAGCTGCAACTGTTATACTAAAATCTAACAACACATCCAGCATAACATACACATATATGTGGTTTTCGTAAGAAATGTAGATTGTACTTTTACTATAGTTTGCAACGTCATTATAAAAACATTTATAAGGCCCTTACTGTATACGGATATCAAAATATTTCATAAAACGGATTATACGTTTTATTCGTTCATCTTTCAAAATAGCGTAATATTGGGAAGTTTTCTTTAGGTATATAATTTCTGTAAATTATATATACGTGTGTGTACAAAATATGTGTATGTATGTACGTACCCTTGTATATATTCTATTGTATATTGTATATTATTGTAGAATATTATGAAATATTATAGAATAAAAATATCAACTTCATTATGTATATATATTTTGCTTTTGTAACAATAAAATAATGTACAGTACAACAGTATACATTGGCCCTTTATATATCAACTTGTATAACAATAACTTTAACGTCGAGGAAAACATCTGACAAATAAAATCTACTTCCTTTTTAAATATATATTTAAAGTTACGTGTAAAAGAGTATTTAATGTGCTTCTAACAACGCGATAATATTACAATGAAGAATTACAATAAAAGTGTATAAATAATCCAAAAATAAAAAATGTAAAAGACCTATGTGGCTATGTATGTGGCTCTGTATGCACGTGTGCGAACATGTAGTTAATTAATAATATGTAAAAGAAGGAGGTTACACGTGTAGTTCTCATAGATATAATTATATCTATGGTATGGTTGTCTATTTTGTATTCATAAATATCAATTTCATTTAAATTAATTAGGTAAGACTGATCACAAGTTAGATAGGCACAAGTATGATGTAATGGTACGTATCAGGATTAACATGTCTTTGTCGCGCAGACATAGTTCTTTTTCGCTTTACTTTCTTTAGCTACACACAGACTGTGTGCTTTGCACTTATCATGATGGTTCACGATCTCGAGTCTAAAATTGCCGTTTCCAGCTGCGAACGAAGTGCGTATTTCCGGTATGGAGTCGCTCCATTTTCTACAATATTTGCAAAACATAAGGTTCGATTGTTTGTCGTATTGTAGCCAGGAATATATATCTAACCACCCTGGTTTAAATCTACCGGCCTTTCTACTTTGCGGAGGACAACGTTGCAAGGTCGATTGAATTACGGATCTCTCCGGTTCCTGACTTACTCTCAGCGATCCATGCGTATCGCTTTCGGTCGTTTTAACACTCGGACTATACTCGGGTAACGGTTCGTACAACTGGATCGGATTATGGTTTTTGTGCGAATAGTGCGAGTTCATAGATACAACTTGAATTTGTAATGGATCACGCGAATTTCCGGGATATTCGGATACAGTCCCTGATATATTGACACGGAGAGAACCTCCAGCCATGATGGCACTTTCGCGAGAAACTTGCACCGCAGCCGAAACAGGACGATCGGGAGTCATGTTCTGTACATCCATAGTTTCGTCACTCTTCCCATCTCCCTGAACCTCCCACTCGATACTAGTCTGTCAACAGAGAAGGAAAGGATATGTGCTTAATCAACACATCTCGACCGAATCTTTTAGCATATGGAAAGCCAATTCTGGTTTATATAATTTCTAATTAGAAAATCCCTTCCTTTCCCGTGTCTGTTTCGACCGAGTAGTTGTAGGACGACGGTATGTAATCGTCATCGATCTTGTGGGAACAGTAACGAAACTCTGTTATGGAGAATATCGTCTCTTTATCACAAAACCTTCGCACTTCATTCGCGAATGTGCAAAGCGTTCTCGTTAACGAGAACAAGTGTGTTCCTTTGCAAGAAACATGGCAATGAAATAGAAGTATTTCGTGAATAATGTGTAAAATCAAAGTTACATGCTACTACTGAAACGCTTTGTTGAAAAGACATAAAAAAAACATCTTATACCATAGAATGTTCAAGCATTTTTATACGTTATTACAAAGCTTAAATCTATATATATATATATATATATATATATATATGCATATATATATATATTCTTTTTCTCCTCAACTGTTCTTAAATATTTATATAAATAGAGCAAATAATATTAAATATACTTTACATGAACCATTACTCTAAAAGTACGTGCTTCTACACAAACATGATATGAGATATCAAACAATAAAACACTTGTATCCTTTTTGTGATTCGTGTGACTATGTAACAGATAAAGAAGCAAGACCATGAACTGTTCTTTTATCTCTTTTATCTTTTATGCTATCGTGATAAATATATCAAGAAATAATAACTTTCCTTTAACCGATAAATACTTTTTCTTTCATTGTACCCAGGTATTTCGAAATAAGTTAGGCTATATTCATAATCAGGTTACCAGGTAGGTAAAGTAAATTGTATGTATATATATTGCTGCATACAGTGGTACAAGTCATGCAATGCTAGAAATTGCAGAAATATAAAACAAAAGTTAGTACTTCTCGTTACTGAATATCCACAAGAAAGCAAAATGAATATACACACACACACACACATACACACACACACGTGTGAGACTATGTTATGGGTGCAAGATACATAGGAGGAATTGATTAATTAAGATTAAAACATAAAGTGCATATAAACATAGAAGATTACTTACAGGGAGGGAAATATTGTCATGGAAGTCGGGCAAATGTTGATCCACCTCTTGTTTTATAGGAGCCTGCGGTTGTGATGCAGGGGACATGGGTCGACCACCATCTTCCATTTCAACTCCCAGGGCATTATTTAACTTTGGAATCACAGGAGGACTTGATTTGTAACTACACTGCGAGGATGTCTGAAAACAATCAATTAAAACTTTTCTCCATCTTTTCTAAATATCTTTCTATCTCAGTAACTTGTTAATGCGGTTTACCAATACTTAATTAAAAAGAATAGCAAACAGGTAGAAATAAACCTCACCAATAAACTGGATTTATCATAATAAATGTGAGCAAGTTTTTTTCTTAACAGATGACACCTAAAGACCATTGTGTATTCATAACCAGATTGTATATAGATGATATTTTCACAAACAGATGGTTTATATTCAAATACATAATTTTTATATTAAAATATGTTAAAACAAATGTAGAAGACACCTTATGATAATATCTGTCTCATGAATTATACAACAGATACTAACTTTTGGCCTAAACTCTCTTCAAGGTTACAAGTTATTTGAAAAGCTGTGCAATCACATACACATGTGTGGTTCATTGATAATAATGTCTGGAGTCATACAATCAAACAAAAGTTTTAAGTATATGTTACAATGGCATATATGTTTACCACTAAATAAAAATTACCATTTTTATATACAAATTCTACATATATGTACATTACTTTATCCTGACATTCGTAAATTATAGCTCCTTATTCAATATTGCTGGAAATATAAAGGCAAATAAAATAAAAATTATGTTATCGAAGTACAAAGGTAGTCTGACAAAAATACTCATGAAAGGATTATGCACTCGAATACATTTAGAAAGGTGCACTATGCCGTGACACTTTCTGCGTACAGCCTTACTTGATTAAATTTCAAGATACAATGTAAGTCATATAGATGAAACATAATAAATGCATGTATGTACGTTAAGAAAAATGAAATGCGAGTAAAAGTGAGACAAGCGCTACCTATCCGATGATACAGTTGCAGAAACATATAAACGTATGTTGTATACGTACCTGAGAATCGGACAAGAATCTCTCACTAGGTGGACCAGAAAGCGAAACATCGTAGCTGCCTGAATGCTTTCTTCTCCTTTTCTCAGGATGAGACTGGAGGTTAGGCGAATCAGTATGTCTGACTCCAGTTTGTGTTTCTGGCTCCGGTGACGGACTCTTTTCCTCCGTCTTGTTATTTACACTATTATCAGTGAGGCCTCTGATCTGCAATGCCTCTGCCGTTTTAAGGAACATCGGTAGCAGATGCTGACTAACATTAACTTCACCCTTATACATAAAGTGCAGCAATGCCTTCATCTCTGTGTCATTGACATCCTTCAGGAATATAATTGGATGGGGGTGGGTGTTTTGTAGGAAAATGCTCTCGAAATACGGACTGCATGCAGAGAGTATGGTCTGGTGTGCCTTGAATGTCTCTCCGACACAGGCCAGGGTCACGTCACAGAGTGCCTCTCTGGCAAGCAGTGAGCTGAGAACGTCTGTGAGGTTGGCTGGATGATTGTTCCACCGTAGACAATACTGCTGGTCCATCTTGACTATCTCCAATCCCGACCCTACAACCAAACTAGTTGCCCTGAACTGTCTACATAAAACTATGCTCACCCTGGCTACTGAATGCCTCCCTAACCCTTAAATCGCTAACTCACACACTTCCTCCACGCACACTCTCCTATCGCCCTGACAATATCTCCCCGCAGATTATATCGCGGCTCTAGACCCACACAACGTCCTCCGTGCTTCTGCAAATGTGCCACATTGCAGTATAACTGTAAAACCCTTCAGGGTTCACGCCGCGCTACTATACGTGCAGAAAACATTTTTTTCGCATAACCTCAGCGCTCGACCGAACTAACCCGCGCCGGATTTCTACGCGATAGAGCCACGACACGGGCCGCCGCGAGGTTAGACCACTAATTGCGACGCAGTACGTGCCACCCACGTATACGATAATAATCCGATATATTCGGAGGTAATGTTTTTGGCAATGTCAATATTCACGAGGCTTGGGCGCCATTGTCGGCCGTGCTCGTCTAGCCTCCACGAGCCTCCTCGCGAAAACTCGATTTGTTGATGCCCGTTTCCTAACCACTCGTCCTAGCTACGCGCACCGTTTATTCATCCGTACCCAACGCGGATTACGCGCCGCACATCGCGCACCGTCAAATACGTCGAATCCGCCGTGCACGTCGATTACTCACCTTTCGCAAACTTTTTGCCATTACAACGCCACCCGACCCTTAACGTCCACTACCATACCAATCTGCCAATGCCTACGGCCTTATTTTTAAAATACTTTTGACCTTCGTGCATCTGCCGCGGGGAATGGCGCGAAGGGCGCTCCGATTCAAACGCGGTTAAGCGAACGCCACGTCTTTCGTGCGAATGCGAGCAAAATGCTGCCGTGTGCGCAATACCGCGACATATTCGCGGCGAGTATACCGCGTCGGGATATGTACGGAGAATTTACGCGACGCTCACCGCCATACCGATCCGCGATGTCACATTCTCATTTTCCGACGAAAGCGTACTTTCGTGCGACGGCGGCGTACGATATGGCGCGCAAGGCGCTCGATTCAAACGCTGCTATGCTACGTCGCGTCTTGTACTCAAACATTTTCCATGCTCCATGTAATTGATTCATCTTTTATCAAAGAAAGAAATACAGAAATGCCAACAAATTTCTCATTAAACGCCTTGAAAAGCTGAATCTTATTTATTAGACTACAGAATAATTGGAAAAATTTATTTATCAGTTACGAAATAATCGAAAAAATTCTCGATTGCTTTATAATACATTTGTAATTATTTCTTGTTAAAAGTATCAAAATATATAATTCAAAAGTACGTTCCATTGATAAATAAAACATCGATGTGTCTGATAAATTTTCCAATGTAAAGTTAAATGTTGATCACGTGATTATTGACGAGACTATTAATTGATTTTATTATCAATAAATGATTACACGGTAAAAAAGATAAATGATCGGTTCGTTTAAGCTTCGAGGAATGTATTAAGATAAATGTTCTTATCGCAGTGACCGGTTTGAGCCTTTTGATAATTATAATACAAAATCGTGTTTTCCCAAACCAACGTGAAAGCTCCGATAGAATTTCTGCAGCGCGCAACCCGAAGAGTAAATAAAGCGGTTGCCGTATTCGCGGAAGCAGAGTTAGGTCCATTTTCGAGCGGTCCTCAATATAGTAACTTAATTTTACCTACGTTTTCCTACTGTGGCCCGGCACTCCATTTAACGCATACGTTCGTTACAAAGCTTAGATTGCGACAACAAATTAAATTAATTAGATTGAATTAGATGTAGGTTGAAATGTATGTGATATTTATATTGGTAAAATTATTACTCTATCTTCCTTTTGATATTTGTATGATCCTTCCTTTTCTTTAAAAACTTCACTTTTTGAAAAAAATTTATTTTATTAAAATGTAATTTATCTGTAAATCTCTTTTTTTACTTTTACAGATATTATTTATTAAAATATGTATATAAGTAACAATTTTGTTTATTTTATTACATAACTTAAATACGTTAAATTTGTAAATTAAAATTAGATAGTAAGAAAACTTAGGAATAATAGAGCAACATTTGCTCATGTGTCAATAACTATATAAAATTTATTATCTTTTTTATAAGTAGATATATAAGTAGATATCAGAATAAAAATATATCAGATAATAGATTATTATTAACGGAAACGTTGATTTATAACTTTCGATGTGTTAATGTAAATTTCTTCGTAAGATTTATCACACTCGCTTCACATCCCTTTGCAGTTATTTACTTCAAACGGTGCAAACAAAAAATACTTTATGTAAAATAAACGCCACCAAAAGCAGAAAGGAAATCACTGCTGAATTGCTTTTCTCTGCCAATGCGCGAAGCTTTGCAAGCAATCGTCGCGGGTAAAAATGTGAACTAAATTCGCGAAAGCTTCGAAAGCGTGGTTCGTGTAAATTCTAGCCGCCGAGATACAATGTATCGCGTTGCATAAAAAGACGATTTTCATCCATTCAAGTGCGGGTTTTACAGTACGCGTTGCAACCTTACACTCTTCTCTTAGTCTTTTGTGCAGCGTCGTCATAATTACCAGAAAAGCTGTATATTCACACGCGTACGCAACCGAGCGATATTCAATACGTTCAAGAAAAAATTTCACGAAATCTTCTGCTCTAATCCGCGAAAGCACGATTTTCCACGCGAGTTCCATTTCGCGGATATTAGCGATGCACACGGAAACCCTTTAGCTTCCGCCAGATTTGGCGGTAATAAACGGTAATTTGCGCAAATCGTCGAGTTTCTGATATTAATTTGACCTCTCCCCCCCCCTTCCCATCCCTCCCCTTGTCCTCCCCCGTTCCCTGCAAACGATAATCGTGTTACCCGCGCGAAATCAATAGGCAACGGGGAAAATTGGAAAATCTCCTCAACCGAGATTTCCAACGCGCGGATTAACAACCTTTGAACGGTTGTTAACAGATTTAATCTGCGCTTGCACCGGCATCGCTGCAAAATTATGATTCACAAGCACGTCCCGCTCAAAGATAGAAATGCGATAAACAAAATACCCGTGCGTCAAAGAGATAATACAATAACTGGCAATGTAAATGAAAAATTCAATATTCCAGTATCTTCGCTTCCTCGCTTTTCAGCGACGTGCTATCGCGTAACGCAGTTGGAAAAACGTCTAATTAGTCGCACCTGTGACGAGATGTTGTGACGAGTTGTTGTAATGTGCGATATCTGTCTGTCTTTAAATTCGATCTCGCGTTGCCGTTCCGTTTCGAGATGCATATCGGTCGGAAGCACGTCCGACCGGAAAGGAATTCATTTCGCAATCACAGACATGTCCTAATTGTGTGTGTGTGTGTGTACTTGGTTCCGCGTCGTAATTTCCCGTTTTCCCTTAAATGTGATATTAATCGCGGAACCGCGGAGGGGCTTGCAACCCTGTTTACTCGTTCGGCTCGAAAGACATTTAATAATATCACGTTTAAAGAGCTCCTGGGACCGTAAACGCCCATGTACATTGTATACGTCTATATGCGGCACATGTATAAAATTACATGCTCGATCTTCGAGTAACAACTTTAACTGCTGCATATTAGCGTGATAGCGTCGATAGAAAAGTTTGTATCTAGAAAAGTTCCGATAATTTTTGTAAACGTTCGAATTTGGATCAGTGTTAGTTCTAGATGGAAAACAGATAATAAAAGGAATATTGTTCAAGCTTCAAAAGTTAATCGAATTTTTCTAAGTTAATCGAACATTCTAAGACTTTGATAAATATAAAAGAGGAAGAGTTATATTAGGTACTCACATTTTTGGTAAACGGAAGTGACTTTAGCGACTAATAATTATGTCGGCTACAAACTCGATTACATAAATCTGTTAATTACATCTCGCGGTTCTTCCCCTACGCAATTGTCGGCTTAGATGACGAAAATATTCTATAGATAGAAAGATCTTTGAAAAATTCCCTCTAACAGTAACGTGCGCAGTCTAATAAAGACTATGTAATTAGCTTTATCACGTTACGTGCCTCTCTTCGTTCATTAAGCAAATTCACGAGTATTCCGTTCTCTAACGAGCTACATCTCCGCCAAGGCACTGCGATATCCGGGAAGTGACAAGTATCCAAATTCTTTTCAAGTCTAGCGCGAAATAGTGGAAGTTGTTGAAATGCAGCGTCGGAAAGATCTCGAAAAGAACTTCTCGATGAACTTCTCGATGTCTCAATCTCTGTCGTGTTCAAATCAGAAAATATCGTCGTTTCAAAGATTGCTTCTTATCCCTTCTCGACTCATCAACCCCTTCGTGAAACCTACGACTACATGTCGAAGCATTTTTTCTCATTGAATATATCGATATTATCATTTACGCACCCTGCTTCCTGACTAACATTACTGTCTAAAGATGATTTTTTTAAAAGCAGTGAGAAAACTCTGTTGTTTCTTAGGGAAGGAAACAGACCTGTGTGTCCTGCGTGCCGGCGAAATGTCGGCGCGACCAGCCGCGCCATTAAGCGGGCTCGACCTTGGCCCTTTGACGCCGGAAGCATGTTCGAGATGTCGGCGAAATGCATCGGTGATCGATGCACTGCAGCTGCACGCCGCACGCCAAGCGCCGCTTCTCGCACAAAATAGCGGAAGCATTGGCACACTCATCTTCCGGTTGATCTTCGACGCGTGGATCTTCACGCGTTGCATGCTCGCGTGTCGCATTCTCTCGATCGCGATCCGTTGGCAGATCGGCGACGTGCAATTGCCGCTGCGCGTTCTCCCGAATTTACTTTTAACTATTAACGTCAACTATTTAACCGAAGCCTTTCGGCTTTCTTGAGCAAAGTACAGTTCACGAGGCGTAAAAAAATAGACTCCAAGCGTAGAAAAATAAGAAATCGAGTCTCTTCTCTTCCCTTTCTCCAGACTTGTGTTCGTTGTTGTAAACGCGTGACACTGAAGAGACGCCGGCGTCTCTCTCACTCTCTATCTCTCTATCTCTATCTCGCTCCGAGATTCCCGCTCGGCGCCGCGAATCGATTAGGAATTGGAAGTTCGAGTCCGTGACGCAAACACGAGCGATAACGTGGAAGCGCTCGGGGAAAGCTCTATATAGGGCGTCCGCGCCGATAAAGGACGCGCCGCTGCACTCGAGCATGCATTTTCCCCAACTATAATGCTGTCGAAGCGAGGACGGGACGAAAGGCGGACGAGCGCACGCTTTGAGCACGGGATCTTCAAACGAATCTGACGTTTCTCGCGAGCAAACGCCATACCATCGATGACGTACTTGGTTACACGCGAGCGTCACGTCACGCCGAATACGCCTCGTTTTTTACAGGCGTGTGCACGCCCGCAAGCGAAGCGGAGAACGACGTACTGCGGAAGCGTCGCGCTCCGAAATATCTCCTGAATGACTCGAGAGACCGAGTAGCGGCTGCGAATAATAGAAACGCTTTGAGACGTCCCGAGAAACTGCCCCGTGAAGACGATAGGAGTCGGAAAACTTTGGAGAACTGAGCTCACCCGGGAGTACCTGTCTCTCGGAACCATCACGGAGAGTTACTCGGCTCGTTCCTCGGCGTACTCGGCGAGTATCTACTCCTCGGATCGACCCAGAACCACCGGCTAATTTTTCCGACACCCCCTTATGTGCTCAGACGTCTTATGCAAGTGCGGGACTCCCGTGAGCAAGTTCACCGATTAAGGGGATACCTTTCTCTTTCCACACCGCTCTCTCGGACATTTTTCTTCGGATCTCGTTCCGTGCCGCGCGTCGAAAGAGAGACACTTCCCCACGGGGTGATTGAATGAACGCGATATTTGGCAACGAGAACCGCGCGGCCTGAATCGGTGCCTGAACGTAAAAGTCGCGGCACAACCGTGAACGCGGTGACGACATAATGGTCACGTTGAGAAAGATCGCACAGGGGGGTGGATTAAACGCGGGCGTATCTGCTGCCGGGGAAACAAAGCGAGGCCCAGTCGCTCTTTGTTATGCCGGACTTAAAAAGGAACAAACGCACCGCAACGGTGAAGTTGAGCGGGAAAGTTATCTGCGATTAGCGTGCCTCGCGATAAACGCGCGATTAAATTTGCATAATAAGCGGCGGGCAGATTATTTCTCCACGGCGTGGCAGATTAAAAATTAAGCTCGACGTGTGTTTGTGTGCGTAGTATGACGGGACACTCCATGACGTGTACGTGTGAGAGACACGCGTGCAATCGGTGTCGCGACGCGCGGGAAAAATGCGTTCGACGCTGAAACGCGAGACTGAAAATTAGCCGGTTAGTATCCGTAATGGTGCCGTATCTGCAATTAACGCGCTGTGAATTGTGTAATTATCTTCGCGCGAGAGCACATTTGCGCAAAAATTAATTGCGATAGGTCGATACCAATATTTCCCGCGAACCGATGGCGTCAAATATTGTACTTTCCACCAAAAGAGCGGCGCTAATCGTCGCTGTTCAAATAGGAGCGTCTACGACCGTAATTCATTTTAGCAAAATGCTCGCGCGATCTTCCACAGTCGTTTCGCTTTTCGGCACAATCTCTGCTCTTCAACGCTAAAATATCAAATTTCCACCTTTACCAAAAATCAATATATCCGTCGAAATATTTTTAAAATAAAATACACATTAATCTGGCAATACACTGGTTTTTATTTTATTTTAACATTTCTAGAAAAGAAATATTTCTCTTTTTATAGATTATGTCCAATAACTGCCGGCATTAATAATTTTGTATATTATTTTTCTCAATGAAATACTATTCGATTAATTTTCTCTCCATCTTTCGATACAAAGAATAACAAAATAAGATATTTCAAAGACAAATTTCTCGAAAGGACGACATATTGCATCGAAAATATCAGCCATCCGTTCTGCGTGCGGCAAGCATGCAGGAATAGAATTTATGTCTGAGATATTAAATTTTTCAGTGGTTGTGCCCTATCGCTACGTAAAATTCTACTTTATCAGTCGCCCCACAAGCCATTCCCGGACGAGAAGGGCGGAAGCACGCGGGTGCGCGGTTGATTTTGCGAAGCACGTTCTTTGAAAGTGGCATATTTTATCGGAAATACCATGCACCTTTTACTGTGAGGGGCAGTAATAATACTCGCGCAAATGAATAGCGAAAATATGGAAATTCGAATCCGACCGCATCGGTTCTTCCGCGTATAATTGCATCCTTCTATCTGCCCACGCAGTACCCATGACTCATCGAGCGGCATTACGTTATCGAGCACTTTTCTCCCCTAATGAGATCGCGGACAGTTGATTCCCGAGCTGATAAACGCAGCCGATCCGATATAACGCATTATCGAATGCAGATGCTACATTAATATTCAGCAATTTGCGAGCGATCTGTACACCCCGCGGCCGAAAATTCGCGCGTTTCTCCCGGCATAACTCCCTATTTTTCCCCGGCGGCGAGGCATCGCGAAATTGCGATTACGTCCCACGCCGAATTTTTCACTCACGTCGAATTTGCTGTTCGACGTTGTTTCGCCGCAGTCGGTTCTGTTTATTTATACGGCGCGGTCTACTACCGTCGTTCGGGAAAATGTATTATTACGGTACGCGCGCGCTCCGCTTTTCCTCCATGTAAATTTATTCGCAACTCCTCGAGGTCTCGAGAACGTAGCAAGCGGGAAACGAGCGTGAGCGACAACGCTTCGCTGTCGGGCGAGCAATTTCGGGGCGAAACGACGTGATGCGACGATGACGTGACGCACGACGACCATCCGTCCCTCCGTCCGTGTTTCCACCCCTTGGCGCGGGGGGAACGCGCGTCGCGCGTGCCTTCGATCGCGCGATCGATATGAATCCCGCCGCGAGTCGCGGCGTTCCCGCCCTTTCCCGATCTCTCGCGGTAGCAGCGACGCAATAGCGCGGCGCGTCCCGCCACGGCGAAAGGACTCGCAATGCCGACGCGCCGATTCCGTGCAGCTTGACATCGGCCGACGGGTCTCTGGCGCATCGTTACCTGGTTTACTGAAATTCGTGAACATGAAATCCCGTCGGCCTCTTGCAGCCACTGACGGCGCGTAGAGCCGAGTCGTCGTACGTGATCTTCTTCGGACTCCGCTGCTGAAGGTGGACGTACGATCTTCCACGACGATCTTCCGCGAAGACGACGGACGAAGGCAGGACTCAGTGTCCCGCTTCCGCTTCCGGATGTGGGGCGCGGGCGTCCGCTCTGCCGGAAGTCTCCCGCGGTGTGTTTACTATCGCGCACTCGGTTTACGGAGGAAACTCGCACTCGTATTCGTACTCTTCTGGCTCGAGGCGCGCGCGAAGTCTCTCTCTCAGCTCGCGTTGGCCATCGTGCGTCGTTCGCGCGCGCGATTCGCGATCAGCGAGGATCGGAGTTGAAGAACGGCGCGTGTGATCGCACGTTTGCCGTACGCACGGATCACAGCTCGCTCCGAACGCGGGAACTCGCACTCGTCGTGCGGCTGTACGTCACGGGCGACAGAGGGTGGCTGACGCGCGCGCGACGATGCAGCGACCGTCGACGGTCACGGCGCAGTGAGGAGAACAGCGCGAGCGAGTTCGCCTGGGAGGGCCAACGGAGTGGCGTGTGCACTAAGTTGGCCGCGGAGCGCGACTGAGGCCAGGGGTGGCACCGAGAGAGCGAGAGAGGGTGGATGCAGGTCGACGTGTACGCTGCACGGGCACATCCCCCCTAATGAATGCACCAGGCATGTGCGAGGGATTTTATGTTCGCCACCGCCGCCACCGCCGCCACCCGAGGACCGCCACCCCCGCCGCTCTCTCCACAGCTTTCCCTCCCACACCCTCTTCGTTCGACCCCCTCGACCGACGTGTCCTCCACCTCGCCTCTCCCGCGATTCCTCTCCCTCTCGTCCGCGCGTCCTCTCTCTCTCTCTCCGTCGCGCTCTCGACGCACCGACTCGGGATTGAACCCCCTTTTCGCGCGCCACCCAGCGCAACTAGACGCGCGCCGGTTCCCGGGTCCGGCGTGGGGCGGTTTTGCCCCGTATGGCGGAAGCCTCCGCGCTCCTGGGGCTGTGCCCGGTTTTCGCCTCCTCCTGCGTGCCTGCGGACGTACTCTGCACCCGCCGATTGGTACGCACAACTCACCCGCCCGTACGCGGATCCTCTCCTGTGCACCTGCACACGAATGTTCACCCTCCCGTCCTACCTTATCGCCCGCCACTCTCCACGCACCCTCGCGAACACGCAACGCCCGTCCTTCCGCGAATTCTCTCTCTCACCCCACCCCCACTTTGTCCGTTGTCTGTCCCTCTCGCGTTCGTGTACGCCGTCTTTCTCACCTCCTGCCCGTTCCTGCTCGCCGTCACCGAGGTTTCTCAGTCTCCGCCGCTTGGCCTGCGCATTTATCTTCGTCGAACCGTATACCGTGCTCTCAATACCGGGTCCGGCCGTCGCACCCGCAGCTACATATCCTGCACCGACCGCCGGGAACGTCACCGGCGGTTTTCATCCTGGAGTTCCTGGCACGTTCGCGGCTGTAAGGAGCCAGGAAGATATTCAGCTTCCGTAGCCAGGCATTCTCTCGGACGGCGATCGATAAATCGATCCTGCGACGCGGTCACATCGTCGTTCCGGAAACCCTTTATGTAACGGCTGTCATTATCGATTTCGCATCCCTTTTTCCAATAAGCTTTTTGCAAATTTCTTCATTCCTTCAATTAGTTCAAATCAGTGTCAATTTTTTCGTCCAACAACGATCGCTGCCTCGGATAAGTTTGTTACGCCCTTGCGGATGAGGGAGTTAGTCTCTGTAATAATTTTATAAAGAACGACCAAGAGTCACGCGGAGCTCCGTCGGAAATTCGATACACGTTTTAGCCTTTCGAGCGTAATGCATCGCCAATTTCGAGTGTAATTCCGTTATCTTGAGACGCTTTGTGCTCCGAGTCACTCTATCTAGCATCCTTGCAACAAATTCACTTACCAGCAGACAACTTAGCACATTATATAACGAACGGCAAATGTACTTTCCACATCAAACATTTTTGCGCTCGCTGCGCTCTCCCGCTGTTTATGCGATTGTAGAAAAATGATGAAACCCAAAGTACTTCTAAGGTTGGAAAATATACGGGGTTACGTATTTGAAGGACACGATTAAATGTAGGATCCATACATGTCATCTGACTAAAAGAGCTCTTTCACGTAAGAAATTTAACACTCTTTCGCGTAAAATTTAAAAATTCACTTATTTAAGGACAAAATATTTATGTTGAATTATGTTGATGTTCGTTTAATCCTCTAGCGTCTTCCTTTCTCTCTCTTTCTACATCACACTTCTTCGCAATGAGAGATCTACGAGTGAACTAAACTAAACGAGGTTGCACGCCGTAGCGCGCCGCAATTATTCCAGGCTTAAGACTTAGCTTACGTCTGTAGCGGAGTTACAAAACGTAATGCCGTCCCTCGTTTTATGGTAGCTAACCAGTTACCCTGTTTCGTGTTGCGAAAATACTTGCCAAATGATAAATCGTCGTAAGAGAGCACCCCCTCCTTTTTATGATATTATTTTAATTAAACATTGTATGCACCGTCTCATCAGTGATGCGTCGTCCTCGTGGTGCACAACGACGATGACGACGTGTCTAACGGTGAAGCTCGCGTTAACGGCAACTCCCTGTATTACGTTAATATTACAGAACTGTCACGCGCGCTTCCAGCTATGAGTGGTTAGATACTACTCACACGTGCGTACTGCCGCTTCCTCTTGTCAGCCTGATCTAGGGTAAAGCTTCTCAAGCGCTCAAGTGCTTCAGACAAAATATCATCCGCTACACTCTAATGTGTTGAAATAAATTCATAAAGAATATAATACACGATTTAAATGATCAAGTGATTAGAAAAACATGGAGTCGAAAACTATTATCTGCAGATCTTTTAAACATAAATGGTGAATAAACAATCCAGGTAAATATTTAAATTTATCTACACATAGAAGAGTCATAGAACGAAAATTTGCCCGTAATTTTTATGAAATTATTAGAGAGATCTAACTTCTGGCGAAACTGAGAACTACCTCGCCTCTGTGAAAATAAGGTAAATATTGCACCACTAAGAAAGCTAGAGCTAAATTTAAGAACGGCAACTCCGCGACACCTTAATAAAATTGACGTGACTAAACTGTAGAAGAAATAATAAATGATCTTCCCTAATCGGTAACTCTAGTTAGGAAAATGAGATATTTTGCTCGTTTCACGCGGTAATACCGCATCCCTTAGTAAAAGCAGCGCCACGTCCGGATGTCTTATTTAAGATGCATTCGCAATGAGATCGCTAAGTAGTCGGGTTACTGCGTCGACGAGCCGCCGGAAGGAGAAAGAAACCGCGCAGTGCAGCCAAGGAGAGAAGGGTGGAACGCCGAAGGAAGGAGGCGAGTCGGCTTAAGCGGCACAGGCTGATGGTATAAATTCAGATGAAATCTTTCGTTTGGCCGTCGGGACTCGAGCTTTAATAAATTTCGCAAGCTTTTCCGTGCGGCGGTCGAGTACCTACTACGTACCAGCCGTCAAGTGCAGGCTTAGAGGCTTAGCAGCTCGTAAGTACGTGTAAACCAGGGCGGAAGTAGTGGAGGGTATGCACACGGAAGGAAGGAAGAGGGGAGGGCGGAAACGAGCGGACGGAAGCGATGGAGAAGGACAGCTGCAGCGTGATCCACGCGTCGTAGCGGCTTTCACTCAGCCGTGATTTCGCGCTGCGAAGAAACTACCTATATATCCCGAGGTATTAAAGGTTTAAAGAATTCAGGTCCTATATAGATTTAGGGGCGCAAAAGTCTTAGAGGAGTATGATACGAAATCGTAGACATTGCGACTTTTAGAATTCATGAATTCGGGGAGACGACAATTAGTTATCGAGGTTCTATAAGGAGCTAGGGGAGCTAGGGGATAGATAAGTACGGTTGTAAGAAGACACACAAGAATATTGGTCGACATGCTTAATAACATAATGACGAGCACTTGAAAGAGACTGTGATTGCATAGACTCTATGCCATAAAGAGAACCATGTATATCGAAGGGATGTTATAGCGCCTAGCTAGCGAGAGGGTGTGCCTGGGTTTTCACAAATTGAGCACGGGCTTTTCACTTAATCGTCGCGTCCGTACCCTTCGTTCTCGGCAGGGCACTCTTTTTCTCCCTTCGTTCCCTCCGTTCCACCCGTGTTTTTTTTCTTTCTTCGTCGCGCGATTCTGCGATCCATCCTGCCGGCGACAGCACGGTTCGCTGCTACCGAGGAAGCTCCCCAACGACGAGAGCAGAAAAAAACAAGCCGCGCGACCTGCAGGCGGAAACAATGGAAAATGGAAGCCCCGACACCTAGGAGCCTTCTCTCGACGCCGCGCCGGCGGTGCTCTCGGTATCATTGTCGACGTCGTCATCGAGGCATACCGTAAAACGGGATCAGACTCTCCTGACGATGAACAATGAACTGGCGATTTTATTCAACCGGTTCAGTTATACGAACGAATCCCCGCAACGACCGCGGAATATTAAACGAAAGTTCCGTTCAAGCTCGGCGCTGTCCATGCGGTAACGAATCGCTGTCCTGTCAATATTTGACCGAACAGTTGGGGTAATACCGGGAGAAGCATGACTGCAGATAGTAGACAGCGGTGGCAACTTTTTTCGAAACTGTTTCTTGGACATGTTTGTTGCGGAGTGTCCACGACAGTGTCAGTTACAAATACAGCCGAAGGGGATGAAAGTGGGAAATGGCCAGAAACTTGAGACATCAGAGTATACGTTTGAGTTTTCTCGTCAAAATATATCGGACACGTGACTGTCTACGTGTTTTGCGTGTTACAATTCCGAAACACCCGTGGAATTCCAGACAAACGTAACTCTTGATGAAATTTAAAGGGTACGTTGTGTAACAACTTTTTCGCAATCAATTATACCTATTGGAATTTCACGTGGAGTTATTTTTCCCGTACATCTAATAATATCGGTCCGTGCAATAATCATTTCATCAATTTGTTGCGTATCATCGATGGAGGCTGTCGGGAGCTATATTAATTTGCCGCTGTTGGGCCCAGGGGGCATCGATTTGTTCCCGTCGGTTTGCTAACTGGTCGGCCAACACGAAATTGCGATTCCGTGATGAATTTATGCAGTCGTGATTCGTTCGACGTCTCTATATAAAACTGTCGTTGCGCTCCGAGCCCCTCCCGCCCTTACGGCGATTCGAAATAAACGGGTGCACTCGCGCACGGGGGAGGCGCACGGCTGGGATCGCGTGCACGAGCGTTTTGTAAACTGCTGCGGCCGCTTTGTTAGAAGAGCCGGAACAATTTCTGCAAAAACGCGACACCGCATCAAAGAATCGGCGGCGTGCGCGCGCGCGCGTGTCAGCTTATTTTGCGTTTGCGAGCCGCGCGGCGGGTCGGGCTCGCGACGGAAACGCGTCAAACGCGCGGGAGAACGTCGCCGCCGCGTGATCGATATCGTGCTCCCGTTTTGTACCTGCCGAGGTTTACCGAGGGCTAAATACCCGTTTGCTCGCTTAGAATAATCGACGAGTGCCGCGAGTAACTGAATTACACGGCGAGCCGTCAAAGTGTAACGATCGCGCGCATTTCGTAGCCGGTTTCTGCGGCAGGAGGAAGATCACGTGCTCGGCGTCGTCCGCGACAACGGGTGGCGGCCATCTCCGTCCTCGTTTCCTGCCGGAATTACACGATCCAATTCCTCCCCGTCATTTACTCCCCGGGAGTGCGGCGCGAGTTCATAAGAGACTTTTCTTCCGTAGAATCGGCGTACTTTGACGGTTCTGGTAGACCGCGGTGAAAATCACACGACGCCGTCATCACCTTTCGTCATCGAAATGCCGAAAACGCCGCCTCTCTCTCTCTCTCTTTCTCGCTCTCATCCCGGCATGAAAAGCACACGTTAATGAATCTCGAAAGGGCTCGCGCAAACATTCACTGATTTCCCAATTCGGTGTCCACGTGGACACAAACATCGGCCTCGCGGTACGCCGAAAATATAACGACGGGGATTGCTAGGGCGTGGATTCTGGTTGCAGTCGACAATTGCGAGCTTCCGGAGACGCACGTTCGCATCAATCGAATGATTTATTCAAACTAAATGACGCGCGCGAGCGTCCGATTTCGATTGAAATCAATCATTCAATTACGTAAATGTAGACGATTTTTCAACTTGCGGTTTTACGGCCGGTCGCCCCTAAAATCTGGCCTCCGCCATGCTTTACTGACCGTTAATAACAATCGTGTAATATTCCTCCATTTTTTTCTTTTACTGGATGACGATCGCAGACACTTTCTCGCCGTGTTTCGTTCAACAAATCGAGCTTAATTAGCGACGAGTACTTAGGACTACGATCCGAGGTGCTGTCGCGAAAAGCAAAGTATAAACGCGAGTGGTGGCGTCGTAAATAGCCAGCTTCTTATTTTAAACACGGCAACTTTATAGCACGTAATAATTAATGCTCGTAAGGTAAACGTCGCCGCTCTGAGTTGAGTCCGTTAAATGAAATGGTTCGTTTAATCCAACGGACATGGACGGTGGATGTTTTCCCTGTTACATTCTGCTGTTAAACGATATCGTTAACTCAACACCGTACAATATTTAATAAAACGATAATATACGATCTGATACCTATATTTAATATAAAACTATCGCTTAATATTTGTTCAGAAATCTGAATCACGTTCTTTTCTGTTCCATATAGAATCGAAA
Source organism: Ooceraea biroi (assembly GCF_003672135.1). Classification (NCBI taxonomy): domain Eukaryota; kingdom Metazoa; phylum Arthropoda; class Insecta; order Hymenoptera; family Formicidae; genus Ooceraea; species Ooceraea biroi. The sequence continues at coordinate 5,145,276 of NC_039511.1, forward strand.
ACGTTAGACGTTTTGCTGACGTTCAATTTCGAAAATCAAGGCGGTACAGTTAACTTCTAAAGTCGAGCGTGTAATGTCTTTTCTGGCGTGGAAACGCGAAAGGAGAGAGAAAGAGAGAGAGGGACGGACACGACGGGTTCAGCATAGAGAGTACAGTCAGGCTTGCAATATGCACCCCTAAAGGGTGACGAGGAGAGCCAAGCGCGGCCGAGCCAAGGAGGCTAGAGAGGAAATTAACGACTCCATCTCTTTTCTTTCTCAACGTCAATTTTATTGCGACCTCCCGGTTCTTCACAGACAGATCCGTCCCGGCACCGGATAGCGAATGTCGGCTCTCTTGATTGCCGGAGTTCTGGCAAAGCTACCCCGAAGACCGAGATACTACGAGACACGAGATGGCGAAGGCAAAGCAAAAGTGGTCGATAGTTGCATGATTACCCCTCTCTCTCTCTCTCTCTCCCCTCCTCCTCTCTCTCTCTCTCCCCCTCCCCCTCTCCCTCTTCCCTCTCTCTCTCTCTCGCGTCCTTGTGCATATTTTCCACCACATTTTGTCATTCATCGTCTAACATTTCTTTTCCTGACTCGCTTTTCCATGAGAACTCGCGGCTCCACGATTCCTTTTCTTCGATTGTCGCACTTTAACGCGACGTCTGTACGGCTTCGCAGCGGATACCTATAATAATACGGTGCACCCACACGACGACATTGTCGGTAATGGCAATGACGGCTGTACATAATCCTTCGCCTTCCCCTCTTTATGCTATTCTTTCCTCCAACCATCCCTGCGCGTAGCTTTTGTTTGTTTACCGCCGTACACTCGGCCGATCCTTCCTGCCTTTTTCCTCGCTTTTCATCGTTCGTACTTTTAAGACGTTCAAGTGTGACAAAGCAGTGGAGCATCCGTCAGAACAATGTTGAATCGAACGCTCTCTGATTTACGACAGCGTGCGAGAACGCCACGTCTTGAAAGCGCGTTCGAATCCAAACGTTCGAAAAACCGACAAAGCGCGAGTGCGAATAAAAAGCGAGGGGTCTTAAAATTGTATGTATCAGGTGTACATATGTGTGGCATAGTCTTTTCTACGTCTGAAAAAATTATATAAAACTGGCATATATTTCCGCCCTTTTGCAGTTTTAAAACATTGATATTAAAATCTTTGAAATATCGATAATTTATAAATATAGCAAAAGTATTTTTAAAAAAAGATTAAAGCTAACGCATACATGCAGAATGCATACATCGATATAGCATATTTAAAATTCAAGTAATAAAGTGATATTACAAATCGCGTTGTATACCGTTAGAATTTTTTCATTGCATGTGACAACTGGATCGCGCGTGTAATATACGCTGCATAAAACTACTTCTGGAATTAATATAGATAAATCTAGGCGCGCGTCAGTCAAATCCGCTGACGTGTACAAGGGAGAAAGATATAAAAATAAAAATCTATCGATATCGCATAAATAAATATTGCACATAAAATTAATTAGTCCGTCCGGATATAGATCAGTACACGTTATGATAAATTTTCCTTTCCATTCTGCGTGCTACCAGCAGGACGATCGATACATAATGTCACGTGCGCGTTACACATAAGTCTTGCGGATTAATTCTGCAGTTTTAAACGAACGCCAACACACAACTGAGCCAGGAAGAAAAGGAAATAAATGTATACGAGGTTACGTATTAAAAAGTTACAGTTAAAAAGGACATAAAAGGGTATGGCGGCGGAAATAATATCTTGAAATCGCTATTCACCGCTCTGCTAGCGTCGGCTGTTGGGATAATATCGCGCGCAAAATATTCTCACAGGTTCAACCCTTTACGATCGGATATCAGAGGAAGCTTTTGCGAGAGAAATTATAAGAACTTACAATTAGTGGATCACGCTTCCCTCCTCCCCCGTGTCTTAAAGCGCTTTTATGTTATAAAAATGGATGATAGTAGATTGTTTATAAAATGATGAAACGAAGAAAGAGGAAACACAACGAGCGGAAAGGTCTTTTACTTCGTTTAAACTTTTATACACTCCATTCATCATGCCACCACGTGATTTATCAATTATTCATACCATTCGTTATTCATGGGGAAAAGTCTGGTACTAATAATCATCACTTAATTCTACTTGGCATTCAGTCGCCTTTATCACTTACAAAAAGAAGGTAGCCGCTAGAAAAGTCCGAGCTCGTGGCTCCGTTAAACGTGTCGGGAGATTAATCGCGATCATTTTGGAACGACCTCGAAAAGAACTCGGAGAAACTCACCACTTGTTTCCTGAAATGCAAAGAGTAAAGGCGATTATTTTTGATGATTCAACCTTTTCAAGAATTGAGCATAAGCATAAATTGCTAAAATTATAATTATAATAGCTAAAATTACATTTTCAAGAGACTCTCCGGTAGTGTTAAGAGCTGCGAAAGTAGGAAATAAAAATAAAGTGCAAGCCTCATTAAGTCTGTTCATTTTAATTGGGCTTCGCACGTTTTATCTCTTTCGCTTTTCGATGACTCAGATGCACGTTCGTCTTTTCTCGAATTCATAAAATGCAAAAAGCGGTGGTTGGAATGAACAGACCTATGATAAAGCCACTCCCCATTCTCATCGAGGTGAGTTTGCGAGTTTCCGTTTTACACCCCCTCGATTCATGTACGGATTAATACGGGGAGATATGTGCGCGATCACTGATTGTTTCGGCAAAGTTAGCCGGGAATGTAGACTGCCTAATATGCGCGAAGATACACAATATGCTGCGTGCATGCAGTCTGTGTGTGTTTGTATGAGAGAGAGAGAGAGAGAGAGAGAGAGCAAGAGGAGAAAGAGAGAGAAAGAGAGAGCACAACAGTTCGATCGGGATCGCCGAGCCGGAAAAACGGCGCGGCAAGTAGTCGGCGCGTTCAGAATTCCGCAGGAATTCCCGGAGTCTCTTCCCCAATGGGTAATAACGAGGATTCGGCCTCGTTTATCACCACTTGTAGCTCCATCCCTGACCTGATACCCGCGCGCGCCCACGAGCGGTCTCACCCCCGGGCTCGCCCTCCCCCGCGGCATGGGCGCGCGAAAGAGATGCACCCAACGCCCCGACGCTGTCTCGCTCTCGCACCGCCCCGCCGCGACACGTGTACGCCACCCACACCCCCTACGACCCCTTATTTTCAACCGGTTCCGACCGACGCCCGCCACCTACCCCGGAAATGCTCTCGGCTTGGTTATAGCTAGCCGAGGAACGGGACTAGATACAGAGGAAGGTTACCGTGTACGGATCGTGCGCGTGTGTGCGCACATGTGTGACTCTCTACACCTGTAAGGATTGCTGGCCGCATACGGCGAGCGCTTGTCGCTCAAACGAGACGAGAGAGCTCTCGGCTTCTATGTTTCCTTCGCTTGACCGATATCGCTGACCTTTAAGGGCACAGGATCAATGGTGAATTCAGAATTTCAGGAGACTTGAGCACATCACCGTATAAAGGTAATATATAACCGTTTTCTGTGATACGTACTTGAACGTTTACAGAAAGAAAATTTGTTCGTTATTACTAATTAAAGGCGCTATTCTATTTAATCAAAATTATAAGAGGGAGCGAGCGGAACGGAATTTTTAGAAAGTCAGGGACCGAGAAGAGACATAGCGCACGATGTAGAAACTTCGACAATCTTGGACAGTCTTTGAGAATTTGCGAGGATTCCCGAGAAAGTTTAAAATTGTCTCAAAACGGGAGAGAACGTAAATTCTCCGCACGAGAATCCATCGATTTAATTTTGTCTTCCTCGATAGAAGCTGTTACCTAGATGCGGCTGCATGTAGATGTAATATTCACATCGCCATACGCTCGCAACATCCGGAGTTGGAGTTGGAGATTTCTTGCCGGGTAGCTATTTGCTGAAAAGGAGGACGGGAAGGCCAGGGATTGCGCAAAACCGTTCGTCGGCAGGATCTCGCGGCCGCCGCCGTTCCTTTCCTCTTCTCGCTCTTTCGCCACGGAGGAGTCTCAAGACTACTCGCCAAAAACGGATGCCGTATATAACGCGAAGCCCATGCGATTCCGTCGTTCGAAACCGCGTACAAAGTACTAGTGCCCTTCCACGGAACTCGCATTTTGCCGCATGAATTTAAAGCGTGCTCCGACACTCGCTTCGATAGAAGCGAGCACCAAAGTAATATCCAAGCGTGATAAATATTGCACACCGGAAAGTGCACCATGTGAACTAACGTCAACCACACGTCAGCTTGATTTCTCTCTCTCTCTCTCTCTCTCTCTCTCTCTCTCTCTCTCTCTCATTCTCGTTTTTTAATTATTAACTATATTTCGCGAGAGACTGCGGCGTTTTCGCATGAAAAATAGAGGCGAGAGAGCGCGTATCAGAAAGGACGCGCGGCCGGCACGGCGCATTCTCCTCTCTCTCGGCTTTCGATTCGTGTCCGAACGTGCCGAGGTTTAAATGCGTTTTAAAGTTTCACAGCGAAGGCGTGTAAACGGTTCATAATGTCTCAAACGACTCTAGACATCGCCTTTTATGCTCTCGCTGCTCCGTTCGCTTCGCTCGCTCGCTTGCTCATCGCGGTCGTTCGCTTGCCTATTCGTTATTCCGTGAATAAATAATCGAGCGGTCGCGCGCGCGAAAGGCTGATGAAAATTTCAATCGATGGCTTTTTGCCCGTCCACTGCTACAAAATTATTCATCGATTTTCCGCTGCACCCCTCTTCCGATCTTTTTCGCATCGCAATACCCCCGACGGTGACGATAATGATGGTTCCGAGAGAAGAAATCCCTCTCGACCGTTTGAATGTCACAAAAAGAACCGTATAATTCCCGATGGACGGGAAAACGTCGAATAAAACAAAAAGGCTCTCTGATACCTCTGAAAAAGTTCTGAATGGCTCGATACGTTGGTTTCCCTACGTAAGGTTTTTCGAAATTTTACTAGCTTCTGCTGAAAAAGGCGATTTACATTGAAATTAAAATATCTCTCTATTATGAATAAAGAATCATTTTCTCTTGTATTTGAATTTACTTTCGTGCATGAGAAAGGACGAATCTAGCGAGCTCTCATTCAAGAGAGAAAGAGAGAGAGAGAACAAGAGAGAATACGAGAGAAAATCCGGTGAAAGCAAGAGAAGGACAGAGGAGACGGGGGGGGGGGGAGAGAGAGAGTCAACTGCGAACTTCCATCGTGTCACGTAGCACCTAATCTAGGTCAACGGAATTGAATTTAGAACCCGGCCAGGCTCTACCGTAGTTATATACCCGCTCTACAGAGGGGTAAAGTGAGGCTGGGAGGAAGGTTTCAGCGCTGTCCCTTTAGTGCAGGCAAAATGTTTCCGGGTTTACGACGAAAAAGACACGGCCTCTCTTTCGGACTTTTCGAGATTACAAAATGCCAAATCAAGAGAGAAAGAGAAAGAATTTCAGACTTTAAATTAATTGTGTAATTCTTTATGCGCAGAAGGAGATACACGTGTTGACCCTTCGCGGTATAAATAATAGATATTCATGAATACATCTTTTGGATCCAAGAATATTCTGGATATTTAATACCATCATCGTTTACACCTGATTGATGCTCTCTTCCATGTGTGTGATCCATTATTTTTATTATGATACAAAATAAATTTTCATACAACTATTACACATGTATGAATAAAGAAAAACCGCGGGATCACGTGAAATCTACTCATAAATACGTGAATATTGCAAATTAGTTTGACGAAGTCCTATTACCAGATATTCGCAAAATTATCTCTTTTAAATAACCAAACTTATTTATTCCATCCTCCATGTACCTTCCCTGCACATAATAATTCGAGATATAAATGCGAAAGATTACTTTTGCGCGTAAAATCGAACGGTGTTACATAGCAGAAAGAGAGTAGAACGAGCCTAATGCCGCTAATGTCTCGTCGATGTAGTGGTACGTAACGGGACCTAATAGCTGATACGCCCTTTCATCTTTGCAGCGAGCAAACGAGCCAGCGCGCACGAGAGAATCAGCCGTCGACTATCGTCGGAGAGCTGGTATCTTATTTGTCTCGCTTCCGTTCGTTTCCTTATGAGAGCCCGAGCGCGCACGAGAGCGTCGATATCGCGCTCGTATATACGCGCGCGTACGATCGCGATCTCTCTCGCGCGGTTATCTCCTTGTCGCCTCCTCTCCTCGCTCATTCCCGCCGCGCGGAGACGCTCACAATGTTCGCGCGCTTCCTCGTTCCTCGCGCGCGACGCGGTACCAGACGGCCCCGAGGTCTTCCATCGCCGCGCGTTTACAGAGCAGAGAATTCCGGGAGCGGAACGCTCCGCTCCGCGCCGCGCCGCCCCGCGTCTCCTACGTCGGCAGCCCGGGCAGGAAATAATAGCCGAGTGATAGAGTCGAGCGCAGGGAATTTTTATGGCTAAATCGATGTTGCACGCGCGGCCGCGGGTCGCGACTCGCGAGAGAGACGGAGAACGTCTCGCGGAGGAGGGAGCGAGTGTGTCGGCAAGGAGACGAAGAAACAAAGAGAGAGAAAGACAGAGAACGTGGAGGAGGTGGATAGAAAAGAGGAGGAGGAAGGGGGGAGGGAGAAAAAAGAGGAGAAAAGGAGAAGTCTTCCGTCGGCGAAAGAGAGAAAGAGACGGACACATTCAGACAGCGAGGAGCGAAGGGCACGATACACCCGCGGCGGGGATAGATCCGGGCTTTGCGCTCCGCAACGCGACCTTGAATGCCAGCCAGCCTAGACCTTGCCTGCGCTCTTTTACTCGCTCCCTCGCTCGGCCACTCGCTCGCTCGTTCGCCTAGTCCAAAGAGGCCGTGCGGCTGTTGTTTCAGGCAACAGAACGGCGACGGGGAGGAGGAGGAGGATGGAGATGGGACCTCTCGCGAGCGAGTGAGCAAGTCGAGTGAGCGCGCTGCTCCTCCACCGCTCCTCCGTCTCGCTCTTCCGCGTCGATTACGTAAAGAGATCGAGAATACGGCGCGAACCGCGTCCATCGACGTCCCGCAGGACCTCCCGCAGGACGAATCCGCGTTTCCCGCTACTCGCGCACTCGCGTGATCGCACGGAAGGACGTTCGCACATGCGATTTGCCTCTTTACGTCATTCCATGGCGAAAAACCGTTTTGATGACCGTCTCGAGCCTGTTTTACACCTGCTCGGGAACTCGCTGCCTCGGGCAGCACTCGATACGCCACGACAGATCGTATAATAACAATCATTCTGATTTTTCATAGTCTAATTTCATACCTTCTCCGTGTTTCCGTATCGCGCTCGAAAACGGGCAGCTTTCGGCCGCAGAGAATCGCCTCCGATCGACGACGACGACTGGGCCTCGATGAACGGAAATTTAATTTCCAAGTTTCTTCGAAAACGCGAAGCGAGGAGCACCGCGGGAACGACGGAAGCGACTAAAGTTAGCGCGGAATCGCGCGATCGATCGACGGCGATAGACGCGGCAGTGATGGCCGGAGGTATTCCATGTATTCGGCCGTTGCGATGTTAATGACGCGTAAAATCGAAAGGTTACGCTCTCAGAGGACGCGAATTGTCTCGATCCTCTCATTCATCGCGCCGGCGGCGATGATTGACACGAAACGCGCGCAGCAAGAGTGCAGCGTGGCGTAGAATCGGGGGGCCCCTTCCGTCGCGGAAGGAGAAGGCAGGCGTAAGCATCCCGGCGCGGCTTCGCGAGTCTGCTGCTCGCTCGAGCGATCGCTCGCTGTTGGGTGGGATCATAACGGGCCCTCGCGCGGCCGGCGACCGGGCCGCGCCTAGACCTAGGCGGATGTAGCCGACATAGCATCGTCCGCTTTATCTACCTGCCTACCGACCTTTTTGCATTTTTGGCAAAGTCGCGCCAGCGGAATCCGCAGCGACATCTCTGTCCGGATCGCGAGATCAGCGCGTATGCGCGCGCATACGTTCGCTCGGCTCGCGCGATGCGAAGCGACTCGGCTACCCCGATCGCTCGCCAGGCGGCAGCATCGGTCGCCCAGATCGCCCCCGGATTATCGCGTCGGCATCGTGAATTTCAGCGTCGATTCGATCCTCGTGTTCAGACTGCGACGGAAGATTGCGATTTTGAAGAGTAAAATTTAGAGTGCTGTACATTTTTGTCTCAATGATAATCGCAATCTCGGTCAACGGCGTGCCGACCTTTAACGCGACGACAGACACGTGATAATCATGTGATCGGATGTGACGCTGACGCGGTAAACATAAAACACGAAAGCTAGATTAGTTAAAAATTAGGAAGTTTAAATTACATTAAAACTTGAATTACATTAATACTTGAAATTGAAAGGCGATCGATATTATGAAATGCAAGTTGCACAGTATACTGATTCAAAATATAATGAATGGCATGAAATAGCCGAAATCCTTGGCCCGCCTTTTAATAGCAAGAATAATTTCTTAAATATTGTTATGCTTGATTTAATTCTAATTCCTCTAATAATTTTATGCTTGATTTTTTTATGCATGATTTAAGTTTTCGAAATAAGTTTCTTTTTTAATGTATAGTCTTTTTTAATTATAATAAAAAGTTTCTTATTTATAATTAAAATATGCTATAAATAGACTATTAAAATTGTATTTCTTAATTAATAGCACTATTAATTAATGCTATTAATTAAAAACAATTGCTGTTAATAGATGCGCGATAGATTAGAGGCGACACCAACAATCACAAGCGAACGATATGATTGGGCGAACAAAGGAGCGGGAAAGATAAGTAGCGCCAGCAAGTGCTCACGGGTAGAGTGAGGAATGAAAGAAGTGCGAATATCAGTTCAAACGTGCGTTTGAGGTAATACGTGTGCCTTTGATCGGTAGAAGTGCGCTAAGAATTCGCGAGTGTGGGTTAATAGCCGGTTGAGATCTTTGTTACGCGTAACACGTATAGTCGTATAACAACTGGTGCGTCACACGATGGATCGCAACTTGACGATATTCCCGGAATACGTGTCGATGGGCGACTCATCGCCGTGCTACAGTATCCCCGACACGAAGCTGAAGAATGTGGCTTGCACCGTTTGCCTGCGCAAATTTTATATACCAGGTATCCCTGATGCCGGCATGCTTGGCGCGCGCCAAGTCATTATTGATTCGCCGGTATCCCTTGATTAAAATACCGGCGTTATATTATGAAAAGCCCGAGACGGGAACGACTCTCCTCGAGCACACGTAGTGCACGATGTCGATGTTAAATCGTGCTCGCAAAAATCGTACGAATCGTCTTTTATCGGACAATACGCGTAATCGAAAACGAGTGCTGAGGAGGTTAGAGTTCCACCTAACCCTAAATCTATTTCGCAGTGTTCGTGACTCGAGTTACTCTTGCTTCACTGATTGTGATGTTTTTGTTAGAAAAGCGATATGTGGAGCTTGTATGTGTGTATATACATATACATACACACACATACAGATATGAAATTGTTTTAATATTCCAGCATTATTACAAACTGTTTCGTCTAACAATAAGAGAATAATGTTTAAGTCATTTAACTACATATCTTAAAGAGTACTATCCATAACAACATATTCTTATTTTAAATGTTTTTAATCAGCTAGATCTTAAAGTGACTTTCTTTTTAGTCTCCATACTGTCTTAGCTTCTCTCTTAAGTCTATATACCAAAACAAATATTTTATGTATGATATTTTCTTGTGTGATTTTTTAGAATAGAAGTCAATATGTTGAGCTGCTGTGACAGATAAAGCGATGTTACAAAGCTAATGTGACTAAATAAATAACTTGTCAACCTAAAATAGAAAATTCTTTGTCAAAATTGTTACAGATTTACTAGGCTTGAAGGGATTGCTAGCAAAGAAAGCCCAATTACCCTTGTTACTGAATTGTGGACATTCAATATGTAGTAAATGCGTGAAGAGCCGCAGTTTTACAAATTGTGACTTGTGCAAGAAGAGAATTGTTATTACAACCAGGGATAAACAAGAACATGTGCTCCCATTAAATTTGTACGCACTAGGATTAATTGTTTCATCGTACCATCGTCCGTTGACTAATGAGGATGAAGATTTTGTGTTTTATCATAGAATGTCTACACGATTGCGCCAGATATCAAAGAAAGGTTAGGAAATCAACAAATTATAGAAAGTAAGATCACTTTTGCAAACACTTTTGGAAGATCCTTAATTTTTGCTTTTTGTTTGCCCCGTAGGGTCTTGCCATGAATGTGGAAAGCAAGCTAATGTAAAGTGCCTGCAGTGCACTGCTCTCTACTGTTTCCTTTGCTACTCCAAAGTAAATCCACACAATGAATTGAACAAATAAGCCAATTGCATCTGACAACTTGCATTTACCTTGCATTCTCTTTTGTAGATTCATGGAAGAGCACTACAGAACCACACACATATCTCAATAACTGAAGGAAGTGCCGACAGTCCTGCTGGCATTTTGAACAGCTGTTCGCCAAAGTGTTCTGAACCATTGAGCTACTATTGCAGCGACTGTAATGTGGCCGCATGCTCAAACTGTACTCTGCACTTGCACAAGCTGCACAACTTCGTGACATTGGCAGAAAAGGTTGGTAATACTTAACTCAAATGACAAGAGATTCATTACATTATTGATGTACGAGACTTAAATGCGCTGATCTGTTATCTTCCATTGACAGAACGAAGCGTTGCTGTCCGAGTTCGACCAGGTTTACGAGAACCTAGAGGAAACGTTGCTGCGTGTTGGCGAGGCAAGAGAGGTGAGTACCTATTTTTATTGAGTACTTTTACTGAGGAGAGGCTCATTCATACAATCGCTAACAAAACACATGTGATAGGAAGTGATAAATAAATAAATTTATTAACACTTTTAACAAAATATTAAGTAGAAGGAATAACGTATGGTTGTTTAGTATTTACCTAGGCTAAAAGAGTCGCTAACTATTTTATCGTGGTTTCTTGATTTTTGATAAATTACAAGCGAAGTATTCTCACTCGCATCTCGTCGCGAATAACACAATAAAAGTATGTAGTTTAAATATAATATAAACAGATTATTTTTTAAATATAATATTTCACGCGTACCAATCGGCATGTAATGGTTATTTACGGACAAATGGCAGAACTTGGCCGGTTTCTGTCTATCCTGCGTTACATGTGCAGTGAAAATATTAACTACATGTTTAACATCTAATGAATGAATTTCTATATTGCTATTTTTTTTATCGTTTTCGGTTTCAACGTACAAATTGCGTGCGATTTGACGTTACATGGTTACAGAAATACGCTAAAGGTTTCATCGAATGTAGGTCAAAACATTCGTGAAATAGACGTGGAACAGACAAGCGTTTTCGGTTATAAATAGTGCACACACGTATGACTAGAGCAAATACGCAAGAGATACCTATATAGTATATATCATCAGCCACTTTATACCCGTACACAGATAAACTAGCCTATTATTTTATACGCGCGATGTGATACTCGCAATCGTTAAATCATATGTCATAACTCTATCATATTGCACTTTTTCGGGACTGTAAGGCCTTCCCGCGTCCTGCGGAATTTTGTGGCCCTGCAGTCCGCGATAGGTTCCTTGTTGTTTGTAATGGCAACGAGTCATATGTAGTCGAGACTGAGTTATTTAGCGCACAACGCTGTTCATTTATTCTTCGTTTTCTTTCGTATCCGCTTTCTGTGACTTGCTCTTCTCCTTGTGCTTCTCCTTATCCTTATCCTTTTCCTTTTCCTTCTCCTCTTGCTGCTTCTTCAATTTCTTCTCCTTCATTTTTGCTTCCATTTCCTTGAACTTGAGTTCCAAGTATCGATCTACTTCCGGACCGGTAAAGTCTTCGGGAAACTTGGGCATAATTGGCAGAATGTATTTGTACAGTCGTTCGTTCAGCACGTACAGCTGAATGGTCGATTCGCACTTTACGTTGAACCACCAGTCGCAGGTCAATGCGCCTTGGCTGAATATCGTGCCGTTCGGGCATAAGAATGAAGACTTGCCGCCGTTGAGATCACAATAGTGCCATACCTAGAAAATGAGAGAAGAAATGTTAATTAATATAAACTCGCATGGATGTAACAAACTTAATGATTGGTATATCTGGAAAACTAACATAGGAAAGGAAGAATTTATAAATTTATAATGCCCTTTGAAAACTGAAATATTCCACAAACATAGTTTTATGTATAGTACTCACTTGGCATCTGGTCGCCGGATCGCCGAAGAACCCTTTATACCTTTGATCCTTGCAAGTGAAATTGGTTTCCGGTATAACCGCGTACGCCGGATAGTCGACGTGAGGTTTTCCGCGCGTTGCGCCGTATTTTAAAGCAGTTTGCGGCCGTTTTGGTTTCGGACGGGTGACCTCGTTCGGCGATACGTATCCCTTACCCGACGATGACGCCTCAGTAGAAATCGGCAGGGTGTATCGTTCGTCTTGCAGAATGTCGTCGCTGAGGTCCTCCGTAATCTCGTAGGAGTGCTCGGTGGAAGTAGTATCAGACAAAGGAATCGGTCTATACCTTTGTGCGTTCGAGACATCCTGGACGTATGGAACGTAGTATTCTACTTTTTTATCGTTTACATTGTTCACATTATAATCCTGCTGCGGCGGCGTCCCGTTCGACGCGTCGTCGTCGTCCGTCGTCTTGTAACGCTCGGGATCATCAGTGATCAACAGGGGATTCGGTGTCACCTGGAATCTCGTCTCGGTAATCACCTTCGGCCGCGTGTACGTTTTCGGTTTATACCTGTTGTAGCTGACTAATCTGGGTGGCGACGGTGGTGGCGACGGTGGTGGCGACGGCAACGGCGGTTCTTGCGGCTGCGGAAAATTCTCCTGTCGTGTGTTGTGCAATATACCGAGTATCTCCACGAGTGCCTTGATGTTATCGTCAATGTTGTCTTTATTATTCAATATTTCCGGTAGTCGTTCGGACTGGTAGCCGTCGATTATATTATTCAAATTCACATTCGGCTTTCGGTAGATCTGACCTGATGGTGTGAGTTGCTGTTGCACATTTGCGTGTACTGGCGCGTATCGGAAGCTCTCAAAGTCCTTGTTAGCGTAACTGACGGCGACGCTCGGCGGCCTCGTAATCCCGTAATCCTGCTCGTAATCGTTCTGCGGATTGATCAGCGGTTTCTTGACCACATACTGCTCTCGTACGGGGGCAGGTGGTCGCAGAGGTCTGTCGGCGACAAAGTATCGATTGTCTTTGTACAGGATCTGACTGGAAGGCGTGGTAATCTCGGGATAGGCTCTTTGCGCCTGATAGAGCTGATAGGACGGAGTGGAATAGTCGACGTAGGTGATCTTGGTGGTGTACTTGACTGGCGCAAAATAGTCATTGTCGCCTCCGATGTTTCTGGGGTCAAATTGCACGGATGGGATGAACTTTTTATCCTGGTTAGGCAAATTGATGCGATACTTGTTACCGCCTCGCCTCGGTATGCCAAGTCGGATCAGAGAGGGCAGTGGCGGTGGTGGTTTTCGGGGTAGGGTGGTCGACAGCTCCTTGGCGTAATTCTGCGCTATAGCTTGGTTCTGCAGGTAATTGTTAGACACGTAAAAAGTCATGTAGGGTATCAGCCTTCGGTACCTTTCCTTGAATGTCGTCAGGTTCATATTTTCTAGTAACTCCTCTGCGTCATCCTCTGAAACGGTGCTGGTTGCGTTCGACTCGGCTGGCTCCGACGCTCCCAAACCTTGCACCAAGAGAACTGCAATCGAGAGAAGTCACATTTTATTGTTGCTATCGTTCAGCGGATTTCATAGCGCAATTAAGATACGATTAATAGACTTGAATAAATATTCTTCATCTCATTACGCCCGAAGATGCATGTAATGTAATATTAGATTTCGAGAAAAGAAAAACGCGATGGCGAATTAGCTCTTCAGGATTGAGAATTTGGATTTGCAAACTCATTTGGGATGACATGACATTTCCGATGCGTCGTCGGGATTGCACGGATGTGGAACGGGTGCAGAAGAACGTGAGGAGAGAATGAGAGATAACGCGGTACATCTGAAACGTCCCGTGTGAACGACAAAGATGGATAGTGGGGAGGAAAGGACGGTCGAGGGTTGAAGGTCGAGTCTCGCGCGGAATAGAGCCGGTGGATTGGTACGTTTCTAGTGGTTGCATCACTCGAACGTACAGGCACGTATGTATTTTCTCTCTTTTTCTCTCTACTATGAGAACATACGCGCACACACACGCACACGAGTACACTTGCGGGCCTTTATTCTTGCTATCTCGGTGCACGTACAAAAGCGCTGGCCGGCACACCGAATATTTTCCTTCTAATTTAATTTCGCCCGGTGGAACGCTGTACGCGCGCGTTACCTCGCACGTTTCGAGTACGAGGGAGGAGATTGAGATGGGGGCGCATCGGTATAACGATGCGGGGTGGTGGCTTTTTGAGGGGTCGATTAGAGGTGTATTTCACGTGAAGCACTGAAACGTCATAGAGGGAAATTTTTTCTCGATTCCTTCTGTCTCGCATGTCTGTGGATAATTCAGCAGCGGAGAAATCGTTAAAAATCTTGAATCCCGCGAAGCCAGCCCGCAGAACCGCCCGTATTTTCTCTCCATCACACATTCGTATTGTACGTACGAATGAATAATTACTTTTGCGCAATTAAACTTTACTCGAAGCATTTTTAAAAAGGTGCACATTATCAAAGCCAACAATGGGAGCTATTTAACCGGCATACAGCACGGTGCGTTCTCCCATGGGAGCAGTTGGTCTATGTGATACCGCTATCTTAGTTTATAATGTCGTACTACGTGTACGCTGTTTCTCTTTGAATAATGGTATCGTTGTTTAACTTTCTATCGTACATATATGATAACATGAAAGGAACAACAATATCAAATAGTTTAACGATAAAATTTGTTTGCAGTTAAAATTTAAAACGTTCTTATTCTTTTTCGAGAAACAATTTTAATTTTCGAGAGATTAAACGAATCACATGCTAAATAATATTCCTCGGGATACTTCGATTGCCTGTATCCCTTCTGATAGATATCCGGAGCCCTGCGAATACACTCTCGTTCCCTTTTTAATTCGCGAGTTCTCGTCACATCGTCCAACTGGTGATATTGCGGTACGAAACGCCAAAGGGGATGCTGGGGATACGGAATGGCGGAATGAAACGTGTGGTCCAAGCGGTGCCGGATATAAACCCGCCTCACTAGACTCGCCATGAATTTTTATAAACCGATTATTTAGCGTCGATGTAACAAAGTGCAGTGCGCCCGCTGAAAAAGCGTCGTAGCGCTTCGAGCCCGCAGTACACATCAAAGGGATGTGCGCCCCGGTCCCAGTATTTCTCCTCTCCCTCCCTCTCCCTCTCTCCTCCTCCCTCCCTCCCTCTCTCACTCTCTCTCTCTCTCTCTCTATGTCTATGTCTATCTCTGTCTCTGTTTGCCTCCCTCTCGTGGGTTACACACAGTTATACACTCCGGTCCGGAACCTGGAAATCCAATTCGATTCTGCATGAAATGAGTCTGGAAACTCGGCTCGCGTTGCGACCCGACGCGCTTTATTAATCCTGTCAGCGCGAAATGTGATTGAAAAATTCGCAAAGCGCGTGTGCGCGATCTCTAAGAGGCGCTCGTCTTGAAAATTTTCAAAGCGCGACGCGACATCGTCCACGGAATGTATTTTCTGTGTCTGCACACAAAGAGGGAAAACGAACGTCGCCGCATCCGACGCCGCGGAGACGTCGGTTCTCTCGCGCGAATTCGCCTCGCGAAGCCACGTTTAAGTTCTGAATCAAAGGGAAGAATCTCTCGTTTGTGTTCGGCCAATCGAATCGCTCCGAGGGAACCCACGTAGAAATTTCAAAACGGTCCAATACTGGGACTGTACCGTTTGCCATCGTGGCAGTACTGGCCGCCAGTATTGTGCCAGTACAGATTCGACACAGGAGTGTAACGCCATGCCGTACTTAATTGCCAGTACTGATCCGACACTGGCAATAATATATGGACCAGTATTGGGTAAATAACTGCACCAGCATTGGGCATAGAAGTGGACCAATTAATGTATTAATGTATAAATGTATTTTTTATACATATAATATGTATTTTGTACTATTTGTATTTGTAATTTGTATTTGTGACTTAAATATTATAAACAAAGACTAATGCAAACAACATTAGTAAAATCATTTTGTAAATGTCGCGTGAATTAATATCGCGTTTAAAAGAAAAAGATGTTAAATCGGTTTTCCGGATGGTTATTTATACGTGATAACGCAAATGTTTCTAGCGAGAACGTCACGCCTGATCTGGCCATCTATCGGTCGCTGGTGAATCAATATATTGTTATAATCCTATATATATATTCTAAAAAAGGCGTGTTAACTTCGTGAAGTTCTTTTTTATCGAATATTGAGGCCTCTTTTCTGCGACGAATTTCGTGTGACTTGAACTTCGTGTTGCGAATGTCAGAATGTCATAGTGGCTGTCAGTGCGGTTATATTGACAATTGTATTTATTATATTATTTTTATTTTATTTTTTTTTTTATTTTTTATTTTACTTATAGCGCGCGTAGCGCGCGCCTGTGTTGCTAGTTATATATTATCGGCAATGTATGTAGTCGAATGCTGGGTCTGTGTCGGTTGCCGAAGCATGGCCTGTCTCGCAACCAGTACTGGTCCATGTCTGTATTTTATAATGGCCCGTCACATGGCCCGGTTTTTAATAAGTACTGGGACAAGACTGTCTATCAACTCTTTGCAGTACTGGCCGCCAGTATCGTGCCAGTACAGATCCGACACTGGAGTGTAACGCCGCTGCCGTACTCTGGGCTACCAATACTAGGCCAATGTTGGGCCAGTTAAACAACCTCGGCAATTTCTACGTGGGAATGTGCGATCCTCGCGTTTCTGACATTCGTTATTCCGAGTAGTTGCCGCAGGAGATTGCTACCGAAAACTTGCGCGTATTGATCTCATTGAAAACTATTAACGACTGTAGCGTAAAAATAAAATTTAATAACGCTTGACTTGACTACAAAGTAGATTCTTGTCTCTCATCACGAGTCGTATCAAAGAAATGGGACACCACTAAAGAACCTTTCACTCTCATTGTCCGCCGTAATGAAAAACAATTATTCTTTGAATTGGATCGACGAAAACAATGTGACACTGCTCTTCCTTCTTCCTAGTCATCGTCGACGGTTTATTCTTCCTCTGTTCTTTCTTTGTGGATCTACGCGATGCGTTCGATTGGCGAAATTCTAACTCGAATTCTGCGTTGCGCAACGCCCATTGTATCACGCGAAAGTACGACGCGTCTCGTGCGGGGTCTCGTGCCGATCCGATCAGCAACTCGATACGGAATATTAATTGGCGAGTATTGGTCTCCCGTATTACGTTATTTCGAACGCGCGTGACGTGGAAGCTCATCGGGCAACCGAATTGCGGGACACGGATGCGGCCGAAATACGGATATCATCTTGTGTATGATTAAGCCTTTCGGAGCCATCCGAGCATCGAGGAAGTAAAGAGTTCTAGAATTTCGTTACGCGAGAATCCGCGTCTCTCCGAATGCGCGATATTTAATTAATTTTCGTGCGGAGTGTAACGAAGGCGATGTCTATTTTTGTGACGCATCGCAATTCGGCATAATGAACGTACGTTTCTGCCGTACACGACATTCGTAATGTGGAACAGTGCATTCAGCAAAAAAAACTGCTACGAGTAATTGATATCGGCGATGCGTGTACATCGGGATGGGGAATCGTCGAAGCTACCAATCGTACATGGCTGAAAGTACTGCGACCGTCACTTTATTTATTGCGCTCACGCGAGACAAAGGGCCCGCCGCGCAACGAGGGATGCAATTTGCGCGAGAAAATAAAGCCATTTTTCATCTCTTTGGCCACTAGAATGGAAATTCTTAATGAGTGAAATATCGCGATTCCCACTCGACAAAGTCGGGGAATCACGGCGTTGCGCGATATTACTCGGAATCGGAAACTACAACTATCAGTGTTTTTATTGCAATCACTGAGTTTATTACTTCAACATTTTTTAAAACAATTCATTGTAATAGCTGAAACAATTTTAACATTTAGAGAGCAAGATAGCAATCTCTTTTCTATAGAAAAGTACACGTTTTACCTGTTATTTATTCATAAAATTAGACATTAGTTTTTATAAATCATTTTATTTTATTTTTTATACTTCTGAGTACTACATTTTTAATGATACATATAATACAGTAGCACAATTAAAAATATTGTGAATTTAAAGCTATCATTTCTCTCGAGGGAATCTTATGAGATTGTAGCGTAAAAATTATGCGCATGATTCGTATATCATTTGCTGTATTGCTTTACATCGAATCCATCGACAACATGGCGTCTCCATCAATTTTAATTATCCAAGATTACGAGCGGTGAACATGTTCTCCCGTTTCTAGGCGAAGCGAAAGGAAACGCGTATTTTTCTCCCGTGATGCAGACACGTGCGCACGTAACGAAAGTAATTATAAGCACGCGATACCGAAGCTAAATCGCGAAAAGCCCGTTCCGTCGTCGATCCCTCGATTCGTTTCGCGGAATCGTCAATGAGCGTAATTGCTTCGCGTATGTACGTGCGCATATTCATCGCCGCCGAAACAAAGCGAGAAGCGAAAAGACGTGCGCTGTGTATCGCGTAGTAATTGAGAGAAAAGTGATGATTAAAGCAATGATTACTACATCGATATATCGATGATATCTTTGCTGCAATTATCGGCGCAAATAGGATTTTCTTTTTTTGTTCACCATCATGATAATACAAAGCATACACGATATTCACAAAACAGTTTGCTGCAATTTTAAGCACTTTAAAACTCTATATTACATAAAAATCTATATTTTAATTTTAATTCAGCTTCTATTTCGTGTCTTCGCAAAAAAAATAATATGATCAGACATGACACAGAGCAATGTTGACGCTCGCCGTTCGAGCGAGATGTTTTCCCGTCTGCGCGGGATCACGTTTCCCATCGGATCTTGTCTCATATGTGGGGGAGGAAGAGGAAGACGAATTTTTCGCCGGCATCTCGGGCGGATAACGGACGGGCGATATCGAAGAAATCCTCTGGTACCCTGAATGGTGTTCGGAATTCACGCGGGTCGGGTCGTCGTTGCCGATGAGTAAAGTGCGCGTACGAAGTCCCGCATGTCGCTGATTGCGGGTCGCATTAGCACGCATCGTCGGTGGCGTGCGAGCACACGCGTTTCTGGTTTACGGTTGACCCGTCTCAGCATGGGGCTTTCGGGAAATCCAGAAAAGCGAGGGCGTGCCGGCGCGCGTTTTGCACGTCATTTAATTAAAGCCGGAAAACGAGAGCCAGCCGCGTAATGACACTCGCGCGTGCGCCCTCGTGAGGGCACGTCGCGTTTCGATGCCGCGGGCAGCGCGCGTACGGGGTTGCAGCTGAGATGCGACGGGGTAGGGCAGGACTCTGAGTGGATTCGACCGGAGAATTCTGGGGATACAAATGCACGCCGCAGGCTCTCTAGTACTGCATCGCGATCGGCAGTTGTAACCGACGCTGAACCTTAAGGGGATACAAAGTTGCGAAATTGGATGGAACAAGAATGGCCGGAAATGTAAGTTAGGATGTGAGGCGTCGTATATCATCCGGATGCCTCGCGGCATGCAGTCCGGCGGTTGGGTCAGTCGCGTTACCGGGAGGGATGGTCTTCGCACTGCGAAATAGCACTCGTGGGTATCGTTAACTCTTAACCTACTGCGATTTTTCCCGTGGTTGAACTAAGTTGAGTACTCAATAAAGTAATTTAATTTGTGTATATGGACAAGTACTTGCTAGATCTGTCATTTTGTGTACCTTGTGTTAATTAATTAGATTCAATATATTTATTAATATTTATATAAGAAAGAGAATATTAAGTAGCAATATTATCTATATAGAATTTAAATAAAATAAAAATATCTTTAGCATAGATTACATTGTTGAATACAGCGCAACTACAAGTCACAGTCATGTTTTCTCGTTTTGGCCTGCAATCTGTAGCAAGAATGTCGTTCGTTATTATTAGGTAAAAGGTTAAAGGTGAAACGGAAAAATTTTTGGTATGTCAGGACATCGAATTTTTTTCTTCTAAAGCACGAAATTTCACTTTAGAAATTGTGTTATTATCGGTGTCCGTTGCTGCTCGTATTCAACATCAGTAATTTCAAGTTTTACACTTCTCGTGTTTCTCTTTCGTTTCGACCTTTCGAAAATAAATTTACCTTCGAATAATGGGATACGAACGTGATCGCAAAGGGCGGCAGCCGTTCTATGGATGTGTCGTATCATTATTCGCCTAACAGCTTTCGCGATTGCCCTTTGATTTATCGTTCGCGTGCCTCTTTGGCGGACTGCGATCGGCTTGGTCAAATCAGATCATGTGAACACCGGTTAAACAGAAACCAGAGCCTCCTATCGAAATGATGGTCAATAAACGCTCACGCTCCAATAGTTTAGCGGAAAATGTGCAAACGGTTAAATGTCAACAGATAACCAGTTCGATTGGGTACATCGCCCATGGTGTTCTCTCGCGATCAATCGATGCGACAATGACACTTCCTGTTTCTAACTTTGCTCCCAACATCCGCTTACAACAAGTTTTGCTTCTCATGATTCTTGTTTTACGACTTTCTCCATTTCACATTAAAAACACCTGAACATTCATTTTAAGTATTCGACAATCCTTGAACTAATGAGGAAAACGTAATGCTTCTTTATTTGCTTCAGGATATTCGTATATAGAATCACGAAACGATGTCGTAAAATCGAAATCCGCTTTCGTGTTCGGACAATGTGAATTTATAACATAAATATAAAAAGAGAAAAAAATGTAAATAAAGCTGTCGCACGAAAAGTTTCACGTAAAATGACAACGAAGAAGAGGAGGAGACAGATATGCGCGCTGTTGCTCGTACATTTTATTAATCTTCGTTTGCTCGCCTTTCGACCTCACATTGTTCGTCGGTACAATCGAGCGAAATCAATCGATTCAGGGGAAACGCTTGCATTCCCCTTGAGAACCGCAGAGCGTTCAAAGACTGGCTACACTGTATCGTTACAAATTGTAGCGACCGAAGAATGGTAATAGATTGCATGTGTTGCTAATGAACTCACCGAATGGTTTGCGTACATGTTTACACTGTATACCGTAAACCAATGGCAGGGGATATGCGAACGGATCGCCACGAGCTGGAGCATTAAATTCATTAGCTTAAGTCTACTGGAAAATCTTTGTGTTTGCAACAGTACAAAGGATACGTTTCAATAAACATCGCGGTGTTTCCAGGGAGGGAATTTGATAACCAGCAGTATCGAGTGCATCGATAGAGATGGCGCCAAATATATGGAGATTGTGCGTATTGCATTTTATTGTGCCGAAGAATTCAATTCACCATCGAAATCTAGTAGAGTTTCAAATTTTCGCTTTTTTCTACGATTCAATAGACAGGATATTGCTTATTTACAACGCTCGATAATGGAAAACACGAATATTGCAAGTTCCAGCGAGTTAATCTGTTTATTGAAATTCTATTTCTCGGACATTCGCAAAACTCTAAAATTTCAGGATGTGAAATCGTGAATCGAATAGCAATTTTGTCGTTTTTATGCAAATCTCTAAAGCTCGAATTTTACTCAATTCCTCCGAAATTTCGAAGAGCTTGTTTTATGTACGATCCATTTGGAAACGCTCTGACATTTAATTAACAAGCAACGGTATTAATTTCACATTTCTCATTATGCCGCAACTGGCTAGAAAAATTAACGACTCCTAATACTGTTTGAGTTCACCGAAACGTAGACTCGTCCACCATATCCACCACTGCAATTATTCGGATTTTCGGCCAACTCGTTCATTTGGCCGGATAATTTCGATTATTCGGTCCAAGTATTCCGTAAATTTAAATCGATTCCGCGCGTTCAGCCTTATTGGCCGTGGCTCGCGCACTACTGGTACAAAATTCCCGCTGAAACGTTTAATAATACAATAAAGCGCTGTATGAGAGATAATCGGTCCTTTTAGAATCGAATTTTTTCCTCTTTTTCCAGTGAAATTTTTACTCAAACGTTCCGTTCGTTCGCGAATTTCTATCAAGACAATTTTGTGACCATGCACGCGCGTTTTCATCGCAGTTAATGCGAATGCTTCGCGGGCAAATTAGCAGCATGGGCAGTAGTCTAATAAACACAAATACTAATCACCAAATACTGATTGTCTTTCATTATCGTGGTTGATAGAATTATTTTCTCTAGGGAGAATCTGTACGGAGGAACAGCGGGGGAATAGGAACGCACTCATTCGGATAATACCTATTTAATTAACAGTATACATCATTAAGCCGCGCAGATATCGCTCTTTCCGGGAATCAAATTAAATTTGTGGTAAAGCCCGTATAAATCGTATTAAGTCCTCGGTCGCCATTTTCCGTCCCAGCGAGTATTTCCAATTCGTATCTATGACACACGTTCTGTTCTCTTAACCCTTCCTGATCACGCTGCCTCGACAGTTCCACTCCGTCGATCCTTTGACCCGCCGAGCAAACCGTGATACCCCTCGTCTGCCAGAATGCTTTGAAAGTCATCTCCATATCGCGTTCGCTAAAGAACTTGCGCTTGTACAGAGGCGATATATAGGGCGGAGATAGTTTTACCACTTTGACGGTAAAAGGACGACCCTCGATCGACGCGAAAGTGGTTTCATGGAATTTAGTGACAGAAGATTGGGATAATCGACCTTCCGTCGTGTAATTTCCGTGAACAGTCAAGAGCCTTTTACTCTCGCTCATCTAAGATCTTTGCGTTTTTATGGAGTGTAATTTTTCCAATAAAAAAATGCGCAATTTTTCTCTTTTTCTCTCTTTCTCTCTTCTCTCTTCCTTTCGTCGGATGACTATTGTCATCGTTCGTTTAATGTAAGCATTGAGCAATTTATTGCACTATTCGTTCATTCACGCGACGTCAGATTCATCTCCGAATAAATCATGATTCTCGCGCGTGCTTCGTCCGTATCGTTTGAAAGCGCGTCTAATCGATGCGATCTGACATGTCAGAGAGATGCATTCTGCGTTCATGTTTCATGCACGTGCGATATTTCCCATTAGACGCAAGGAGCTGTCCTGCAGACATCGCGGTTAAATCCGACGTGACGCTCGGTCGTCGTGACGTTCGCGCGATGCGTAACATTACGCTCCGGAAATTCCCACATTGGCGCCGGCGTGTACTGTAATTCGTTCCCTCCGTCGTCGGTACCGGTATCCAGCAACATTTCACCGGAAACTTCTTACACTTGAGCGAGCAGTTTGCGCTCCGGACCGGGTGCGACGCCGGACGTTGTCGCCTCCGGCGTTGAAATTACAAACGGAACGACGACGGCTTGTCCGCTCTCGTTACGATCTTCAGGACGACTTTCGCATCGCGCTGACGACTCGCAGGTCGCATCTAACGACATTAACGCCCGCGATGCTACTTGCTTCCGGTTACGAGTGACGGAAGTATCAGTTTCTCGCGTTTGTGGCCGGAAGAGAGAGACATCTAGGTTAATGTAAGCGTTTCGGAGTAAAAATTGCGTTATTAAGCTGCATATAACGTGTTGACTTGATGTCTCGAGTTGTTATGAGATATAGGTTTTGTAGGAGAAATTGCAAACAGATGAACAAATAGTTCGCAAATGGAGTACAAGAAATTTTAATTTGATGTTTCCGTAATTGAATGTTTTTATTTGTAAGATTAAAAGATACATAATCTTTCATTCGATTTGAATTTTTCAAATTTTCCGTCTGTACCGTAGTGTTTTCTGCGTATTACAGTCCATATAATATAACGTGTATATCTCGATATATTAGAGTACTAAATTGTGCCTACATAATGATCGTTCAAGCATAGAAGAATTTTTTCGGAGTTCATTGAGTGACGTTCTATGCATCGGTGAGCAGATAAAGCACGATATAGTAGCGACATGGGAGAACAGCTCGCCACGTATTTTTAGGTATTCCGTAGCGTCGTCCTAAATCGAACGTGTAGTAAAAGCCCATCGTGATTAATCTTTATTAGCGCGCCCGGCCGCCGATAAATCCGCCGGTGGCTGTAAATTACATCAACGCATTTTGCGAGGCGATCCTCTCGCAGAAGCGCGAGAGACGGAACGCTGAGCTAAATGGCTGGCGCAATTAAAAAAACGAAAAATATACATATAATAGCTCCGATTATTCCCAACACGCCTCTTTAGTGTATTGCTTTAATTAATTTCGAGGCACTCTCCACTCTCACGCCAGAAACGATTGTGAACATTTGCGCGCAATAAAGGAAGAAAATACGAAAATATGAAACGAGAGGACGAAGACACGCGAGTTTTCAGGCAAACGATTTTTAATCGCATTCCGTCACATTTGCCTCTCCAATTTTCATCGTTGTCGCAGTACTTTTGTCGTAGTTATCACGCACGCGAGCTTCGTCTCCGAAGAGAATTCCGAAAAAAGTCAGATTTGTGGAGGTGGAACTAATTGACCGAACATCTCGATTCTATCGTCAAACTTTCGATGTGTACTCGATCTGTATTCGCATTCGCGCGCGATCCGAGTCCAAGCACGTCGCGCCAGCTCGTGTCGCGCATCTCGCGAGGGACGATAGTCAAATAGAGCCCGATCTATTTGCTACGCGATGAGACGGGAGACAACGAGGAAGAGAGAACAGTCGTGCTTACCGATGTTCGGGCTCGCCATTGTCCGGGTGCCGATATTCATGGCTGGCAGCCGAAAGCTCTGCGGAGAAATTCGCAACACGGAATAACGAAAGCTTGGAGCGCGCGCTCGACACCTGCTCGAAACTCGATAGGGGCGAGTGACCATAGGTCTTATTGTACTCTTTTCATTTGCTTTGTATTTTGCTGGTTGAGCGCCTGAGGGGACTAGTCCCAGGGTGCAAATAAACGTCTCTCTCTCTGTCTCTTTCTCTTCTCATCTCTGTTATCTACGGGGCATTCCCTTTCCGCGCCAAGGAGTTTCTGTATGCACGCGCCACCCGTGCACGCATCGATTATTAATTCGACGTCGCGGGTAGTTGTTCGCGCATCCCCTTCTCTCCATCCCGCGGCCCGCGTCGCATCTAGCATCTCGCTCGCGCATCCCCGCCAATCCACCCCCGTTCGTGTTTCCCTTTATTTATCCCGGCTGCATCTCATCGGGATCCGGTTACGCGCCTCCCGATGCGCCGCAATACTCCGCTCCGCTCCGCATTCGCCTCAGCGTGCTCGAAATCCTCAGGCGGGTATTACGCTAAGCACATTAGTCGTCGCCCCTCTCCGTTGCGATTACGCGAACTTCGTTCCTCCGACGCTCGTACGTACCGGTTATGGTTGACGTGCACTGGAGATAAAGGTCACGTCGACAACGACGACGGTGTACACCGGGAGCACGGTAATGAACGACGGGGAAGAAGAAGAAGCGAGAGATGCACCGCACGGTATCGCAGCGACAGCATCGTCAACGATTCTTCTCGTCGACCTCCAGCGCTAGCCCGTGCGTTTCTCGTTTGCGAGTTATTTCACTGTGCGGGAAATAATCCTCGCGATAACATTAAACGTCTTTCACGGAGGCGTACGTATAATCTGGTCGATCCCCGACGCGATAGAGCGTCTTGCTCAAAGAGAAGAAACGTAATTAGATGATTTCGAGTGGAATTTACATTTTTGCATGTGCGAAATTAAACGAGGAATTTGTATGTTTCGTTATGCAGTCTCACACTTTGCCACTTTACGTATTAAATTTATCAGCGAATATATAGACCGAAATTGCATATTTTGGAAGAAGATAACACATTTGTTTCTACACTATTATTACGGAGTGCTGTGATAAGAAATTCTCTATCATAAATTTTATTCAATATGTTAATCTATTATATATATAAGCCAAATACCACTCACTCACTCACTGACTCATCAACGTGCAGTCCGAACCACTGCACCTATCGACTTGAAATTTTAAGGGTATATTCCTACTATCACGTAGGTGCTCACTAAGGGAGGGTTTTCCGAAATTCCACCCGTAACGGGTGAGAAGGGATAAAATGTGTTTTTATTTAATTCTACATATAAATATCGCGGGCGAAGCCGTGACGGGGGATGCTAGTATTGAATAAAATAAAGTAAATTCATGTTAATATGCGCACAGTAAGATTTATATAATAGATTTATAATAATATTAATTAAAGCACAGACTATGTTGTTACGAACCTCATAGAGACGATTCTAAACGTTTAATAAAGTACACAATTAAGTTCGCAAGGTACATAAGAGAATCGCGGAGAAGAGTTTAACAGCTAGGACGACTGTCATTCCTTTCGCTTCGACTGTTTCATTTTTCACTCTTGAGCTCTCGCTGCACCTCGCCCGCTTCTCCTTTTATACAGATCGCTCCATCGATGCGGAAGGGGAACAATAAGTAAGAAAAGGTTTTCAATTATAAAGATGCGGCCGATGCACGATAATTAGCGCACAGCGCGATTCAGCGTAAGAGCATGCAAATGGTATTAACGGTGACCAATTACCGCGATATTTGTTTTTAATAGTTAATTCCATTAAACGTTCCACCTAGTCTTTGTCATTTGCTAGGATTTCAATTAACTGAGATATTAATTATACGTAGGAATTATGTGAATAATGATGATTTAGATCGTATAACGCGTTAACCACTTACGGCAAAATCCGGTTTGAAATTCTATCCTCTTGCATTATCAATTTATCCGAAATTTCTGTATACCAATGAACGCTATTAAATTCATAACCGATACTGATTTACGAGAGAAAAACTAACATTTTCTCTTTTATGTTTTCAGCAGTTGCTTTTATTATCTTTTAAACTCTAATTGGATAATATGAATCTTTTCTTTATGTAGTTACAAAAGTCTTTAGCCGTCGGCACGTTAATCGAATAAGATTTAACACGAGTATCGCGCACGGAGCGTCGAGAAAGTCGAAACGTTCGCGTCGCCTCGCTACTTTATCGTTTATGGGTGTAACACACAGGCTACGGAGAAAGCGACGACCAGTTTGTGTACGGTCTTGGTTCGTAGATTTTACGGCAGCCGTCGGATCGTTGGCTTCTCAAGCGGGCTGCAGTTTTCCTCCCCTCGGCGGCTCGATTTTTACGAGGCTGGCCAGCTATGAACGTTCGATTATATCACTTCCTCGTCGTTTTTTCCCGCGCCGTTTATGCCACCGTGCCGCTCGACGATGTTCTCAACACGAGTTGTCACGCGAGTTACTCGGTCAGGGAATTCGCGGATTCCCAGGTTTTCAAGTTCGCCAGTCTCTGCGAGGAATTCAAGAATATGCGGACAATTCGAAACTGAATCGACTATTCAGGGATTTTAAGTAGCCAAGGATGCGAAACACGTCGCCTACTCGCCATTAAACTGTTATTTACACGCGCACTTTCTACGTGCACACACGTGCACGCCTTTATCCAGTTTGCCAATTAATTATATCCACGTACCCGTTAGGAGTCGGCTAATTAGTGTCTTTCACAATTACCGCTCCACCTCTCCTCGGTATCCCTAGTTCGTTACTCATTCTCGAAACCCCTCGGGTCGTCACTCTTTATTTCTCCGTGCTCTGCGAATTGTTCCGTTACCCTCATATCCCCAAACGTAATTTCGCGTTTCCACTCAAAACTTCTGTTGTCCTCGCGAAAGGGGATCGGAGAAAAAGGCGCACCACATCACGTTCGTCGAGACATTTCACCGTGATTGAAGAGAGATCGTGGAAAATCGCGCGCAATGTAACTGAAAATCGCGAGTGCAGAATAAAATCCTCTTCCGGAAGTGTCTTCAGACTTTCATGGGTGGCGTATTTGCAATTTTTCTTTTTCCAGAGCCTTTTTGAAGGAATTTCTCGCGGCTCGGAATGTATACTAATGGATACTCTCCGTTCCGCGATAAATCCATGCCGGCGCATGTCGTCGCGCATCGTTTGCTCTTCCGATAAATTTGATTCACTCGCGGGAAGGGATGGCATTTGGCCGAGTGTCACGTGCGTTTGAAATCTCCGTGTTCTGCAACACGTAACCACATGGCGATCGTCTACGTGAACCACGCGAGTTTCCACGTCGCTCACGTCGATAAAAAAAATTATATTTTCGTTCCCCGGGCGAGAGGATTAATATAAAATCCCCGTCACCGGTAAAAGTATCGAGTGCTGCCTACTCGGGACCGGCGTAATGAATCGAATCGGCGCACGTAGGCGCGTGCATATGAAAATCACGTAGTCGAGGGAAAACACGCGCCTCTCAACGCGCCGAGCGCATATCTATTCGATGGCGGATTGAACGCGCGAAAAATTATGTTACCGCGACTTGTCTAGCGCCGACAAGTGCGCGTCTCTCACCGGAATTAGCGTTCCTCCTGGTATTCACTGTGGTATTCACTGTGGAATATATAATATAAACGCCGAGTCGAGAATTCGCCAGTTTTAGCGCGAATCCGCGTGCTTTCATATTTCGGATATTGAATTCATATACTGCATACCCATCTTGCTTATTTATCCGGCATTCGTTTTATGAGCGGAAGGGGCGGAAATCTATTCTGCATATACGCGAGAGAGGCAACAATTTGCCGAAATCGTTAGCAGAATCGTTCTTCAAGAACCGTGTACGCGCGCGCAACAGGAAAAAGAAGAAACTCACTGTAGTCATAGTCGGTAGAAACCGGGAGAAACAGCGTTGGGGTGCTGCGAAAAGTCAGACGCCGTGAATAATTGAAATTTTCCAGGACGAGAACTTAACGTCTCGCTCGAAGACGGATCGCCCCTTTGCCCGGTGATGATGTAAGAGGGGTGCAAACAGGCTACAGAATGCGTACGTGGCTCCGTGGAGCACTGCGCTTCGTCTAGGCAAACATCGTCGTGCCTCTTCTCGAGGATAAGGAGGTTTTCAATAGAGTTTCGCGCGCGCGAAGGAAAATCTGAGACAGACTATTGCCTGGCTGGCGCGCACAGGAGGAAAAGCTGTTTAGCGCGCTGGAAAACCGTGAAAGATTTGCGGTCTTCTTCGATAGATCAGATCGGGAAATCAGGGATGTTCGTCGGGCTCGAACTTTGTGCGGAAAATCCGAGAGCTGGCGAGAACAGAATGAAAGGAGAAAGAAAGAGAGAGCGGTTAGACGTGTAAATCTCACGCGTATCCGTGTGAGAGTAATCATGTACAGTGGCTCTGAGAAAATCGTGTGAACTCGATCGGCAAAGAGTTTATTCTGCCAGCTAAGCGGGTAATTACGAGCGAAAAAAATGGGAGCGGTATTATCAGACGCATGCTTAATTACCGCGAAAGTTGAATAGGGTCGAGAAATCAAGTATTATATAATCGGGAGAAGTGACCAGTCATTAATTACTTAACTCTTTTCATCGCGAGTTTCAGTGAACTTGCGTCTTTATAACGCGTAAGAATTTAATCGACCTTCAATGAGTTGGTCGGAGCAAATCCGTATTTGTGATTACTTTGAAGCTTATAGCTTTGCTCAGGAACGAGCTCTTTAAAAAGATACAAATTATTTACCGTGATAATAAATTTGATTGAAATTTCCAGTACATGGTTCAAGGCTCTCCAAGGCGATGCACGTTGCGTCTCTTTTTTTTCTCTTCTCTTGTCGCGTTGTTATTCGTAACAAGGCTGATTGTCGTAAACTAGTAGTCGGATGTAAAACTTTTACGAAACTGAGTCTGCGGCAGAAAAACGTAATGAAATATGAACTCAGGATCAGAGTTGATATTCCGCGCGGCAGGAGTATCACGATATCCCGCTGTAATGCATTTGCATAATTGTATGAGCCATGAGGAAAAGTGGAAAATATTAGTCGCATCACACCGAACTTCTGACTGGCTGGTTGATTTTATCAACGAAATACCGAGCGACATTGTACCGCGAGGTCGGGGAAACTTTCGCAATTGGCAGTAACATTGGTAGTCGCGCATAATTATATTAAAACTGGTATAGCAATTAATTATATCGTCGGCTTTGTAATAGGAATTTGCTGTACGTTAATCCGGTCGACAATGTTAGCTAGTTGCTTGTCTATTGCGCGATACAAAAGGCAGCCCTTATTACTCGATCTCCTTCACTCAAAATTTCTCTTTTGCGTTCTATAGACCCGCGACATGAGAATAGGCCACGGTTAACACAATTCCATTTCTAACGTTGGTGATAGCAAATCAAATCATTAGCGTGCGCTAATGAGATCCGTAAAACTGTGCCAACCAAGGCGCCTGGAAGATCACGATTTAATTGCATGATTGAAAATAATCCAGTGTGCAAAACAAGACGAGAGGTAACGTGTTGTATAATAATTGTAGGTAAACTGTTGAATAACAGATATATCTACAAAATTGTGCAACCAAAATTATTTAATCATATTTAATGTACATGAAAGTTGTATATAATCATGTTATTAAATGCACATGAGCGGTGTATTTAATCATGCTATTAAATGTACATGAACGTTGTATATAATATCATAAATGAGATTATACAAGGATCCAGAATTTGCTGTGACTTGTACACAATGAAAAATACTCCTTTTAATTGTTTTTATTCATTATGTAAGATATTATACGTGTGCAAGTTGGAATATTAATTCTGTATTATACGTGGAAAAATCTCACGCATTAGAAAGTACAGCGCGAAAAGCATTACACAGTGGGTTATGATTTTTGTTCGACTTCGAAACTTGTCACGAAAACTCGTTAGTCCCCGTTAACACCAGCCTCGATTTCTCCCACACTCGTTTACCTTTGCATTTACCTTCGGATTACACCTGCTTGATTTATCTGCGCAATCTCCGCAACATTAAAGACGACATCGAAAATACCAACCAGTACTTAATATTGTTTACAAGTGACTTAACATTTGACTGTCCTCGAAACTGGAATTTACTCAGTTTTTTATAATACTGTACGCTATTAGTCAAGAAACGGGAATTTAGTTGCACAATTCAGCCTTGACATTTTTAAATTTCTGAATGTTTTTAGAACGTTCGGATAATTTATCTTGGTCTATCGCTCATTTACTTGCGCCTATCTATTTTATTGCGAAGTAAACCTTCACATTCTGCTACAGATGCAGCGCTATAATTAAGTCATTATTACGTGTTTAGCAGCATAACTATCGTATTGATATGACGCATAAAACTTTACGGTACTGAGGAAATTGCATATATAATCGACAAGAAATCGATTAAACCAAGTTGAATACGTTCTTAAGAATTTATTTAATGAGACTCTGAACACACATCCTTTAGCTAGATTTCCATCAAAGTTAATCGAAATCCGCGCGCCATTAAACATGTTAATTCGAGGTAGCCCTTGGGTCACTCCTAGGGCTACTTTTCGTGCAAAGTGTATCTATCTCGGCACAGCGCTTCCGCACACATAAGACGCTGCCTCCGCTCGATAGACCTTCACGGGCCCGAACGAGCGAGCGAAACTGAAATCCGATCTCGGCGACCCTCTTCTCCGGCACGAGTTCGCGTTTCCCCATTCGGGATGCCGGAAATCCACCCCTAAATCGACGCGTGGCCTCTTTCTTTCACAATGTCCTGCCCCCTACCCTCGGGAACGACCTCTTGAACGGCGCCGTAGTTTCGCGCCGACGAGCGATTCGGCTCTCCTCGTGCAACAGGTAGATGTGGCTACATGCCAGCTGCTACCCCTATTATGCATAATTGCTCGAGGGTGGAAGGAGAAGTGGAAGACTCTCCCGTGGCAATCGAACGTTCTGTCGCCTATGCTGTTTCGCTTTTGGTTACCGACTTCTTCCGTCCGTGGCCGAATGAGACCATTATCCCCGGCGAAAGCAACGTGGAACATCCCGCGAGTTTTCGTCGTCCGAGAATTCGGGATCTCGAGGATTCACGGGCCCACTCGACATATCAGGAATTCAAATATCATTGTGGGCTTTCGGTATTGGCGGACTTGTAAAGTTTGATAATTGAAATGATGTTCACAGTTGCTCGAATCTCTTGTCTTGCCACCTGGCGTGCTATTTCTTGATTGATTAAATTGCTAATTGGATTAATCCAATTGTCATCAGATATTAAAGCAAATTGATCTGCGCCGACATGACGGGTGTGCCTCTCTTTATCTTTTCTCTATCTTCTTCGGTTCTATGTGCTTCGAGCTTTTCTTCTCATATATTCCGTCTCGCCTCATTCTTCATTCACTTGTTCATTCTCTCTCTTTCTCTTTCTCTCCTTGCTTTTCGAAGCCGTCAAGAGGAATCTATGGCATAACGCGCGCTCCAATATGTCTTGTCGTCAATCAAATACCGACGACGGTTTGTAGTGCATTTGAGATATAATAATACGCCGGTCGATCCATCGTCTGCGTCTGCGGCTGATGCACAATATGAAATGACGGCCGCGAAAGTTTATGCAAATCCACCGCGTCCATTGATCTCGTTACGAATCAATATTGTATTTTCCATTGCAGACGTGTTATGTGTGCGCGAAGAAAATATACGATTATATTCTGAAGCATTTCTCACAGAGTTTCTGTTGCGCGACCATCCATTATTCTTGAAGATTAAATATTTCGCAAACAATTAAACCTCTCAGTTTGCACTCTCAGATAAGGACTTTAAAACCGTGTTTTCTGTATTCATGTTTTAGACTCTTATTTGCATAATTGTTTAAATTGTTTAAAAGTTTGTACACAAACGACGAATAGAGAACTAAGGTTAACAAACATCATTAGAGATTCCATTGTGGTTTTTCGCGTTAAACATTATCGACGCAAGGAAATATAAGAAAATATCAAAACTAAGAAATTGAGGAGAAAATGGAGTGCAAACGATTGAGGAGGGAACCCTCGCGGGTTATAAAAGCGGGATATAAAAGAAGAGGGCGAATGCATAGAGAGAGGAAGGATGGACGGAATAAAAGAGAGGTAAGAGCGACGAGCGGGGGTGACGAGAAGGATGCGCGCGGTGTACACACGCTGCCACGATGGATTCGTACATACGTACATAGAATGGTACATGACGCGTCGGGGCAGCCACCAGCTTTTGCCGATATATACGGATTGCAGCAGCAATTAAGTTTTACGGGCGTGCATCCAGGGAGAGAGACGCCTGTTTCGAACGCGTTGAGTGCCAGTCGTAAAGCCGGCTAGGGGGTAACTGCGGCGCAACGCGCAGCCTGTTTATCCCTTTTCCCTTTTACAGCGCGCCGGGATAGATGGGCGTCTGGGATGGATTCGGTGCGCCGGAAATTGACGGGAATACGGGGATGATTTTAGTTGCCGACGAACGACGAACGAATTTAGGCCGTACCGTGTTACGAGACTGACGGAATTAAGAATGTAAAGTGGATTCGAGTCTCCCTGCGAGGTGTAATTTTGTCTGTCCCCGAGCCTTACTCGAAGTATAATGAAACGTTTTCAAATATACATATAATAGAAGCTTGAACACGGTCTACGAGTGTGTAGACGTGTACAGGTATTTGTTACCGCTAAAGACAAAGAAGCATTATTAACTCATGCACGTAAAACATTTATGTACGTACAAAAGGTATGATACATTTCGCAGGCTACGGCTTGGGAAAACGCGCCGGCATTCATTCGCTCTTCTTTATTTCTCGCCGCGTCGCGCGATATTCCATCCCTCTGTTCTCGTCCGTCCTCTGTTTCCCGTCTGTTCCCCGTTCTTGTCGCTCTCTCCTCACCTGCTCCGTATATATAACGTGCGAATTGCTAGGGATGGTGGAATCCGCGCGGTATACGTGCGCGGCGTTGCAATGCGACGACGATGCGCTCCGATATAGCGATCGAAGAATCGATGGTATGTACGACGCATCGGAGGTAGAGGGGGAGAGGGGTGAACAGAGAAGGCACGATAGGTAGATAACAAGCTCGACGAAACTAGCTTATAAAAAAATACAGCCGCAAAATATGAGAACCGGTATTATCGTTCGCTTCGTTAGGTGCTCGTTTCGTATGCAAGTCAACTAGACTCTACGGAGTAAATGTACAAATGAAAGTCAAGAATCTCGGAGAATGCGTTACTCTTTCTTGAGCGTCGTTATCTAACATTTTATTTAACGTTTTCTTTTCTCCGCCCGAGATTTATTCATTATTCCGCACGCGTTCAATGCGAATCACGTACGTACGATTCGAATCCGGGCATCAACGTTTCGCAAAAACCATCCGGACACGATGAGATTCGAGTGCTAGATTTACGTGCACGGCCGCTGCGACATCCTCTACTTTTTCGGCGTTGCCGTCCCCTCGAAAGACAAACAACCGAGCGTCTGATCGATCCCCGGGCCGCAAGCGGCCCCGGGATTCCGAGTTAATTGCGCGCTCTAACACCTGTTAATAGGACTGGCGATGGGGCTGTCAGGTATTTTGTGCCCGCGAGGTAAGCAGGGTCGTTGGCGCGCGCGACGCGGTCGGAGGTGGTGCAGCAGACGGTGGTGTCAGGGCGCATACACGACGGCCGTGTGCGAGTGGGAGATGTGCTGGGTAAGAGGAACAACGGCCGAGAAATAGGTGAGAGAGAGAGAGAGAGATGAAGAGAGATGTACGTGTATGTGATAAATACGGACAGCGACGCACCGGGTGAGAGGAAGAAGAAGGAGAGGAGATAGTTGATGCAGGTGAAGAGTTGCAATCTGTTCCCGATGGCTCCCGTACCAAGCTCTGTGGTTACCACTTTACAGTTCCCTCGCCTGTAAACCCACCCTGTCCTCCCATCGCTATGCTCACCCTCGTGGCGCCTATCGCTCGCCGGTCCTCTTCGTCCTCTTCCTCATCCTCCTCCTCTTCGTCTCTCCCTCGTCCCTGTCTCCCATCCTCGAACCTATCAACGTCAGGGGCAACCTCACCTGCTCGCCTGTCCGCAGGACATTAACCGAACTCAACGTTTGGTTTCCGTTTATACCCGTGTACACACTTACGCACCACCGCGCGCACGTTATACTACCGATCGGTGCTGCGATCGAAACGAACGTCGATCGATTTGCGAAATGCGATCTCGAAGAGGGGGTGAAATGCAAAATGAAAAGAAAATAATGCAAGATGGGGAGAGAGAGAGAGAGAGAGAGAAAGAGAAAGAGAAAGTTTGAACGAAGTGGAGGCATCACCGCTAGTATCGATGTTTTCTCGGGCAATAATCTTTAATTATTGAAATTTTATTCATGGACATGGCTCATGCGTGACGTTATTATGCGTAAAAGAATTCTCACGGATCCCCGAATCATTATACCGTCACTGAGTACTCGGCAGAGCATACGTGTGGAAAACGATGTGTGAAAAGCGAACTGGCGTTACGTATTCGCTGCTATATTCCGCTTGTGAATCGTTCTTCTTGCAGATCAATTAGCAATGCTGAACTGATTTGCCGTTCCCAAGCAAAAATAACGCGGAGCGTATGCTAATCACAATTTCGGAAGTGGTTTCCGGTGCGATTCGCGAAGGGCGCGGCCTGCGCATAAAATTACAGCAGTGGCGATTGTAAAAACACAAACGGGAGTTTTGCGCGGCGCATAATAACGGGTTCGCCCGGCGGTTGATTGAAAAACCGATCGTGCGACGCGAGCATTAACGAAACGTAACACTGGTGTGTGTTTTCGCTGCGTTCAATGTGGACGTCTATAGTTCCGTTTAGAGATCGTTACACAGGGATGCCTCGTATATCAGCGGATTACTATAATTTCGTGCAATATGCGATGGACTTTTACGGCCGTTTCTCGGTCAAACCAGGCACATGGTCCCGTCTTTTACGGTCCACGAGAATACGTTTACACGGCTGCTGCTAGATCGTGGATTGGACAAACAAACTGCGAGAGTTACAGTGAGTGCAAAAGTATTCGTACAGAGGAAATTTCTTTGAAAAAATCATTATTTGTAGAAAATAAACTTTAATTAACAATATATTAATACTGAATACAATATATGTTATACTTCTGAATAATATTACATCAACAAAAATATAATAATCGAAACATATCGTCCTTATAATTAACAAAAACAAAAACTTGTATTAATTCCTTGCGCAGGAAGTATTCGTACACTCCTTTTTTAATTAAAAAAACTTATTAATTAATACTTTGTAGGGTTCCATTAGCATTAATTGCAGCTTGTAGTCTTCGATTCATCGAGTGTACCAACTTTTGCGTGACAGTTGATGAGATAGAATTCCATTCTTGTTGAAGAGCTGTTTTTAAATCAGTTTGATTAGAAATTTGCCTTTTTCTAATAGCATCTCCAAGAATTTTCCATAAATGTTCAATAGAATTGAGGTCGGGTGATTGGAGAGGTGTATATAATTGTTTCCGAACATTATATAAAAGCCATTGTTTTGTATTATATGCTGTATGTTTAGGATCATTGTCCCGTTAGAAAATATATTTTTCCGCGATTCCTAATTTTTGTGCACTAGTATGAAGATTTTTTTTTAAATCTCTATGTACATTTTGTGGTCCATTATAGCATCAATAAAATGTAGATTGCCGACTCCAGCTGCGCTCATACACCCCCAAACAAGTACAGAACCGCCACCGTGTTTAACCGTCGGTATAAGATTTCTTGGGTCTAATTCTGTATTTTTTTTACGCCATACCATACGCCTGCCATCGGAGCCAAAAATATTATATTTGCTCTCCTCTGAGAAAATAACTGTGTTCCAGAATTCATCCGGTTTATTTAAGTATTGTTTCGCAAATTCTAATCGTTTATTGCGATTAGTCGCATTTACCCAGAACTTTTTCCTGGCAACACGGCCATGATATTCGTTTTCTCGCAACGTATTTCGAACTGTGTTAGCGGAAACGTCCACACCGCGATTTTTTAGTTCACCCGCAATCTTTGGAGCACTTGTTTTCGGATCCAGCTTTACTTGGCGAAGAATGAAACGTTTGTCGGTTTCAGTGAAGGCTTGTAGTCGGCCACTTTTTGATTTATTTTTAACTGTTTTTCTAATACAAAAACGGTTAATTATTGATTAGACTATTGATCGAGGTCTATCGATGAGCTGAGCAATTTCCCGTAGAGATTTACACTGATTGTGTAATTTAATAATGATTTTTCGCTCTTCTTCGTTAGTCTTCTTATTCTTGCGACTCATTTTGCTCTAATAACGCAATAAGACTGATATGGATAGTATTTCTAGGACCGTAACCGAGAAGCAAAACACACATTCCTATTGTAAACAAAAAAGCTCCACGTAAACACTTGTGTCGCAACGCTACAATCTAAATCTCTCAACTGTACGAATACTTTCTGCGCATTGAATTACTACAAGTTTTTGTTTTTGTTAATTATAAGGACGATATCTTTCAATTATTATATTTTTCTTGATGTAATATTATTCAGAGATATAACATATATTGTATTCAGTATTAATATATCGTTAATTAAAGTTTATTTTCTACAAATAAGGATTTTTTCAAAGAAATCTCCCCTGTACGAATACTTTTTGCACTCACTGTATGCACACCGTCAATTGAACGCGCGGGTAGAAAAAATGCATCATATTTCTGCGTAAATTCGTCATTCGTCGAGAAATGTTTTGATTGCACAACGTTCGATATGCGTGATTCGGATGTATCTCGGATTTTGTATTTCCCGTGAAAGTTGTCATGGTCGTCTCCCATTGATGTCCAAATCGATGGTCATGATTCATCGATGATATTTAAAAGTCAAAGGTTCAACGATTTAGAAATGTTTAATTTCAAGATTTTTATATACTATATGAAAAACGGAGACCTGCAAGTTTGGGATTCTAAAATATTTCAATACAACGTTTCGTCAATGTCGGATTTTGAAATTTAAAGATTCCAAGACCTAACCGATGTCATTTGCAATTCTAAAAGAGAGAGGCAATCATGCATCTGTGCCTGCTATATCACCTTTGCTTTTTGTACCTCGTTCGTGGAATATGTATTATATTTGTCTTTATGAATTTATGATTTAATCCTTTTTCCTTCTTTTGTTTTCGTCCTTTACAAGAGACTTGATCCTATATTAATATACATCACTAAAACGAGTCTTTATCTTATTTTCTCGAAGAATTTTAATGTTTGACGGTTAAAAATGAACAATATATAAAAATAATTCTGTATAACCCAAAGAAATGAATTAATTAATTCAAATAAACCGAATGTGCCCCGTCGTTTTACTTTCACGCAGCAAAACGTCGTATTTTTCGCAATAAAGTACTGC
Organism: Ooceraea biroi; assembly: GCF_003672135.1. Classification (NCBI taxonomy): domain Eukaryota; kingdom Metazoa; phylum Arthropoda; class Insecta; order Hymenoptera; family Formicidae; genus Ooceraea; species Ooceraea biroi. The sequence goes on from NC_039511.1 coordinate 5,183,468, forward strand.
GAATTTCTATTCGCGCCTGATTTCCCACGGATTTTTCGTGCTCCGTTCCTCTTGCCGATCCCATGGTTTATCCACCCAAATCGGCTGGATAAAAAGGTGCGGGGCGAAAATTGTTTCGTCGCAATTCATCGGCGCACCTTCGGCTACTGCGGCCGATCGTAACCCTCCCCTTGCCAGAACGAGATGTCGGGCTCAGCCTCTCGATCATCGCGGATCCATCGTCCCGCTGCCGCCGCATCCGCCGTAAATACGCGCTTGCATCGGAACGACGTGCCCGTTCTCGCCGCTATTTACCCGCTGCCGATTGGCCGGCACCGTATATACCGCTCTCCCCCTTTACGAGCCGCGGTAAAATTTTCTACGCTACAAAGTTATGAATTCGTTGCGGCGAACGCCATCACCATCGCTGTCACTATCGCCGTAGACACCTCCATGATGCGTCTCCGTTCCACCGCCACTGTTGCGGCTGCTGTTGCCGCCTCTTATTCTTTTTCCGTCGCATGTTCTTCGTCCTCTTTCGCCCTTGTTTCGCCCGTCCGCACAACGACGCTCCCGACGTCGTCACTCCGTCGTTTGACGACTGCACGACGCTTTATGACACGCGATATCCTGTATCCGAAATATGACCGAAGCTCCGGCTGGTCCCTGCGTTTGAAGGTTCTCTGCGCACACACGCACGTGCACTGGAGTCATATTGAATCTCTAGTAAACTTTAATTTCGCCGGCGTACAGTTGGCCGGAAGGGAAACGTAAGAAGCGGAGAACTGTTTGCTCTTGCTACACGTTTAGTACAAAGAATCGCAGAATTCCTGAGGGACGCGTTGCAATGGCTCTCGTGTGTGATAAAGGTTTGTATCGCTATATTCGAACGCGCTCTGACTACAGTAGCAGCAAAAAAATGAAAGAGGGAAACGCGAGCGATTTTGATATATAATATATTTCGACGCGAATGCATGCTGGAATTCGTGGCGCTTTACATGCCTGAATTTTATCATTAATACGGGAATGCAGATTTCATTGTGCTAAACACGTTATAATAACAATTTAATTATTTGATCGTTATATCGGATTTTTAATGCGAGCTGCATGACTTTTGAAAATGTGAAATGCGTTCCCACATTTCTCGCGCGATTCCATATAAATTTGTATTTATGTCGAGTGGCCGAAAGCCCATGCGAATCACATTTAAATTGTTCCGAATTAATTAATTCTGATTCGTAGCAATGAAAAACGTACTTAAAGAGTCGTTAAGCGCGGGCGTGCGCGCGGGTGTTTGTGCAATTAAATAATTTCGTTAAAAAAGCGAGACACGGTATGCTCTCTCCGGTGCAGTCCGTACGCGACATATTCCGTCGGAATAAACGTATTTGAAAAGCTGTCGGGACATATAAAAGCACGCTGTCCGATGATGGAAAAACGTATAACTCGGCGATACCTAAAATCGGAACAAATATCCATCACCGGAATTCGTTGTACTTTCACGCGCGGCAACGGCGCGGGCGCGAGTCCGCTGGATAAAAATGCAGAAATGTATGCTGAAAAAAGAAGAAGATAAAAAAAAACATGAACGCGCGATTTCATTTTTCTTTCGGCGATATACAGATAATTGTGACAAATGTTCGCGACTGCACATCGGTGCAGGTTTTACTATAATACACCGGATACAGCGAACCTCAATTAATATTAATGGTGCGACAGATAACGCAGGAAATATTAGAAATGACTGCTAAAAGCTTGTTCGTATTTATCAGCAATTTTCTAATTGCACTCTCGGTACTTTATTTGTCTCGTTAATATTTTTCATTTTAATTGTGCGATGAAGAATTACGATTGCGAAACCATGAGTAGTTTTAATTCTTATGAATTATAAATTCGAAAAGCTATCGGGCTTTTTGCTTTTTACTTATATAAATGACGCGGCGTTATGGTCTGGCACATTACTATAACAGCGTCAATATACATTTTATTAAAACAATTAAAATTCTCGCGGAGGGCGATTTTCTAGTAAGATTTCATGAAACATTTGTTTCGTGAAATGTTGATGAAAAAAGATATTACGCTCGAAAGTGAATTCTTGCTATCGCTTTCTTCGGAAGCGCCGTGTGCAACTTTGTTCATGCAATGCACGAACACGCGAGACTTGAAAGAAATGCATGCAAATCCGCCTGGAAATCGCGACAGTTAGGTGACTAGATTAAATCCTCACAAACCGGTATTCTCGCAAATGACGTCTCAAGTGACAGCTACGCTTTTTTGCCATTTGTCAACAACTTTTTCGATCCCCAGTATCTTTTTATGCGGAAGCATTTGTAATCAGTGCAACGGGGAATAAAATCGTGCATTTACAGCACGCGAGGAATTGCTGACGACAATCAACGTTCATTAACGTTCCTGATGAAGGTACACATCAGAATTATGTACTCATTATTGCGTTTCTTCCGTCGCGCGTTTATCACATTCGATCGCGATCGCGAAGCAAGAGAATATTAGCAGGTGTTACTTTATAACATTTTCCTCTTGTGTACAAATAAAAATGCACGAAATATCCCAGCATTGGAACCTTTAGAACGACAATTTTCAACTTTTAATCACTAATTTCACAAATCACGAATTACCATATTTTTACCAATTACCATATTTGCGTTTTTAAAAGTATAATATTTTGTAATGTGCTTTTAAAGGTTTATTTCTCGAGTCTTCAAGCATATCATTTCTATATCACTATATTTTCAAAACACCTAGATTGTTTCTGGATCTCTGTAAATTGTCATTCAAAAGCGTATATGACGTACGCTGGGAGCGACGCGCAAAAGGAGCAACGCCAGAGCAGAGAGCAGTGCGTCACCGAGTTATTAAGCAAACTTTGATAGAGTTACTTGGCTGCCAGGAAAATATATTTGTCCGGATATCAATATCGTTCGCCCTCACAAACGCCGGCAAGTAGTGCAGCTTTTACCGGCGAATGACGGTTCGTTATTGCGACGTTCGTCGAGCATTTACTCGGAGGTGCTCGCGCGTTTGCTGTTTGTCGTAATAAATACGATGTCAACGATTTCCTCTCGGCTCTGACGGTGGCTTTGAGCTCTGCCGCGACTCCGTCCGGATACCGAATGGGGAAAAACGAGGGAGGAAAAAGAACGTTATCGCGAGATGCCCAGCGCACGACTGCACGAGTGATTTCCTAATTAACCAGCGGAGTCCTGCGGGGTTCGCTTGATTAATACCAATTGGCTGCTGCACGTGATGAAACGAGTTTAATCCTGCCATCCTCGATGACTGGCAAGATTGCCGCTGACACGTCGGATCATCGAGCTTTAACTTTCGAACGAGCTCCGATCTCGCGTCAGGCGTAAATAATCCTTCTGCGTGGTAATTTAATCGATCTCTCGGAAAGCGAAATAAACTTGGAGGAGATTGAAGTTTCATTTGTGTAAAAGTAAGATCTATTATTCTCAAGTGGAACAGGCTAGTCTATAGATAATAGCGTTCTACAGATGCTACACGGATTTGTCGAACAATCTGATTTATGTGTTATGTACTGTGAGAAAGATTTAAAGCAATCAACAACATGTGGGAGCTATTTTGGCAAACTAAATTCGATCGTAAATTCGATAGGAAATTATGTCAAGCATTACGTGGAGTATTTTGCTCGATGATTGATTGAAGCGATGACGATTGTTCCGGTATACGTCCGCACGTAATGTATTATATTTCCACTGACAATGATTTTTATTGCCGCGATCAGTGAGTCATTTTACCGTTGACTAATAGCACGGCAATGTGTTTGCGCGTGCTGGAAAGCGCACGTCGACGAACTATCGTTCCCGGTTTCCACCTTCATGAGTATCGATCGTTTGCTGTCCAGGAATTCTATTTATTAACGAGCGAGCAACGGACGGCTGATCGAGAAACGGACGTACCGCCGCCAAGTGGATTTCTCAATTGGCCAATACTTCCCGCAGGAAGTTGTAAGAGAAACGTAATTTCAACGAAGCAGGAATGCGCGAAATTTGCCCGCGGAAGAGCCGCTTTCGCGGCTCGATTTGTTCCCGACCGGCCTGGGAACGCGAACAAGGTCGAGATCGTTTTCCCTTGATCGTATTCAGATCTGATCAAATTCAGCGTCTCAAATATTTCAAAATCCAGCGAAATTTTTGCTTGTTACAAAATTTTACGAATTTTACATGTCCGCAGAATTGCGAATTTTCATAGTCAAAGCATATTTTCTGAGAGGAAGTCTTTCGACAGAACTAGACCAACCAATCTTTTTCGTGACAAAGAGTAAGAGAAAGAGGGGAGGGAGATGGAACGTAATTCGATCTCTCTCTCTCTCTCGACGCCGGGAATTTCATTTTTGCGCTTAGTCCGCGAGTGATTAAACCAGGCTGACGTCACTTTGTACGAGCTCATAGATACGGCCGGGTCTCTCCGAGGTGCTTCGTTCGATTCAAGCCGTCCATCAACCGACATCGTCATTGAGCAGTTACATCCCTGTCCTCGATGTCGCCCTTCGCACACAATTCATATTGTATCCCGACGGCAAGCATCGTGCCGTCCGTGCAGTGTATGCAATGTGTGCTATATCAAACGCTACCTGATCACCATAAAAATTTATATATCATCGTCCGCGACCGTAAATTGTATTATCGAATGCACTGTCGGCCGCTCATTCCTCCGTATCCTCCTTCCGCTCGGCATTTTCATTCTACCGCGGCGGGAAAATCGACGGAATTTCTATTAAGTATATAGCCAACGCGCCGAAAAGAGGTGTGGGTTACGTACAAAAGCGGCGTGCGAAATTCTCGCTTTCGTCGAGTACGTGGACGTACGCGCTCGGCAACGAGCACGATACGTTCTCGCTCGCTCGCTCGCTCGTCGCGAACGACCCTTCCTGTAGCAGCGTTATGTAAATTTGGCGCGTTAACGCCATGGCGTAACGAAATGGCGAGACGGCGAATTGGATTGCATTAATTACAACGGGTATCAGCGACGGGTTATGTTACCGACTTGAACACTACCGGCGTCGAGCGGGTGAAAGCAACCGAGGATATCAGTTTATATTACAGATCACCAACGCGCATTGCACATGCCGTGTGCGAGAAATTGCGACAAGATAGGGATACAAATGGAGGATCGCAGGCGCGAGCGTGGGTGGGCGAGGATCCGAACAAACAGAAATATAAAATGCTGGGAATAGAAAAATCATAACGTGTACGCGCGTGGCGGTCGCAACACTATGCAGAAAGAAAATGTGCTCGCTGAGAGACGTTTTTCCACGATTTCGCGAACGTGGGGAAGTCGAACGTACACTTGTGCGGAAAAAGTGAACTTGCGTACGGATAATAACACGCCCTCGCAGTTGCCACGCGAAACCTTATATGCACGGGAACGCGCCGCGGACCGCAACGATAGAAAAGGAAAAATTCAGTCGCGGAGCGAGTTGCCCATTTTCGATTTCGCCAAGTGCCTTGCTTTACACATACTTTTGCGTAATTTGACACGTCGAATAAAATTATTGAACTGACGTAATGTTTTCGTCGGAGGTTTCTTTGGAGGAGAAAACGTCATTGTTTCAAGAATACAATGAAGGAATAGCCAAAAATGTTTCCGTATCAACGGAGGGGAGATACTTTCACATTTTATTAATTAACGGCAAACAACAAGTTCCTCTTCCGTTCATAAAGCGAGCGGATAATTGCCGCGATTCGGCGCGAGCGGTAAGATTGATGAAGACGGAATAACCCGCGTATAAATCTTACGGACATCTCTCGCGGACGAAACGCATGAAAATCATCGCGACGTAGCGCGTTCGCATCATGCCTAACGAGGATTTCCCACGTATACCGCTCGCGGACGCATCCGGGTTTCCCATACGCCCGCGTCCCGTTGCGGACACGCGAACGAGATTGGCATGCTTTTTATCATTGCGATGCCGTAAAATATCGCGTGCGTCTTTTGTGTCGGCGTACAAAATTGCACGCGGCGCGTTCGTCTTCGGCTCTCCATCTCTGTGTTTTCCATTTCTCCATTTTCCCCCGCTTCGTCATTAACGTATTTCAACGTGATTCTGCGAGTACGAGTAAACTTGTTAAATCCACGGCTGAAAGCCGCGAGACGCGCGTGTGCTCGATATTTCGTTACCAACGTGAGAAACTTGTTGCGAATACAAATTACCGCTTGTCGCGCATGATTCAAACCGGGCCCTCGTCGCAACTAATAAACTTTCGTCCGTTTCGTCTCAGTCTGGATCTCTTGAATTCGTTGCCGGAGTTGGTCCGCGAGTGTGAAAGCTATTCACCGCGTTGGCTATACCCCGTTGGGATTTTCAAGCTGCAATGTCAAAAATGGCAACTGACGAGTCGATTTGCGTCAGTGTCTCGAATCTGAATTTGCTCCTTTGAGTTTCGACTATTGCCATCCGAGAATTCTATCATCCCCTAAGCTGAGCGATCAGGATACCGACAGATTCAAGGAAAGCGCGAGCGATGGTGGCGTAACAAAAGCAAAAGCATCCTTTGATGTATCTTAAAGCGTTTAAATGCCCACGCAGAGTATTGCATGAACTCTCGTGTGCCACTTTTCATACTTGATATCCATCGTGCATACTCGCTGAATATCAGCCATTATTAATAAATTATTTCTTTTTATCACATGCTCCAGAAATATATCGTTTATCCTTCTTCGAAGTTAGGATCGTACGATGATATATATTAAGAACGTGAAATATTTCAAAGCTAAGCTCTGTCGACGAATTAGCAGGTCCGACTTTATTCCCTCGAGCACTCGATGCACTTCGGCGCCGTTGTTTCGCGGCGATACGGATTCCGGCGGATCCCGAATTAACGTCGTTAAATTTTACGGCCGCCTCGTCGGCGGAAACCGATTCCGTTGTAAGAAGAAAACCGATCGAAGCCAGCACGTAACACGATGAAACACCGTCGCAGAGTTTCACGATCGGATGGGACATTCTCGCGTGTATGTGTGTATGCGCGTTTGTGTCGGAGAAGGGTAGTAGGGACGATCGTTCCTGCAGCAAAGGTAGAAAAGAACGCAGCGGGGCAGGAAGAGGGTTGGTAGGAAGGGGACGCGCGGAAGAGCTTTCTGAAGACCTTTGTCAGCGTTTGCTGTACGGGCGATCGTAAGGATCTTTGGCTCACGTATCGCATTTACAACGGCGCATTGCTGTCGGTATCGAGCGATTTAATGGATACGCCCGAGCGCATCGATATCAAGTGTGTGTATCGCGAGCTACTATCCGACCGGGACCGACTCGGTGCTCGACGAGGGATTTCTGGTTAAGCACGCTGAAAAATTCATCGGTGATCCATCGTCGTCGTTCTACCGACGTCTGATTCCCGCAAAGGGTGCACACACAATCCTCGCTACTCCGTGGATATCCGTGTAAAGTAACGAGAATTAGAAAAAGAGTTGTGTTCTCTCACACGGATACGCGCGCGTCAATCCACATTACAAGACCCAGAATTGCAAATCAGAATCTGCTAATTTGTGAATCGAGGATCTGGTCCAAGGCCGCGATCCTCGAAACTCCGTCGATTCTACTGTTTACGTAATCTCCAGTCTAGACTGCAGCATAAATATTTCAGCCACTTGATTTTGGTCTATCCACTTGCAGATTTATATCCAGCGCTGGCGAGCTTCCAGAGTTAACTGTCAGAGGTGGCAGTCCTCGTATCTCCTTTACTTAATCTGCAGTTCCCTGAGATGTGCGACTCGCATCGCGGGAACGAGAGTTACATTTTCGCGTGCATTTTATTCGTGCGAGAGAGGCGACGGCTCAACCTTTGAAATCCGACGTGGCTGAAACGGAACGAAACTCAAATCTAGATTTCGTCTGGCCATCGCGCGATCTAGATCTAGATTCGCTCTCCGCGTTCGCATAGTATTAATATTTTGCGTGATTTGCGCGATGACGTATCCGATCGTTGAACGGAAATATGACAAGCCGACGATTGCCGGTGGGATAGCGCTTCTAGCAGAAAGGATTTGGACTCGATGAAAATTGATTTTGCTCCAAGTTTCACTCGCATATGAGCTGGATTACGTGCTCAGCCGATAATTAATCGTAGTACAGCCGAGCGACAGAGCGATTAGTATAACGCGCGCAACGGTAATATTCAAATCTGCTCGTCGTATGCGCAACAATGCTGCGGAATTCCGACTATATTTGCCGGGATTAAGTGCTGCTCGGTCGGGATAGCGGCCGGATGATAGCGGCGGCCGAATTCCGAGCCATCGGTCCGATAATGTTTGCACAGGCGCACGTGCGACTGTGCTCGCCGGTTACAATCGCCGGCAAAAGCGATTTTTTCTCGCCAACTCGCGCGCGAATTAAAAATATCCGTGCACCGCGAATTACTCTGTACCGCCGAGCTTCACCGCGAATTCGATATAATCCCGATTCGCGGCTGGCGATGCGGCGCTATTCATCCGTTCTGGATTTCACGAGGCATCGCGCATGGAGTAGAAAAAGGGAGAGAGAGATAAAGAGAGAAAAAAAGGAGAAAAGAGAACGCGAAATTTGCCCGATGGAATTGGCGCGATTGCGTAAACGGTGAACGAAGAAAGAACGTGGCCGCAAGTCACTCGCCTTGACATTCTTCGGCTGGTGAACACGACGATTCAGGTACCCTGACTGCGTCCGAAAGTACCCTGAATCTTTAATGCTCGAGAAATGCTTAACCCGTTGAATCTTTTTCTCATTTGTGTGCAAGCGGATTTCTTGTTTCACTCGGTCTCTATATTCGCACGGGAGAGTGATTCTCGTCAATTTCGTGACCATGTGGTAGAACAAAAACTTTGCAACACGCATTCCTTTCCGTAGATGCACTCTTGATTCTTCTTTTTCTCACTCGCAATTACGCTCTCTTTTTTTATTCCGCTCTGTCTTTTCAGGCGTCGTTTGCACGAGTGTATTCCAGCTCTCGCGGTATGCCAAGGGAGGAGATTCACTCAGGGAATTTCTTCGCGCGTGCTGTTCCATTTGCATTCGGCTTAATTACCGTCACCGCGTGTTGTTTCCGCGGAATCGAAGTACCACGTGGACGGCAGGAGTGCACGGAGGGCAGGTGGGACGTGTGCCGGGGAATAATGAAATTCGCAGGGAAAATCAGCGAGGCCGACGTTTCGAACGTGACGTGGTTAGTCCCATCATTTTATGCAAATAAAAGCGGAGAACGCTTGATTTCCCTGTGGTGTTCCGATGCTGCCGCCGCCACCGCCGCAGCTACCGTCACCATCGTCGTCGTCGTTGTCGTCGTCACCGTCGTCGTCGTCGTTGTCGTCGTCACCGTCGTCACCGTCATTGTCATTGTCGTCGTCGTCGTTGCCAGCATCGACGATGCCTGACGTCAAACCGGAGATACGGTTCCACCGGGTTTGCGGCTCTACGAGCTGTGGAAACGGATATAGACCATAGTCGGTACTAACCAGTTGCCCTTGATTCTCGAGAGATTCCCCGGGGGGACCTCGGCACGTGTCAGCGTGTTTACACCGCACTGCAGGATATGCGCTTTACACCGAGCGAGTGTGCATTCCGCATCGAGAACGCATCTCTATACGATCGTCATAATGACAGCGGCCGTCGGTGCGGCGCGGAAGCTGGCCTTAGTAGCCTCGACCTCTGGCTTTGACGTTCAAACAAGCGAAATGGCCTTTACCAAAATACCGTTTGACTCGCGGCGATAATGATATCAGTAATCTACGTGTACAAATCGATATCAGCTTTAATTAATCGAAGGTGATTAACAAGCTGTAGACACAATACATATTCCACATCCATGCGTTTACTTTCGACGCGTCAATAACTCGAATCTATGAATGTCTCGATGTCGCATCGGACAAACAATCGATGTCGAGCGTTAGACTTCGCGCTGATATTTTTTATCGGCGAACATTTATGCCGATTACTCGATTACCACCCGATTACATGTTTCCCTGTCAGAGGCTTGCGGGATTCGCGCAAGATCGACGGTTGGACTTTTGCACGGCGTATCTGCCTTCGGGACTTTGGCATTTATCGAAGCGTGAACTTGCCGATTGGCTCGTGCACAACTTCCTACAACTAATCCGGCGGATTGCACGCGAATCTCGTACTCACCCAGCGAGAGCAGAGCGACTTGAGCGCGATGAACATTGCGGATCGGCGGGCGCATCTCTTATCTGCATTCGAGTGCGCCTTCACGTCCGTATTCGCGTCCAGATAGACACTTGGAGTGAAACAGGTAAGAAACAACACCTGGCGTGACACCGACGCGCCGAAGACTACGCGGAAACTGACTCCTTTCGATGGTACACGGTCGGTAGTATCCTCGTCACCGCGGAGCGGAACCGAGCGTACGTACGTACGTTGACTCTTGCTTTTGCTCGCCGATGCCGTGGTCGCCTTTCGCCGTGGTGGGAAGAAAGAAAGATAGCGCCCGTTGCTCACACGCTCACGAGCTGACCGAGCTCCTCAGACGAGCGAGAGTGTCGGGACGCATCGATACACTTTGAGATGTGAAAGATAATTCGTTGATCTAGACGCTCACCGAGAAAAGTAGTACGGGGAGCACTTTTACCATGATCTCCTCCTACAGCCTACTTTAATCAATAATGGCATTATTATAATCTCAAGTTTAGAGGAAAGTATCGTTGAATGGGTGTAATTATCTTCCGCGTGTTGCAGGTGTTCTGAGGGTACGCGTTATTGGATTTTCAATTTGTCTTCTTTGCAGGCAATTTGCAGAATTTGCCGCAATTATTTACAACTCGAGAATCGAAATTGTTCGTACGGGAGTAAAAGGTAAAAAGGGAACACGTGTAAGCTAACAAGTTCACCAGAATCTGGCACGAGCGATTTAAACAAGCAAGTAATTATAATGCTGAACACACGAGATTCAGCGTCGCCCTGTACTTTATCGGGAAGAAGCACGTAAGTGTCGTGCCAAGGAACCAAGTTCCCGTGCTATCTGTCGTAAAAGGACGCGGGATCGCGCAGCCATGTCTACGACCGTTTAAGATTCATTGCCTTCCGCGCGAAATATTAAGATAACGTTCGACGCACGGCGGAGAGCGCGGTAGCGGCGGCGACGGCGACCCGTCTCTTATTCACGTCTGACAATGAGCCCCGGTTCCTGAGCCATCAAGTTCGGTTTTATCGTTCGCGTTTAACTCTCGCGGGCACTAAGCGCGTTACCTCGTAAAGTGCATTGCGTGGATCGCAACGGGAAATTGCATAGCGCCGGTATAATTACGCGTAACTGTCTGCGTCTGATTAAGCTGATTACTTCCCGGGGGAACTTTTTAACCGGGATCGTAAATCACCCCGGCTTTCTATTAGGCCAACTGCAATTATTCGCGCGATTATCGACAGTGTTATGAAGCATCCTGATTCACGAGCTGCTGAATCAGCAGTGAATTAAGTGATCCGATGATTCTCTGCATCCTTGGAGGCTTCGAGTCTTACATCCAGATCTCGGTCGCGCTTATCGAGCAGGAAAGGAACACGAGTTTGGGAACGGGTGTCTAAGAGCGCAGTTTACGAGGGAGGTAAGAGCCGCGCTCTGAATGCAACAATTAGACTTCCGTTCGTGTGGAACGGAATCCCATTCTTTCGCGCCAGATCATTAAAATCCCGAGCGAGAGATGGCTCGTCGTAAATGACTGTTCCGCGAATGCATTGTAATCGACAGTGGCTTGCTATCGGCATGTAACGACGGCGGAAAGAATGATGAAAATTAATCGGGGATGAAATGGGGAAATATGTGACGTGGCAGGAAAAACGGCTCGTTCGAGACGGATAACAGTTCCGCGGTCGTGGACTGCGACTGACAATTACTGCCGCGGCTGCTGATGCGGTCGTTATCGGCGCTATTTTTTCAGGCGCGGCGCCCGGTCAAATTAAACAAAAATTTCCATTCGTAACGAAAGCGCAAAAATCGCAGGGAATGGTCGACAGGCGCGGTCGCTTGCCCCACGACCGACAGAATTAATCGTCCCCACCGGAAGAGCCCCGTTACGATGTAGCCGACGCTCACGAACGCGGAAATTGTCCTGCTTGCGCATAACGAGCACACGCGCCCGAACAATTAAGACGACCTTACGTAATCCGTCGGAATTTTGGTAATCTCCGTTTTACGTACCGTGAAAGTTATGTCGTACATCTACGTAAGAAAGCAATCTAAAACACGGAAAACGAACGGCGGTCTCGGGGATCTGCACCGTGTCGCGTTTCCATGTCCCATAAATAACCGCGAAATTCCATCTGTCATCCCATCCGCGTTATAAGAAAACGCATGAGTTTATGCGCAAACATCCGCGTTCATCTTCAGCGGCTAACGCGTCGAGGATTAATTACAGCCCGGCCGCGCTAAAACGTTGATTCCATAAAGCGGAGGGGCGAGAGAAACGAGAGGAAGAGACCGTCTGGCGGACGGGTTTTTTCAGGGACGATAATTGTACGCCATTAGGTAAACGCCCTGTTCCCCGCCTCGCTCTCCTCGCCAGTGTACGCACAATAACACGAGCGACGTCGGCGATGTGGAGCTGCGCGACGGCGCAGCATGGTCCTCGTCGTCGTCGTCGTCGTGAAAACGCGAGGGAGAAGAGAGGTACCTAGTTCAACCGTGCGATATCAGGTCTCATTGTTTCGCGACTTCGAGCTCTTTGTCTCTTCCGTTTCGAAACGCCACCCGACTAGGGCGGCCGGAGAAGGACGGAGAAAGCGTACGCGGCTACAACACGGTCTCGTGTCTCCACGACGACACTTGGAACTTGTCGGTTACCAGTTGAGGCGACCTAGTCGCCTCTGCAAAAGGGCATGAATGCAACGGCGCGCACCACCGGACCTTGCGTCACGAAATGCATCTGGCATTTACATGCCGTCACGCTTAATCCATTATCACGCTGCATACCCTTCTGATGCAGTTCCAAGCACACACATTTATTAACAATCTTGCAATACGTAATAACACTTTTAAAGCGACACATTTCAAGTCAATGTTTAAAACGGCCTTCCTTTTCGAAATACGTCAGTCTAAAGAGAACCGATGTTAACGCTCTGAAATGAATCCTTGAATACTGGCGCTTACATATTATTCAGGATACTCTCTTGTAACATAGTATAAAATATGATAATACTACTTGAAATGAGGCATAAGCACATGTGCTGCCTACAAACTAAGGAAAAGCATACAATGAAAACAAGTCCACATGCAAATGACTAGACATTTGCGTTAAAACACTGGTAGTTAGCGTATTACAACGCATGAAGCGTTCTTTAGGGAAAGCGTCGAAACCGCGATGTGAACTTCGCGTAGAATACAGTTTGCAAGTAGTACGTTCGAAGGTAAGAAAGGTAAGCCTGGGTAGATCTTCGCAACAACTTGGTTAATCTTGTCCGGAATTCGATGACCGGTGGACGAGGCGTACATCTCGGCGAAACCTCGATGACCTTTAAGAACCCTTAAGCTATTTTTGTACGTTGTTCTCACGGCTTTGTGCGACTGTTGCACGACTGTTACACTTCACTTTCATTATCGTGATACAATGCATCTCCGCGCGGCGGAGAACGCGAGATCGGAACGGCACGCGCTCGCAGTTGCTTACGTCAGGTCGCTTTTGTTCCGAGGACGGCTTCCCACGTAAGTAACCCAGGCGAGGTTGCATCAAATTTTAACCTCCGTCGTGCTCTGCCGCTTCGTCGTCGTCTCCGGCGTTTCCTCCTCGCGGAGAGACCTACGCGAGGAAAACATTTTACCGACTTTCTCCTCGTAAAAGACACGACATCGCATATTAAAGTCCCTCCCCGCTTAATATCTCGCGCATTAATTTTGGTCCGCGTCTCGCGTATATTCTCTTATTATATTCTCTTATTCTCGATGGAAACTCAACGCCAGTCTGGACGCAGTATTTCATTGCTTTCTTCGAGCATTAGACAAGAGTACTTTTGTACAGATAGAACGTAATTCATGATCAATCTACCGTGTGCTATATTGCACCTTTATTGTGCTTGAAGAATGCTTTCTTTCCCTGCCTTTCAATCTCTATCGCCGCTGTGTAATTTCCGAGATTGTTCCGCTTGTATAACATGCCTTTTACGTGTTACACGATGTATAATATATGTTTTATACGATATAATCATATTTAAATCATATGCTCGCCACAATCCTGCTAAATTGAACCGCGAACTTTGAGCTTTTTCACGATCACTATGAATGTCATGATTATATAACGTTGCCAACTCGTGTGAAAGCCGACCTGAGCAACCTCAAGTCATGTGTGCGGATACGTGTCACTTGGAGCGGCGCGAAGTTCAAGGCCAGATTAAGATACAAGCTAGACGATTGCCCGAGGCACCGGGACAAATCTGATCATTACTCTTATCGTTGTTCCAGGATCATTCTCGCTCGACTGCAGCATAATTCTAACGTATTCTTCAGGTTCCTTTTACTTTCACACTGACATAATTTGAATGCTTGACATAACGTGAATTGTTCTGACCTCAGAGGATTTTAGAGAATGCCTCGGGAATGAGTTTTGTCGTGAATACGTGCATTTTACATTTTAGAAAAACATACAATGATATAATGACATATAATGATATTTGATATGTTTTATGTAAAAATATAGTCATTAATAATATAATATTATTGAGAATTATTGATAATTATAATATTATTGAGGATTATTTAAAATTAAGCCTCTGAACGCGTTTTCTCTGTGCTGCGTTTGCGTCTGCGAGCTGCGTCTGGCGTCTGGCGTTGCGGCCTATGTAGACGGGCCTTTAAACATCGTACGCACGGCGAAATGCCATCAGCGTCTCCCATTCATCGCGACGTTCCTCCGATATGAACTCGGGCGTTACAAAACGATCGTTTAGACTTCCTGCATACTCCATGCATACGATACTTTCACGCGCGGCAGCAGCGACGACAGGTCTGATTACATTTGACGCGATTCAAATCATAACTTCTCACGTTTTCTCCTTTTTGCGAATTGCATCTGCGGGATCCCGTAGATTTATCGCTTCGGTTTATCGTTCTGCGTCTATCGCTGCGATAAAGCTGCGTTTAAAGATTCGATATGTAACACTATTCAAGGCTTATCATATCGAGAAAGATATCTCTTATATTAGAAAGAGTATAATTTGTATTTATAACATCTGTACACTAATTAAAGTTGTTTTCTATCAAGATTTGTAAAGTTATCTCTATGCTCGCGTGGATGAAGCCATTTTAGAAAGCCATTTAAAAAAAAATTTGTATATATGCGTTAAAGTCTTCTTCTGTAATATCTCATATTTTCTAAAATACGAAATTATCAAAAATCCTAAAATCTAATTTTCATTACACATTCGCTATACATTGTTTTCACATATGACGCGGGTGCTTTCGCGGGCTTCCGAGTTCCTATTGCTTTTGGTTTCAAGGCCAGGATGAGTTCAATACGCATCCATCACGTAATCAGCCACCGAATCTATCACTTTCTATTTGAAAAGTTTGACGGATCGCGTGGATATCCTGAATGGTATATTATACCTTTTGATACGTTCTTACGAGACGGACTCCTGTCGCTCGAGACAAAAGAATCCCGCTTTCGAAATAGAAAACGTGTCTATCGACTTCAGTAGCAGACCGGATGCGATCCGTTCGGCCAACGACAGGAAAGACAGCGTCAGTCCGCATTTTTATCGAATTTCCTCTTTGAGCGGACGGGACTTTAATTGAATTCATGCTAATTCGCACTTTGGAATTTTCTGCGCGAGATTACGATCGGCACTTTCACGCGAGACTCCTTTTTCACGCGAGACTCCTTTTTCACGCGGTAACGATGCACTCTTTATTTTTCCAGCGGGACTCGCTTTCCATCTTTTCGTAATAAAAAGAACTCGCACGAAACTCGTCGTGAGTATTTTCAGCGGCACAGCGTGCTTCACGACCGAGAAAAATTCGCGAAACGTCGAGTTATACGCGCGGAGTTTCCCAAAACGGTGTGTACCGCACCTACCCGAGGAATATTTAGAGGCGACCTTTGCCAGCTCGTGAGAGAGAACATTTATAGTATGCAAATTATACGAATAATAAATAACTTCCGCCGCTGGCGCGCATCTTTCCGGTACGTTCCTCTGTACATTCATCAACCCGAGAACAAATTCTGCGCCATTTCAATCGGTATTGCCGGCTAAATATCATTTGATACCGCATGTTTGTTCGATTGAGCGATTGTACCTTAGTTTCATTTATCTGTTTACTTCACTTTTGCCGTGTTTGATGATCAATATTACGCGTTCGTTGCGAACATCACAGTGAGATACGTGGAGCGCATTGAACGAGGTACAAACAGATTGCATCTCCCGCTCGTACGTTAAATTGATCATTTATTACGTTTCCTCGCGAAAAACAATTATTATTTCACGTGTCCTGAAACGGTGTCTTTGCTAGAATTTTTATTTCGACCGTTCTGCCATTTTAATTAATATAAACTATTAATTGGTTATATCTGAAAACTCTAAATCGATAGATGAAATTGAAGATCATAATGACGTAATTGTATATTCATAAATAGAATCTCTCCTAAAATCTTGTATTACGTGCACAAAATTACATCGATGAGCTTGTTTCGTATAATATATTCGTAATTTGAGGCATGCGAATTTTTGGTCGTTGCATATACCATATTACGGATTAAATCGGCCAACGCCGAGTTAGAGACGAGTTTATCGGAATATAATTAATGCGCTTTACTTGACGTTCGTCGCGTTCGACGCGCGAATCTGCCCCTGTCCGTCATTCCCACGGCGTGGAGATAGAATCGCTGTTTATTAATTTATTTCTCTTTTCATGTGAGACTTGCCTTTAGGGTAGTGGTCGATATGGACGTGTTATCGTCGGCCATGGCAATATCCAGCTATACCGAATTAAATTCGCGCCGCACGTGCACCGCTTCGGTTGGACGGCCATTAGCCATCAGTGAATTATCCGGTAGCGACGGTCGGATTTTCTCGCGACGACGCCATCGCCCATGCTCTGCTAAATGTTCGCTCGCAAATCTTCCTGAAATTTACATGAATTCTGCTGGGAACGAAGCGCGCACTAACGTTATAATCACCGATGCGTCGAATCTCGTCGGCTTCTATCGAAAGACCGCACCCAGCCGTCTCGTGATGCTGTTCTCGTTGTCATGCGCGTTCGGCATTCAAAAGCCAATCTTATTTAGGGAAATTTGTACTATTATGCAATTTGTGATGGACATGCAGATTAAATTATTAGTAGAGGATATTACTGTGACTCGCATACTTCCAATTATTTTAATAAAAGGGTTTTAGTATTTTTCATATTTATCTCCGATGCTCGAGTGTTTCTCACCGAGAAAATGCAAAGAAGAGATTGACGAATCACGATTTTTATCGAATGAAATGTTTGACGATGATTCTGCTTTCGGACGTCGAAATGCGCGCGCGTGTACGCACGTACATATACACGTATAGCATTGCGGTCAAAGTAATACTGACCCACAAAATGTTGGCGAAAAAGGCACGCGCAAAGATGGTAGAAAGTCCATTCCCAAAGTGTTTATTCCGGTCAGGCTCATCTCCATCTCCGGTTCGCATCTACATCGGCGAACCTGGCAAAATGACGGGAAACTAGAGCGAGTGAAAAGGTCTTAATTATACGTACCGAGGAGACCCTTTCACGATAACCACGCACACAATTTCCGCGCTTCATGCGATTTTCTCGCGGGTGGAATTTTAATCGCGCCGCCCGACACTGTTCGCGATTAACGTCGCCGTCAATTCGCGCGAGACATTTGTCATACGATCCATGCCACGAGAAAGTATTCACTTTCGTCCGTTTCCGCAACTAGATCGGTTGCAAGTCAATGTTATATGCATCGCGTACACGTATCAGTCACACCTTTCTTAAATTGCACGCGAAAATTTGCTAAACTCTGCTAACGTTTCCGTTACTGAACATCGGATTAATCATAGCTTTCCGAATAATACATAGAACGACATATAGCTAAAAAATTATAAACGTATTTTTCTCTGTTTCTCTAATTTACTCTTTCTTTCTGACGGGAACGCTTAATTGATCAAGAATGATATGCGGTGCACGTTCGCGACAAGAATCTATCTTATATAGCGGAACTGCAGAGAAACTCATTCCGCGGAATTATATTCATTTAGAGACGTATTTTAAAATACGAACGCGTTTCTTTCCAGCGTATTATTCCTGACATTTACCCTCTCGAGAGATATTTCGTTCTACCCCCGGGCCGCCGGCGCTCAGTCGTTCCGAGGTCGATGTAGTCGGAAATTTCGTTTCCTCTTTTTCCAACCAGCGCGAGGCGAATCCGCTTATGACGCTTCTTAGGATTAAGCGCGGTACCTTCGATGTTCTATAACGGACGAGCACACCGTAAATCGCTTGATCAAAATTTCAACGACGCCGACGACGTGCAGGTGCTACGTCTGTTCTATTTATTAATTTCCCTTGAGGTCGCTTTATTAGCTTTAATACTGTAGTTTTCGTACATGTACATTTATTATCGATCCTGATTTTAATTTTAGGAAGCGAAATGACAAACGGAACAGAACGGAACGCATTCAGCGATTTATACAGCATATAATATAATAGCATGATTGTACGTGTTATAAAAATCTTTACGTCGAGATCGAGGAAAATCACTAACGCCATTTACTTATCTTTCGAGAGATAGAAGAACAGAGAAATACAATATCCACCGCACATGTACTATACAACTAGTAATAATTCTCTTTTGTGGCAAAAGTTGCAATGGTGTCATTCGCGTATGCATACTATACAGACGCGTCGGGGAAGAAAAACGCGACTCGATCGGTGCTGGACGTTTTATCGTCGAATTTGGGTCGCGTCTGCACGAGAGAGTACGCGAGCTGGACAAGCGCGCGTGACAGCGCACTTTCGGAACGCGTACCATTGAGATCTGGTTAATTGGCAGTCGAATCGATTCGGTGACAAAAGCTTTCCAAGTCGCCGACGGTGCCGAATGGGGAGCAAGCAGTGGCATCTGACCCTTGCAGCCAGCCAGCCGGTATTTTGTCAACGTTCAAACAGGCTCCGCCAATTTTGACGGGCCAATTTTCACGGCGTGCACCGCGCTCAAGCCGCGCTCGCGAGCGCATTATGTCGAGCAACGGTGTTTTGTCATCGCCGAACCAGCATGGACAATCATTGTCCACTCCTATCCCGTGCTGGCAGCGGCCCGAATCTACCATCACTGATGGACAACCGCGAAACGTAATAACGAGACGGCGAACGGACGTGTTCTATGCGCGAGAGGGTGCTTCCCTTCCATCTGTTGTCATCCTCATTCCCTCCGTCCTTTATTCGGGCTACTCTATCACGTACGCGCGTTGGTGGTGAGGCTGTCGGTTATTCACTTGAGAATGTCGCTTAATCAGGTGTCCCGATGAACCTGAGCACATAGTAAAGCCCAAAAGGATGAAAAGAGGGAGCAAACGCGTTCAATTATTTTCACTCATTTTCACTCTTGGCTAGCGTGATTCCACTCCATCAGCGTGCTGCATGCTCGTCTCTCTCGAAAAAAAATTTAATCTCGGTCGAGTTCGCCATTCTGAGGATTAAGAGATCCCCGATATCCGAAAAAAAATTTGAAAATCCCGCGAGCTCTTCGGGTGTCACGCTTGGCTTGGCGTGGTCTATTCGCGAAACGCGACGTGTGATGTGTATGCACGATTTCGCTGAAGCATTCGCGCGTGAAACAGCGCGCGCGGCTTTCAGGTGGCCGCGTTTACACACGTGTAAAAGATTCTCGCGACGCGGAAAGGGGGGTGAGTGAAAGAGCGAGGGAGGAAGAGGACGAGCGGAGGTGATGCATGTATCTACCTCTGTAATTGAGTGTCGGCGCGCTCTCAGCCTCGGCCAGTGAGAGTAACCGCGGAATAAAAAGGGCGGAACGCGTCATCTCCGGCAGATAAATGTAATTAAAAGTTACGCTATGAACCCGCTTTTGCGACAGACCTTTCAGCGGTGCGATATTTCTCTTTTCTTTTATTTTACTCTTTTTTTTTTATGCTTTTCACTCTCTTTCTCTCCGCAATGCGAGAAGCGACAAGCTCGCGTGTAATAACAATAACCGAATCGGCCGAAGGTAGCGAGCATCGCCGAGATCATCATCGCGTTTCGCGAGAAATGCAATTGAAAGTTTTATTAGCCGAGCTGCTCGGCCGCCGCGCACACGGTACGTATGCGGCGTAGCTTCTTTTTTTCTCTTCTCATCGACAAATCGCGAGGAGCGCGCGTGTAATCATTCGACGGATAAACGCACCACGGACCGACGCGGTGGAGAATTGTTCATGCATATTGCCGTCCTCCCGCCCGTCGTCACCGCCGCTCTCTCTCCATCCGCCAAACAATTTTGCATAACATTTGTTTGGCCATCGCGCGCGTGTTTCTTCTACCGGTAACTGCGACGCGTCAACTAATTTGCTACGGCCGCCGTTGCCAAATGAAAGCCGTTTTGTTCATTGCGTTTCAATTCCAGCGCGTGTCTCGATGTGCGATTGCAGTGAGAGAGAACGGATCACGCTGGGAGATTTGAAATGACGTTGTTTTTTGCAATTCTGGTATTGTATATCTTGTTTTCACAAATGCACGCGCGAAGATGAACGTCATTACCATGCGTTATTACTCTCTTCTATACTTGAATATTTTTATTTAGGCTTCAATGGAAAATTCGTTTTAAACAGAAAATCGAATCAATCAATCAAACGATCAATCGAAATTCGAATAGATGAAACGTCAGTGTCTAATAAATACACTAATTATTGGGTTGTTCGGAAAGTTATTTCGTTTTTTCAAGGAAAAATGAAAGGCGGTTTTTTCATATTTAGAATAAATTTTATTCAGTGATGTATTGGCCATTTTGTTCCACTACCTTTCGCCATCTTTCTGGCAACTTTAAGATTCCACGCTCATAGAAGTCCTTCTCCTTATTGACAAAACATTGAAGCAAGTGATTTTTGACGCCTTCATTTGAATCGAAGTTTACATTGTTCAAAGAATTTTGTAGAGACCGGAACAAATGGTAATCGGATGGTGCCAGATCAGGAGAGTATGGTGGGTGTGGTAGCACATCCCATCCAAGCTGTAAAAGCTTCTGGCGAGTGACCAAACTTGTGTGTGGTCTGGCATTGTCGTGATGGAATACGACACCTTTCCTATTCGCCAATTCTGGTCGCTTCTGCTTGATGGCAGCATCCAATTCATCCAGCTGACGATAATACACTTTCGAATCAATCGTCTGGTTGCTTGGTAGTAGCTCGAAAAATACGATTCCCCTTCAATCCCACCATACAGAAAGCATGATCTTCTTTTGATGAATATCTGCCTTGGATGTCTATTGAGCAGGTTCATCTTGCCTGGACCATGATAGTTTTCGCTTAACATTGTTGTAAACAATCAATTTTTCATCTCCAGTTATGATTCGCTTCAAAAATGGTTTATTTTCTTCACGTTTCAACGATGAATCGCAGATGGTAATGCGTCGAATCAAGTCAATTTCCTTTAAATTGTGTGGAACCCAAATATCGAGCTTTGAAACGAATCCAAGGCGTTTCAAATGATCGTAAACGGTCGAATTCGATAAATTTAACTTTTCAGCAATTTCGCGTGTTGTTATGCGACGGTTTGCATCCACCAGAGCCTTTATTTTCTCGTCATCAGCTTTAATTGGCCGACCTGAACGTGGTGCATCTTTCAAATCGAAATTTCCAGTACGAAATTTCGAAAACCAATTCTGACACTGACGTTCACTCAATACATCTTCTT
Organism: Ooceraea biroi; assembly: GCF_003672135.1. Lineage (NCBI taxonomy): Eukaryota > Metazoa > Arthropoda > Insecta > Hymenoptera > Formicidae > Ooceraea > Ooceraea biroi. The sequence goes on from NC_039511.1 coordinate 5,205,298, forward strand.
CGTACACGGCACACAATTTTTTTCTCGCTTGCACTGCATTTTTACCCTTTCGGTAGTAAAAAAGCAAAATATTACGAAAATGCTCACTTTGATTTTCCATGTTTGATGTGATGCCAAAAAACAATTACTTGACAGATCGCAACACAATAAGATACTAAATGACGTCTGAAATGTCAGTTGTCAAAATATAAAACAAATTTGCCGTTTAGAGTAAGGTTAAGTATCGAGGAACGCGACTAACGACATCTCTTTGTGAAAAACGAAATTACTTTCCGAACAACCCAATATTTTGTTCGACTAGTGGTTGACGCGACTTTATCCAGTACCTTATTTCTCGTTGCATCTACTTATTTTGATGGTGAGACGCTATTTGAATATCGCGTGCAATTGGACTCTCGCGTTGCTTATCGAGGCGAGTCGCGAGGGCAAGATAATTTCGCAGCGTAGAAATTGGAGTCACCACGATAACTTACTCCAAGACACAATTTCAGCGTCGCGACGCCTCTAGAATGGAGATCGTAATTTCGTCGTTCGCGAGCGAGCGAGTGAGCGAGCGGAGCGGCAAGGGATCCGCGCGACGCAAAATGCAAACGAAATCGCTCACCCCTCGCCCACGTTTTCGCTTACCCTTGCCTTTCATAGTCCGTCGCGACCACCGAGGCTATTTGCTCTCTCTCTTTCTCCTCCCCTCTCTCCCTCTTTCACTCTCTCTTTCTCTCGTTGGTAGCAGCAGAGCCGCGAGAGGCGCAATGTTTAACCCGTTTTGTCTCGCCGCGGCGATTCCGTGCCGGCAGCATTATTCAAATAGAGCGCGCGCGCAATTTTCGCGCGCGGCCACTCATTTTTTAATAACCGTGTCGCACGATGACGACGTGGTGCGCGTACTACCTCTTCTCTTCGTGGGCTCGGGGGTTGTTCTGGTTGACGCTGCAACCCGGGGCTCGGCTTTCGCGCACCTGGGGAGGTACGTACGTACCGTATGTACCATATTCCCGTTTCTATACCACGATGCATGCACCATCCGTCTGCTCTTTCGGCGTGCATACGAACGACCGTTTACATATACCAGCTCGCTCGCACGGACGTACCACCTCGATTCCATGAAACTTAAATTTCCTTCGAAACGGCCGCGCGAAGTTACGCGCGTTCGCCCGCGCGAGTGACGTTTCAGAAATTCCTATAAGGCAGATACCTCTCGCGCTCTCTCGCCTCCGTCCTGCCTCCGTCATCTCCCGCTTTTCCCTCCTGTCCCGTTGCTCCTCCTGCATCCCCGTTCTCGTCTACCTCCCGTGATACAAGGGACGGGGAAGGGGCGGAGGGGAGGGAGCTCACGTGAAACTCTTGCCCCGTGCCGGAATTACCGGCTCGCCGGCATAAACTCGCGTGCATATATCGAGTGACGTAAAACTCGACGAGAGGGTAGCGAGGGAACTCGAGAGGTACAGGAGAGAGGTAGTGAGTGGTGGTTCGGTCCTGAATTTGGCGTTTAAATCCCTCGTTCCTCCTGGTCGATGTCCGTCTGTCTCTCTTTCCCTCCATCTCTCTCTCTCTCTCGCTTTCTGCCCCCTCTTTTCTACCCTGCTGGTTCTCCACCCCTCTTCGCAGCAGCGCTCGGCGTCTCGCTTCTCGTTTCAGCTCTGGCACCACCAGCATCGCCGCGAAATGGCGGCCGTTCATTCTCGCCCGCAGAAGAGATAGCTCGGTATCGCGCGTGGAAAGAGAGAAATTCGAGGCATGGAGACGTAACGCGAACGCAGACGGACATTGTCTGCAAGCGAAAGAGAGAAGGAAAAATGATAGCAAAGGAGAAAGAGGAGCTCGAGATGAGTGGGAGCAGTGCGATATTGGAGTTTTGAAATCGATAGTCGGTGACACGCTTCCGATTTAATCAATGCAGCTCGCGCGACGAGCAAGCGACGGTGTGATATTGCTCGAAATTCTGCTAATTGATCAGAAGTTTGGTGCAACGACCATTTCGCTGCCCCCGCTTTGCCGTAACCGCTGTCGAAAACCGGAATCGATCAACCCTCGATTGTCTCTACAGGGTGTCCCGGGTTTTAACCGACAAACTGCGGGAGCATATTCTACTAGTGGAAATAAGAAAAAATTTTTATATCGAGTTTGCTTAGAAATGCTTTATTACAAAGTTATAAACCAATATTGAAAAGAAATATGAGATAAGTAACAACGGATTTTTTCACAAAAATAAAAATTATGTACGCAATGATTTAGTGACGCATTTCAAAATATTGTCCTTGCACATCGATACAAGCTAGACATCGACGTAGTACAGAATTTGTTACAGTACGACATTCCTGAAAATTTTGTTGCATCTCAGTAACTGAATTAGTAATTCGTTGCTTTAAATCTTCAAGCGAGATTACTTCTGTACTGTAAACTTTATTTTTTAAAGTTCCCCATAAATAAAAATCAAGAGGCGTTAAATCGGGCGATCTTGGAGGCCAGAAAACCGGTCCTCCTCGACCAATCCACCTATGAGCATAATGTTCATCTAACCAGTTTCTAACTTGTCTAGCATAGTGCGATGGACAACCGTCTAACTGTATCCAGCTGTTTTGGCGAAACTGCAATGGCACATTTTCCATCAAAATTGGTAACTCGTTTGATAGGAATCTTCGAAAAGATTCTCCGTTCAATCGGTCAGGTAAAAAGAACGGACCAATAAGCCGGTCATGAAGCATACCCATCCAAACATTACATCGAAATTCGTGTTGAAAGTTTCTTTGTCTGGTAGTATGTGGATTATTATGAGCCCATACACGAAATGAATATCAGTGTATTCCTCATTTGAAAACACTTTTGGCATTCTGATAGTAATTGCTAGTTGACACGACGATTGAAATCTAACAGCTACTGTTGTGAAAGTAACAATCATACTGAATCGTTTCAACATAGTGAACATGAATACATGTGAATACACGTAACATAAACATCTTCGACCTTCCAAATTCTACACTATGTTCCGTTGTTACTTATCTCATATTTCTTTTCAATATTGGTTTATAACTTTGTAATAAAGCATTTCTAAGCAAACTCGATATAAGAATTTTTTCTTATTTCCACTAGTAGAATATGCTCCCGCAGTTTGTCGGTTAAAACCCGGGACACCCTGTATATAACGTACAAACTGTTTCCTTTACCTGACGATGACAAAGTATGAGCATGAAGCGTTGCATGTCACGTTCGTAATAATCGGACATATTACAATATGACTTTGAGTTTACTTAATTATAGACAACACATCAGTGTTCTGTACAATATTTACACTGGTTTTGAATTAATTCTTCAACTGCGGATCAGTTCTCTTTAATAAGAGATAAAGAATTTGGCATTAACAAATAATATTTCAAGAAATAAGCTTAAGTAATAATTGAGGCTGTTAATTCGTAATCACACTCATGTAGAAATAATAAACCTCGGAGCGCCATTGCAACCGCCATGTGTTTTTATCCTGTCCGTAATTTTTCGAACGTGCCGTTTAATTCGCCGTAGATGAGGGGTTCAATTACGCAGATGGAATTTATGATCAACTCCGACTCGGCAATCATGTAATTCCTAGGTACGTAAATCCACAATCGCCTCGCGATTTTAACCGCACGCAGAACGCGATCTGCGTCGCTGGATTTCCCGTTTCTCTCCGAGTTTAAGTGAAATTCAATCGGCTCTTACGGATTGATCGTCGCAGGCGCAGATTTCGAAACCGACCGCGACCCAATAATTCGTTCTATCGTCCGGTAACGCGACACTTATTGCATCGCGGCGCAGGTTCACACGCTTTTAGGAGCGCTGCCGGAGAACGATGAATAAGGGGATTAAGGTTGCGCGAGTGGAAAAGCCACGTGACACGGCCGTAAGGCCGCCGTGACAAAATAGGGTTCATTTATCTTGCCTTGACTCCCGTCAGGCTCTCAAGGCGTGGTGCTTTGTTCATCTCATTACCCGTCTTGTATGAAGTTAATTTTTTAATTGCGCCTCGAGACGTAAATTAATCTTAAATAGACTCTGCCATTGAGAATACCGCACGTAAAGTTTCGCGATGTCATAGCGCTCGCGAAAGCTCGTCAGAAAGCTTGTGGTTGAGTTGAATGAATAATTTCTCGATTTATTTATTGCACACAATACAGCAAATGCGAAGGTATGGTCGGCATTTAACCTTATTTATGATTTGATTAGAGGGGCGCTTAATGTGCAAATTGTCATTGTCATTTAATATACAGTATCTCGAGTCAACGAGGAAATTGTTATTTAATATACAATATCTCGAGTCAAGGAGGAAATCATATTTGATAGATTTGAGAAGTGAAATCCAGCTTTCATATCTGGCTTTTAAACGACCGATTCAGCGCTGCGCAACGAGTACGATAGGGCAGGAATTAATAACGATATTTAGATCAAGGTGTCGTGAACGCGCGCATTAACTCGTGCCGTACCAACGATAATTTGATAGCATTCGTTTCCGCAAAACGTACGATACCGCGGCTTTAGTCTTACTGTTATAATCCCACATTGTCGACTCGCATCCGGCAGCGCGAAACGCCGTAATTTCCCGAAAGGCACGCGTGCGCCGGGATTAATCCCGCAATTTCTGGTTTTGTGTACACGGTTTCGTGAAATGCACGGCAAACAGAACACGGCGGCACCTGCCTCGTCTATCCATTGGTTACGGCGCTTTCTCCGCGGATGTATCTCGCCGTGGAATTCCGATTGGGTCTCTATCGTCACGAACACATCTCCGCGTACGAAATTCTACTTTCGCTTAGCCACGTGCGTCCTCCATTTCCACGCGAGGCTTTATCGCGCGGTCAGATTGAGACGAATTCGCGCGAGCGAGCGTGCCGATAAACAGGCGCGGATATTTTATTCGTGGATCGAGAAACATCGATTGTCGATCCTATGCACCGTTGCAGAGATCCTTTTTATTAGAAACGATTCATCGCGCGAACGTATACGCTATAATCATCCCAAGAACAAGACTCGTTAATAAGACCGCTTCGTGCAAATTGCGTGTTGCTCGACGTTTCGTAAAGATGAGATTTCGCCCACGCTGATCCGTACGCCGAGTGCACTTTTCTCTCGTTAGTTCAGTTATCCTTTAACTGTTTACGTGTTCCCGTAACATAAGCTGCAACGGCAGGATAATGAAGGTACCGTTGCAGCTTCAGTGCACGCGTCGCTGATCGTCCGGATAACGCGCGCCGATAATGGTGGATAGAAGCGTCGCGAAGAACGGCATAATGAAATGTAGCGCTGGTGGGGGTACACTCGAATAATTGATTTCAATTTAATGCGTCGCATTAACGGAATTGTAAATTTCGGCTTTGTGAAGCGGGCGACGCCGAGGTAAAGGGTTAAACTCGTAATTAGCGGATGGCAAAGCCGCGGATTATCGGACGGACACTCGATACTCAACGATATGAAAGCGCCGCGGCCGTGCATACAATAATATATCGCGCACAATAGGCTCTCGTGCATTCCTTTTCACTAAATTATCGTCCTCTGAATACGTATCGGATGGAATTCTCGGCGCTGCTTCAAACGGCGATCCTTGAAAGCGCGGTGCCACGCGAGATTGAAATTGCAGCAGATTTTGACGAGAGCCGCGATAGTAACGCGCGATAACGTTTTTACACGCTTTCAGAGAGCGAGCTCGATTTGCCAGCGGTGGAATTTATGTACGCGAGTGCGATCGCGTAACGGCAGTTTCACGCTCGCCTCTCGTCATAGACAGATCGGTATGGGCAGGCGAAAACGCGTAAGCACGCCCGATGACGATCGATTTTTCGGAAACCCACGCGCTGCCATTAGAACAGAACGGGAAAGGCGCGAGCAAGAGGGCCAATCAAACCGTCATTTGTAATCAATTAAAAGCCAATAAAGCTGGTGCTGATTGGACGACAGTCGCGGGCGTACGCCGGGAAAATGGGAACAATAATAGCGGATCATTAACAGCGGTACTTATACGGTTTATTTCTATGGGAACATGTCATCGCCGCACTGCGCCGTGCCGTACCACCGGCCCTCGGTTAGTTCGTTGAATTTTGCCGGGTGTTTCCAACGCAGCGCAAACTGCGACGTCGGTTGCACCCTCGACGTCGGATTAACCCCGCGCTATTTCCTAATTTCGCGTCATGCCGTTCGTGTAACGACGCCGCGCGCGTTTATGCGCTCGCTCGACTTGCCGAGGATCAGGCGTGAGAGGCGTCGCGACGATGCGCGCCGAGCGACGCTTGTTTCCCCATGAAAATTATGGGGCATAAATTGGCCCGGGGCCACTCCACCCGTTCCCGTTCGAAGGTAGAGAATCTGCCGAGACGACGACTCTCTTCCTGTTTAGGTTTAATACGCGGGTAGTAAAGTCGGAACGATCACTCCGCCGTTCCTTCGAAAGCCCGACTTCTCGTCTCGCATCTGAACTAGATTTCTCGATTTTACGCAATGAATTCGTATTTTGAATTATTTTATAGTATTGGGTATGTTCTTTTAGTTGCAAGTCCAAATACGAATATGCGCCAGAATTTCCTTGTTTAATTTAATACACGCGAGCAACGTCCGAATGATAGCAGCATCTCCTCTCTTTTGGAAAGCGTCTCTCTGTTTCCTTCGCATCATTTTGCGCGCCTTAATCTGGGCTTGGAATTACTTAAAAATATGTGATCGTAAAAATTAAGACGATGTTATCGCGCGGCAACGGCAAATAAACGCGAGGCAGGTTGCTCAGAATAGGCTAGGAGGCTAGGAGGAAAGCTGGCAGACGGTTTGGCGCGTGAAATTGCTTGCCTCAACTGGGCTCCTTTCCCGGGCGTCTACAATATCACGATTCGTGTAACCGTGCACTTCGCTCTCGCTTCTCGTCACAACACACAGCAGGAAACACCGTGTATCCCAACGAGGGCCACAAGTGGGTGTAAATGTTCACCATTCAGTATAGCGAGTCTTAAACTCGCCGTACGCGCGACAAGGCCGTCCACATTCGCCTTTTTTCACTAATTCATACCTTTTCGCTTATCCTCAATTACGTCACTAGTGGTATTACACAGGAATCTCAATGTATCAACTTCACGTACTCGTACGCGTAAAATAAATAGGAAACTAAGCTTTCAGAAACGCGAGAAGTGTCGATTCTCTCGGCGCTTATCAGGAAACATAAAGTTGAAGCGTCTGATTATCAGTTCGAGGAGCAATGCGTGCGCGAACCTGCAAGTATAGGTGCATCAAATTCGACGGCGCCGTTAGTCATTCCGCAGTGTGTCACGGGAAATGATGGGACGCCCAAAAACGATAGGATCTCATCTCGGTCTGGATAAAAGGGGTAGAGAGTGGGAGTTGGGGAATAAAACGCAACAACTACGTTTACGCGCGGGTGCATGCCGCACACTACGCGGAGCAGAAAGAGGAGAAAGAGTGGGAGAAGAACGACACGGCGGCGGTGGTGGAAATGGACGGTTGGTTTGACATGGGGCTCCATATAATCAAACCAGCTCCCGTATTTATGGTCGAGAGCCATCCACCGTACCTGGTGTGTACCCATTCCTCATTCCTGCGTCCTGCTCGACACAGGACTATTAAATTTGGAAACTCTATACCTCTGGCAGCACACACACACACATACACGTGTATACGACCGTGTGTCATGCTCGCTCGCTCGCGCTGACACTCCGCGCGGCTCAAATCTACTGCGTTTTATAAGCGCATCAAAGTTAATGGTGGAGGCGCTCCCTCTGCAATTCCGCGCCGAGCGCATCCCCCTCATGATTCTCCTTGCACGGGGATTCGCGCATGCACGCGCGCGCGGAGGCGGCAGGCAGCTCCCCTCGACACATTGGGGTTGCAGGTGCCAAGATCATATTTTTGTTTACAATCCCCGGCGAATCTGTACCTCGAACGACGTGGAATATGGCAGCCGCGGCGGCGAAATTTCGCGGTAACGACACGTCGCACCTCTAGGCCATCCGACGTATAAACGCGACGCATAAAAGGTCGCACTATAATTCAACCAGCCCCTCTTCCGCCTGGGCATTACTGCTTAACGCGAGGGCAAAAGGGATGGCTGTATTAAAATCCACGAACGCGCTTTCGATCGACGTTTCGTCGAGGTTTCGTCGAGGCTTCGTCGACGTTCTTCCGCGGCGAGCAATTTCATTTGGGGGTCTTCCGCGATGATGATGTTCTTTCGATCTTTTTTTATGGGAGTTATCGCATTGTGTTGTCAGTCTTCATGCCGAATCAGCACGACTGAGTGTTCTGTCCTTGGTGGGTCGAGAGAAAAGCGCGACTTTGATTAATGGCGCGTTCGCGTGTCACTGCGAGCGTCAATTCTCTGGTGTTTCCTACATTGAATGAGGCTTCCGACGTTCGTCGTCAGGCTACTCGGCACGTAACATCGCGTTGAGATAATCTGCTAACACACGAATTGGCGGCCGTTACACGTTAGTTTGCCTCTAACGCCGACGGATTATCGCCGGTAACTCGACGCGATAACCCGTGTTTAGCGCGCATTTGCGCTATCCTGATGCGGCAGGGTTGTTGCATCACTTGTGCGTGCTTCCATGCGTGCCTGAAGGTGTGCGAGCGGTCATAATACCGGCGGCATCGTATCGCGTTTCAATCGCCATTCGTTCGAGTGCCATTGGCCGTACACGTATAACTGTGATGTAGTAAAAGTCAGCTAAAAGCTAAACTAAAAGAGGAAAACGAAATACCGCGAAAAGCGTGGCGGAAAAGCGGCCAGTTACGCGGAATTATGGACGGACACGCGCGATAGTCAGTTATGTTGTCTGGCGACATGTTCGTGACACGCGACGAGATCACGCACGTGACGACTCATTCCTTTCTATGATTCACGAATCGAAGGATCGATCGACGTGTTTGTAAAATTGATGTCGTGTCCGCGTCGTCGCTTCGCATAAACGATCGCGTTTAATACCTTCGGCACGTATCATTGTCAATACGATCAGCGTCGTTGAAAATCAATTAGCCAATACGCTTTGTCTGATACGTATCACGCGGTCAATTAAGCCTTTCAATAGTAGAATAGCCGAGTGGCCGATATATAACCCGACTAGAAATGTTGTCAGGTTTACCTAATATGTTATAAGGACCTGACGTGGTTGGCGTAAGGTAATCCTGAATAAGGTATACCTAAGAATATCCTCATCAGGTTCAAATATGTATGACCTTTTTAGGGTTAAAATAATAAGGAACATATTAGGACCTTCTTACGTTATGCCTGATATTTCAAAGTACAAATTTTGTTGAGGTTTACATTATTAGTACCTACTAAGGATCTTATTCCTTCATCCTGATATTTTTTTAAATTTAGAGGTAAAGGTTTCCCACATCTGGTCCTACATCGGACCATACGTAGTTTATCATATTATAATGTACGTTATATACTTAATGTAGAAAGAATAGTAATTTCTACTTAATTTGCGAGTATTAATTATTTTTATATCATATACATTTCAATGTATTCGATTATGGAACAATAAGAGACAAAAATCAACACAAGTGTGTGTGTATTCCGCCTCTGATTCACCAAGTGACCGATAGATGGCCAGGTCAGGCGTGACGTTCTCGCAAGAAACATTTGGTTAGCACCTTACAAATAACCATCTGGAAAACCGATCCGATACTCTTTTCTTTTCTTCTTTTGGACTCTTACTTAGAACATATACTAGTAGTATATGTTCTAAGGACTCTTACACTCACCGAAAATATCAAGTTTTAGTAATCTTTTAGACGACTTGGTGCTGTCTGGGTAGTAAAGATTTAATAATTCAACCCGATATAAACCTGATGAGGATATCCAGATAAGGACCTAACTATTGTGCTGCGTTACATGACTGATCAGGTCCTGATGAATTTACCTTATCAGGACCTGATAATAAAATAAGGTCAACCTGATCAGGACCACTGGATAAATTTCTAGTCGGGAAGAACGCGATTGTCTTGTCACGCGTGTTTAAACGTGAATATTTGGTCACATGTTTTGGTCGAAAGTAATACTCCGCAATTCGAAAATGCGGTACCTCGACTGTTTCGTTGAAAGAAAGTCGATTCGAAGTATCTAGATCAGGTCTCGAGATAGATGCAAGTGATGCAGGTACATTGTCGGGCGGATCGTGGAACGCTTTGCGTAAGAGCCTTTCTCGTGCTCTTCAGAAAGAAATTGCAACCTGCTTACTTTGTTAGCCGCGAGCGAACGGTGTATTAAAACGCATCGGAGCGTGGCTTTTCTCGGGAGTAACTGCGTATTTGTGCACAACGTTACACGGCCGGATGCACGGGACGGGAAAGCTCCGGCATGGCGGTAATACGCGGTTTGCAAAGATCAGCAACCAAACGAAAACACCAGGTTTTATACACCGGCGAGTTGCGGGCGTAAAACCGCGCGCGTTGCCAAACATGGAATCCGCGCCATTCGCGCGGCCATCGATTAAAACGTGCGGTCATAATGCCCGCGCCGGGTTTTATTCGACTTTCAGCATAACGACGACGCGCCGCCGATTTGATTCCCGCTTTTGGCTGTGGCGAAGTATCATACCTATCCGCCCAGCGACTACGTACGCATGGGCGTACATACATTTACACACGCGTGTAAACGGCGCGCTTACTCCCGCGAATGGATACGTACGAGAGACGAACGTGCACGGGCAAACGACCCACGAGAATTCCGCGTTTTGCTCCGATTTTTATTATTCACCTCGACTGACGTTCGTCACCGTTCACCATCTCGCTTCTCACCTCGCACCGTTCCCTCTGAACTCTGGAAAGAATCCCTTTTCTCGCTTCCGTTTCTCCCCGCTGAGCTTCCCTGCGTTCTCGCTATCGCTCCATCCGATTACATCTTTCATAATTTACTCGTAAGCAGAAAAATTGGATCTTGTCGTCTCCGTTCGCCAATCAACGTCACGTAAATTATAGCATTTTTTAGTTGCGGAAAATCGCTCTTGTTTCATATACTTTGCATTGTCGATTGATATTTCATTCGTGCAAATTTTGATATATTTTTATCTGTAAAAAGTTCTACATTGGCCTGTGAATTACGAAGCAGCGCACCAGAGCGTGCCTTAATTTTTATGTATCACGCTATTTTTCGCGGGACATCCCGGCGACACGGTGACGTGAAAGAGAGTACTCACCGTGATACGTGAGCATAAACCGTGGCCTCGTTGTTCTCATCTTTAATATCCTGCCACTTCCTCAAGTTTCACGTGTAACACCGTAAGACAGAGTAAATTCTACATATCCGAGAACATTAAACATGGGACATTTCTAACTAGAAACTAGATTATTACTTGAGTAATGTCAAGTAAAACCGGTCACCGGTGATCATTATGGCGGTTATAAATGTAATCCATAAACGAAAAATTCAGAAAGATGGAAAGATATTTATATAAAGAGAATTTGTAAATATAATTCCAATATACATATATATGCCATATCACTGAAAAAAACATGTACCTGCGCAGTTCAGCAGAACAATACTTTGACTATGAATGTGTTAAGACGTTTGCTACCACCGTGGTTGGCAAACTATACATGGATCATATTTTCTTAATTTTTGATATTGCTAAAATAGACTTTCTTTATGCAAAATAAATCTCACTCACGCCGTGTGTGACACGGGTTTGTTTCACGTGTGATCGGTGCATCACGCATATGTGATACGTGCTAATGAACGCGTAAGGAATACGTATTTTCCACTAGTGGAGCGTACCTTTATTGTCACCTAGATTCTGATAGAAACACGATGTACGCAAGCTAGCTGGATTGGCGATATATTTAAAAAGCTCCCTTATATAGAACGCGGCAAAAGTGCAGCTCGTTCAACGAAACGATAAACTGCGGACACTACGTTCCGCCACATCAAGTTTACAAAAATTCTCCTACATCGTCGAGACGTGCGGAATAAGCGAATAAGGGAGACAGTGGTCACACACCCTCTACGTGTCTCAGATTTCTTCTCTCATCCGACGTACGTTCTCCTTGCAGCCACGCGTAATGCGACCGCGTGCTATCAGTTTCCTCCCTTTTTATAGAGCGCGAGAGTCTGTTGCAGCGGAGGCACTCCTGGTGAATGTACACGCGCATCGAGAAAATAGGTGCATACGGCCCGTGGAAAGTGACGCCGCGCCGTTCCATTTACGAGGTGTGTCGTCGAGACACGCCGGCCGATCGAGAGTCGACCTGCACGAGCGACCGATTAAGTGAGTTTGTTGCACGAACGGGGACGACCGAGGAAGAGAGAGATAGATGGAGAGAAAAAATCGGCTATTCTTGTTTTAAGACACGACGAGCCTTCTACTAACATAAACGGTACTCTTTAAGAGAGTAACGTAAGAATACTGGATACAGTTGAATATCTCGCATAATGTCAATGTGAACAATTTAGTTGAGTCAATCGTGTAACGTCTATATGATGATAAAATTTTGATGAAAACATTGATAGAAATGGTTAAATGCAGGTCGAGACGATACAACGCTGAAAGGGAAAGTAGGAGAAATGTAGAAGATACGTGTGCATGATGCAGCAAGCAACTGAAATTTTTATTGCTTTTAGAGTTGTTTAAACTCTCAGACTCAATTATGGCAATGCGATGGAAAAAATATTGAGAAGTGGATGTACGAATAAGGATGGAAACAAAAAGAGAATAGAATAAAAAAGAAGAAAAAGGAAGTAAAGAGAGAAGGGTGCAGAAATGAGAGCAAATACGATTTGTCGATCAAGGCTAAATTTATTTACTATGCGAAGTGGGGTTTTCGTAAGAAGCAAATCGTAGAGAAAGCATAAAATGAAGCAAGCAAACGACAAGAGGTGGGAGAGGACCGAAGGCCAGAAAAGGAATATTGTGTCTTGGCCAAGAGTAAGCGGCTGTACCTTCTAAAACGAAGCGAAAAAGAATGAATAATGCAGCAGGCGACTGTAATTATTAGAAATCTATCGGCGGCGTATCTTAACTATCGTCGTAAAATAGCGGAAGGTCGATAGGAGTCTGTTAATGGAACGAGCTATACTCAAACATCATAGTTACTTAAATAGATCTCAACACTTAAATTACTTGAATTCTCGTTATCGATAGATTAATGCAAACGCTTCCTTTAAACAAACACACCATTCTCCAAGTGTTTCTAAGTAATTGTACACTTTCGAATCTTCTAAAAATGATAAATAATTGAGACAGGATGTTGAGCATGCAGCTGATCTTACTGATCCGAGGTTACTAATTATTTAAAACTATTGAAAGTTACACACATATAAAGTTACACACACTGAAAACGAGACACTAGAATAATCCTGCTATGGTAGATTACCGCCACGGATCGTTGCTCAAGAAAATGCCAATTTACGGTCGTTATACTTTCTCGTTAGGGCTCAACTTGGACCGGCTAGCAATACGGAGTGACAAGGAAGAGTACCGGTCGAACCCGAGATAGGAAAGTCACGTTTTGTTATATTTCGGGGTGAAAAGGGCGGAGAAAATGGAGCACGGGCGCATCGTCTACGTGACCTTAATTAATCTGCCCTCGTAGCCGCATGCCGTCAGCTCTCGTGCAAACGGAGCACGATGACGCGAGCGTAAACGTGTACACGCGCGCGCATATAGCTCGTGGGAAAAGAGCTTACTTCGCCATAGCGTAGGTTCGTAGGGTGCCCACCGCACTCACCCGCACTTAAGCCTACCGCACATGGTACTTGTTTTCTTGTTGGATTGCTTGCTTGGCGCTGTGATGGTTTGCTCGACTAAATTGCCGGCAGGCTGTCAGCAACACCGACCGTTCTTCGTGAGTCCTCTCGCTTATGCGCCTTCGTGAAAACCACCACAGCCTTTGCTCTCGATCTCGGAGCGATTTCGCGAACAAATCCGATTCCACGGCCTGCGAGAGATCCCACGCCGTTGATTCGCTAACGGGCACAAGCATATACCCTTCAAGTCGAGTAAAAAAGTCGGTTCCGGATCCAGAGAAGGAATCGAGCATCGCTGTGCTGAAATAAGTTTCTTTCTGTTCTGTTTACTCAAATTAAAAAACTTGCGATCGCCACGCATGTAAACTACGTGCAATAAATCGCGAGGATGTTTTCACTCGGAGAAAGATCAAACGATTTTCAATAGGGGGATGATTACGGGAACTAAAAGATTGTTTAATTTTGGGGGTAATTAGGGAGAATTAGGAATCGAAGATGGAAATGAACAATTAAACGCCAAATGAAACGGATTACAGCTGCTGCATTGTAGATGCACGCTTTCGCAGGCACTAAATAAATTACGCTCGTAAGGATCTCAGCTTGCCAGCGCGGATGCGTATCCATTTACATCTGTCTACACCGCATAGCTGTGTATTTAACTTGAAATTTACTTATGCGCCATATGCTCCTCGGCGTATACGTCTAATCAGCGGTACTTCATCCCTGTGGTTGAACGAAGTTTGGCTCTCGAGGAAGATGCTAGACAACAGCCTTAAGGAACACGCCACTCGCAGCACCTCCGAGACCTAATTTAATCGCCACGGTATGAGCTGTCCGATCTCCGTGAGCTCCACGCTCCGCACGTCGATGTGAATGTAACTACGAGTAACTGTATCACTCCTTCCGCCTCTCACTCTCGGACGCGATCTAAGGTTTCCTAATTCGCCTTTCGATCTGTCAATGTGTCAAGCTTCGGATCCGCAAGATTCCTTCGAAATAGAATATATCGAAGTTGATAGCATTGTATTTTTGCCTTTTTACATTTTTTTCTCTATAATTTTATAGCTTTCCTAATAATCCTTGTTCTAAACAGAAGTTGTATGACACGTGCACACATATGCACGCATTTTTAGACTATCATAATTTGAAATCTCAGGTTAAGAATCTAGAATTGAAATACGTCGCTATATTTGTAGTCCAGAAGGGTGCGCCATGCTGCTAAATTGAGTTTAGGTGGCTCAGATTTCGTCGATGCCACCTGCCTCACGCCGCTCCGTCTGACCACTCGAGCCCGTTTCCGCTGATGTAACGCATGCCCTTTCGCGTCTCACTCTCGTTACCGCGAAAGCGCAAAAGTATTCGACCGCGTTACACGGCCGATCAAGTTCTTGCGCGCCGACACACCATCGCCGCTTGCGTAATTACCGGACACGATGCCGCTGTGGTTTACGAGCTCGTAAGTCATCATGTGCGAAAGTGAACGTACGTATATATTGGATCAGTGAAAAAGTTTGGTTTAGAACTTTGCATCAAATTTTACTGTATTGCATTCAGAGTAAACAAATTATTCATCGTTGTCTATGATTCAATATTATTGTCTATGATAGGCGTTACCAATATTGTTATCTGCGTTACACCTAAATTGATTTGAAAAATTAAAATTGAATCGAATTCTTTGATAGACTCAATATATACGTGCGTGCCGCACATTTCTGCAAAGTTCTCGACTCGGATGGCGCGCTCACCCATTCGTGCGAATTTATTCGTTCGTCTCTCGACGAATGATGGAAAACCGCGTGTTCCTACCGTTTTCCCCTCGAAGACGCGCGACGTACGTATGGTTATCCGTACCTCGTGCGTTCCACGTGCCAATTAAAAGTTTCTCTGATTCCGTTTGACGCGCCATCGGAGCGCGCCTCTTTAACTTCTCGCTTCCGCGCGGAGAGTTATCCGATGACACGACGAAACTTTTTCCTTGATACCGGAACACGGTGGATCCAATCGCAGGAATCTGCCTCCTCGTTTCCTCCCTCCTCATTCACCCTCTTGGATCCTAGAGCGGCGGAGGGGAAGCGAAACGAACTGGGATCGTTCCTCGGTCTCGCGTTCGAAATGCGCGATGACATAAGAGAGCGCTTGTAGCGCGCTTTGTTTTTTAGAGCGTGAAAGTACAAAAGATTAATTAATTGGCGTATCAATTGGGCTATTGCGAAAGGATGGCCGACGACGACCTTGCAATGATTTATTTCGCCGGCGAGCTATGACGCGATATATAATATCATCGCGTGATACAACTGCGACCGATCAGAAGCTGTGTAGCGTAGCGGAACGTACGTGGTATCACACTTTTGAAACTCTCTTTCGTCGTACGTGCCGATAGTCGCCACCCATCGGCTTGCTGCACCCTCCGCCTGTGCGATTAGTCTCGTAAATTTCAGCGTGCACCGCGGCCAAGTATCGCCGATACATTTTCGCGACAAGGAGATTTATATAACACGAATCATACTTGTTCTTTACAGGTGAACACCGATTGCCGACGATTATGTAAGAAATATTTCAAGAAAGACTTCGTGTATCAACTGCAGCGTTGCTCGCTTCATTTGCATTGCGACTGCCATAAATCAAAGCAAATGAAAAGGTTTGCAGTCTTTCGAAAACTCTCACTGAGTCAGGCACGAAGATGTAATCATCATCGAGATTTTAATGCTTAACAATTCGTGCGCTTCAATATTACGTATCAATGTCTTTGAGAACGATTCTTCTCATAGCTGCGATTACTCAATTATCTGAAATCTCATGGATATATTATTAGAAGAGTTTAATTGTGTACGTAGTTTTAACATTTTTGTATGTCGAGTTTTTTATACCTGTATTGATTGGATCAAAAGTCAAAAGCGGAGCTGACTAGCGTACTTATTATACTTATTACTTAGATACTCTGCACCAATTTTGAACATATATTAGCAAAGAGACGCTAATATCATATTCTAGGTAAGTACATAATCATAATTGTGAAAAAAAATTCGAAAAAACAGATTGCCCAGTTGGATACCTGAAGAAGATCCAGTATGCGCACTCGAATACTCAATTTCCCGGAACATTTTGCGTCGATCGCGCGTGTATAGTTCTATTTTTGCAAAAAAATATATCGTTTTAAGCCAGAACTGGTGAGTTTTATGAGAATCCCAGGTGGAAAAAAATTCGTCGAAAATCCGGTAGTTTCTAGCGTGCTTACCGTAGACATCGTACAGAAAAATCATGTTTTATCGGGCCCGCGCGCTATCCGCTGTTTGTTTATTCCTCTTTTTTCATTTCTGATAAAATGATACGGACGCCGATATACAGGCAGCATGTTTTTCGGAGCTGGCGAATGCGATACTCTCGTTTTCGCGGAAACATCGTCAAAACACCGGAGGGCGAGCGAACGGGAAAAGGCCACGAAGCGACGGGAGAGGGATGAGATAAACGGTTCGCTGGATTTACTAATTAAAAATGGAAATTAAAAGACTCGCCTGACGGAGTCCGTCGAGAGAGTCGGAACTGAAACGAAGCCGGCGAGCCGGGCCAACCCGGCCGCGAGTTACGAGAGCACCGCGCGTGGACATATATCCGTCCTGGTTTCGCGCGCGTTTGACCACGAAATTAAGTACGCGAGGAAGCACATCGTTATTTCGCGTTGACTGCACGCGAAGGGTGAGCCGCGATCCTCAAACAGAGACTGTTCACGTTCACGTTCTACGAGCGAGGATAGTAGAGTACAATATAAGGCCCGCTACACACTAGCGGTCCGCTCACGGTCCGATCAAATTTTTCTATTGTTATAATGGAGCGGAGCGAGACTTGAGCGTTACCCGTAATGTGAATACGTCCATTATAACCAATGGAAGAATATTTGATCGGACCGTGAGCGGACCGCTAGTGTGTACCGGGCCTGACTGGTGTATATATAGAGTTCCTCCGGAACGTGTATACGTTCTTCTCAACGCTATATACATATTTATGTTACTATAAATGCTCGGTTAAATTATTTATATCCGGCTTTACTCTGCGGTGCCGCGAGGAATCCTCGCGGTTCATCGGAGCTTTTGGGTATCTTAATCTCCTTGCGAGCGCTTTAATGGGCTGCTCGATGAAACTCCGGGGAGCACCGGGGAGTAGTTCGTGGGCCAAAAAGCCGTGATAGTACGTCGTTTTCAAAAATACCGAGAGATCTCCTTTGAAACCGGTAGCTTCACTGCGTGCATTCCGCGAAGCTGCACGAGGATTAGAATCGTTCGGCGATGTTCCATTTTTTAGTGCGCCGTTTATCCGACGCGTCCTTCTTTTTCCGTGGAAAACGCTTTCGTCCGAGCTTTTATAAATTTTTCCGGCGCTCTCTCCGGCCGAAGGGTGGTTTCGCGCAGCATACGTACGCCACATGGATGCACGCGCATCTGAAAAAGCGAGAAGCGAGCGATCGCGTAGCAACGGATGATCCGTTAAAACTGCTACATGACGAGCCATAATTCTGACTAATTAATAAATATGCATGGGATTTGCTGTACAGCACGATTTCGCGACGTGACGATACCGCTAGCCAGCTCTGTCTCTTCTCGTTCGTGGTTTCGCTCTCTATTTAGCGGCGTTTCCGCACCCCGCGGCTCCCTGGCAATCCCCCCGCGCATCACACCCCCGTCCGTCGTTGTCGCCTTGCGTCCCCACTGTCCCGTGTATTTGCTTCAGTTCATTGTTTATCCGTTAAATGTACGATAAACAGCGGATCTGGGCGAGCGCGACCGATAACGGCGGCTTCATTGCGGCCACGATTCATCGATTCCCACGTCCAGAGTTACGAAAATAAAGCCCTTTCTATGGCGTCAACGTCGAGTTCGCGCACTAATTTCGCTCGTCTGGGCACGATTAATCGATGAAAAATATCGAACGGTGTTCATTAACGCATTTACCGTCAAGCGCGAGATACTTGCAAAAGTTTGCATGATATTAAAGCTAGTTTTATAATTTATAACAATGAGATAATATTTTAATCAAAGTATTGGCTGTTGATATCAATAATCATATTGCTATCTTTCGGGCAATAGTTTGATCCCACGCCAATAAAATGACTCATTTTTTAAATTCACTTTAATATCATATGAACTTTTGCCAGTATCTATAATTGACTTTTCACACTTGATTATCAAGATTCGCTGATATTAAATAGTTATTATCTGCAAGATAATTGCCCGTTATAATATTGCTCACGCGACTGGACACATTTATTGCATGTTGATCACCGGTGACACGACACGGCCACGACGGTGAACGTGTTAATCATTCGGCACGTCGCGAAACGCCAGCCGAAACGCGTTGCTTGGAATACATTAAGGGGGGAAACCCGTCTGTAGGCCACAAAAATAGTCAAGTTTTACTTTTTTTTTCTTGGAAACTATGGAAGGTGAGTGATTTTAAACTTTATGTAAATAATAGTACATGTTTTATTTATAAGTATGAATTTTTATAGTTATATACGAATGGTCATATACAAGGTGTGCAACAGTTTGCATGCAACAGTTTCCGTTTCACGGCTCCCATAATATCTCAAGACTCAATGGACTGAAACAAAAAAAAAATAAGATAATTAATCTACAGGCTTGTCGTTATCGTGTGAACCAGCGAAATTATAAAATATTAACTTTTTCTATTTATTTTTAATGTAAAACTGTCGATATTTTCTGGTGATTTTACGATTATAAGTTTTGGTAATTATGCATTTTAGGGGAGTCAGCTCCGATGACCTTGACCTTGACATATATTATACAGGTGACCCTCCTGAGTGACCTTCAAAAGGTTTTAGCCATCGCTCGTTGTTCATTAAAAAGTTATTAACAAAAGAAGTTTAATAGTTTTCACTCCAAAGGTTTGTTATTTATTTTATGTGGATATCGCTCCCGCGAAGCGGGATGAAAACGAGCACTCAACTGTCGCCTACATTAACGAGCGTATGTGTCCGAGGCTTTATTCATTAAACAAATGATTTAATTTATACAAACATATAATTTATTAAACAGCGAGCAAAGCTGTTTTATACAATATAATGTGTATGCAGGGCAAAGCCCGTCCACCTACACTCCCGCCGAAAAAAATAGAAACGAACTGCAGGGGGACTAGGAACGAATGACATAGGGGTGTGGGATGGTATCGGCATCGTTTTCAGCCCGCTTCGCGGGAGGGCAGGGAGCAGGGGCTTCGCCCCCCCCCCCCGCCGGAGCCAGTGTAACAAATTTCACACAGATTTTGATCACTTGGTACACGGCACGGATCCCGACGGGGGGAGGGGCGAAGCCCCTCCCTCCCCGCCCTCCCGCGAAGCAGGCTGAAAACCGAGCGTATATGTCCAGGGCTCCAATTTCAGAAAATATAACCGGTAATTATAAACATAAGGACACATAAGTTTCGAAAATATAGTAGTTATTTTGAATATGAACGAACAAAATTTATTTAAAGCAGTGAATTATTAATATATAGAATAGTTTATTTATAAATACAGTAAGTATAAGGTATTCTTTATTTTAACCAAAACACAAAACAGGTGTATACAAATTATTTTCTGCTTTAATCGAGTTAATGTTAAGTTTAATTTTTGTTAATAACTTTTTAATGAACAACGAGCGACGGCTAAAACCTTTTGAAGGTCACTCAGGAGGGTACTGTTGACAACATATGTCAAGGTCAAGGTCATCGGAGCTGACTCCTCTAAAATGAATAATTACCTAATTTTTAAACAGCTTAAAATTATTGAAAAAGTCGTTTGTTTTTTCTATTTCCGCGGTTCACACGATAACGACAAGCCTGTAGATTAATTATCTTGTTTTTTTTTTTGTTTCAGTCCATTGAGTCTTGAGATATTGTGGGAGCCGTGAAACGGAAACTGTTGCATGCAAACTGTTGCACACCTTGTATATGACCATTCGTATATAACTATAAAAATTCATACTTATAAATAAAACATGTACTATTATTTACATAAAGTTTAAAATCACTCACCTTCCATAGTTTCCAAGAAAAAAAAAGTAAAAATTGACTATTTTTGTGGCCTACAGACGGGTTTCCCCCCTTAATACGATTCGTAATGTTGCCCATGAATCTCGATGTGGCGCGCATTCCCGAAACTTTTCTTCTATCGCGTGTGCGGTCGAAAATTTTTATTAAAAGCAGCAGCGAGCAGATTAAAATGTCCAGATCGCTTTAATACGCCAGCGGCGTAGGTGAAATAAATTATTTAAAATTAGAAAGCCCGCTGCCAGACAGGCAACGAATTATATTTTCTCGTATTTCTGGATTTTCGGGATAGTTTAGTGCCGGTACACCGACGATTGGCTGACGCTTCCTGCGATATCCCAGCACATATTCCGACTGAATATTTCGAGCATTCGATCGCGCTTTCTCTTTCGGTCTTTACCCCCTTTGTATTCTCCTCTGTCTCGTTTCATGCAACGAATTGTTCGGGAAACGCAAATCCGCTTTAGAAACTCGCGGCAATTATTAATATGCTCCATTAGATGTTATCTCCTCAACGAAAAAAAAAAATAAAAGCGACGAGCGCGCTACGTACGGTGCACTACGAAAGTACCGTTGCGACCAGAAAGTACCGCTGGCCACAGCGTTATAATGAACGCCATTTTGACGCGGATGCATTTCGTAATGTTTCTCGTCGTTAAAATGAGAATGTACCCTTCCAATACTTCAGCAGCCGCGCGGCACTGTAGATAATGCTTTACCGCGGATTAGCGACTATTAACACGCTGCGAGGGGATTGATGAATTGAACAATCTATCTTCACAATGAGTTGTTATTCTCCCGCTGATTAGAGAAAGAAGCGAGGAGTACGGACTATTCTGTAAGCTCGCTTTAGGCATCAATTAATGATGTTGGAATGAAACACTCTTGGTGCGCTGAACGAATCAAAGATTTAGAATGCAAGTTGTCTCAACCTTTCGATCGCTCTCTGTTCATCTTTCGACTGAAATGTGTGGTGTGTGACGTAACGGGCGAAAATGACGACTCGGTTCGCTGCGAATTCCTTCTCAAATAGACGTTTAGAATGCACCGTTGACGTAGACCGAGTTTAATGAAGCGAAGATGCGCGAAGAACGGAACGCGGATGTCAGCGTCGTGTACTGACAATTATCTCTCGTCCTAAAAAGGTACACATTCAAGGCGCGCAACGAAAATAGCGTAATGCACTGCGAAATCATCTTGTTCTCTGAGTAAATTGACAAACGCGAACGATGTTTCTCGAGGACTCCGGAAAGGATCGCGGAGGACCGCTTCGGGGAGGAAGCAGACGATTATGCATACGCGACGTTCTCTCATGCCTCCCCATTGCTTCGTGACTCCTGCGGTCGCTCCTGCAGCAGCTTCAGCTTCCGGAGCCAACGGCATTTATTCGCGTTACGTGTCGGCGAGTTAAACGCGCATTGCCGCAGTGTCGTCCCGCGCGACGAACCTGTGAGAGTATTTATTCGCATTAAGATTACATTAGGCGGATGGCATGGCAGAGAGAAAGAGAGAGAGTAGCCGCCTACATCTACCCTGACCGAAATCTCCTTGGAATTCCTCTCGCCATCCCGAGATGCGGCGGTGCCCCTAATTAACCGTCTGTCACCCCTCCGAGACGGCGCGACCTTATGACCCAAGACAGTCGGCTAACTTCCCGAGAAATCCTGCTGTCCTTCCGACAGCGAGTCCGTGTAACACTCCCGGTGGTTCGTGCTGCCTCTTGCTCGTTTCTTCCCCCTCGACAACAAGCCATTTACAGCAATCTCGGCGGAGAGAGCAGAGAGGCGCGTATTTGCGAGGATATCCGTTTCCGCGTGGCGCGAAACTCGACGATAGCGATTCGCCGGCACCCGCGGCGTCGTTGCTCCGGCAACTCGTTCCTCTTCCTTTTCTCCTCCACTACCTCGGTCCTCTTCGTTTCTTCCGGAGAGGAAAGAAAGGAATTCCTGCGATACACTTCTCGAACCCGGTGTTTATTCAGCGACAAAGGAGCCCGGGAACACGTAAGAATTCCTCGAAGCTGCAAAGGGCTATGATTTGTCTGTGAGCTGGCAGGCGTTGCCGCCAGTGGTTACTGCCATTTTTAACCAGACTGCAAAACGTGCGTTTTGCGGTAAATCTACCGATTAGCGAACCCACCTCCTATCACCTTGTTCTTGACATATATTATAGAGGTCACCCTTTTAAGTAACATTGTGCAAGTTTTAACCGTCGGTCGTTGTTTACTAAAAAGTTATTAACAAAAGAAGTTTAATGATTTTGCACGAATTTTCAGCTGTCTACGCGAACCAAGAACATAATATTGACATATATTACAAAGGTCACCTTCCCGAATAACTCGCACTAGGTTTTAGTCGTCGATCGTTGTTCATGAATAAGTTATTAACAAAAGAAAGTTTGCAAATATAGTAGTTATTTTGAATATTGAAAGATATAAAAGACGAATATGTATATGAACGAAGGAAGGAAAGTCATTTAAAGCAGTGAATCGTTAATATATAGAATAGTTTCTTTTAATATAAGTACAAAGTATTCTTCATTTTAACCAAAAGCATAAACAGTTAAATACAAAGTATTCTCTGCTTTAACCTAACCTAAACTAACCTAACCTAACCTGGTTAGGTTATATTTTCCGAAACTGGAGCCTCGGACGGCTCGTTTTCAGCCCGCTTCGCGGGAGGGCGGGGGGCGAAGCCCCTGCCCCCCGCCCTCCCGCGAAGCGGGCTGAAACCGAGCGTATGTGTCCGGGGCTCCAGTTTCGGAAAATATAACCTTTTGCTTGTTGTGGACGGCTGAAAATTCGTGCAAAATCATTAAACTTCTTTTGTTAATAACTTTTTAGTAAACAACGACCGACGGCTACAACCTTTTGAAGGTCACTCAGGAGGGTGACCTCTATAATATATGTCAAGGACAAGGTGATAGGAGGTGGGTTCGCTAATCGGTAGACTTACCCGTTCTGCAAAAGGAATGCGTAAAGATAGTTCTGTTTATTGTACAGAGATTATACAGCGCGATTTTTCACCGACTCGAAAAGAGTCGCGAAGATAGGCGCGTGATACACGCTTCGAGGAGAGCCGATACTTGAGGCACGATCTTTTCCGCTCGCGAATGTGAAGGAGAGACGCGATGGAAAAGTCATTCCGAGTACGAAAGGAAAGACTGGAAAGTAATCCGCGGTAAAGAAAAGAAAAGAAAGAATAATCTGGGGAATTGAAACTCACGACTCTCGGCTACGTGGCTCGATGTTTCTGAAATCTCATTTTCTCGAATCCAGGGTGATGAGTCGTAACTCTCCTTCTTCCGATAATGTCGTCGACCCCGTCGTGAAAAGAGGACGATGGTGTTAAAATCATGAGTTTTCTCTCGCATTCGAGTCAGTTCGACGTGAGAGAGGGGTGTATGATTTACAAATGCCACGTTTATCCGACGATAATCGCGACCAACCCCGCGGCCAGCCACCCGCGCCGCTCGGCCAAACCATCTCCGTGTATCTCGCAACCTTACTCGGCACCCTCTAATTAGCCGTTCGTCACCCTTCGGCCGTTCCGGCTTGTACGCCCCTTCGCACGCAACGGGGAGAAACGCTTCCACTTGTACCCTGAAGCTCTTCCGATATCCCACAGGATGAACTTCCCAACTTGCGGTCGAGTTGTCAGCGAAATATAAACGTGATGAACATTTGAATGCAAAAAATATTCGCATCTCTCTATCTCTCTCTCTTTCTCTCTCAGTGATGTTTTCTGTATCCTGTTTCGTAAGATTCCACGAGAAGACTGTTGACAAAAAATTGTGAATGTATTTTGAATGCGGTCAAGTCTAAATTTGCGTCGAAGAACGAAATAAAAATATTTTACTTATATATTTTATTTTATACGTAAAGATGTTGCGCGCGATGTTGCGGGAACCACCGTCAATCGGGGAATTTCTAACAATATTGTCGGCAATGCATCGATGTGCATCGACAATGGCCGACACTTCGTATCTTTTGTGCGCGTTCTCCGTCGCATCGTCGCTTGAAATTCGAGAAGATGTGTAGCGCGACATGGGATGCAGGAATAAGAATTGCCCCATGCTCCGTTCTCTCTTCCCCTCTTGCCCAACCTTCTCTTTCCCGCTTTCCTCCGTGCGCTCGTATATTTGTATTCTAAGAGATGTCCATACAACAATGCGTTCATGTAGCGACATTGCTGTGCGTCGCGCTTATTGTATTTCCTTTTTAATTCCGAATCACTCCCCTCGCCCGCGGGTGCTTGTTCGCTATCGCTTCATTCAACACACGATTCGTGCAATTGAAACCGGACATACGTACACACGTACGCGCACGAGACGGACCTGTAGCCGTGCGTATATGT
Organism: Ooceraea biroi; assembly: GCF_003672135.1. Lineage (NCBI taxonomy): Eukaryota > Metazoa > Arthropoda > Insecta > Hymenoptera > Formicidae > Ooceraea > Ooceraea biroi. Next base: position 5,230,399 of record NC_039511.1, read on the forward strand.
GCACGATCTCCGTCCTCTCCGTCACCGCCACTGTAATTTTCAATCCCACATTTCATTGTAATTTATAGTCGCCGGGCCGATTAACTCCCCGCGCTTTCTGTTTCGTATTTTCTCGTGGGACTAGGCACGTTCTGTCGCGACTACGAGAATATATGTATGTTCTTCGACGATAACTATGTGTTACTGTAATATCAGATAATAAATACAATTTTTTTTTAAATATTATGTTGATCGTTCTATTTAACAAAATTGTAAAATATTTGCAGAATTATTGTCTCACGTTTGCCATAGTATTCTGTTCAAACGTAAAATACATCAAAAGAAGCGGAGAAACAATATCTTTGTCCAACATTGCAAGCAATTTTTTTCATTGGACAGAATAATACACGCAGCAAATATGCTGTTTTGAAATTGGACTGCAATACGTGTGAATGTAGAATGGAATCTGAATTGTGAAACGTGGAGCAGGGAAATACGCCAGCGAAATGCTGACGAAATGAAGACTAAATAAGACTAACGTACTAAAAAAGAACAATGCTGAAAGCTGCATTTTGGAAATCATGGTGCGTGATTTGACATATAGAACTTTGTTAGGCAGTGCTCTATTTTCGAGGGAATTCGTGCAAATATTTGCACAAGCGCAATAACGCACAGATAAACATTGAATTGTTCAATAAGCGACGGTTCAATGAATTCCAGGATCGACGGATTTTTGTCGTAACAAGTATTTGGTAAAGAATTCAAATTTACGAGGCAACACAAGCCATTGCTATCGGATCGTGATTGCACGTCCTTTGAGAAGATTAAATCCTAGAGTAGAAGAAAGAAGAGCGAAACGAGCTTTTCCGTCTTTTGTTAGAACGCGATTCACTTTTTGTCGTTAGTTTTTCATTCGTGCATAAATACATTACGAACCGTAGGATTAAAAATGAAAAAAAGAGGAGATCTAATGTAGAGAGAAGACAGGATGGAATACGCGGAATTATACCTCTCCTCTCCTAGTCGCAAATGTATAAACGAGAGTCGTGCGTGTAATCTGGCTGAATATGGATTTATGTTTTCCATCGACACGCGGCTGAGTGCTCGCAATGTGATGAAAGCATATAATATGTATGGGGAAGGGAAAAATACTCGGCATTATATTTATGACTCTCCACTCGCCTGGGAAAAACTACATACTCCTCTTTTTTCCAAACAATTTTTTGTGCTTGAAACTCGAAACTGCACCTCAAACAAATCCCTCGGACGCGAGTGTTCGTAATGGTTGCCAAGTGTCGAACATAGAACACGTTCTACGAGGATTTTTGCTTAAACTTCGACAAAATATCCGAGCAGATCGTTAAAATTATTAGGAGTGTGATTTAGTTTTGAGGGTTTTGCAACAGATGGCTGTAGCGTCAGTTTGTTCCAATAGCTGTTTCCGATAACTGTTGTTTCTTACAGTGTTGACATTATCCATGACATTTAGTAGCATTATAGCAATAGATGCAATAACAGTCGTGTTTATATCATCGTAAAAATGCAACTTCCGAAACAGCATTTTCGACATGCGTTGCTTTTGTTTTTTAATCAAAAGAAAACTGCGGCTGACGGTTATAGAATTCTTGTGGAAACTTATGGTGATTCTGTCCCATCAATTAAGACGTGTGAATATTGGTTTAGACGCTTTAAAAATGGTGATACTGATGTGAAGGACAAAGAACGCTCGGGACAACCAAGAAAGCTTGAAAATGCAGATTTCCAAGCATTATTGGACGAAAATCCAACAGAATCCACTTCAGAACTTGCCAGAGCATTAAATGTTGATCGTACAACAGTTACGAAACATTTACATGAAATGGGAAAAATTCAGAAAGAAGGGAAATGGGTTCGACATGAATTATCGGAAAGTGCCATTGCGAACCGGTTGAACATTTGCATTTCGTTGATCGCCAGGCAAAAAAAGAAGAGTCTTTTGTCTCGAATTGTTACTGGGGATGAAAAGTGGATCTATTTTGATAATCCGAAACGCAGAAAATCATGGGTGGATCCAGGCTAACCATCAACATCCACTCCGAGACGCAATATTCACGGTTGAAAAGTAATGCTCTGTATTTGGTGGGATAGTGTACTATGAGCTGTTAAATCCGCATGAGACTGTCACGGCTAATCGTTATCGACACCAATTGTACAAGTTGAAGCAAGCATTGGACCAAAAACGACCACCAATTGCAAGTAAACGACGGAAAGTGATTCTTCTTCGTGACAACGCTCGACCTGACGTTGCGTTATCAGTGAAAGAAACACTATTAGAGCTTGAATGGGAAGTCTTACCGCACCCCGCGTATTCTCCGGACATTGCTCCATGCGATTATTATTTGTTCCGGTCGATGCAACACGCTTTAGAGGATACACACTTTCATAATTTCGAAGAAGTGCGAAAATTCGTCGACGAATGGATCAACTGAAAAGAAGAGTCATTTTATCGTAGTGGAATCCATCTCTTGCCAGAAAGATGGGAAAAAGTTATAGAAAACGAAGGAAAATAGTTTGATTAAGGTATTCATTCATTATCATATTTAAATACATGCGTTTTTGAGCAAAAAAACCCTCAAAACTAAATCACACCCCTAATACAAGTAATTTGATGGCAGATTCGTGAGAAACAAGGAGAGTACGAGTAATAAAAGTTATCAGATCCATGACAGGCCGCGTTGTTGCAGAAATCGATACTGCTATCGCGCCCTGTGAGATAGTTGAATCGAGAACAGAAATGTTATCGAAAGTTATTCTGAAAAATTATGAGTTTTTTGTTTCCAAAAATAAAAATCAAACATTAATTTTTACGAGAAGAATTAAAAGGAATATGTATCTTTTGCATACATCATATATACTATATACGGACAAGATAAAAAATGTATTTAAAACAAGAAAGACAATGATACATTAAATTTTAAAGTTTAAAAATCTAATCTCGTTGATAGCATTTCCATTAATATTTTTGAATCTACTTTTTTGCAGTATGACGTTCAAGTATCGATGGATTACTTTTCTCGTACGAGTATGTAATCAATTATTATTATAGAACGTCGAAAAAATTAATACCTCGTGCCTCTCGCACACGTCTATATCGAACACAGACTAGTGCAACGGAGCGGAAGTGCGCGATAAAATAATCCTTCTGGTGTATGGCGCGCATCGTGCGTGCAATGTAACGAAATAATAACTACCCGCTGTGGAAAAGTGCAACCATCGCATATTCGATATTCCCGAACAACAATTCGTTCAATATACCATCCTAATCTGCTCATGCTATCGTCGTCTCGCACCCGACTGCACTTGCGAGAGTGCGTTTATGTTCGCGCATTCGAACGAGAGTGAAAATGTAAACGAATAATGGAGGGTTACGGGAAAAAAGAAAAATGAAGAGTTACGAGTAACTGACGAATTTATAAAAAGAAGATACATATTATCGTAAATATAAAACTGGAGAAAAACAAGTATATTCAATTGCAAAATACTAGGATTGAAGATGCAAATACTCGCTTAATGATATTTAACTAATAAACAAGTTGGTATTTGTGACTGGAGTCAGTAATTACGATTTATCATTCCTCAGATTTATTATCCTCAGTCGAGGCAAGAAGTTGATTAATATTTGAACGAGTGGCATTTGTAAGAGATGCACAAGGGGATACTACGATTTCCGGAGCACCAAGTTTTGACCGTGGATTCTTCATCTACAGGTCATTACAAACAAAACTTAAAGAGTGGTGAAAATGGCTATCTGGTTTAATTTAGGAGGTATGGAGGTTTTTAGTTGGAATTTGAGAAATCGACAAAAACGCTTTTTTGCCAGTTGCAGACTATTTTCGCGTTATTCAGAACAATATAGGGTAAATATTGACAATAACGGAGTCTGTCCCGATGACCTTGACCTTGACATATATTATAGAGGTCCTCCTGAATGATCTTCAAACAGTTTTAACCGTTGCTCGTTGTTTATTAAAAAGTTATTAAAAAAAAGAAATTAACGATTTTGCACGACTTTTCAACTGTCCACGCGAAGCAAGGACTTGAGTTTGACATATATTACAAGGTCACCTTTCTGAATAACCCGCACTAGGTTTCACCTGTCGCTCGTTGTTTGTTACAAAATTATTAACAAAAAAGTTTAATGACTAGAGCATAATTTTACGATACCATACACGTTTACGAAAGAGTATATTTGATGGAATTTTAGCATTAAATCAGAAATAAGTTTGAGTTAGGTTATATTTTCCGAAACTGGAACCCCGGACACATACGATCGTTTTCAGCCCGCTTCGCGGGAGAAAGGGAGGAAGGGGCTTTACTCCTCTCCCTCGCCGGAGCCGGTGGAACAGATTTCACCGTACAGATTTTGATTACCTGGTTCATGGTACGGATCCCGGCGAGGGGAGAGGCATCGGCAAACGAGCGTATAAGTCCGGGGCTCCACTTTCGGAAAATATAACCTAACCAGATTAGGTTAGGTAAGGTTAGGTTAGGTTAAATGACTTTCCTTCCTTCGTTCATATTCGTCGTTTATGTCTTTCAATATTCAAAATAACTACTATATTTTCGAAACTTCTTTCGTTAATAACTTTTTAATAAACAATGAGCGACGGCTAAAACCTTTTATAGTCTGGAACTAGCAAAAAAGCGTTTTTGTCGATTTCTCAAATTCCGACTAAAAACCTCCATATCTCCTAAACTAAACCAGATAGCCACATTTATCACTCTTTAAGTTTTGTTTATAATGATCTGTAGATGAAGAATCCACGGTCAAAACTTGGCGCTCCGGAAATCGTAGTCTTGCCATGCACAATGACGAGAACTCCGGTTCTTCAGAACTATTCCGATACTCTTAAATCAAGTGTCGGATACTGTTTAATTAAGACATCGCGCCGAAATCCAAAGTTGAAATGACTTTAAAGGTTCAACCATTCAATAATTGCGTATCACGTATTCCGTTTAAGGTACGTTTTAGAGCTTCCCCCAAATTTCTTTCGCCACTTGTGCAAACGCGTACTTAGATGAGCCGTATTAGCTCCGCTGGCAATAGACTTTCGTATCTCCCTTCTTATCAAAGTTTCGGAATACCCAAGTAACTGCAGTAGACTCCGAGGACCTGCACTTAGATCACGCGGCTTCGAAACTCTCGCCTGCGCTGGACACGGGGGTGTTTATCCGCATAGGACCTCGGTTATGCAGATTTTAGCGCGAATGCTCTCTCAACTGATTGGGTCGGCCAGGAAAGTCGTGTTATCGTGGCCAGACGAGACGTAATCTCGCCCGATTACGACTGCGTCCTCGTGCATAAGTTAGTCCGCTAATGCATAAGCGAAACTCCGCCGAAGCACTTCGGGGATTGGTCGCGTCATAATTACACATGCAAAAGAGAGAGAGAGAGAGAGAGAGAGAAAGAGCGCGTCCCCTCTTGCCCCGTCGCCATTCGGTCCGACGTTACTTTTCATAATTTCGCCCGTTGGAACTCTGTTATCAGGCCTCGCGAGAATCTCCGTTTACCACGTAATCTAATTACGGAGGGATTATTGAATCGGCGCTCATCGCGCGCGCGGCGAGTTATTTACCGGCTGTTACAGCGTGCTGCGTCGCTTAGAATCGATTATTATATCATCCCGCCGTGTTTCATCGAGCCGGTATGTGCGGATTTATTTCCGGTTAGGTAACCACGCGCAGCCAGCTCGGCTGTACCGATTACAGTGACGACGACATCGATAGTGCGATAATCGCGGCGTATCAGCACGAACGGCGATCTTTCGTTTCAAAATGCGGAACGGTCGCACGGAAAGAAAAAGGATCCGAAGGGAAAAAAGAGGAAACGGAAAATCCGTCGTGATAAACGCAGCATGAGTTGCTGGCAGTTGCTGGGCGCGAGCGATGCCGGGAGATGCCACGATTGGATACCCTTTGGTAAGCGCAAGCAAGTAGTAGGTATCCAACGGTCCAGAACAGGATTCTCTCTATCTCTCTCTACCTGCCGTGTGCGGCGCGATACAAACGAGCGGCGAGAAATGCATCCGATGCGTTTCCGCGAAGCGTGCACACGCACAGACCAGAAGCGGTGGGAGGATAGCGGGGTTGTAGGTGGGCGGGGGTAACACCGGATGAAATCAGAGAAACACGTGTTCGACGTGGGGGAGGCCCCGACGCGACGTGCTCACGGGCGTTTGAATGCGATTAAGCCGGTAGAGCAGCGGCAGCGGCAGCAGCAACGGCAACGGCAGTGCCAACCGGCACCGACACTGTCGTTTCTCCATCCCTCCCAACCCTCTTTTCGCGCTCACGTTTCTCCTCCGTCGTCCCTCCCACGTTTCCGGTGATCCGGTCCCATCACCGTCTTGTTCGGCGGTTTCCGCGTTTGCTCGCGGTACTTGAATTCGCGTTGCTATTTAGATCAGCGGACCGGCGCGCCGGCCATTGTTCTCGGCTTCGAATAAATCGCGTGATTTCGGTTTCTCTTTTTTTTTTCAGAAAAACCGGCGAGTGCCAACGACGCCGCGGTACTCCCTGCTCTTACTCGCTTTCACCGGTATTTGTTTACTCGTGACATATAAGGTTTGTTTTCTATTGCAGAACTGGTGCTGCACTAGAACTGAACCAGTTCCTGTGAGAACTGATGAGTGTAAGAGTGTAATTTAGCAATAAAGAACGGTTTAGTGTACGAACAACATGGCGCGTTACAGTGATTCGGTTATTCTAGAATTATTGGATTCTTCAGATGAAGATGAAGATATAAGACCACCATTAGATCCACTAATGTTAGTTAACGATAACAATGGTAAAAAATATTATATATAAATTTAGTTTTGTTATTAAAGTTACAATATATGTAAAATATAACCTATGTACTTTCATTTCAGAACATAATGAATTACGAGTGTTTCATCCATTGTTTGGACTTGTGCAAAGATTGCAGCACATAAAAGTACAAAATTATATAGAGAACATTGTTTATAATTATGACGACAAAGATTTTATTATGCATTTTCGACTTTCAAGACTAATAGTGTATGAATTAATCAATAAATTTAGAACATCCATTATATTTACTTCTATAGAGGGTAAGTATATATTAACGAAAAAAACTCCAAATTAACATTTTGTTGACAATCACAAATAAACTCGTATTTTCATGCCCAATCATTATTTACTGGTAACTAGTTAACTAGTGTTTTCAAAGTTTAGATAGATGTTTTTATTTTTATTTAATTGCGGAAAAATAGCTTTTACATGTGATAGTTTTCGCTTAAAATTGCTGGTCAACAAAGTATTAATAACAATATGAACTATAACAATATGAATCAGCAAGTAGAAATTTTTTAATATACATTTTTTATTATAAATATAGTTTGTATGTGTAATTCTTTAGATCGTGTAGAAAATGTGAAAGTATCAGCCGAAAAACACATTTTATGTTATTTGTGGTTTGTTGGGCACGAAACTGGATCGTACAGAGATGTAGCAGACCGATTTGGGATTGCATTAAGTACTTTATACTATATCATCACAAGAGTGACAGAGTTTATTATGTCCTTGGCACCACAGTTTATAAGATATCTAACAGCAGTAGAGAAAGAAGAGACCTCAAATTACTTTCGAGAGAAAGGATTTCCTGGTATAATTGGTAATGTATTAAAATTTATATTCATATTTTGTTAAAACTATTGTAGTCGTTATTACTATTATTCTTATACTTCTTTAGGTGCTATAGATGGTAGCCATATAAGGATCGATAAACCAGTGCTAGATGCTGATTCTTATATAAATCGGAAGCAATATTTTTCCATACACCTACAAGGAATAGTTAACCAACATTTAAAGTTTATCGATGTATTTATTGGTTACCCCGATTCGGTACATGATGCTAGAGTTTTTAAAAATTCTACAATATTTAATGATTTATATGCAGTTTGTGGAGGTTAGTTAGAAATGATAAATAGTTAAACAGATAAATCATATAAGCTAAAAACATATTTAATTAAATATCAATATTATTATATAGATAATTACTTCTTGTTGGGGGATAGTGCGTATCCTTGTTTATCCTAATTGATCGTCCCATTTAAGGATAATGGACATTTAACACGAGCTCAAAGAAGATTTAACCAAAAATTAAGTTCGTGCCGAGTTGTTGAAAACGCGTTTGGATGCTTGAAACAGCGATTTCGTCAATTTTATCATTTTAAATTAAGGAACATTCCACGAATGGTACGTGTAATACATGCATGTGTGTGTTACACAATATGGCCAATGTACAAGATTTACAAGTGTTTGAAGCTCCTATAAACTATGAAGAAGCAGATTTTGATGCACAAAAGCAACAACATATTGAACATATTAACGAAGTACCAAGAGTACAAGAAACAGGCATAGATAAACGGAATCAATTATGTGATCTATTAAATCATTGAAGAATATATTAAGAATGCTAATGTGTTACTGTAATTTTTATTGTGTGAATAATTTTAACATATGTAGTAGAATACACGTCAATAAATATTTAATAATAAATATGCTTTAGATACATAAACGAAATGTCTATCAATAATGTCAACAATGAAATAGATGTTTTTTAATACAAAACAAAACGTAATATTCTTTCTTCCTTTTTCCTACAAACATGCATTATATCTTTGGGTACAAAGTATTTAAAGTATGATTTTTTGTACAACAAAAAATAAAAAAATTCAGTCTTGCAGTTGCAAGTATACATATAACCTTATGCCTTTTTACTCTACACTTTGTTTGCAAGAATTCCCGCAACAGTTGATTCCTCTCCTCTCTTAACTTATTTGCAATTATCAATTGCTCATGTGTTTTTTGTAGGGAGTCTTCCCATGACTTTCTCATTTGCTTGTATTCGTCCAATGTTTCTCGTAGCATCTCACATTTTTTATAATTGTCTTCATGTATGTCCTTCGTTAGGTTTTCAAGCTATCTTGACACATATGCAACATTCGTGCCGTTGTACCCATTTTTCTCTTACTTATTGCCTATTTTAAATGAATATAAATTGTTATTACTTTGTCATAAGAAAATATTACAATAAATAAATAATTTGACCACACAAAGTATATAGAATAATAGTATATCTAAACCTGTATCATTTTCCACTTACTTTGCAAGTATCGGTAGTGTCACTTACACTGCTTGCAACATCCATCGATGCATTATCCAACGATATATTATCCATCGATGCATTAGATTCAAATTGCAATGTTGCATTATCGTTTACAGGTATCTCAGTTGTTATTTTTCTATTTAAACTATTATAATTATTTTCTATATCTGAATGCACTTCAGAACTGTAACATTTGAAAAAGTGAATAAAGCTATCTCATATGGAAAATGTTGTATAGATTTTTACATATATTATATCATTAGCAAAGCAAAACATATATTGATTTATTTACATTATATAATATTATGATTAATGAGATATATGCTAATATCTTAGAAAAATTAGTTCTCCTTATTTAAATGAAATAGCAAACTTACGAAGATGTGGTTGCTGCACCTTGTTTTGCAATTATACCTTTATTTCCCAATAACATTAAAGGCTCAATATTATGTTTTTCCCCAAGTAATTCTGTCAACTCTCTAAAAATAAATGCATTTTATATTATGTATTAATTCTTTGTAAATTTGTACATTAATAAACACTTACCTCTCATAGGGACAACTTATTTTATTTCTACCAGTTTTTTTATTATGTGTTACAATGTTCTTGAATGATCGTTCTAACGACTTAAATTTGTTTTCCACTTGTATGCAAGACACATTATATCCGTTTATTTTCATTTCCTCAGAAATTTTTTGCCATAGAATTTTTTTTGTTTTTATTTTTCTCAGTGAAACAAGATCTTTTTTATCTTTATATAAACATAAGAACAATTTTATGCTTGCATCTGTCCAAGAGAAAGATCCTTCATGTAACTTTTCAGGTTCACTTTTATTTGTACTCTTTTCAGAGCTTACCACGTTATTTTCATTTTCTAATATGTTAACATTTCCTTGTACATTCTTATGTAAGGGTATTATTAATTCTTTGTTATCAAAAAAGCAGTGAATAGTGTCACACGTAAAATCAATTTCATTGTATGCAATTTGAAATTGTAGCCCTCCTGAAAATGTATGATATTTTATTAATTTTAATATTGTGCTGTTGATTACGTTTACACGTCACCTTTAATCGAGTTTAATAACATCTCCATTAATAACTCCATTCTTCAAAAGAGTAGCTGTAATTGGTCAGTCTTAGAACTACAGATGTTATTAAACCTGATTAAAGGTGACGTGTAAATATATGTCATTTATATGCAAATGTAAGCTAATATTCACATAGTTGTACATAATCTGTAATCCTTGATTGATATTATAATTAATCATAGGCCGGTATTCATAGTCGAATCTTATATTTAAGACCGTCTTAAGGGGGGAGCCTGCTTTAGAACGCTGAAAATAAGGTATATTTTACGAATTGTTTTTGGAAAAACTATACAGCGGATCATTATAAAACTTTGATGCATTTATTAGTACATGTTTAAAGATAAAAAAAATTATTTTTTGATTTGAATATATCGCTTGTAGAGGTCGTCCTGGAGAAATCTTAGTGCAGCCGCGTCGCCGGCATTGCAAATTGGTGAGCATTCTCCTGCCTCCAAATTTCGTCTAAACTGAAAAATTGAAATATGTTCTCGTTATTTATGAATTCCCATCGTCGATGAACCAAAGAGAGAAGAAAAAAGTTGAAAAGTGTCAAAATGGTGGAGCTTAGAACACAAAAGTACGATTTTTAGGCAAAGTTTTTGAACTTTTTCATGCAAAAATAATTGTTTAACTTAATGTTTTTATGAATATTAAAGGTTCATCGACGATGGGAATTCATAAATAACAAAAAAATATTTCAATTTTTCAGTTTGGATGAAATTTGGAGGCAGGAGAATGCTCACCAATTTACAATGCCGGCTGCACTAAGATGCCTCCAGGACGACCTCTACAGGCGATATATTCAAATCAAAAAATAATTTTTTTTATCTTTAAACATGTACTAATAAATGCATCAAAGTTTTATAATGATCCGCTGTATAGTTTCTCCACAAAAATTCGTAAAATTATACCTTATTTTCAACGTTCTAAAGCAGGCTCCCCCCTTAAGTGTATCTTCAGATACTCCATAGCCAATGAAATGATCATACAGCATCTTCAGATAAACTTAAGACGGTCTTAAATATAAGATTCGACTATGAATACCGGCCATAGATTTACACATAAGTACAGATTTATTCTTAGATTATTGTCTTGGATTATACAACTATTAATACCAGGATTAGATAGAATAATCTGAATACCTTCAGAAATACATGTGGCAAATCCATTTTCGTCGACTAAAATGTTTCCCACTGCGTCCGTTCTTAAATTTGCCATTTCTTGTATGCTTGACATTGCTTTTATTAAGATCTTCTCGTGATAACTAAAAATATGTGTAGTATTGTTATTTTATATAAGTCAGCATGACATTTTCTAACCTTAAAAATTTTATATTACAAAGAAATAGTGACGATTTTTACTCGTATTTCAAATTTTTATGTTATGTATTAACATATCTTAAAGTATTTTGTATGTCTATTTCCATATTTACTGTTAAACTTGTTATTAAAATGCAACTCACATTTTGAATTAACCGCCGATACTCTCAATTTTCAGTTCTTGAACTCCTGCACTGACTTCAAACCCAGTGCAACCAGTTCAGTGAATTGTTGCACTGAGTTTGGCTGCACTGCAATAACGAACAGAAGTAATGACACCAGTTCTGCAATAGAAAACGTTTCAGTGTACACTTTTTGAACTAGTGCAGCCAGTTCAGCAATAGAAAACAAACCTTTTATTCGGGTATTATTTGGACTTGTCGAATTTATGTCACAAAGAAAGCAACCCGGCGGCGCATGTCGGCCAATCTTGCCCGACGGGCTTTCTCTTCCCGTCCCGCGAGAACTCGATGACCGTGTACAGGTGACGAACAAGAGGCTCTTTCTAACGAGTTCTTTTCCCAAGGTCTTGCAGCTAGTTTTTTTCCGCCTCTCGCGCAAGGCCATTGTTCCCCTTCGGCAATAAGTTGTATTCGAATTGCAAATAAGTGGAATTTCTTCTCACTTTTCGAGTTGCGTGTTGCGCTATATTTTATGGGACTTGTCTGCAACTCTTATACGTAACAGTTAAAAAGTATGTGGCATTATGACCAGAAAGAGTTCAAGGATTTCAAGATTCTTGAGATCTTATGTGTAAATTAATATCGCTTTATTTTGTACTAACAAGTGGATTCTGTTGAATAAAACGTAAAAACTTTCTAAAATTACTTTTCGAAAATTTATGAAATAATATCGATATTAAATGTAAAACGATTCTATCTCGTTATGTTTATATTTGTTAGAAATTAGAGATCACCTTTTTGACATGTTATCGTAAATTTTCCATAAAAGTGCGATAGACAGGCAGCGATGCATAAAAAATAGAATTTCGAGAGCCAGATTGAAAGCCAAAACCCATTGGAATAACTGTGAATAATCAAGCGCGAGGGTATATGCATCCATTTCGCGGGGTTGCAGCTCGGTGCAGCCGCATTGTGTGCACTGCCGAAGCGCAATATATCAGAGAGAAAAAATACTGCCGGATTAACCATAAACCAAGATGATTTTTAGCTGCACGGATTATTTATAACACGTTCAAACAAGATTCTTTGAAATAAATGCTTGTTCAACGATGTGTATTTGGTAACCAGTCATAATACTAACTTTGTGTGCTATAGAAATGTCTGCATTTATTAAATGTTAAAAAAATCTAGGCAAAGTCTAGAATGGTAAATTATTTATAATAAATTTTCATAAAAGAAACATATATGTACTATCTTACATGTTTTTAATAAAGTGAAAAGATCTTTCGTAAGTTTGTTATATTTAAATATATTTCACATTTTATTCTTTGTTCGTGCGTGATTATGAAAATTACTATTCCAATGAGTTTTCTTAGTAAATTTACTATCGATATTTATATGTCGATATATATTTTTTCTCGTTTCATAATTATTTCTTGATCTCTATCTCTTATATAAATAAATAAGCAATAAACGTAGCTTATCGTTAACATTCATGCAAAAATAGCTTAAAATTTAGTCAATAGTTTAGTCAAAAGAGGATCAATGTAAGTTTGTTACAAGAAGCGGGCGACTCCAACGCCTGGCACCAAAGATTCATTGTCGAATGTACTCGGGCATCGAAATCTCCAATACTAGTCCAACTGCCACTTTTGGCTCTCTTTTTCAGTCGTCAGGGAAGCTGAGTTTACTATTGAGTGGCTCTGTTTCCATCGAGAAATTTCCGGTATATCCATAAGAAATTCATTCATCGTGTAACGTTGCTTTTCTCTCGCCTCTAAAGATTCTAACTATGATAGCTGTACTAAATTCCATTTGGCATTAATAGACTGCTGTTTGGCATTTTAAAGTTTTTATTATTGCAGTTCCATTATTACATTTTAGCATTAGTTTGTATAATGTAACTTAATAGCCTGATATGTTGAGAAATCTGCATTTCGCCTGGATTTTCAAATATTATTCGCGTGAACACGGATACGCGTTCCGTGTTTCGATGCATTAATTACGTGTTACATCAGGGACGTTTGCATAATGCGCTGTAGATAGAATTACATTAAACGATATAATAACAGAAGCATTAAGGCTCTATTTAATGCCTCGCATTCCTAGATTAAATGTCAATCATTATTGGATTCGGGAAGTTGTTGAAATCATCGATGGAATCGTATTTTATCAATATTCATAACGAAGTCGGAAATTAATGATTGTGAAGAAAGATAATTAGGCGATAAGGCATAGTTCCCGGCGCAAGCCGGGTTATTTTGCTCTGCCAAAGTAATTAGTATTCCATAAATAGTTAAGTTACTATTTAATTAACGATATGAAAATTAATTAATACGTACAAATCATCGTGTTAAACAATCGAATAGAATTAAATTTGCATTTGGTTTGATCCAGCGCCGGTTGCATAAACTGTTTCGCCGCGCGACGATTATATTCGTCAAATGATTGTTTATTTCATAATTAATTGTCATGCGCGCAGGAACAAGTAAAATTTGAGTTTCTGTTGATATTTACTTTACGGAGTACTTTATATGGTACGAAAACGTAACATTGTATTTTGGTCAAATATCCTTTACGCGATTATTCCACGCACCCTTCATTACTCGCTCTCCCCGTTGCCCTCTCGTTTCTCGCTCACATCGGTGTGCGGTAATGCATCCCCGTGATAAGGTACAGCATTCGCCCGTATCGATATCGACGAGAAAACAGGGAGGTGGCAGACGAAATAGGGTGGGATTGGTTGTGCGTCCGGCCGGGAATTTTGCTCTCGACCCGCTCCCGAAACACGCGAAATATCATCGACGTCTGTGCCCCGCGGGTCTGTCCCGTCATTGGTCGTCGAAAATTAACATGCGAACGACCAGGAAATATTGCACGAATTAAAAAACCGAGCAAAATGGAGAGAAAGCGCGAGCGCGCGCGTGCCTGTGAAGAGGAAGCGAAAATAAAAATCGGAGGGTGCGCCTTCGTGCGTTCCACTTTTTTTCTCCTCCCTCGTTCGATCCTAGAGGCTGCTGGCGGTTCTGCGCTTCTCTGTATCTTGTCCGTTTTTGCACGCGAAATCACGTCAATCATCCGTGCGCATCCGCCGTCGCAAGATTTCTTTCATTACATGCGCGCGATATTCCTGGGAATTGCGAATTCTCATAATTCGTTTTAATTGCGTGTGTATCTCTCTATATTTTTTATTTCTTATTTCATATATTTGCCGATTGCTTGAGATCGTCTGCTCGTTTTGCTCTGCCACGTTTGTTGATCTTTTTAACTGTTCGGGTACATCCAAAGATTGTCTATTCTTTTTGCGTAATTGCATTTTTTGCAACATATTATTTTAATATGAAATATGCTTTTCTTTAATTCAAGTACATTAAATTACATTGTTTGTTGTTTTCTGTTTCAGGTAAGATGATAATCCTATAAATCACTGATTGCCTTCATTCGGTGAGTGGTGTATTCACTTTTCTCATCGATCGTGCATTTTTCTCAATATATTTACGGTATTACATTAAAACAGTGATCAATCTCGTTTTAATTTACATTGTCAGAGCTAATCGCTCACTGCGACGTTATTTCCTTATAATCCTCGTAAACCCTAATGCATTAACACCGTGTCGCACCAGGTTGTACGAAACATACACGATCGAACAATTGTCGCTTTAATCCTTTGTGATAAACGAGAACGTCACTGCAAGTAGCGTAAATACTGCACATATTTGAAATACTCTGTCATCGTAGAAGAGTCCCTGAAAATCCATACTGTTTTTCCGTGAAAACGTTCATTCGCCGCGTCTCATCCGAAGAGCATTTATTCATTTATTCATACAGTCATACTTCTCCACCATACATACACTAAAGATTTAACTCTCCAATACACGCGAAACTCTGGACAAAATATTATCCAATGCCTGCCTTACAGTGCGTTTTAACAGCGAGGAAAAATACAAATACGAAGCTGGATGTGAAAATTAAAATGGGAGATGCTTCTTTTTAGCAGCCTTTTTTTAGTGGCATGTCAATTTTGCTTGTGTGCCTCATAATTTACGAGCCCTAGACACATGCCCAGCTCGCCTAGACTGGCATTGTGCCTCATCGTAGCAGGAGGATATATTAATAACGACTAGCCGGAAAATGCTTCATTAATAACGCAGGTAGGACACACAGCGTTTGAGTGTAGCCAGCTCGGAGCTCTTTGACGTTGCTTATCGTCGCTGCCGATGAATGGGCTCCGGGGCAAGTAATCGGCGATACAAAATGGAAAACGTTGATAATTTGAGCGAGGGACTCAGCCACGGATCGGGATAGAGCGCAGGGAAAGACGAAAGAGTGAGGCCGGAATAATCCAGGACGTTATTTTATTCGTTGCTGCGGTGCAGTCGATGCACAAAGTTTTCATAAACGTTGCTCGTGGGCACGTTAAACGCGCGAGCTTCTCTCTCCTCTCTGCTCATCCCTCTCCCGCTCCGCTCCTCTCGACTCGTTTCATCTCGCCTCGCCTCGCGTGAGCGCCAGAGCGCTCTTCCGCTTCCTCTCTCGCTCGCAGCATGCGGCAGACAACGGTTAATCAATGGGCTTCAAGCGCAGACTCGCATCCCGGGATCTTTCCTGATGGACAGCGGCAACAGCAGCAACAACACGCGCTCCGCAAGGGTGAGAGAGGGAAAGAAGAGGGGAATGAGAAAGAGCGAGATGGGAACCGAAGGGGCGGAGGGAGAAGGAATATCGAGAGAGTTAGATACAGTGAAGAGAGTGGACCAGGGATGAAAGGGGTAAGAGGGCGGGAGGGATAGCGAGAGCGCCGCGGGCGCGTAAAACTAGCGAACAATTTAAACTCCCCTTTCAAGTCCCGCGCGCGCGCGGCTTTGTTTATGCGAACGAAAATAATTCGTTTGCGTGTTATGTGCTAGGGATGGGCGATGTCGGGAAAAACAATCGATTATTGAATAATCGCTTGTCCAGATAACCGATTACACATGATTGATTATTTCTTAAACGAATAAGAACAATAATAACATTGAATAATTGATTAATCGAAATAAAAAACATCGCCGAAAATAATCTATTATCTATCGAAGACCGATGCATCGAGACAACATCGCCCATCCCTACTATGTACATCTCTAGCCAATATCCGCGCGCAAAATATATATACATACACATCTAAAATATCGGATGCATCGTACGCATGCACACAATCGCGCATATTTGTGCAGTCAACGGATCGGACCGGCTTTGGATTCGCAAATGTCTGTGCAAATGGGCAGGAAAATCGAAACTATGTTTGACGTCTTACAGAGAACTGGCACTTAGAGAGAAATGTTTAACGTCTTACAGAGAACTGGCACTTAGAGAGAAATGTTTAACGTCTTACAGAGAACTGGCACACTTAGAGAGGAATGGAGTCCTTGCAAAATTGACTCGGGAGGGACAGTCTTATTTTTGCCGATCTTTATTACAGCAAGAAGCGCGCAAAATCTCCCATTCTTTCGCAACAACGAAGACGCGATCTCTTTGCATTGCACTACAGCGAAGTATTAATATGTACAGCGTACATATGTATGAAAAGAGAGAGAGAGAGAGAGAGACAATTACGCTGTCGGAAGTTAATCTGTTTGATTCCTCGTAAACTTCCTGCTTCGGTAACACCGAACGCACGGAGAAATAGGAGTAAAAGTAATGCGTCGACATCCGCAACGCCGAACGCGCAACGCCGCAAAGTGAAATTACCTCGGAGCGAACAATCGGTAAGGATGCCGAGACGAACGGGGCATGTTCCTCAACTCTGCGAAAGTTAGTCCCGAGTCGCGCGGCCTGTCGGTCTTGCCGTCAAGTAGGAGAATTACTTTCGAACTCGCACACCGATAAAACAGGCCCTCTCGTTCGCCGCTATGCGACTTGACTCGACTGGACTTAACGGACCTAAAAACTTTCCATACTCGTAAATGAGCTAGGCCACCTTTTCTCCTCCAGTCATTCCCTCTTTCCCTGCCGAGTGCCCAGTTTTATGATTCATTTGCATCCGGCTTTAAAAGTGCCGTCAAAAGAGTCTCGCAATTAAAGGCACGGTCGTGTCGCGTCTCCGCGAATATCAGCAGACGGTCGTTTTTCGACCGCGTCAGTATCTGGAATTTCGGTCCATCGCCTCCGAAATTACGAAGGGAATTCGCAGGAACTCTCAATTGTGCCGCTCGCACAGGAATAATTCAGTTTGGTCCCTTGATTTGATCGCTGAAGACGTCAGTTATTTTTATAGGTCTTCTTCATCCTTTTCTTTATCAGAAAGGCGACGAATTACATTTACGTAACGGATAGCTTATTGTTTCTTTCGCGTTTAAATTTACATCTTTCGATCTGTCATATCTTCGATGGATTAAATATGAAAAAGGATTCAAATCTACGTCCAACGCGTTTGTGGACATGTCAAACAGCTGCTAGTGCGGACTCGCCCGCAAAATTGGACGGATTCAAGTACGGGGAGGAGTGGACGACGGCGTTGCACTGATCGCACGTACTGCACTTGCACGAAATGAGGGAGGGAAGAAAAATGCAAGGAAAGGAGCGGGCGAGGGGCAGAACTCCCGGCGAGATTGGATCTCTGAAAGTGGTTCGTGCTAGCTGCCCCACCTGATTACCAGTTTCGTTGATGGATTCTTAGACCCCTTCGGCGAGCTTCGCTCGATCCTCGTCGTTCACCCGCTTTGCCAATCCGCGCGTTTACTCTCCTGGACAATCGGTCTAAGCGCTCTCCAGTACCGAACGATTGCACTTTACGGCCGTTTTGAATAAACGATTTTGTATATCGGTGGCACTCGTCGTGCTCGAGCGAAGGATTACGTGTGATGGCCCTCACGAACGTGGAAGACCGGCTACAAGGCTGCTAAGACCAAAGCACGGAATGGAGCAAAGCGAACTGAGAACTCTTCGCGAGTTCAACAGGAACTTTTGGAGCAATACCCCGCGAAACAACGACATTCTACGAGCGTTATTTCTGTAAGATTCTGAAGAACGTCGGTTGTGAAAAACATTACATGACGTAGAAAAAAATTCTGCGACGTAAAAGCAACTTGCAGTGGAAATTCAAACGACGCGACAAAGTGATTGCGTTGATTGTGTGCCGTGTCACACGCACAACACATAGACACACACGCACACAATACGGTGGATGCCAGCCACACAATTCGAAACGAATCTAATAGCACGACCGAGAGAAAAAAATAAAATTAAAACGGAAACCAGAGGCAAACCACAAAACGTACCATCGCGCACCGCGCTAACTCAGCTTGCGGAAAAAAATCTGATGCGCTAGCAAAATCACTTATATTGTGGAACGCAACTTGCGGTTCATTTAACGCATCGCGGATACCTGATATTTTATATCAGCCTCAGCGTTCGGAGAGTTGAATCAGCAGCGGCCGCATTGACCGCATTCGGCCATCGTCGTCACTCCACTAACAGCATTCGCGATATTTTTTAACAATTCTCATATTACGCAAAAGGATGCTTTCGATTGTCTGATCATTGGTAATACCTACTGGTAATACTTACTGGTTGTTTCGCTTTACGCACTGTCGCCATAAATGTCTTTTCCATTAGTGATTCCAAGGTATCGCATTTTATCAAATTATCAAACTTATTGTTAACAAAATCATTTTACTCACTGATTTCGCAACGTGTTAGAAATCAAACAGTTTATAATCAACTAAATCAAAGATAAATTAAATCTTTTTTGCTTTTCATGAAATTCATTTTTTATCGATAGGTTCCTGCTTGAAATGCTAAAGTTTGATAGATTGCCTAATATTAAATTATGGCCATATAATTTTTATTATTATATTTACGCTACCGATTGGTTGGCGCGACGGTAAAATTGAATTAAACAGGAATCGGAAATAATGCTTGAAATCGCAGATTACAGTTAAAAAACGTCGCTGTCAATTAATCAAGTACGCCATAGTCACACTGTGCATAAAACCGTACACAGAATAAATTTGTGAAGAATTTTCTTCTTAAAGTATAACCAAATTAAGCATGACTTCGCCGACTTAAATCCTGTCACTTGTTTAAAAAGTAATCTTTAATTTCACTAAAATTGTCTCCGTTATTTGTTCTTCATTAGCAAATTGGTTAGCGAAGGTCGGCATCTCTTATTAAAGATACACCGTACCGAAAACTTCTCGAACTAATTTACCGTAATTTCCTGCCGCTTAAAGCTCTCTCTTTTATATTAAATAAAAATTTCAGTAACGGCATTCTTGTACAGCGTCCAATTTGCGAAGATTACATTCTCCACAAAGAAACTACTAACTGCCCAATGAGCCCCGGGTTATCTCGTTTAATTGCGCAGCTTCGTTCTCGATCATTGCCTTTTATTAGAATCCTGATTCCTCGCTGATGAGACGTCGAATTTATTGCTACATATCCCGGATAGTTTGAACATTCATTCATTTATTTCTGACACAAGGTCGAGCTTACATCATCACGCTGTGGGACAATCGGCATGTAACGGCTTAGTACATCTACAGTTTATCTCTATTATGTACAAGACTCGCGCGGAAATATTGTATCAAGTAAAAAGGCACATGTTCATACCACCATAGAAATCGCTTGCAAAACATCGACGTTACGCGGGAAGCATATACGCATACACTTGCTCATTTACAATTTCAACAATTAACTAATTAACGCTACGTGCTGAAGCGCGCTCGAGAGGAATACAGTATCGAGCGTTATTAGTCGTGTCCGCCACTTTTTCCCCGTTCGATCAAAAAAATCGCACGGTTCGCGATCTTGATTCGGAACCGATGGTGCGTGTCGCACGTCGCGTGCTTTATCGGCGTGGCGAGAATTCGTCGCGTGACGATCGGGTTTTCAGCGCGGCGCGGGCCGTAACAAATATCGTGCGATTGCATGACACACCATTACTAATTGCCGGCAAGCTTGCCGTTGTCGTATCTCACTCGGGCATTACGCGTGCACAATTGTATTATCGGGTATTGATTTCCGGAAGCATCGACTTTTGCGCCCGTCAATGCCGCGGTTACGCACAAAACGCGCCGATTCTTTCCTGCCGCGCAGCTCCGCAAAGCGTATAGCGGCGTTGTGTCGTAAAAATTGTATTGCTTTATTTAAATAATAATTTGGATTATGAACGCTTTTCTTTTTACTGATATGTCTCTAATTTACGTAATGTGTAACATTTTTCATTATGTTCTCTTACGCATATAAGTCATCGAACGAAATTAATTATAATTTTTTAATGTACACTATTTCTTTTACTTATAATATTTTAATCTTTGCGTACTATTATTTTGTCCAACGGCTTGCATGAAAATAATTAACGAACAAATAATATTTTCAATTAAAGCTGGTCCTGTATTTGTATGATTTCTATAGCACTGCATTAACAATATTCTGGCGATATTCGACTATTCATAGAAACATAATTCAAGCAACGGAAGATTCGCTTTTAGCACAAGAGCTACAATGTTCGCCAAGTCGTAGATTACAATTGATTTCCAAGCCACTTTTGCAACGAAATCCAGTTTTACTCATAAACGATATTCGGTAACATTAATCTTCACTTTAAGCTTGATAAAAACAACTCGGTTTACAAGGAATTGCTGTTGTGAGTCGTGACGTTCTCTTCCGGACTATAATTATAGCGCAACCGAGGCATCGCCGTTGGATTGTGCATCGTGTTCGGGTTTGATGATCGATTGCGGAGCACTTCGTTGATTTTTGTACAGGTGTATCGGTGGCACGTATCGTCCGGACTGCTAGCTCCCGTAACAATCAACTTTCGAAGCTTCTTATCCGATAAGAGACGCGACACGAAGCAACGCGAAGCGTACGATGGTAGGACGCGCCGATGACGTCCATCCCCATAAAGCGCCGCCACGAAGGAAGAGATGGAATAGCCGGAGCCATGGGCTTCAGTCTGCGGGGCTTTTTAGCGTCGAGCGCCAGAAGGGAAAGACGATCGCAGACGGAAGTCGCGTTCCACCCCTCCTCCACTTCCCCTTTTATTGACACAGCGGTGCTCAACCGACGTCCCCGTCATTCTCTCGGCTCTAGTTTTCGTTCGCGAGCAAAGGACCTCGCCTTCGGCCGATCGTTTCGATATTCATTGGGCAAAGATTTGTCCTCCGATAATCGCTCGTCTCGCCATTCAGCGGCTCGAGTGCGCTCTCGAGTGACTTGTCGCGACGTATCGCGAGCGATGTTCGTGACGCTCTTCCAATGTTTGCAGCATCCCCGATTGTCCCGAATGATCATCCCGGCTTAACGCTTTCCTCGTGACGACTATCGGCGGATGCTCTCGAATGTGTCTCCGTTTCCTTTGGGGGATCCAGTCTTGATAGGGCCCAGACGTAGCTATCGCACGCCAGGATCTTCATCAGTGATGGAATAATTAAGCGATTGTGATCGGTTTTGCGTTTGGAAGCCTTGCGCTCCGGGACCTGAGTATCATGCGGTCTATCAAGCATGTGATAGGTACAACTTATGGCTGTATGTGGAGAAAGAAGAGAAAGGATGATACTTTCTGCGTATTTTTAATGCACAAAGAAATATTTTTATGATATATTCCTTTTTTGAGGGGCCGGTCGTCTCGCGGCGCTTCTTGCGATTTCTCCGTTGCGAGGAAAATACTTTTCATCTCGAACGGCAATAGTCGCTCTCTTGTGTTCTCTCTCTTTCTCTCTCTTCGATTTGAGACGAGTATCGCCTGCCCACCTCCTTCATTTTCTACGCACGAAGATATTCTCCAGAAGCTCCTTCGTGATCAGCCGATGAGGTCTGGTTGGACTCTCAGTAGGCGTACCGTAAAGTCGACTGTTGATGGCGTAGAGCTTCGGGCTGAGCTCACATCTCACATTGAACCACCAGTCGCAGACGAAGACTGCTTGGCTGAATTGCGTGCCGTTCGGACAGAGAAACGTTGCCTGTCGGCCATCTATGTCGCAATAATGCCAGGCCTGGCATCTTGTTTCCACATCGGCGAAGAAGCCGGGGAAGGACTGGTCGTCGCAGTAGAAATTCGTGTAGGGCACCTTCCCCAGCACGGGATAATCCGTGCCTGGTCGACCTGTAATTACAACGAACACTAAGGAATCATCTACCTCGAAACAAGTTGCCGGAAGCGATAAAGATATAGTGGCGTACGATAAAATCGATAAAATTAATATTATTATTTTCGTGTACTGTAATGTATTGGGTCATTAAGTATGAAACTTTACAAATAGAACATAAACTTTTGCATTTTTTGGCACATGGACATGATTTATTTTCAATCGAAGTATGCGCCCATGTTATCTACACACTTCTGCCATTTTAGTGGTAGTTGGTCTATGCCTCTACTATAGAAGCCAGGAGTACGGGAATCGATGAAGTCGCGGAAGGC
Source organism: Ooceraea biroi (assembly GCF_003672135.1). NCBI lineage: Eukaryota > Metazoa > Arthropoda > Insecta > Hymenoptera > Formicidae > Ooceraea > Ooceraea biroi. The sequence continues at coordinate 5,253,477 of NC_039511.1, forward strand.
TGATTCGACTGCCTGTTGAGAATTGAAGAATTTTCCCACCAAGAAGTTGTCCAAATTCCGGAAGAAGTGATAGTCGGTAGGTGATAGATCTGGTGAATATGGTGGATGACGGAGAGTTTCCAATTCCAACTCCTGTAGCTTTGCCACGGTCAGTCGTGCAGTGTGCGGTCGAGCATTATCATGCAACAGGATTGGCATTGACCGATTGACCAATTTCGGTTGTTTAATAGCAAGCTGTTGCATCATTTCGTCCAGTTGCTTGCAATATACTTCAGCCGTTATCGATGTACCAGGTTTCATAAAGTTGTAGTAGATAACACCTGACCTGGACCACCAAACAGTCACCATAAGCTTCTTCTGTGTAATGTTGGGTTTCGCGTGATGTCTCGGTGGTTCATCAGAGTTCAACCACTGATGTGAGCGTTTACGATTGTCGTAGAGTATCCACTTTTCATCGCAGGTCACAATTCGATTAAAAAAAGAGTCATTTTTGTGACGGGAAAGCAAAGAAAGGGAAGCCTCTAGACGTTGCGCCTGCTGCGCATCGGTCAATTCGTGCGGGACCCATTTGTCCAACTTCTTTATCTTACCAATTGCAGCTAAATGAACAATATGGTGGGTATAGAAACATTGAATATCGATGCCAATTCACGTGTACTTTGAGATGGATCGGACTCTACTACGGCTCTCAAGTGATCATTATCCACCTTCGTCTTTGGTCTTCCACGTGGCTCATTAGCGAGGTTGAAATCTCCATCTCTGAAGTTTTTGAACCAATTGCCCACCGTTGCTTTAGTAGTTGAACCTTCACCAAATACAGCGTTGATATTACGAGCTGTCTCCGACACTGTGGTTCCACGGCGGAACTCATATTCATAAATCACACGAATTTTGGACTTTTCCATAGTTCTATAAAAAAGAATCCACCAATAAAACTAATGAAGATATTTGAACAAACAAATATGACATTTGAAGAGCGAACGTACATCTATCACACTAACCTAACCTGATACTGACGTCTGGCGCCAAATTTGAGATAACAAATGTTAAAGATGGCGCTTTTACATTTGTAAAGTTTCATACTTAATGACCCAATATTATATTTATGAGGAAATTTGATAAATTCGACGATTTTTTTATGTCGATACTCTTGACCGTTATGGTCTTTGAACGTTCAAGTGCTTTTCATCATCCGCTCTGATATCGTTCGATCGTGTACATTCGTGGCTTTAAATAATTCACGAATTATTCCGACTGGCTGTAATTTCAGCGCTCATGAATTCCCTTTGCGTGAAATCCGCGAACGTGGTATAAAACGGCAGGCGATTTGGATGAGTTAGCTACTTAAATGAACGGTCGCGGAGGGGTTAAACGACTCGGCGCAGCCATGGTTCTTTACCTTTTCTCTTACCGTTTCCGTCTCTTCGTTATTTTTGCAGCCGCGGCCATTCGAATCTCATCGGGGAGATCATAGTTTCTCGCGTGGCTTTATCGGCCAATTTGTGTAATCGAGGACTGAGCAAGCAGAAGGTATTTTGTCTAACTAAAGTGTTAAAAGCGAAATGGAAGCGAAGATTAAGAGATCGTTGTTAAAGCAAACATTGTAGAGAGGAAACAGACAAGAAAAGTACAAGAATATCTGTAACGTTTGATTCACGCATAATTTATGCACCTATTGCAAGATTATCTTGAATATTCCTGTTTCAGAAGTTTAATGTTTTAGGTATGACACTTGACGGCTCTCGCAAAGATAGAATTCCACTTTTTCATTTCGTCAATATTTCCGCAATCGAAACCGAAGCATTTCTAGTTCAATATCGATTAACATCAGCAAGTGATCTCAGGATCTCAGAGAGAGAAAGAGAGAGAGAGAGAGAGAGAGAGAGAGATAGTATCATCATCAAAAGAGGTGGGAACAAAAGCTAGACAACTTGAAGCGTTTCGCGTCGAGGCTGAAAGAGGCTCGCGGGCGCATTAAGGCACCGCTAAGAGAGCCCAAGAAAGCGCCCTCGGGATCCTCCACTTACACTCTTCCCCGTTGTACTCACCCCGCCGGTCCGAGACGCGGCGGAAAACGAAATAATTAGACCGACACGGTGCACGAGCACACCTCCGAAAGGGGTGAATAGCTCGAGAACGCGAATACGTTCGACAGTGTTGTTGTGGATTCTACCGAAGTTATAATTACGCGGACCCAGCCACAGACCTGGCGAATGAGAGAGAGAGAGAGAGAGAGAGAGAGAGAGAGAGGCAAAGAGGAAGAAAGAGATGAAAAGGGATAGAGCGGACAATTGCGAGCAGAAGCGAGACGACGAGCGTTTATTCCGTGCGGGTACACGGAATCTCTTCCGCTGACAAAACAGGTCGGACAAGCGGTGCAAGGTGCGAATTTCGTATGGATGTCGGTGTGATACGGTCGAGTTTATGCGACCGCGTCGGAAGGTGCACGTTCTGTATGCGCTGTCGTGGAGAAGGGTGGAGAGCAGGGATGGAGAGGGTGTTGCGCGCGTACAGGCCGGTCCATTTCGCCGCTCGCATCGCATCGGTATTCCTGCCGGCACTCGCGGCAGACGCTCTCCGGCCAATCTGCAGTTTTGAGCTGACTCGACTCACCCGTTGAGTGAAATTAATGCCGACCTTTTTTTCAGACTCGCAAATAGCCGAATGGTACGAAATAAATAATGCTTTGATAAGCCAGCGAGTATACGTGCGCTTTTTGTGGAATTCTTCTTTCTGGATCAGTTTTATATTCAACTTCTGGAATAAATATTAATAATACAAGCCGTTTAAAGACCAACTTTTGATTGAAATTTATACTCCCATTTCCGGACAGATAAATAATTAAATCTCAAACTTTAATAATTTAGATTACGAATGCTGCTATAAGTGTTGATGGACGCAAATAATGTGTACAGTATGAATGTAGCATGTATCGTTTGTCATCTTGTTAAAGTTAGTCTCAGCAAAGTTGTAGTTTGAATTTCATATGAACTCGATTGAAGCATATTTCTCGGGATTTGTACGAGAATAGGGTCGTTATACATTTACTTTGGGACCTCCTGTACATCCACGTTCTTCATCCTATCTCGTTACCCCATCTTCGTCGCACGCTCTCATGAACGACAGTATTCCTGCCGGGCGAAACTAATTGTAAGCTTGTTGCCCGATGAGATTCGAATAGTTGGCCAGACAGAGACGCAAAGGGATAGACAAGCGGCAACGAGAGAAGGAAGGAGTGAGAAGAGGGTTGGAGTTACTCGTGAGCTGGAGACAAGACTGCTGTATCGATGCAAAATTGTTTAGACAGGCATATGTATCCGCGCTGTCGCACGCGAAACGAAACCAACCGATCTATTTGTAATTGCTAAGAGACCCGTCTGTATCTGAAATTGCAAGTTTGTTATGTACATGGATAGCAGTATTTGTAACTCTTTAAGATTTCAAGTGAGATTGGTAATCGATATTGTTAAGCAAAATTATCCCATAACATTTGTTCAAATTTTAACACTCGAAACATGAAATGAGAAGAAATGACATTTCCTGTTTGCAGAGATGGTTTTAGGGGGTGAGATTGTGGCCGTGAAATTAACGAAAATACTATCTTGAATAAATGTTTTTAATTTTCTTTGCCATAATCGGATAAAATGCGTCATGGTATGATTCGTCAGGCACTTGTCATCATTGCTTTAAGGAAGCTGTGCGAGATCAGCAATTTTTGCAAATTTTACACCTTGGCATGTGACCAAAGCCGTTCACACGACAGCGAAAATGTTGTTTTTCCTATTGAGAGATCAGCGTGTTCTCCTCGCCCGCGTAATCTTATAAAATCTTCCCTTTTGAGAGTAAAAGACGAATCGCCAAAATCAAGCCTCAGGCGTGCTGTACCCGTCGCGAAGCTAAACGCTACCGGATCTTTGATGGTTTTCCACCTGCACACTCTGCTAAACTTTTCTACAGAACTTCTTATCGAGATTTGTTTCGCCTGACTGACCCTGAACAACAATCGAAAGGAACTACGAAAATTAGAAATAATTTTTTTAGAAAACATATAAACCGGCTAATAATATAATAGCCCAGAATATTCGAGACGTTATCTTTTATGTGTTTCTCCATACAGAATGAAATTGTTATATCTGTATTTATACAAGCATTCTGCTCTTTGAAGCATTTGTCACTTGCTATTTCAGACAAAAGCATCGCGCTCGTCGTTTGGCAGCGCGACCCCTTTTTGCGAGTCGAATTGCACGAGTGCGCACTCTCAAAGTCGATATTCCTTCCGAGAAGAATCGCGAGTTCTCTCGGTTGTATCGGGAGATGCAATGAAAAGTTCACGCAGAGACTTGGATCGCGCCGAAGAACTTCTGTCCCGAATTACTGAGGCAGAATAAATAACGGGGTGTACACGAATCAGAAAAGATCCTCCTTCTCTTGCTCCTCTCCCTCGTTCTTTTCTCTCTTGCTCCGCTTTTCTTCCTCGCTTCTTTCGCCGTGTAGGAACTTCTAACGAGTACCGGCGATAATAGCCAGTCCTCTTTTCCTTCCCCGACCGTTCCTCGTTGACGCTATTATTATCACCGACGATTACGGAGATACTGAGCTCCGACGAGGGTTTATACCCTTCTGCTGCTCGCTTTTAGCTCGCCAACGGAGCAGTCCGCGAAAGGACGTGACGAAACTCGCGAGGTCCAAGCAGAGCTCGCTTTCCACGGCGTAGAGCACAATGTGCTCCACTTTGGAGCGAAAGGTCGTCGCCGCATCGCGCAGTTACGCCGGTACCGTCGTAAATCCGCGCCGTCGAGACACAACGCTCGTGAAAAGCAGCCGTCAGGTTGATTAACCCTTTTGCGAAGTGAGAGACACGTAATTACCTAACGACTTATCCGAGATAATGCGATCGTTAATTCAAAGTTGTACGACGAGGTTGGGCGTCGCGACGCGCCGCACCGCGCCGTGCCGAGCCAAGCCGAGATGTTGGCGTGGCAGTGCCACGGTAGCACACGTGGATGTGCATACTTGAACCTTGAGCGCGGGACGCGCGCGCCTTGTGCGCTTGGCAGGCGACGTCGGACGTCGATGCCTCTGGCGGCGGCACGCACGCACGCACGCACGCGGTCTGCTTTGTGCAAGTAATGACACAAGTGTCAGAGGCGTCAGCCGAGGGGTACACGATGGGAGGAAGAAGGGGTGCATTTCATTGTACCTCGGCACATTTCCGGCCGATTAATCCATAATATAATTTGGGAGCTTCCTCGTACGCGCGTACGAGCGAGCGTGCTCGCGCGATCGGAAGCGCATCGCTTTTGGGGGCAGGAACGAGATATGCGCGCGTTGTCTTACGCATCGGGATCGCTTCGAGCCGGCTTGGACCGGGCAGAGCAGACCAGAGTAGAGCAGGGCAGAGCTACGTCGCGCGTAATGAGGCGGAGAGACCGATATGGCACACGAGATTCGAATCGTACCAAAGCGATTAAGCCGTTTCCTGTGATTATTCAGCCGTTTGTTTACACTTTGGACACATTTGTCCTACGAGTGAGATATTAATCCTTTCAGCGAACAGGTGCAGCGTGGCATTAATTGCACATACATATGTGCTTCCTCTCTCTCTCTCTCTCGTAAATACGGAGACGATAAACAGTTGATCAATTTCTTTTAAATTGTTTTGAAGAATTATATCGTTCGGTGGAATTAATTTTTCCTTCATGGTCCAATTTTATAGATTCACTTAAGCAAAATAGATCACGCAAAGAGGAAACGTAAGGAGCTGCCAAAGAAACGCTTCAAAGAAATATTGTTCTGTGATACAGTTCTCATACAAATGTTATATACTAGTATATAACATTTTGTGACAGCTGTCACATGTGCGTACGTGTGTTAGTCACTGTTCGCCTAATATTTTTAAATGGATTCGCCCCTTTGCGAGTTTACCGCGTTGCCGTCCTCGTAATCCTACGTAATCGTTACCCGGCAAACCCGCGCTCGCGTTTCGCAGATAAAGGGCGAAACTTCGACGTCTGCATGATCCACGATCGCGCACGGGTTTCTCTCACCCCGCATCGGCTGCATCCGTCTTCCTCTCTTTTACGTCTCTCCGTGCCAGCCATCGTCATAAAGTCAGCCAGGCGCACGGGACGAGGTTTGCTGCAACTACCCTCCATCCCCCGCATTATTCCTCCGTTCGTCTCCTTCCAATACTCGCGGTCCACCGTCCTCCCTGTCCCTCTCTCCCGTCGCTCTTACCGCTCCTCTCAAGCCCGGCGTTCCTCGATGCACACCCCTCACCCTTACTCGCGTTACTCTTACCCCTTTTGCCCCACCATTGTCCGTATGTCATGAAATGCACGTAAAGACGTACCTGGTTAGGTTTGCGCGAAACAAGAAGAGGAGGACACGTGCGGACGAGACAGGGCGCGGGAGAAGGACAGCCGACAGGAGTTGAAAGCGAGACGCACGTAGTGCGGACCTCGTATTTTCGCCCTCTCCTGGCACACCCCGCTCTGTTCACCCGTGCACAGGTTCTCGCTCCCGCAGGAACTACCGCGACATCGGGGAGAGCCACGCTGGCTGGCGCAGGGTTCGGTCCGGGGTTGGACTGTTTCATTATCCTATCCAGAGAGTGGCACACCGCGACCGGGAAAGGTGGCTCTCTCTTCCGCGCGACCCTTCGGGAGATTGAGAACCGTTAAGTCAATGAGATAAGTTTACGCTACCCATATTGATTCAACTCGTCGCTGCCTTCCGTTCTCGCTCCTCGTCCGGGGATTTTTACTCACATTTATTAACGGAATGTACGAGACACCCTTTACACAGATCAATATTGTACACAGTCTCTATGTTGGATAAATAAAGAAATGTGTAATCTTCCAGGAATAAATAATTCAAAGATCTGAAAATCAGGAAACTGTAAATATTAAGAAACTATATATAATATTTAACTATCAGGCTTTATACATATATACATGTAGTGATAAATGCAAATGTCGCGTAGAAAATTTTTGTTTTCTTAAGGGGTAACGCCACTCTAGCGCCCGGAAAAACAGCCTAATTTTGACAATTTTTTATGGGAATATAATGAATGGAATACAAAATCCGTTTAAAGGCCTTTATTGTACATACTTTGAAGTGTATTTACACATTTTTATTGAATTTTTTTACAAAATGGCGGCGCCAGAGCTCAGCAATGAAGCCTCTTCTCACAGATAGTGTTCCGCGGCCGGAAAGATTTCTCCTCCAATTTTTGACCTGGAACAAAAAACTAAACATTTTTGAGTTTTATATAAGGTTAGCTCGGGAAGTACGTACGGAAATTAAAAAATACGTCTTTTGTAAAACTTTCATTTTTAGGTAAGAAAACTTTTTGTTCAAACGTGCGTCAGTTTTACAAAAAACGGTATTTTTTAATTTCCGTACGTACTTCCCGAGCTAACCTTATATAAGACTCAAAAATGTTTAGTTTTTTGTTCCAGATCAAAAATTGGAAGAGAAATCTGTGAGAAGAGGCTGAGCTCTGGCGCCGTCATTTTGTAAAAAAATTCAATAAAAATTTGTAAATACACTTCAAAGTATGTACAATAAAGGCCTTTAAACGGATTTTGTATTCCATTCATTATATTCCCATAAAAAATTAGGCTGTTTTTCCGGGCGCTAGAGTGGCGTTACCCCTTAAGAAAAGTTCGAAAAGAGTTTAACGTCTTAAGTATTTGTTTCACTGAAAGATTTAATTCTTTTATACTTTGCATTATTATTTTTTCCTACTATTTTCTTCTCATTCTCTCTCTCTCTTTCTCTCTGTACTGTTTTGTTTCTTTTTCGCTCCCCGTCTCGCTATTTTTCTCCCGCTTCCACTCTCACATGATCTTCCCCATCGATTCCGCTTCGCTCCCTTCATGTCCTGCAACGGCTCAGCCGCTTCAAGGCGACGTAATCAGCCCTTGTCGGAAAGGTAGTTAGCCGACACACTGGAGTTTACGAGAGAGCGACGGCATCGTAAATTCCTCCTGCATTGTTGAGAATTTGCGAGTGCTAATCGGTCCTCGTCACGTCAACGAAAGGCGCGTCGACACCGTCACCGTCGTCGTTGCATCGTTGTCGCTCTTCTCTTCAAGATTGACGTCAACGTCGACGGAAGTCTCGTCCGTCGTCGATGGATATTCGTGGAATTTCACACTGGCATTTTCGCAAATTTCTCAAATTCGCGGCTGATCACGTCGCGCTGCACATTTATCGGATCGTTATACCGAAGAATGGCTTTACCGTTAATCTATCCCCAATTTATACTTAAATGTCGAATCTTGTTATATCGTTCCTCGCGTAATATTAAAAAAATATTTCCGAGAGCAGTTTTTTATGACATGTCGCGTGTGACGTATTTATTTCCAGAAATTCTGAATGTGTACTCAAATCCAGGAAACGTGGGTGCACATATCTATGTGTGCAAAACAGATTTATTTGCGTGATCGATATATTAATCTATGCGTTTATCATCGCGGCAATCATCACCGTTCGGTTATAAAGTATGAGATTTAAACGTTCGCATCCGCGTTACACGGCGAAAACGCGACTCGCCGATCGATTTAATCACGCGACTATGTACGCTGAGCGCGTTATCAAATAATCAGATCTCGTAGAACAATGCTTGGTGCGGATTAACCGGATATATTATTCGCGCTTCCACGACGAGCGTAATTTCTCGGCGTAACCGAAGATAAATAATCGCTCTCCGTCTCGTAAAGCTTCACGGACGCTGTACGAGTTGCTCATGGTACTTATGGTCGTATTTAATTTAGTGTATGAATTTTATGCGCGCCGCTCCTCGTGTTGTACGCGTACGCTTATAAATCTGCTCGGCCGACATTTTCTCTATCGCTTGTAACGTGCACACACGTCAGTGGGAGGTTTGCCGCACGACTCCTACCTATCCTAACCACCCTCCGATGGCACGATGTGCAAACTCCATTATGGGAATTTTCCCTCCGAACGCAAAGGCTGCAGATATTTTACGATCGATCGGCTAAAGGGAGAGAAGCGGCCGCCGGCCGGCGTCGCCCTCCGACAGGTGCTCGAGGAAAATCGAAGCGGATGCCGCTTGCCTGCTCGCATTACGATAGGTCAGCGTTGAAATTGCCAACCTTCAAAGGAGCCATTAGTGAGCACAAAGTGACACAAATCGTACTTAATGCGGTAGGACCGTGCGTTTAACGGCGGTACACGATTATCATGGCAACTTTAAAGTAAGCTTCGTTTAAAAATGCATCGTTAATTTCAGCTGTCTCCTGCATACTTTACAATTCGCGATTAAGCTGCCCGTTACTTTTTTAATTGGAGAACGCACCGTAAACGTCGTGCGACTAAAAAGCCCGCATGATTTTTGCATTCATTCTAATTTTGCATCTGTACGCCTTAATGGTGGAAAACAGATCGTTAATTGCATTTATCGACTGGAAGCATTCTCTTAATTTTTATGATTTATAGTACAGATTTTCTCCAGAACAGAGGCGCTAGCCGGAAGAAGAGTACATTGCCGGAAAACTCGAGATTAATAGTGTTTCTTCTTCAGTTATTTTGACATGGATTTACAATGCTACTAAAGCAGTTATCTTAAAATAATGACTTTCGAAAGCAAAAGTGACGTGACCGTCCTTCGTTCCAGAAAAACTACCACTGCGCGAAAAAGACGATGCATTAAACGTTTTTTAGGCAACGCGCAAAATTCAGAAGTCGATTAGTAGTTTATTATACATTCAAAATTATTAAAGAAATGTTAATTATGAAATAAGTACTACATTATTTATATTATTCTTTAAATATTTGATTTTATTATAAAAAATTTCAAATTATGAAACGAAACATATTTTCTAATAATCGTTGTATACTTTATTTAAAAGTCAATCTATAGAGTGATCAATTCATTGAATAATTCCGAAACCCTCAGCGACTTATGCGTTAAACCGCTTATCGGTTAAATCTTCCATCATTCTGTGCTTAATTCGAGCATGATTAGTCTATAAAGTCTATAATTCCCTGAGACTTAATGTGAGCGTATCGTGATTTGTAGTGGTGCTTCATATGTATATGTTTTGACATATAATAATTATAACCGTATTTTTAACCAATTTTTATAACAGAGTTATCCTACGCTCTACTTGTTGAAGAAAATAGAAAAAATTAGCTTTAACGAGAACTGACGTCAGCGAAGACCGCGGGGCAAGGAGGATAAAAAAATGTCGATAAATTTCCGCCAGGATCGTAAAGTTCGTATCGATTAGCGTGTAAATCAAACCGAGAGTGACTTTCGAGAAGCGTTAAAGAGAAAAAGGAAGGAAGAGAGGAAGAGAGAGGTACGTTAAAGAAATTCATAGAGCTTAGGCGAGGAACAAGCGTTACGTGGTCCCTTCCTGTTTCATCAGAGAAAAGCCGCGAAATATCAGTGAAATTGCTAGAACCTGCACCATGAGCGTATTCGACGAGTTCCTCGGTTTGAAGCGCGCTTTATGCGATTGCGGAAACGAGGAGGGAAAGGTAAGAAGTGGATAGAATATAAGTTATTGCTCGTCGAGGTATGCGGCTACGTATTTCCTTATACTTCCGCTCGCGCCCCGGCATCTTCTTCCTCCTCATTCTCGTCGCCTATTGTCGGCAGGATTACCGTTGAAGGGTGTTCATGAACGCGGCGGTATATTGCGTCGTCCGTCTAGATTTAAATCCCATCCATTTGCAGCCGGCAAATCTTATATAATCGCAACCGACAAAGCGTATCGCTCGACCTGACATTTCATTCGCATTAGCGACGTCTGCGTACGTACCTATACGCGTCCTCGTGGTTACCATGTTGGCAAGCAGCTGTACCGAGAGAGAAGAGGAATTGAGACATTCAACTAAAGATCTTTTCTAGCGTTTTGTAGTCGATTTCTCGTTGCAGAGATCATAATATGTATCTTGCAGAATATATCAAAATATGTACATGTTCTTCTTTATATTGAAATTCTGTGAAAATTAATAGTTTGCAGTTGAAAAAGATATTAGCGGCTATCTTCGTTGAAGTAAAGGTCGACTTCTTAACTTCATCACAGAATTTACTGTGATATCAATTATTGCGAAGCATTTATGTACATTTTTGGTATCTTATATCAGATTTTATGAACGGATTAGGAGACTTCTCCTTAATCAAGATGCAAATCTTTCCGTGAAAAGTCTCAAAGATGACGATGTTTTGAATGAATATTAGATTCTTCGATCATCATATGCAATTTCTCATAGATTCCATATTTCGTCTTCATTATGAATAAAATGCGGTCGTTCCAGATGGTGTTTTAAGGGAAAGGGTCAATACCATGCGTAGCTTCCGCGTGCCTGGCGTTTCTCGCAGTCTAGCACCGTCGAGCGTGAAATATTTTCCGTTCAAGAATACGGAAGATGCACGTTCTACGGGATCATTCGACCTGTCTCCTCCGCCTATTTCGTCATATCTCGTGCTTTCTCCATTTCCTCATTAATCCACGGTCCCTTGACGGTCTTCCGCTCGATTTCAAAAGAGCAGCGCTTGATGAGAGGAGAACGGAGAGAAGCAGGAAGATAATGCGATGAACGAGAATGGGGACGAGAGTGGATAAAACGAAGGAGAAGAATAGAGACTGATTCCAGAAGCTACATTATATTCTCGCAAAATAAGAACAATATAGATATACATAAAGAGAAAGAGAGAAGAGAGAAAAGAAGAGAGCGAGACGCTGTTGTGTCGGCTGGACAAGTGGTTTACAAAGAAACGAGTTTGCGCGAGATGATCATGTTTACGTACCAGGTATCGATTTACCGAGATCGAGGTACTCTCGCACGGACGGGCTCAGGAATCCGGGTGGCACGGCTGGCGCCTCGTTCGTCGGATTGTTCCTCTCGTCCACGGGATCATCGTAGTAATAGTCGTCCTCGGGGTCGAGCGGCTTCGCTCGTTTCAACACCTTGCTCCGACTGCCACGCGCACCGCCTGTAAAAGCAGTCCTCAGCTGATAATCTTCAATGATAACTGTCTAATGATCGGCAAGCGTAAACTTTGAAGAGAGATTCGACGACCATTTCGAGCATTATTTAACATTTAGCTCGATAGCTAAATATGCGCTCGAATTAATGATTAATAATTGGCAGGCAATTTATTTATTATTGAGATTTGTCACGAAAACTTGAGAATTTTGGGAACTGATTTATCTCGGGTCAAAGAATTCAGCGTTCTGGAATCTCGATAGAGTTGGAACGTCTAAGCATGGCCGATTCATAGAAGTCGGTCGATTTGTTACGTAATCGGTGATTCCATTAGCCTTTTAATTGGATCGCCGGCGCACTTTCGTCTCCCCATTAATACGCATGATTGAAGTTCTACTGTTGTTTCCCTTCCTGATGAGTCTCGTCTGTCTGTACGGGGGAAAAACCACGGGCCGGAAAAGCGACGAAGGAAGCGCCGCGTCTGGCAGCCTCCGGGGGCTTGGTCATTTGAACAATCTGAAATTTAAATCATTTGAAAATGCGACCGACCATCACGAGGTAGCTCCCGGAGGTAAACAAATTTTTACAGTCTCTTTAATTCATGCGGAGAAACGTTTAATCGATGTTGTCCACGCCGCGCGCGCTGTTTTTCTTCTGGGAGAAACATGGCTGCGTAATGCTCCCCCTTCACCCTACCTCCTCGCCCATTCATCCTCCATCCTCGGTACAGATGCACATCGGTATTTGCGTTCCAGATGCTCTCCGTTCGAACGCAAGATTCCTCCTATTGTGCGTTTCTCGCTGAATATTAATACGTCGCTCGGCGAATTTTCGCGCGGAGAATTCGCTTAGACGCCGCGGACTGGTGCCATCGTCGAGCGTAACGAGTTTTCCGGGCACGTGAAACATCTGGTAGCCCTCCTCGCACGCGATTCGAGCCATTCGCACACGATTGCTCGTCAGTCGAACAATGTTTAACGATAAGTCGTCACCCTTAAAGTTCATTAGCGGCGAACCCGCGAGGCGCGTTAATTTCGACCAAGTTCCGGCTCGAAGGACTCGGATCACGTCGATCGTGCGTAGTCATCGTGAATATATCATGAATAACGCAATAGGTATCGGCGGGGGTCCGCGCGGTCGGCGCGGCTGCAAAACTTCGGCCGGGCCTCTCCATCGTTCGCGAGTGTATAAGATATCTCGCGAAACTTTGCGCCGACCGTGCCGTGAATGGACGAAGTTTCGCGTCGGTCTGGGGACTGGGTCAAGTCTGGAGAACTCTCTGTGTCTGTGGCTCTCTACGGAATAAAACTGGCCGCTGTTAATACGAGAAGTTGCCGGTTACCGAAAGAGAGAGCCGACGAGTGTCGCACGCTTCCGCCAAGATAATTAAAAAGATATTTGATATCAGTAATCGCGCGGTGTGCGAAACCTTAGAGCGGAGAGCGTATTATTATACATATTTACGCGGATGATAGTGCGATGCGCGCGCGTTATTCCGGTTTATGAAAGCCGGCTTGATCCCGTGTTTATCCTATTTGATGCCGACTGCCGCGTCCGTGCCGGAGAAGCTAATTAATGGCTCATCGATTAGACGAACTTTATGCGTCAAAACGCTGCGGATTAATTCACGCGGGGATGGTGCATCCGCACGCGGGATTTGCGATCGGTCAGATCGTCGGCACGTCGTCATCGCGCCCGCTGTGTCGCTGCCTTTTTTCCCTTCCTCGCGCGTGAAACGTGATTTTAATGTTGCACAGGAATCGTGACAGAACGCGTTCGCTAGACTACACCATTAAATATCCCGCGATATCTCTGCACGCGGATTCGAACGTTATTTAACGCGCTCCGACGTGCGCGTAATAAAATATTCCCGGTTTTTCGAGGTGACGTCCATGGCCGTTTATATCGCCGCGCGAGAATAATCGTTATGGTCGCGGAAATTTACGCGCCGCGAACGACAGCGCGTTCCTTATCGTGCCGGTTGTTTGCCGAAAGCACTGGAGTACGGGTGGAGTAACGTTATTCAGCTATTTTTTTCCGTTTTCATCGGTCACTGCTCGTTCGATATCCTTTATTGTGAGATCCCTGAAATAAATATCTATCACTGTATCTATATCGAGAATCATTTCGCCTTTGAGAGAACGAAGCAGTTATCGTTACTTCTTCAACTAGTTTTACAATTGCGTCCATATCGCCCGTAGTTTTATTTCGTCGCGTATTTACGTTATGCCGCTAGCGCGAAAGGGGGATCGTGTTCCGGTGCATAATAAATATTGTCTATCCATCCGTCTCCCTCCGTTTTCCATTAAAGGAGCAGAAAGGAACGCGGAGGAAAAAGAGTCGCGCGACGCAACTATTTTCTGCGTTTCGCGACGCGCAAATATCCCAGGGAAACGGCGCTTTAATATCACACTGCCGCATGAAAATTCGCTAACGGACGGGAGAGTAGCAGGAAAACGTGCAGGGAGAAAGAGAGACAGAAAAAAAGAGGCAGACAGAGAGAAAGACCCGAGGTTAGACAGATTGAACGATGGGAACTGCGAGAGGGTTGGCGACAAGAATGGAGTGGGTGGGCGGTAGGACGAAATAATAGAAAGAGAAAAAGAGAAAGACAGAGAGAGAGAGAGAGAAAAAAAGGAGCCAGATATGATCGCGCTCTCCCGCACGTTCGGGTGTGTTCCGTGGGAAAGTGCCGGCCGTATACATTGTATCGTACCGCGGGCAGCAAACGGAAAAAGTGCCGATGTACAAATACGATCTCGCTAATTCGTATTTATCCGCGCGTGACGCCGATTATGCACGCGCGTGCATCGAGTCGCGGCGGGTAGGCTCTGCCGGGCCGGCCGGCGCTGGTCCAACGAGTGCAAGCGAGTGCACGCGGTGCGATGCGGCGGAATGCGTGCCTATTAACCGAACACTGTATTTCCTTGCATGGGATACGAGCACAAAGCCGTGCGCCAAATGCACTTGAAGCTCGAATTATGCACTCGCGGCCGTCTTGAGTTACTCAGTTCCTCTGATCTGACGAGATCTCTCGTCGGTTTTCGTGCGGTTCCTGTAACGACGAGACGGTATTGGATCTCGAACGACTCCGGTCTCTTCGCGAAGACGCGATGGAACTCGCAATTTTCCTCCCGTCATTGGTTTTCCCCCGGAGTCATCGTCCGAACGCATCCGGAAAATCTGTCGGGAAAGCAACGCACGCGAGGGGAGAGCGACACGCCTGAGTAAATTGATTTTTATTTTTCTTCTTTTTGTTTTTAATTTGCACGACGTTTGAAGTATTTTTTTTCAAATTTATGATACGACGCTGCGTCGCGTTTCCCTGATATCGGACGGGAATTGGTATATGCGCGCGCGATAAAATATATCCGCACGTCCGGTGCAAGTATGTGGGACCGCGGGATCAAATAACATTCGTTATATTAAATGCCACGGACAAACAGGTGTAATTATTCGGCCGGTCTGGTCGAATGTCGAATAATTATTAAATGCTCGATGCGCGTACCGGCGGCAAAAGTAGGTATTAAGCGTACTCGACCCGAACTAAATTATCGCGACGGGGTGTGTAATAACGCATGGATGGACGCTGCGAATCGATTCGCCAGCCTGCCCCGGGGCCAACGCGGGGATGAATTAAAAAAAAAGAGAGAAAGAGAGTTTCTATTTCCGAAAGACAAATCGGGATATGATGCTGCGCCGCCGCGACCCGGGCCAGCTGTCTGCTTGTGATAATTAACTATCGATCGACCGCTTCTCCATTAGTTGCTGCATTTTCGGTGGCCTAATTACTCCCTTGTCGTTCTCTCGCGCTGGAGGAGTCGAGCTGCGATCGATGTGGTGAAAAATCCGGGGTTACGAGTCGAGAGTCGCGGTGCCGTTCGTAATCCTGGAAATTTTGGAGCTTACGCTTGTTCGGGTTTCCCGTAATTCCCCGAGAATCCCCGTGAACAGTAGGAAAAATTGTGAAAACCTGCTGAAATTCGCCGTCACGATTAGCATAATTGAGAGAAAGAACTATACATAATTTACTTCTTCATAATCATAGCTAAGATTTTAATTTGCTCACGCCAGGAAAAAGAGGAGTCTGCAAATTCAGAGTATATAAAAGGCTTGGATGAAACTTATCTGATGCTCAATAATCTGTCGGATTCGTTGAAGAAAAACATGAAGCAACCTTGATGAAGAGAAGCAAGACAAATAACAAAAGTCGTTTACTTTTCTTACAAACACACTGAACAATCAGAAATTTATTCTATGTAGAATAAATATAATACGTAACCGTTACATAAAGTCATTCAAAATCGATATAAAGGTTGATCAGATGCGCTTGATGGTAGAGTCGCGAATTTGAATTTGATCGAAAATCTGGCTGAATAGAGTAATAAAACACAAAGTTACGGAACAAAGTCGGCCGTGAGAAAATCGTACTAGTTTGAGAAAATTCGTAGCAAGAATTGCCTCATCGATCACTTAGCAACTCACGAATGAACGCTTGATCTTCATGATGTGCGGAAAATCGATTAAGAGAGAACTCGTGAGAATCGGGGAAAATGACGGATCTTCGTAATACGCGGAAGATCCATTGAGAGAGAACCCGTAAGACTTGAGTAACCGAGTGATCTTCATGATATGCGGAAGATCCACAGAGAGAGGATTCAGAAGAATGGAATAAAGGAATGATCTTTGTGATACGCGGAGAGTGATCGAGAGAAAAACTCGCGAGCATCAGACATACGACTGATCTTCGTGAAGCACGGAAGATCTCTCTCTCTCTCTCTCTCTCTCTCTCTGAGAGGGAGAGAGAGAGAGAGAAGTTGTGTATATTATAATTATTAATTTTATTATATAAAGATCCTCAGTCAATTCTATTGTATGTTAATCTTATTTTGTTTTTATTAATCTTTGTACTTAAGGGATTTTTATCCTAGTGCAATAAAGACTCCTCTACTCTACTCTACTCTCTCTTCTGTAATTTTTCTGCATCTTGAACGTCCATTGATAATTTTGTATTTAACAGTGAATCAAAGGTTTATCCACTCGTCGTTACGTTTGTAATCATACAGGCGCCCAAAATCAAGAAGAATCGTAATCGTAAAGCACGCAGTCGCTACTTTCGGTCGTGCACGGGGGAAGAAAGCCAGGGGTGAAACCGCAGGCGTGATAACACCGGGAATAAATCGCGGTAAATATGATACCGTCGGTAAACAGTAAGCGACGGTAAACCGGCGAAGGAAATACGAGAAGGCTCGAGCGCAGGAGGGTGAGAAGGGAAGGAGGTGGGTGAAAAGGGGCAGTAAGTAACGCTCGTTTAACCGATAGCCATGCTACCGCCGTGCTCGTCCGCCCTTTCGAGTCTCTCTTTAAATATCCTCAAAGTGTAGCAAGCTCGCGTCGACCCGGACGATGGTGTTCAACATGCACGCTGTGAAATCTCGTACTCCCTCCCTCTCGGCCCCTCCAAACCTAACCGAGAAGATGATCCCGCCGTGTATCGGCGTTCGTGTTCAACTTCGCCGCTGACTCTGCTGAAAGATGTCACCCCGGAAACGAGACACCGTCGAAGGTGGAGCCGTTTTCCCGGTGTGCGAAGAAATTCACGGGACGGTCGACGGGGCAACGAGCTCGCGAGAGGTGGTGGCTGGATGGGTCTCTTCCTTTCTCTCTCTTTATCTCTTCCTCTGTCTCTTTGTCTCTATTTCTCTTCATCTTTCTGCTTCTTCCTCACTCTCTTTCTCTTCATCTCCCTTTTTCTCTCCCGTTAGCTGACGAAGGGGTGCAAGCGAGTTGGAGCGAGAACGTGCAGCCGGGCCGGCGAAGGATGAAGCAGAGAGAATAAAAGCAGGGTAGAGCGGGTGAACGGGGTGCGAGCGCGAACGAGATCGTCGCGCGGTGTTTACGACGGCGAGGAAGAGGTACCTTTTCGTCATGGTCGTTTAGGAGGAGGGCCTTTTAACGGCGCAAAGAACGATCCCGCCGCCTTTGTGCTCCCTCGCCTGATCCACCAGCCATCGGAGCCATTTAACTGTGTGCGCCTGTGCAACGTGCGCCCCATCGCGCCCGACCACCCTCTTCCTTCTTTGACTGCCCCCTCCGTGGACCTGACCCTTGCGCATCTCCCGTGTCTCTTCAGGCTTGCGACGCTCTCGGTATGTCCCGCGTTCCCGGAAAGATACACTCGAGCAAGCTCCACTTGTTGTTCGTTGGCTGTACAAGCATTTGGTATTTGTAATTTTCTAATTGTCACATCAATCATTTCTGTGATCGTTAACGAATGTCCATGCGTCTACCGTGCGTACCTTCGACTTTACAAAGCAACTATCTCGCATATTGCGCGTCGCGCTCGGAGTTAACGCGACCCAACCACCTGGAGATGCCTCCTTGATCGCATTCTTTTTCCCTTGTGCCGCGGCACGTTTGCTTTTTACACGCTCCTCGCTGTTTGCATGCACGCGTACGCAACATCGCGAGTTCTACCATCAAAGGGGAAGTAATTACGCAGGTATCCGTTGTACTAACATCCCTGCGTATTCTCTATCTCCCCCGCTGACCTCCCCCGCGCAGTCTACGGAGGCACGGCAGTCCAGGGCAGTACTGCGCGCGATCGAAGTTACGATTCTCGCGTTCACGATGAAATTTCAGACCGAGCGGCTGGTGGGGTCGACGCACAGAAGGAGAAAGGCAGGAAGGGGGAGGGTGAGTCGTGCGGGGGTTGGAAACGTAGACGGTACGAGCGGGCGATGCTTCGGGGCTAAACACACCGGTAGAGCAACCGGGGTGGGTGGGTAGGTAGGCGAGCAGCGCGGAAAGAGGTGGAGCCGCGGAAACGAGGGGGTTGACGGTGAGGAGAAGGGGGCTTCGTTAAATAATTAATCGATCCGAAACCCCGCGCGCGCCCGACTGTCGGGGATTCCTTCCTCTTCCTAGTTCCGCACAAACGATACGTTTTCTGAGGTTTTCCGGCCGAGCACAACGGCGGCCGCTAATGTGAGGGGGGTGGCTTTTGTGCGTTCAAATACACCGAATCTGTTTTTCCCGGTGGAGACACGATGAATGAACAGCCACCGAAAGACACCTGAGAGAACATCGGGTTTCCGGGGTCGCGAGTTTTAAATGTTTTGCGTCTTTGGTTCTTCATGGTGAAACGCCGAGGCTCCCACGAATGCTTCGAGCATAGCCGGAGGCTTTTAATTTTAAAAAATTGTTTTCGCGTAATTACAACCCCATCGCGTGTCGGATCTTTATCTTAAAATTATGGTTGAACTCTCGAGGCCTCTCGCATTTTTCGATCGTTATAATTCCTAGATCTTTCCGATTCTTTTCGCTCTCGTATTACGTAAAACGTTATGCCACTCGGAGTTCAGCTCGAAGCCAGCCGACAGCTCACGGTGCACAATAAATCATAATGTGCGTATTAATTATTAAATGCGTAAAATGATGTCTATGAACACGGCGGCGGCGGCAAGAGGAAAAAGGGTCGCTTAACCGCCGTGGCACCGCGCGCGCGGTAGCGATCTGATATTAATGGCTTCCATATTTTAAACTCATTAATCTTGCTAAAATAAAATTGCCGGTAGCATAATATGACCGAACCGCATTAACTGCATGCACAAGCGTATTCGTGAATAACGCAGTAGGCACGTTTCGCGGTTTACGTCGACGTTTCATTGCGCTCTCTAGGAGTTATTATAATATTTTAATTTTTAATCGCTCTTGTGTATTATGCGCCATATAATTAATCGTCTGCCGGCATGAATAAATGAGCGTGCACTGCATCTGTAAGCCGAGCGAGTGCTGCACCTCGCATGCGCCGCCCACTGTAAGCTTTTTCGAATTCACCGACAGGTATTGTCCTTTTACGGTATTCCTCCTTCAGTTTAGGAAAGTGCGAATGTATGCGAAACGCCGACGCGTTGGTCGTGCACGGTTGCAGTTGCCATCTCGCAGTAATACTTTACGTCCCGTATAGATGCATACATATGCGCTGCGCATTATCTGGATAATCGCCAGTGTGCTGCATCCCTTGTATCATATTAATACCAAGAGATATGAGCTTGCACGATCCCCCTCTTTCCTTTTCTCTGAAAAATCCTAGCTGGTATCTCCTATAAGGAATATAAATTGCGCGCGTTTACTTGGATTAATAGCTTGAATTAATATAGCATTTAATTTGAAAAATTGAAAACCGAACTTTTTGATTGATCCAATATTTTATATACTGTAATACGATAATTATTGGATTTAAAGACCGCAAATGAATTTATTTATACATGGCGCAATATGCTGTATACAATATTATTTATATTCCAACTATCCTACAGAAATATAGCATATAAAATAAACGAGATGCATTTCATAGTATTTTATGATTATTGCGATAGTTTAGATGTAAAATTTAACTCGTAGTTTTTCGTGTTGAACAAACTGATAGCGCTTTTACCGAATTTCTGAAATAACATTTCTATTCAAATAATGGTTGTTACGTGAGAGATCAATTTCAAATTTTTTGCCGAGAATATCTCGGCTTTCAGTGTTATAAATTTTAGAAACGGGCACGTAGACGCGTATAAAACCGGTGGAAACGTATGTGTCGGTTAAACATGACAAGGTGGATACCCTGTCGAACGCAGCAGAGCTTCGAAAGTTTCGTTAATTATTCGCGAAGAAAAGAGTGACGCGCGTCCTGACGAATTTGCGCGCGGAGCGTGGATGCGCCACTTTTCACGGGGAAAAAGTTTCCCCGGCGCCGCCATAATTAGTGAAATTTCCGCCAGGAAAATAGCGGACCTTATTATAACGCGGTTGTTTGAACAAATTCGCACGTATGCCCGTCGGCTAACAAAGACGTCGTCTACCTTTTCAGAGAACTTTGAAAAACGTCTCCTTTTTATGCGTTATTTTATGCGTTATGATTGGAGTTATTATCGGTGCATTTAATAAAATCGCAAATAAATTAATATACATTCTTTTAAATTTCAAAATTGCCGAAAAAAGTATTATAGAATATTATGCGGAACTAATTTACAATCTTTTGACTCGCTTTGTTTTAATCTCAAAGGTAACTACATTCTCTTATAAATTGTACGCAAATTTTCACGACATTATTAGTGAAGAGTTCTTTATAAACCCATCTAATTTCTCGAGAGAGAAATAACGTGATGAGCCTGTAAAAGTCCAATTTCATTTTCCGTCAGACAGTTGGAATCCGAGGAATAGTCGCCAGAATCGACTTTCGCTTGATGTCTCTAAACGATATCGCAAAGCGGAGCAACAAATTCTAATAAATATAAAACAGCTTGTTACAACGTGCGATTGTACCGTATTGCAGCACGACTACACGTGCGTGAGAGAGAAAACGAGAAAGGGATAGCTAGTGCAATGAGCTAAGTTAAAACTGGCGGAAGTTAGCCTGCGTGCGAGCTTTTAATTTAAAATCCGATTCACCCTTTAGACCGATTCGTCCGCCGTTACTCCACGCCGCACGCTTAATTTGTGGTTCCCATGGAGATGCAACGACTCCGTGAGTGCATGCGACGCGCGCGCGAGCGGAATGGGAGATAATAAAAAGAGAGAATAAGCCGTTTGATGTAGAAATCAATAAAGCCGAATTTGTAAAAAAAAAAAGAGGAAAAGAGACGTGACACGCTCACATACTGCGCGCACGCGCGCGAGTGTTTCGCGTCTGGCGGAAGCGTCAAGCGAAAAAATAAATGAGATGAAGAGTGCCAACGTCGGGGCTTGATTTACATTGACAGTGATGAGTTATAACATACGAAGCCGCATGCGAGCGTATGCATGAGCATTTTGCACAAAACCTCGGCAGTGCCGATAGATCCTTATTTTCTTTTTAGCGATTTCTCTACGCGCCCAACCTATTTTCCATCGCTTACGCGACGTATAACGCGATCTCATTGTTAAGCAAATTTCCGGCTGGTCGAGATTGATTGATCGGACTGTGAATGTACAAGAATGCTCTGAGAGAGAATACACTGCACGGATCCACCGCATTCAAGATCGGTTCGCGTCAGATTCGATGAATTTGCGGCGATTTTGCGAGGACTCGCAGTATCTTGAATCGTGATAATTAAGTTTGTAAGTGTAAGAGGCTGGAAGACGCAAGCTTTACGCGACAGCAAAGTCTCATTAATGTTGTCCGCTTGTTTAGGACGCCCTGTGGAAGCTTGTGCAAGCGTCGCCGACTATTACATGCCGATAAAAATCCTATTATGCCTGTTACGTAAAGGCGATTACATTTCAATACAGCAGGCAGGCAGATAGGCAGCGACCGAAACCTTTTTATAATGACGGGCATCCTCCGGGCGAACTGCGGGAGAATCGTACGGGCTTTCCGTTTCGCAAGAGTACCGCCGCACGATTCGTTACGAGTGGCATCGTTAAAAACACGAAGGCTTAAGCACGACATCCTCTCGAGTGTCACGCCCATGGGCGGACGTGCCACGAATCTTTCGTACTTGTGACGGCTACAGGTAGTAGACAGCAAATCTGAATGGAAAGAGCATTAATTAAATCTTGATCGCCATTTTCGTTGTGCTTATAGGGACACGAAAGGACTTGTAGTGTCATTGATATCTTCATTGAACTTCTTGAATATTATAAATGTCTCTAATTATCACTTAAGTATATCAGAAAGCTTTAAGTCTAATTCACTCTTCAAGAGCTATCTGGAGACATCATTAACGCATATACATATATATAGGAGAGAGAACTTGCAACATGCATATTATCTGATACACGGACATTCTTGTTGCATATGCTGCATGATGAAGATTACTTAACTCGAATCAACTCCGTAGAGTCAGCAACGTGATGCAAAAAATGCATGATGGGCTCAGACAGTCTTGCTTTCGCCGTTTAGAGACATCGATTAGAAATGCCGTTAGTCTCTTCACGTACTCGTCACGGGGACGATTGCGTGAGTCTTCGATTTCGATCTACGGCATTGCGTCTGACCTCGCGCTTAATCACGAGCGCGACGGACGAGGAATATTCGCCAAGTGAATTATTTTGCGAAGTTCTGGAAGCAGCACCCGGTGCTCCTCGATCTCTCATCGGTCGATCTTTCCGGCGGATTCTCGCGATCAGCGTTCCAACGATCACTGGTATGACTCGGCACGTTGGACCATTAATTCCGAGTTGCGTCACTCCTCTGAAATGTGCCTTGCATATGAGGGACGAGGAAGAGCGGAACAAAAATGAGCGGCGTCGTCCTTGCTGCTCTCCGGCTACCTTGGACACCGCGAGAACGACGAAGCGACGAAGATTTATCCTCGGGTAATCGCCCAGGGTGTATCTGTGCAGTCGACCCGTGATTGATGTTCACGCGTTCCGCAACGCGATCGTCGTGTGTAACGAGTCCGCGCTTTGGCGAACGACGTGTCGATGTCCAAGTCTTTTTTGCGACAGATCCAAAGCCTCTCTTCTCTTCCTCTTGTTCGTATTTCTTGGTGAAAACAAAAAATTGATTCGTAGCGTTACGCAATATTGCTCTCTTGTGAGATCGACTGGCAGGAGCGAGCGAGCTGACGATCATTTATCTGTTACGAGTCTTGTGCTAACCGAGAAAGTGTATTATCTTAACTGTATATTGATTATCTCGTTCTATCTCGTTCTGTTTCTCGTTATGTCGATTTAATGGCTGTTTAATTTTCTCTTTTCACGTAATGAAACCGTACGGCTGCGATTCTTGTATCGTGTTCTCTTCAGGATTTCGGTAAGTTGTAGTTTGAGTATTTAGTGAATTGTAGCTGTGGGCCTGGATTTGTACAAGAGATTTCTCAGCGGAATGCAACATTTCTCTGCTTTGGAGAAATTACTTCTCCAAGTGAAGCACTGCGGAGCTCTTTAATCGCGAACTATATTCGCGTTTACTATGCGCAACGGGTTTCCGCGGAACCTCCAGATCATGGATTCACCCAGAACCCTGGGAGAATCGCGCGTAAGCTCGCGTGAATACGGAGCACTTATTCGTCCTGGCGGTTTCCTCCTTGCGTGCCTCAGAGAGGAGTTTAAGGATCAAACACTCGCACGATACACGGGGAACCGATACCTCAATGCCATGTTATAGATACGACGGAGCACCGAATCCAGATATTATCGGCTCTTTCGTTGTGTACTTTCGCTGTGTCACGAGCTTGCGTTCTGAAATGCCGTATCTTCCCTCGATACTCCTCCGAGACGCATGGCCGTAAACTTACTTTAGGTAAACTTTGCTTCGACGTAGGAGCGCGCGACGGAGAAAAATTGCTACCGGTGGGTCTCTTCGATCGTGAATCGGCCATGTCATGAAAGGGGAAGATTCGCGCGTCGTCGACCAGCGATGGTTTTCGTCCATTTGACTTGTTGGTTCTCCATAGCCTCGGGAGATTTAGTGTCTCCACGTGTTCACGCGAGGATACGGGGAACGATGGTAGCACGACGCGACGTAACGTGGTCTTCTGATGGGAACAACCCTAGGCAACGCACCGTGGCATAGGAAAACAGTAATCATGGGGCAACTTGTAGCAAGTGAGAATTCGGGATTCAAAGGGAGGGAGAAAGAGGGAGGTGTTGGATCGAGTTGGTAATGTAATACGAGCCGCAATGCATACAAATGTCATTCTCATCTCTCGAGGTGCCACTCTGCTTCGCTCTTTCCTTCCTTGTTTCCTTCCTATCTTCCCTTCTCTTTCCTTCCTTGTTTCCTCGTTCTTAGCGCTCCAAGTTACACTTTCTTTCATTACATGTTCCTTGTTCATGCCTTATTGGCTACACGAACAGTTCGCGTGCGCGCGTATCGAATCCGGTAACAACGAGATCTAATATCGACTAGTGAACGATGCACTTGCACCTGCCGCGACGGCAGCAACGACGACAACAACAATAACCGGAGGTAACGTCGATAGAGAGAGACGCATGCCGATTGTCTTCGCCTTGTGGGAGTAATCGAAGATCGCCGTTACCGCGGAATCGAAACCGGCGAATTTTCCGTCTGGCGACAGTCAGCAAGCTGCGAGCGAAGTTCGCGCGATATAGAGAATCCGGCACGTATCCCCGAAATGAGAACGGGTTCCTCCGGACAAAGAATACGCCACGACGAAGCAAGCGTCCCGCCACGGGCGAAACGGTGCCATTTCCCGAGCGGGAAAACGCTCCGCTCGCCTGGTCCGCCGCTGGATAATGAAACTCGCGAAGACTCGCTGTAAGAGATCTCGGAGCCGCTTTTGTCGAGCGATACGTGCCGCGACAATCGTGTTCTTATTTAGCCGACGGTGCGCAAGATTCGTCCGCATTCCGCGTTATTAAATCAGCCCACTTTCGTCTCGTACGCGACCGATGATAAATTTCTAAAGACCACTCGTAAAACCGTATAAAGAGGCTGTCATGTTCCCTTATAGCCCGCGCTGTTTTGTATAATGTACTTTGCTCGGTGTTATTAAGTACATGATGCAGCGTGGCTTGCACGCGTAATGAGTGTCATAAAAGAAACAATGCGGCCAGACGACGCGCGACGCATCGAATGCAGTGCCGCGCGCGAAAGTTGCATTAAAGGCCCGTCTACAGAGGCCGTAACGCCAGATGCCAGATGCAGCTCGTAGACGCAAACGCAGCACAGAGAAAACGCGTTCAGAGGCTTAATTTTAAATAATCCTCAATAATATAATTCTCAATAATATTATATTATTAATAACTATATTTTTATATAAAACATATCAAATATCATTATAAATATTATACGGCCGATTAGCGAATGCGTGCACGCTGCGTGCCGTGAAACGGTAAAAAAAAGTATGAAAATCAGTTTCAAACATATGGAGACCTAACTTCACGCAACCTACCATTTTCGAAAAACATACAACCCTAAAAAACCTTTTTAAAAAAATATATATATACGCCAAATACATAAAAACTCCCAACTTGTCAAAACTCAAAACTAAATATGAAATCAATAATTAACTAGCCAAGTATCTAGAAGCAGTTTGAGTATTTTACCCAAACGTTTTCCATGCGTACTCTCTTATCGCATGACGACATTGAAGTACTTGGCGTGCCCGAATCACATTAAAACGTCCTGTCTACCTATAAGAGACACAAAATCATTTGCGAGTCATTATTGAAAATCATGAAGATACAAGATACAATACAAATCAAGATATTGTACAAATTTACAAGATTTACAAAATTTACAAGAATACATGACCACTGCGATCCGGGTATTTCTTAACACACTCATTAGAACTGAATTATTGTGTATAATATCATTTTCGTAATTAACATATCGTTTTTGATAATTAATAATGAAAATTTTTTATCTTTTCCATATTTCTTTCACTTTCGTTTTAATCAGTTGACGCCGTTTTTTCTGCTACCTTGACACTTGAAGCTGAAATCATTTGACTTCTTTTCTCTGACGCTAGCGTCAAGTGATGTCACGTGACGACGCTCGACGCTGCTTTTCAGCGTCTCATGAATTAGCACCTTTACGCCGTCGCCGTTCGGCGACGCTGGCGCGGCGCGTCTCTTTATAGTGAGTACCCGGCTTTACGCCGTCGCCGTCGCCGTCCGGCGACGTGAACCTATCGTACGTATGTGAACGCGCCTTTAGGGACAAACTCGCTTTGCTTGTGTGCGTGCGAGCGTACGTACGTGAGTCTGAACCTGAATCTGGAGAAGAATGAAACGTCACAAGTGTTGCATACGATTACGGTATCTGAGGATGGAGTGCACCAATTTTTTTCGAAGTGGTCGCAATCGAAAGCTTGCATCCACATTATGTCATAAAAGTATCATTAGATTTTTCAGTACGTCTTTAGTTCCTGAGATATTGTAATCAAAAGTTTATTTGACATGAATTTAACGTAAAATTCCGGATAAGCTACTTGGTAGCGCGCGACGTCTATGCAGTGGCTCTCATTGCTCGGAATCTTGTTCTTTATGTACTTGGGCGTTGCGACGCTACCGCGTCGCTTGATGATATAATGACATATATGGTAATGATATTTGATATGTTTTATGTAAAAATATAGTCATTAATAATATAATATTATTGAGAATTATTGATAATTATAATATTATTGAGGATTATTTAAAATTAAGCCTCTGAACGCGTTTTCTCTGTGCTGCGTTTGCGTCTGCGAGCTGCGTCTGGCGTCTGGCGTTGCGGCCTATGTAGACGGGCCTTTAGCGAAGCGCGCGTGCCCCGCCGCGAAAAACAGAGAGAGAGAAAAAGAAAAAAGAGAGGCGAAGCCACCTGCAGCCAAATGGGATTGCATCGTGGTATTCAAAGGCAGCTTGTCACGCGGTAACGAGGTGTAATGGAAATCTCTGTTTTTCGTTTTCGTCGTGGTGTGTTGCCTCGTCGTGTGCTCGTGGAAAGCTCTTCCCTCTTCCCTGGAAAAAGTACAAACTCCAACCGGATTTATTCCGGCGATACACATATTCGCGGCACGATGCGTATGCATTCAGTATCTACTTTCGCATTGAATCAATTTCCATGTTATTACACGTCAAAAAGTATTTCATTCCTGAGAGTTCTCCAGAAGTAACACGGTTTTTTTCTTTGCGACAAAACGCGTGCTTCGTTCCGGAAACTTTGCCTGCTAATTCCATGCTTGCGCGAACACACATATTTCGGTTCGACTCGTATTCGCGATTTCCTGAGCGTGTGCGCGAACCAGCAAGTTATTTCTCCCCCCTCCAAGAACCACCGTTGTAAGCCCGTTTCGGCAACAGTCGTTCCAAACCTAACTTGCTAACCGCGCTATTTTCGGGGCTAAATGGCACGAGGGAAATAGAGGCACCGACAGTACGGGGGATAGCTCCTCGCCGTTTAGTCTTATCCCCGGTAGAGTCTCGACATATGCGTTACCCCTGTGCTTACGTGATAGCTTGAAACACCAAGCCAACTGGCATCCTGCGCAAGCGACGTCGTTCAACGGCCAAGTGATAACGAGATTCCTACATAGAAACATATTTCTACACGGAGAGAGAAATTGACAGCGCGAATCATCATCTGAACGACCGCGAAGCTAAGGACGGCAATTTGCACGTTGCTCGGCAGAGCAAGTGCTCGTAGAAATCTACAAACGGAACTCGGAGACACGGTGTTGATCATCGTAATGTGTGCTGTTCCCCTCGGCTCCCTTGGAAAGTGTCAACGCGAGAGATTCCCGCTGTTCTCCGGACGGATCTACGATTGCGAGTGCACGTGCGTGAGAGACAGATGAGCCGGTTTGTTGACAGACCCGCACGGCTAAAACCTTACGTAAACGCGCGAGCGTTACGTAATCCGGCGGTAGTCCACGTTGGAGTCGGTGCCGGCGCGGTGAAAGATCCGCGCCGACGATCTCGCGAGAGTGCGGATGCAGTCTCGCTCTTTCTTCAATGAACATTCCTCCATTCCCCATCCGTTAAAATCCGACTCCTGCCGTCTCGCGCCGTATCGCCGAATCCGCTCCGTGATTTACGCGCCGCTAGGAGCTTCCTGCCGCCACGACACTGCTCGTCCATGGGATCGCGATGGCATGCCTCGGTGCAATTCCGACTTCCGTGCAGTTATTCATCGCGCGTTAATAAGGGACTTTAAGCGCTAACCGTGCGTTGTTTATAATCTGTACTCGCTAGCGTTCGGCGAGCGGAATGAAAGGTTAAACCGTTCACACGCGTAAATCCAGCGTACATGGGATATTTGACGGCGAAACACGTGCCTGTCTCGCGGAAATTCATCGGCAATCGAGCGGTATCGAAAACGTATCCGGCGAGAGCGGAGGAGGGGTGAACGCGACCGCGACCCTTGGCGCGGGGTGATGTACGTGTGTCGATACCATTGTATCGCGTCCGTTTTACGGCTTCATTTCTCCATCGCGGTTTTTACAATTTCTTATCACCTGATCTTTCTTTCCCTTGCGTAACAGTACCGCGTTCACGTGGCGGCACGTGCAGCAAACAGGAAGAAGGATCAGGGAGGGTCAGGGGCCAAAAAGGCTCCTCCGCCTCTCGCAGGACTCTCGAGGATCTTCCTTACTGCGTGAGATTTCCTGAATCGCTGCGTGAGAGAGTCGCCACGTAAGCGAAATGGTACACATGAGCCCGCTTTCTGCGAGATCCGCGGGGCATGGAAACCATAGTGAAAAGGATCGTGAGAGGTAACGAGAGAGGGAGAGAAAGAGAGTGAAAGATGCAGAAAGAGAGAGCCTCATCGCATCGAGGTCGCGACTTCATTTGGTTGCAAGGGCGCGGCGAGGTCCTTCTTTTCCTTCGCTCGACGCGTGCATAATGCAGTCGCGCGTTTGCGTCGCCAGCCAAGCGGTCGACATGCTTATTACGGCGTATATGCATAACAAAGAAAAACTTGGGTTGTACACCGCCGACACGCGTGTGTCGTTTGCCGAATCACGTACATGCACGTCCCTCCAAACGATGCGGCACGGCGCCAGCGAAATTTTAATGCCGCGCATCTCCCCCCGCGGCTGCTAATAAACCGCCTGCCGATGATAGTCCGCGGCTTCTCGATCATGTCAGGCCCCCATGCATGCATTGTGGAATCCGCTCAAAGAATTGCACTTTTGGACGTCTCACAACCAGTCTCGCCAAGTGAGTTCTTCAAGCGGGAACGGACGGGGATGACGGCGGTTTCCGCGAGCCATAACGCGCGCGTTATCGCGCGTTTCTGGCGGATACGGTCAGTCTGCGAACGATGAGCGTTAACGAGCGTAATGGCCAGGAGTGACTTGAGCTGTATTAAGTGTACTTTCGCTTACACCGCCAATTAGAGGCTCCGTGCTGCGGGCCGGGCTATTCGGTCGAATTTAGCGGGTATTATGTAAATGTAAATAGCCGACCGAGAGAGAGTGGCAACGATAATACGAATTATCCGAACGAGAGCTGCAGGCATCGGCGGGTAATTAAGACTAGAGTTAACGCGCGTGCCGTCTTGTCGGGATTCTTTTTATGTGGCGTTTTAATTAGTCGCACAAAAGGGGCAACAACCACCGCCCCGTATTATCGACGATGGTAGGCCGCGATGCAACGAATAGCGACGGCAGGATAATTATTCGGACAACCGTGGCGACATTGTTACGTTTTGATTGCCGTATTGTTTGTTACGAGACTTTAATTGACTCGACGTGTCGATTATCCCGAGGCCGAGACGCGGATAATTTGTTCGCGGATGCCGGTCGATCGGATAACAATTTGTCGACGCGAATGGGAACTAGTTACGCGAGAGACACACACGCGAGCGTGTGGGAGAAGCGTGCATTCATTAAATTCCGAACAGTGGTGTCGAGGTGACGGCGTTATTCGTCCGCGTGGAGATTTGCGCCAGGTACACACCCTCAAACACCACGCCTTGCTTTGACAGGCAACGTTTCACGAGCTCGGTGCAATAATTTCTTTCCACCAACGAGTTAAATTTATCTCTGCAGCAGAATATCATTCTTTGAAGTATAATACGTACACCTGTGCGGGATCGAGAGGAAGCCAAGGTTTTCGCTGTCTTAAAAAATAAAAAGTGGCGGTAAACGGTGAATTCCCATGACTGCCGTTTTATCCTCGGACATTCACGGTTTTCATTCCCGCGCGCACTTTTCGCACACCCGTTATGCACACAATCGACGTCGGTCGACCGCGAGTTTTCCTAATCTCTCGCAGCCACGAAGGAAACGACGTAAGTTCGTGGAAGTCGTAAGAATCGCGGGATGATATAAGACTCGGAACGCCCCGGCCCCCTCCGCGCGGCACGTAGCCGGCCTTTAATGACTTTCTGGGCTAAAAAGGAGACTTCGAAGTCATTGCACGGCACGACGTGGAACGACGTGCATGCAGGTCGACACTGCATAACGGTCGAGCGTTGCCGGACATTTCGCGCTCGAGACTGCAATTCCCTGCGAGTCTCGCGATTCTGCGAGCTACATAATTGCCGTCCGTTTGCAGTAAAGGTGTCGATTCCCGATGGCTTATCGAGGCGCGGATTTCTCAGACACGATCGTGATCTGAAATAATAGCGCCTTCATCGACGGCAATTTAGAAGCGGTGCCAACGCGCGAGAAGTTTCTTCCATTACGCCGGGTTTGCGTTACGTTGGGTAGGCAGATGGTACCTTAATTAGAATCTGATTTGGCTTCCGAGCTGGAGCCGCGTGTTTTGTCACTTTGGAACCAAAGTGACAAAAAACGCGGCTCCAACCTGGAAGCCAAATCAGATTGTAATGGTCAACAGCACGAGGCTTCAAATTTTTGGTAATACTGCAATGCCACACAGAAAAAGAAAAATCTCAGATTTTGCTTTCAATGTCTTTCACGACATGAATCTATTAATCTGTGATCCTGATCGCGACATGAAAGACGTTTTATGCAAGCAAATAATAAAATATCTAGGTTTCATCCATTCACTTTCATTAATTCATGCGTTACGACGGACGGACGTAGATCGAGGCGTAATCACCGGTAGCAATAAGATTTTGCGTCGTCCGGCAGAGGAACGAAGAGCGATTAGTTATTTTGTCGCATAAGTGATAAATTGCCGGGGTTTTTAGCCGGACGTCTACGTATTGGTCGAACCGTGCGCGCATCAACCCTCCCTCTTTAGAGCGGGCGCAATCACGCAGCTGATTTATGGGGATTCAGGTACGCGAACTCGCTAACAAGAACCTCCCCTGCATAAGATGCTCGATTCTTGTAATTCCGCGCTAATACCTATCTGCAATGAGAGGATATTTCTTCTACGAAACAACGAGTAATCGATAGTCTCATATTCTATTTAAGCTGTAAATTATATGGAATATTTAATTGCATACTCTGAATGAATGAATATGATCATAACGTTGAATCTATTTACACATATCCAACTATAAAATCGTTACGTATGTTGATTATTTCACGAGATCTGAGAGTCTCAAAATGTCGAGGTATTTTATAATTTATTGAACTATTCCTTATAAGCATGTCATTAGACTTTAAAATTTCCGCAACAAATTATCAAAAATAAGAAAAAGTTAATCGTCGCAGCTGGAAGTCTTTGTAACTGACGACGCAGAGAGCATAAATTCTGCCCGGCCAAGCCTTGAAATGTACACACCTGCGAGCGATTCTTAACTCTACAGCTTTCCGATATCTCTCCAGCGTTTTCGTCGTCTTCCTCGAAGACAACAAGAAGCATGACTCGTACGAGCACGTTTGCGAAGCGCGCTCGTGCTAGGAGAGAGAGAGAGAGAGAGAGAGAGAGAGAGAGAGAGAGAATGATAGTATTCTGTGCACAGCTTATGGAGCAGATTCGCCATCGAGAATCAGGCCACAAAGGAGGACCGAGAAACGGAGAGAAGGAGAACCGAGAGGCGATCGGCTCCGCGTGATGCTAATCGGATTTCGGATTCCCGCAGCGGTAATTCCCAATCTCTTTCGCGGGCGCCGCGAGTTTCGCGAAGTTTGCGCGGACGAGCATCGGGACGAGCCGCGCCGAGCGCGGCTTTCGTATTATTGTCTGTCCGATCTTCGGTTTTTGTGCGCGATGTTGCATCGCGCGTGCACAATAGTGCAGAACCGCGAGGACGCGTTCGCGGCAAGACGAAGCCGCAACCGGGACAGGATTGCGGAGAGGACGGAGAAGATGGATAGGCAGCGAGGCAAAGAGATGAGGAAGAGGGTGGCTGGCGGATGCGCGAGTGGCCGAGCAGTGGCTGCGGTGCTAATCGGATTCCCGCTGATTTCCGAATCCTCGCGAATGAAGTAGTAACGAATTTATATTGCGCGTGAGGCGCGCGTTGCGTCCCCGATTAGAGACCCTATAATAAGTCTTGCCATAAGGCGATCTGGGCAAAATCCTGCGAGAGAGAGGGATACATTGGGTGCTTTCCAATTGCTTACACATCTTAACACAAAAGCATTTTATTGGCTATATATTATCTAAAACATCTTACAAGATAATATATAGCCAATGAAATGCTTTTGTGTTAAGATGTGTAAGCAGTTGGAAAGCACCCAATGTATCCCTCTCTCTCGCAGGATTTTGCCCAGATCGCCTTATGGCAAGACTCTTATTATAGGGTCTCTATCGCCGATGAGGCAGGCTTAACATAGACAAATTCAAGAACGGAGCAACAGGTTACGGATGCAGTCGGCCTGCGAGAGGGATGCTCATTGCCAAGGTCGTAGTGCATCGTCGAGGAAGAGGACGGCGGTGACGGCGACATCGACGACGTCGTTCACGACGACGACGACAACGACGACGATGGTGATGATGAGGACGACGACGACGTGGCCATCGATGACCAAACACGATCTTTTATTCGAGCGAGGCGAACATAATGGGAAACAACGGGAAACCGAAAGTACCTTGACGGACGATCGGTTTTACTGGACGGACGATGTTTAAAATAGAACCTCGGAGCTACGATGTACGTGTGTTTCTGTGTGTGTGTGCGAGAGATGGAAATGATGTGCACGAATCGCTCCCCGAGCTTTGGGGAAACTCGTAAAACCGATCAATTGCGGTCTGCCCGATACGATATCTGGACGTGTGCGGATTGGGCGACCGTTGCGCTCTATTACGCAGTCCGATCGTTATTTTGATTTCATTACCATGGTTTTTCATTCGCCCCGTGTAACGTTTAGAACACATGCACATGTAACATTCTACTTTATTTTATCGTTCCGCTACTTTCGCCATCGTACGGCGATCTCTCCTCCAATTTTAATAATTGCGAGCGGCTGACTGGTACTGACATTTTCCACTGTCTCATCGATAAGCACGACGAGCACCGATAATCCCCTATTGTTACGTATATTCGAAACCACGTGGGGCTCTCGCAACCAGGTTTTACGCAAGACCGGGATGCTCAGCGTCGTGCTTGTAAATCGACAAGTTGGGCGAAAGACACGTTGAGCTCGTTAACGCTATAATACGGTAACTTTAGCGTATGTGTCGAGCGCGTTCTCGCGCCGCCTCGTCATTATCCTCGCTTCTATCTTCAGTTCATCTCCGCGTCCTCGGGTTTCCCACCTCCGCCTCGGCACTTTTGCAATTTAGCTATTCGCGATTTGTTTGCCGCGAGTTTGCGCCTTGCGATTCCGCGCGGAAAATGGAGTTGCGTGGAAACTGGAAAACGGTCTATGTACCACGCATGCGAGAGAGCGCCGCGAGGTTTCTTCGGGCTGCTCGCGACGAGGATAGAGCGTACTAACAAAACAATAATGGAAAAGCGTAGGCGAAACAAGCGCGTTGAGTTTCCACTCGAAAATGCATGGGAGGGTTCGCGAATCCCTATAATTATGCCGTATGATCGTGGAACAAATTAACATATACGCGCATCATGCGAGAGGAATGCGTTGGAGGAGCTAATGAGACCGATTTCGACTCTCATGAGCCTCAGTCCTCGTTCTCTCGGCTAACACGATCGATCGTGAAACGAGAAAGAAACGAGATTGCGAATTGAGCGGAGCAGTCGCTCTGAAAACGGCGCGGCGTGGCGCGTAACACACCCGCTTCTGCTGCCGCCGCAGGCATAATTGGCCGTGTTTCTTCTCCGGTGAAACGAGATCTCGATGCGGCGCGGAGCCGAGCGCGCCGCAAAAGCCCGCGCGTGCAACACACACACACACTCATTACACTCACATGACACACAACGCGCGCCTATAAGACACGTATCACGTCGGTCGCGCATGCAGAAGTGAAAGTTCGAGGCTGATGAACGATATCGCGCTCCCATAATGTCGAGGAGCGTCAAACGAGCGTACAACCGTGGCCGTGTATTACACGTCCGCGGCGCTCGCTCGCCAGGCGTGGGCGCCCACTCGCGCAAATCCGTACCGCTCGCCACGGTTAATCGCCAAGGAGAACGCGCTGGATTTTTATCTCGTGCTTTCAAGTGCACTCGAAAATCCCCCTCATCCCTTTCGCCTTGCGAAACGACTGGTCAAAGGCCCGCTGTCAATACTGACGAGCTCATTACGCGCGAAACTACTCGGCTCTGCGCGTGGCGTCACGTTCGAGCGCGTTGTTAACTGGATATCTTAAGGCACTTAATCAAATTCACACTTTACGTGAGACCGCTCGTTGCTGCGCATTGTTTTGTCCGTTCCGTACAAAAGACTCGGAACAAAAGCTAAGTAAAGAGGGAAATAACGTAATTTCGCTCCAGATTCTGCGGTTCGCGGACAAGCCAGGCTCATGATAATCTGCGGCGTGCCATAAGCGCGTAAAGCGCTGAATATCGAGTGCCGTAATGATCTTGCCTCAAAGTCGCCGACTTGTATGAATGAACAAATCCGCGTTGATAGCATCTACATGCCGACGAACGTGAAACATTCGGCAATGAGGTCAATGTCACGTGAGCGTTTTCTCGTTCTTTCTGCCCGAACGCTGGAGGCATGCAGTTATTGCGTAATCAGGATACGTTACAGTGTGGCCGGACACACGAGCTCGCTCGTTACCCGTTTGATTTGCTGCAATTCGAAATGTATCTGATGCCAGTTGCGGTCTCTGACGAATTCGTCAATTATCGGTGTTTATCAGTAATGGAGAAGCATTAGACTTATGGAAAAATATCGGGAAATATAATTATTTTATTTCACTGTGCAAATTTGAAAAGTAAAATTGTGGATCACCGAATTAGATTAAGCAGTCAAAATAATCGACACATCTATAAGATAACAATAAAGTTGTTTATCCAAGCGTGCAAAGACCGCTTCAGAAAATAATAAAGTTATTTCCAAGAAACGAAGATAGAGAGAGAGAGCAAAAGAGAGATAAAAAATGTATTTACGCTTATTAAAGACGCGTTCGAAAATAGACCGTAATTTTGGTCGGCGGCCGATGCAAATTGCGCTGGCGCGATGTAATAGCACGTTGTGGCAAACGGTGAATTGCGCGCTATGAAATATTAGAAAGCCTGTCCTGCGTCAGAAAATCGCGTGAATTAATCGTAATGCCGGCATTTACCGGCACTACCGTGACTGCCAAGATGACAACGATAACAACGTGAGTTATTCGCGTCGGCGGTACAATATGGACGAGCGTGTTGCGCGCGTAAACTTTCAATTTTCATCAAGTCGACGACGGCGGAACGCGCGACTAGATAAATCCATCGCCGCGTTTCCCGGATAATTTGTCGTGCACAGGCAGATCGGTTACACAAGCACTCCTCACGCATCGTGTTTTAATCGGCTTACCGAATCATGCCAGAAAGGTTTCCAGTTTTGTTAACCGTGCTGCGATAATCGGATTTAACACTTCCGCAGCGATTACACGTGTGCACCTGCTGGGACGTGCAATTATATTAATTTTTGACAGCGCTCCCAATGCGCGTCGTTAACGCTTGGCGCGCTCGCTGCGCTTTAATTAATGCAAATTAATTGCTTGCTTCTCCCTAGAGGAAGATGGCTCGTTCTATTTGATTTTTAACTACTATACCGACTCCCATCCACCAGCATGTTCATTATCGGTGTATTATCAAGAGAAGGAAAACGCGCGGTTTTCCTCTCTGGAAAACTTGGAGGGCGGCCTGGAGGAACAAAAAGGAAGAGGACGAAACCGGAGAGGGTTGAATAATTCGCGCTGTAGCATTATATGTACATCACTTTAATCGCCGGCCTGCAGTCCGAGGGGCCAGTTCTCTCAGTTTTGTCGGAAACATGCGCGCGAGTTTAAACGTCGCATTTAAATTTCTCGTTCGTGAAACGTAACGGCCCAATAAAACGTAGTTATAAGGAGAAACCGTTCGAGAGTCCCGGGCCCCTCCGCATCCATCCTCCTCTCTTCCCGTACCGTCGTCGAATCTGCACCACCTCCTCCCTTCCTTCACCGGTATAAAATTTGGATCAACGCGGATTGGGAATAAGTCATCCGGCGTTCTCGCACGATCGAGCTTCTCTCTTTCTCGCTTCCAAACGTCGAAATTCCCTGATTGAATTCCTGCGGGTCCGAAAGACAGAGAAAGAGAGACTCCACGTCCCGACGATACTTATTACGTCGCGAGAGAAAGAAAAGGGCGGCCCCCAAGGGTGGAGGGCGCGGGGGGGATGAGGGAGGCGGGATTCGACGGCGCGGCAGTAACCCAAGGCTCTAAAACTAAAGCGGCAGCTCTGACAATTTCGATTTTACTGTCGCGCACGTCCCTGATCCCTCTCGTCACTGGAAAAAGCCCGGGCGCTCCGCTGGCGACGTCGGATACTCCACGTTCACGGGGTGGCTCATTCGCATTCAGTCGCCGGCGATGATCGTCGCCGGAGATACGTGTAAACAGATAAGTGTCTACTTTCGCAGCCGAAATATCGATGACGTCCGTTCGATCACGGCCGGTAAGCGGGGGTGGAAGTGAGAAGAAGCTCGTTCCGTGGTGCACCGTCTGTCGGCTGCGATTTCGTCGGGATTGTCGGGATGCTTTGGGAAAATCGGTGCAACTTTATGGATCCCTCACGAAAAAAATAAGTGATAAGAGATTGAACGAAATCGAGCAGAACTGCGGGAAAGATTCTCGCCTCTCGTTCCTCTCTTGAATGTTTCAGTTTTGCGATCCTAAATTTTCGACTGTTAATTTTCACGGCGTTCAAAAGTCTATTCGTATCCGGATCGAGGTAATGATTACGCGAGGCTCGTCGGCGATTGATGTTTCGAAGTGTTACGCGCGAATCCTCGCGAAACAATCGGCAGAAATGTCGCGACGACGGCCAGACTCGCCGATGACCAAGCGGCGAAGAGAAAGTCATCGATTTTCCTGATGGAAACGCGAGCGAGGTGGTGCCGTCTCTACTTTCGGGCCACCCTGTGCATTCGCGTACACACGTACTCGGGACCGTGCTACTAAAGCCTTCTACTTTACGGGGACTGTTGCAATTTCAGTTAATACTATAAAACCTTCGGCGCACGTACGACGCCTGCGCCAGTCTCTCAGAGTATGGAAGTACGTCCAGGAGGGGCACAAGCTATTCTCGAATGACAGGGAGACGAGAAAGAAAGAGAGAAAGAGAGAGAGCAAGAGGGACGAGGTACGTCCCTGGACTCGTCCGAAGTTGTCGATGGAAAGCTTCGCTTTATGGCCTTTCGTTTATACCGACGCGAAAGTACCGAGCGAGAAGAGAGCTCCTCTCGCGAGTGAATCGGCCGCGATACGTAATTCGCCGGGCTGCGTGGTACGCACGCGTGCGAAAAGAATTCACACGAAATCGCGGATTGCGGCTAGTAGCAAGACTAATTCCGACAGAATGACAGAATCCGATTCGACGTGAGACCCGCGATCAGAAATGCCGAGCGACAAAAACCGCATCTGCGCTCCTCGAGAAATGCAGCTCCAATCTTGATCTTCTGAAGCTTCAGAAGCACCTCTTTGCAGTCTCATTCAGAGACTTTTTTGTTCGCCTTCCGCTCGAGAGAGATGAAGAACGTGTTAATGAGAAACAACAGGCAGCACACGCGATCGAGAGATCGATCGAGTGCTTCACGCACTGCAAAACTTGGCGCGATGAACAGACGAAGCGGCGAATGAGAAACCGATCGGCGTGAAATATTCCGGCTATGCAGATACGGCGCGTTCTCTGTGCTATGCGCTGATATTGACTGTGTTCGACGACGTTTTGCATTTACGGTATGAAGTGGGACGATCGTTTCATTGAAATGAGATTTTTTTCTGGCTTCTCCCCTAACTGCTGCGCCGAGCGGTATTTTACTGCGATCGCTCGATTGCCGACCGATTTAAATTGCCTCCTCTTACATTCCGGTGCTTCATTCGCTCGCTCGCGCTCCGTCACTTAATATAGTAACGAGGAATATCGGCCTGCAGATAATATCATACTTTTTATGCAAGTGCATCGCTTCTTTCAAACGATATATTTATATCTTTACACGAGCAGAACT
The DNA here is from genome assembly GCF_003672135.1 of Ooceraea biroi. Lineage (NCBI taxonomy): Eukaryota > Metazoa > Arthropoda > Insecta > Hymenoptera > Formicidae > Ooceraea > Ooceraea biroi. Next base: position 5,292,288 of record NC_039511.1, read on the forward strand.
AGGATGACGAGCCGGTGTCAATCTTATGGTTTCTTATCAGAATCCAGAGAGCTCCATTGAAGTCTTGTGTTGTCCCTTCTAAAAATACCCATAAAACCTTGTTTTTAATCAATAAGGAATTTTATAATACATGAATGAAAAATAAATTATATATTTTCACACAACAGCGAGAATGTCCAGTCCAAATAAAATAAAGTCTGCAAACTCCAATTTTAATGCTTACAGGACACACGTCTGATATTTTTTATCATTCTCTAATATACTAAGTGGTCTTGAAAGTATCAAGAAGCTGGTAATTGAATTTAACAAAGGGAAAGACAAAGGCGCGCGCCAAGACTTCTGGAATTCATCGGTAAGCAGCTTCGTCGCTTGCTTGCACAACTTCGTGTTGACCGTTCGCTTCTAGTTTATTTCCTTGCTGCGTAGAAGTGAGTCACACGTTTATAATCGCGTCCGTCATTCGCCAGCCGGGTCATTTTTGCGTGGAAAGGCGAGTGACCTGAAATAGACCGGTTCTCGCGCGCGCGCGCGCCAGACTCACCACGCGAGACAATAGATTAAATTCGGCAAAATTAGAGATTAATGCAATAGGATGTTAGCGCTACGCAATATTCAGCGGCCTGAAATTTACAAGTCATTACAAACCCGCAGATTGTTCCAACCGCACCGTTTCGAAATACGTCGCCGTTGATTCTCGGTCAGGATTCTTACGTTCGACTTTATACCAGGAACAATTGGAAGGTGGTAAAATATTGAATCGACACAGCTCTCCAGTTTTGAACGCTCTTTGAAAGATTCACACGAAACATTATCAATCCCCAAAAAATTGAATTTGAAACAAGTGTGCCGTTTCACGCTTTATTCTTATTTCATCTTGATGCCAATGTTATCTCATGCTCTGTCTACACTGGAGGATGATCCTATTTGTGGCTCATCCGAAGACAGTCGAAAATCATATACTGAAGTTGGTTGATCATCCTCCAGTATAGACAAGGCATCGGATGAGCCACAAATAGAATCATCCTCCAGTGTAGACAGAGCATAACTGCTCGTGAAAGGCAACGAATAAGATAAAGGAAATCAGGCGAGGAAAAGGGTACCGAACGGAGAGTCGGTCGGAGAGCGGCGCGGCTGAGGGAGAATCGGGGGAGTAAATTGAGGCAGAAAGAATGTGTTCGCGCGTTTCCCGACGTGGAAAACGCCGATTCTCCGGCCATACCTAGGCGCACACGTGCCTGGTCAGTCGTTGCCGGAATTAACGTTATTTCGACGAACGCACGAGGTTCCCTCCGCGCTTATGCTCCGTCATCCGGCGCTGTGCTACGTGCAATATTTATGGAGGATGTTGCTCGCAACGTCGAGATCACGCGATCGAGAAAAACACGAAGAGCCGCGAGTGTGTGCCCAGGAAACGGCGGCGTGGATTGGAAAGCGGACAGTTGTGCTCCACAACGAGAAATTTTCGATTCGTGTACCGCGCGCACTGCGAAATTCGTTTATCGGCTTTCGGTCGCGTCGATGTTGAGGATAGTTATCTCTGCTGACGGTTCGAGTCATGTTCTTGAAGCAATTTCATAAATAAGAAAGCGACTATCTCTCGGAAAATTTGAGTGCGGAAAATCGTTAAGTTTTGAGAGAGAAAGCAGAAATTTAGCTTTGTCGCAACTCACGTTCTTGTGTGTATAAACCGAGAGATTGTCACGTAATCCCTCTTTCTTGTTAAGAGATGCTATCGCAATCCGAATCGGCAAAACGGACCATTTCGATTAGCGGGTACTGTCAATCGTTCGAAATCATTAAGGCTTGTCCTTGTGATTCGCAAAGTGGGGTCATAGGCACGCCACGATCTCACGATCTTTCGATTTCCGATCCATTTCGACGCAACACTCCTTTCGTGGCATACAAAGAATAAGACTGATTAATTTCGCAACATTTGTATGCCACACGTTCACCAAAAACGATAGTTAAAAGTCAATTCGGAAAGCTAACGTCATTGAATACGTTGAACGTAAGTACTTGGGGCTAAACATTAGAAAGTATTTTCAGGATCCTGAGATTCAATCGCGAGGCCGAGGACTGGAAAGAATATTGAAGATATAGAAAGAAATATTTAAAAAAAAGAAATTTTAATACAAACTTAATTATAACACAAAAAATATATCTAAAAGACAGTGTATGTACTTGAAAAGAAAACGTTTGTGTGAATAAAGACGCGTTACGTTAACGCGACGGAAATCGCAAGCCCTCGTGGGCGCGATCGCTAATTAATACACACTCACGTTGCGTGCCACCGCCATACACAGCCGCGTTAGTCACGGGAATTGTAATTTTCGCGTTATAACTTTGACAGTTACTACTTACAAGTTACTGGCCGCGTATGGCAGCTGCATAACGCCGCTCCTCCTCCCGTTTCGCCGATACGAAGGATATTATCGAACGATACTCGAACTCCATAATTGGCTACTAACGACACAATATGTTGGTGCTTGTGTTTGAGCACGTTCGCGAAATAATAGTAGACGTGTAGCCCTCCGCAACGGGTTCCGAACCGATACACATATTAAATAATGAAATGCGCGCGTACGAACGTACAAAAAGGGTCGGACGATTGAAACTGCCGAATTAATCGCGATCGCGGAAATAAATTAATTCAGTCGCCCACGCTTTAACTTTAATACCGACTAATAGTCGTCATTCACGAAATGGCCTGTAGACATATAAGTTTAAATACATATTGTCTTTACACATCAATTCTACTCGTAATTTCATTTTTACTCTCCGAAAATTATATCTTTAATATAACGTACTAAAACAGCGGAGTAAGCAAAGAATTATTTCAATTGCTAAAGTGCGTATCTCTGGCTGGTTTGCATTGCCATAGCGAAAGGATTAGATCGGCTGAATGGTATATGTCGAATTGCTCGGAACCTGTTTATCGATCTCAAAATCCAAAATTGCGTGAAAAATCGCGCGATTCGATCTCGGTAAAGGTCCATACTTGTACTTGTACCTCAACGCTGTCTTGACGCAGCTCGGCACACATTTGCACGCTCCATTTACTAATCTGACTCGGTCCGGTTATATTTATAGCTCTTTACGGCGGCGTTTGTTCGTTTCTACCGGAACTAGCCAGTTCGGGCGACAATGTGCTCGGCCGATCGCTCAGCCGTGGATCGACAAATCAACTTTCTTGGCCTGCGGGTTGGGTGGGTGGGTAAGTTGGTCGGTTGATTGTCGCGCGAGGACGTTGTGCAATTTTCGCCAATGTTTGGCGATGATTATTTTTCGATGGCAAACGAAAAGGGCACGGCAGAAAGGCCGTGGCGGCGGCTTTTTTGGCGGCTAATAATAGCTGTGAGATGTGGCCGAGGATGGGCAAGATCGCGCGATCAAGGACGACATCTTCGTTATACCGGATCGCCTCAGTCTCTTTTAATTTAATGCATTCGGGGACGTCGTGAGACCACGGTGGATCGCTATTCCGTTTTTATTCGCGGCGATTTATCATGTCGACGTTTCGCGTCGCGGTGCCTCTTTGCTTTCCGCGAGGATAATATAACGCAGCGAGGCTGCGTATGGGTCAATTAATTCCACGAAAGGATCGATTAATGCTCGTAAAGTGATCGTGAAAATAAATGGGACAGCGATGGAGAGAGAGAGAGAGAGAAAGACGCAGGAGACAACCCGGGGCGACTCTCAGCTATACAAGTTTTAATTTAAAGTTCGCCCGACGTTTATTTGAGTTCTGTCGTAAAAGTTGATTTATCGCGCGCCCGCGTCAGTAATATTAATTTCCCCGAGTTCGCGCGCTCGTTACACGTACTTCAGTTTTAGAGAATTAATAAGGACATCAGCGGGGCGGACTACCCGTGCGAGAGAGAGAGCCTTAATCGGATTACTCATAAACAGAATGCACTCCCCGGCCGCCTTGATAATCTCAGCGGCGCATCATCGCGGCAGTTTGACGTGGAAAACGCCAGTCTTGCAGCACTAACGTATTTCGAACTTGAAACTACGACGTGCCACAGAATTTACAGTTTCCACCTAAATAATTCTCGCGATTCTTGATCGTCCTGATTTATGCGGCGAATTATTTATACATAGTCGTTGACCGCCATACTCGTCGTTTTCTTCTGGATATTTGGAGCTCGCTCTTGTCAACGACACCGGAAATTCGCGAGATCCACGAATTTGCGAAATGAAAAATTCGAAATTCAAATGATAGAGGATGACGCGCGGCGAAGGATAACGCATGCGGTGCCAGGAATAATTTCGCGAATGCACGTCCTACGGTGGATAATCTCGTTGAGCCTTGGCGCCGTCGCGGGAACGGTCGGTTCCTCTTATGAAATTTGTCAGAGCCGTCGTTGCGTCCCAAGCGAAGCGGGAAGAAAGAGAACGAAGATGGAAAGCGAACAGGAAGAGAAAGGAAAAGAAAGGAAGAGAAAGGAGGAAAAAGGAGGACGAGGCGGACTGTCGCTGGAAAGAAAACGCGGAAGAAAGCGGGAGGACGAAGGAGAACCAAGGAAAACCGCGGCGGTCTGAAAGGAGAAAAAGATATACGCGGTCGGACGAGGAAACGGAGCGGAGAAAGGAGGGAAGCCCGCGGGAAGTGAGTTAATGAAAGAGCCCGGGCTCTTACGTGCGTTAACCCTTTGCCTTTTCTGCGCAGGGACACGACGTACCCTGCATCGTGTTAGCCGCGAATGCTGAATTCAATCCTCGCACTCTTCGGAGCTCGTGCTCGAGCACTCCATATTCACACGGATGTGTATTACTAGCTACGAACATCGATCTCGGGAAAACGCGAAACGGAAAAAGAGCGGGAGATTATCTCGCGAGAACTTACGGCGCGTTTTATCAATTTCCTCAAAGATCCGCGTCATGTTTCCGCAAGGAGCAGTGCGGACAATAATTCAATTCAAAATTATATTATTCGCGCGCCGCGCCGTGTCGCGCCGAAACTTCCGTAAGCTTTGTTCCTGCGACGAAGCCGAAACTTGTAACGTATAATATAACAGGGAATCGAGAATAGTCCTCTCTGCGACGTGACAAACTTGGCGAACGAATCGCACGTCCTCTTGCATAAAGCCTTATAAAATCAGCCTTTAATCACGCTCATTAATGGACCTCGGGTTGAGTTGATGGTGGGAACCAAAGGGAAAAGGTAATTGTCGTAGGATTGAAGCGTTCCGCGTAATACTGGTGAAGAAATCGCCATTTGCGATTGACTGGCGCCCTAAAAAGAAGAGTGCATTGCAGTAATTGAATGAATACGTTGCTCAATTTATTAATAAACATTTTCGACGACTAGTGCACGCCTGCGGTGGCTAATTACGCGAATCCGTGCATTGTAGTTGCGTCCCGGAGTAACTCAGCGTTAAAGTAAATTAGCGTTATTTCACTTGGCTGCGTGGAGTGGCAAAAAACCGGCAGTCATATTGGCGAGATGAAAGGGAAGTTGCGCAGATGATCGTGATAAGTAACGTTGTAAAACAATGAACAATGACTAGTGAGAGCGAGTTGACTCGGAGAACTTGAAAAGCAGACAATACGACGCTGCTCCGGCGTGTCTTGTTGGCTGGACAGAATCCAAAACGGCAGTCGGGAAGGGAATTCGGCTTGTATGCGCTGAACTAAACTTTTCTCGAAGTCTCGTGGCGAAGTCTGTAAGTTGCATCACAAACATTCCTTGAACACGTTGATTAATCTGGCACGATCGAGACTTTAATAAAAGCGCAGCCAAGAATCGGGTTAAACAATCAGTTAAGCGATCGAATGGCGCAATCATTCGAACTGGGCCTGAATCGACGGACTTAATGCTCTCGTAAACTCGCTGCGATCACCCTTCATTGCGACCGGCTGGATACATTTCTTTGCTCGCATTTCTTTCCAGGCGTTTTCCTCTTTTTCCCGCTCGCTTTCCTCTCCGGATGCCTGAAATGCATCATGCGCGCACGCCGCTACATGTAACTCCCTTGATGCAATCAGAAAAATATGCCGCCCGCGTGGGAGGGGAAATAATGCATTTTTCCTTTCACCGTGTGTAACTCCGCGCGACGACGACGACGACGCGCGTTCGAGCCGCGTTCATCCGTGGCCGTCGCGGTGTATGTCGTTTCCCTCGCCGGTATCTAGGCCGGTTGCAGGGAATTTCAAAAAAGCCGATGCACGCCGCAGTCTCCTCGGGGTCACGACGCAGTTGCGCCCCATTAAGATCGTGACTCAGAATCCCGATCGACGCTCTCGCGAGCGAGTTCGAGTTCCCGCGAGTTCTCGGCGAGTCCTCGAGTTCGGTTGTGCGAACGATCGTCGTTCGCTTCGTCGCCGACTGGTTCCATTTAGCACACCCGACCAATTTTCCTCGTGCCGTGTCGCTTGAGATCCTGGTGAACCGGACACGCCACTTTACGCGGATTCGTACGCGAGGTGAGATTTTGCCGTCGTGTGAACCTGATTTTCTGGAACGGCCGACCTTCGGCGCGGGCATTTTCCAATGCAAATCTGCGCGCGATATGTGCGATGTGGGCAAGGCCATCTTACGCAGCCTTGGCGAGGGTTCGTTTGATGGAGGGAAGGTTACGCGACCGACAACCACGATGAGACGATTTGTAAATTACACAGCGATAGCACGGAATCGGAATTTGCGGTGTAACTTAGCTGGCGCGATAAGCGAGCTCGGATATTTTTATTAATTTTATTTATTCTGCATCGGTAAAGCGTGTCGTCTGAGCGCTTGCCTAGTCTTTGAAAGAGAACCGGTTGTCTATACATATATTAGCTATACTACATATTTACATTATGTATTGACTAGTATATTAAACAAAGGAATATGCAGTAAGCCATAGGATTACTTCTTCGATTTGTGATTAAAGTATTAATTTTAAGTGCTCATCTTGGAGATAGGCGTTCCGGAAATCGCAGATCTTCGATTGTCATCGTTGATTCTAATTATTCAGTCTCGTCCCCTCTACATAGAAGCGTACTGCATATGCACGTGTATTAAAAAATTGATAATTATAAATTCTGAATTGGTTATATCGGTAGTAATAATGGAAGCCCGATATATTGTCTATTATGCTTACAGATTAATTATTGCTAATAATTACCATGAATAATACGCGTCGCGCGAGAACCCGCTTATTCATATTCACAATGGTGCTGGCAAGTCGTCGTGAATATGTTTATTAGGCGCACCGTGCGACCCGCACGAAATGAATAACTTCTCTAACTGATTTCGACAGCAATCACATCGAGACCCGGCATCGATCTCGCGAATCGACACCTCGGCAAAGCCGCTTGCGCGCGCGCCTGGTCGACGCCCATAAAATAATATTTGCAACGGCATCATCGATCGTCGCGTATATGTATAAAATATATATGTGTATACATATGCATATATATAAAATATATATATATTATATGATATGCATGTATGTGTATATCCGTGCGCGTATCTCAAAGAGACTCCGGCCCCGCTCACCGTGATAGATGAAAAGATGAAATATGTATGTGCGCGCGGCGTAGGACTGTAATGGAAATAGATTTCTCTTTGCGGCATCCAACGAACTCAAGATCCCGGGGATATAATTGGAGCGCGTCCTTTTTACGTGCCGTTAATACCGCGCTACGAATTACTGTAATGAAATTCGCGCATGGGAGAGGACAGGCAGAGAGGAGGACGTGGAGGAAGAAGAGTAACGGCGACCGAGCATCAAGGTGATACCTCTTCGTTTGTTCTGCGCTGTTTTACAAAGTGTTTTGTACAATACTCGCGCAGTTACACGCGTGACACGAACGTAAGGATAAAGGTCCCTTCACACATATCTGTGACGTGTCAGTGCCGTATTCGCTCAGTTCCGTGATTTTCCGTCAGTATCAGTACTAATAGGTATTGTTCCATTGTTTTTAAATGGACGTATTTATACATGTCCGGCGTAGTAACGTATTCGGATCGTACAGTCTCAGTTCAGTATTCATACCGTATTTATTGCAAACGATATATTTGTTTTTTCACGAACCCGTTACGGCAGTCAGTAAGTTTGCCTGTAAATCATTCTATGCCAAACAGATCACTTTTTGGAGTCAAATCGTGGATTTGGATGCAAATAAAATATTCTGTTCATTGCATGTTTAATTTTACGATAAAATTACGTATTAATTTATTGAAACAATTTTCAGACATTCTAAAATATTCAAAGAATTTCCTTGCATCTTTAATTAATTCCTTGTACAAGGTTGCAAATTCTCCTTCGCTTTCTCTTTTCTTCCATGCTTCGTGTACCCACTTCCGTTTCTTTCTCTCATTTCCTTCCTCTTCATCCAAAATTATAGCAATTATTGCCAATTCATCGTCCGTAAATTGAGCCATCTTGAAGATCACTGAGTATTAACGGATCAAATTGTACGGACATATGTGAATAACCATGATTACGTTACGGATGTTACTGACACGGCACTGATATGGTACTGACACGTCACGGATATGTGTGAAGAAACCTTAATAAATCCAACAGAGTGTATTGAATTTTATTCAGATGCAAATGTGACGCGGGTGAAATTTGCCCTGCGAGTGGAAGCGAATGGAGCTTTCGAGAGTAACGAGAGAAAAGGGGAATGATAATGAGGCTTTTTTGCCAGTTGAGAGATAGATTTTTTTAATTTAAAAAAAAGAGATGTTAATCGAAGGTTTGAAAAGGTTTGTCGAATTTCCAGCTGTTTTTCTTTTATTAATGTGAAGCGATACGTGCCGCGGCAATCAGAGTATTTTCCGTTGTCCGGCATTTTCTCATTTTCCACTACCTTTCCGGTAATTGTCCGATTCCGCGTGTGTAAAATGACTGTTTTTGCGAGCCTGCGAAGTTATATATAATTCGATTCCGCGTGTGCAAAATGACTGTTTTTGCGAGCCTGCGAAGTTATATATATAAATATAAAAGCTGTATTAATGGGAATCCCTATAGTATCTCGCAAAAGTAACAGCTGCTATCAGTTAACAGTCGATTAACGGTTTGAAAAGGGGTTTATTACATTTCAGGCAGAAAGAAAGTAGGATGACGATACATGGATACATGGTCGGTAAACACAAGGATAAAAGAGCGCTTGGAACTTAGAGTTCGTGGAGATTGAGAATTCGTTGCATTGACACGTTGAGAAAGTGTTCACTTATCATCTACAATACGAGAGGGAAGGGAAAACATCCGAGACTTGAACGTGAAGGAAACACTGCATAGACTCGCATAGACCGCACCATTTAATTAGAAACCTCAGCGATCGTGGGGAATAAGCAAAAAATTTAATGCACACTTTCATTCTACGGAAACGTGATGCGAGAGTACGCAAACTCGACTTATTGAAAAACGATCCCCGCAAGAACAATGTTGCACGCTCGCGCAGTCGCAGCGTAATCTGATCGCGCATTGCGCGCACTCGGTAATCGCGATCGGTATCGCCACACGATCGACCTGTAGATCGATCGACTGGCGGAATCCCGCATTCGCACACGTGAGCGAGAGCAGGAAACCCCCGTAAAGTGCCCGCAGTGATTAAAGGGAGGCCTGCGGCCTTTTTTTCCACCTGCGCCGTAAAACGCGTGAAACGTCAGCGCGGCCCGGAGAACTTAATTCATAATCCGGCTCACGACTTCGAATTTCTCCGCGGCTTTATTGTCATGCTCGATCTCGCGGCCGGAACGTGGCGCAACAAGCAGCTCTCGCCCGCTCGTCGTCATTAAACACGCGCGTTCACGCGGCGTGTACGCTCGAGCACGTACCGCACTCGCGCGCTGAATGCGCTTCCCGAATTATGCGTTATTGTTGCGGCTACGCGATGTCGAAGGAAATTGATCGTCGCAATACCATCTCGATGAAAATTTGCGCACTTTATCTTTTAATCGCAGTGCGTCCAATAAATTTTATTCCATGCTTAAATTTTTTTTAAGCTTGTCCGGGAGAAATGCTTGTGCGCCGAAAGACAAACGCACCGGTGAATGTTTTCGCGCGATATTCTTGCAGCGGCTCCGATTTTTATTCGATTTTTATCGAGAAATCGCTCTGAGAACGTGTCGCTGAAATGCGCGATTATTCGCGCATTTTGGAAATTTTGCAAAATTTGGAAAATTTGGCGAGACCATCGTCTCGCGGATGAACAATTTATAATACGCGTGATGTGGGTCGCGCGTTTGTCTTTCGTCGCGCGAACCTGACGCCGTACAAGAGTAAAGTCCCATTATAAAATTAGGTGCTCGACAATTAATGGTGCCGAAATATTCCTTTTTTAACGTTATTTTAAGATATCTAACTGCGGAATTAGGTGCTCGTTTCGTTTTGCCGAATTTCGGACTTAAACGTCGCGCGAACCTGACGCCGTACAAGAGTAAAGTCCCATTATAAAATTAGATGCTCGACAATTAATGGTGCCGAAATATTCCTTTTTTAACGTTATTGTAAGATATCTAACTGCGGAATTAGGTGCTCGTTTCGTTTGGCAGAATTTTGAACTTAAACATCGGGTCGACTTGATGCCGTACAAGAGTAAACTCCTATTAAAAAATTGTTTTTGCATATATCTTAATAGATTCTTAGAGCACCTAATTAGCACCTAATTATTGCATAGTTGGTTTTTTTTATTTATATGTGTATATTGTTTTTATATGTGGGGGGGGCTAGCTTAATGTTAAGACAGCCCCCCCAATTCAAATTTAATTTTCTGCTAATCGATTTGAGCACCTAATTTTGAACTTTAGCACCTAATTAGCACTTAATTTTAATGTTGGTCAGATCAAATTTGGCGCTGGGGGGAGTCCAACTTAATAGACGTCTATTCATTATCGTCGGTGGGCGTTTCACGCAGCGTTTTCGCTACGCGAGGCTCGCACGGTTCATTATGTGGCACGGCATAATTATTGTATATAATAAACAGCCGGGTAACTTCATAACTCGGGTCAAATAACTCAGGGACTCGTACATATTTGAACTCGCGACTCCAATAAACCGCAAATTCAGAATTCTTAATAAGCGCTAAGGGGGAGATACAATTAAAAAAATCGAGAAAAATCATTATTGCCCCGCAAGCTGGTTTCTCGCAAAAGTCTTAGCGTTGGACGCGATCAGCAAGCGTGCAACCGTAAAACTTCATTGTAACAGACGGTACAAAGAAACTAACGCGAATCGGATAATCGCGGGGTCCGCTCCGCCGACTTCTTCCGCCCCGGCGAATATTTGCGTAAGGGATTAATTCCCGTTGGCGCCAACATGCAGCTCGTTATCGGCGACACTACGAGACGTTCGGGAACAGCGCGACTCGGCTTTTCAACCGAATGAATGGAACACGCTTCTGCGTTCTTCGTCAGTCCTGGAGGCCGATTTCACACGCGCTGACGAGCGGGTTTACACAACGCCCGTGGTAATTCAGTCGCGTTACGTCGCGTGCGTTTTTAACGTGCGGTTTACTACGCGTAAGTGCAATCCCCGATGATCCAGGATGCGCGGGAATCTGTTCGGTGAGCTGAAAAATCACGATTTTCCTAGATATGGTAGCCAACGCGCGCTACCATGGGACACCATAGGGCGAGAATGCAAATTGCGTGCAATCGTGTGACTACGCAATTCCCGCATGATTTATAGACGCGACCGGACGCCGGCGACAATCAAAAATCGTTGGAAATGTGGTTCGCGCGCATACGATATGAGATTCGATTAATCGTTGTCTCCTGGATGATCACGCGCGCGTGATGTGACCCCAGTCGATCATCCTAAAGGGAACGAGGCTGAGAGACCGAGGGATCCTTGAACGGGTGTTTCTCTATCTAGATCGCTCGAGTAAGCAGCTCGCGGTGGAACGCCTTTCGAATCGATCACGGCGAATCTCTCGCGGTTTTTTCCCCCGCAGAAGCCGCTGCATCCAGGGCCTGGATCTCACGGGCTGAGGCGAGCTGAGTGCTTGTCTACACATCGTGTTCTTTCCATAAATGGCAATGGCAAAATCGATACTGTTCATAATGAGATAATAACGACTCTTCCAGTGCGTTGTATAATATTAATAATAATTATAAGCAATGAGACACACGACACTATCCAATAATATTGTAATGCAGCATTTTATCGAGGATGATAATGTACGTAGACGATATTATTAACTAATTCAATATCGTATACTCTGTCTGCATTAATTATTACATTATACGATTTAATTGTGTGTTCATTCTTTCGAGTCAAGATTTGAGTGCTTCGGAGATAGGTCGGATTGCCGTAAATTTTCTCTGACCCGATTTTCATCATTCGTCGTCGGGTTTCGTCGTACAAGAATTCACGACGAGGGCGTGACTCACGTGCACGCGAGACACAAGGAGAAAATTCCTCGGATTCGTCTTTATAGAGGGATGTTTGAGCAGTAATTGAGACGATGTCCGGCAGGGGTTTGTTTTCAGAAAAAGCCCACCGTGTTACTTCCCATCCCATCCCCTTTGCCGTGTTCCGGTCTTAGTCACGCGGTTCTTCCCTCTTTCCTTTTGCTGTCTTTTGCGTCGGTCGTGCGATCGATGTACCCAGCGGATGATAAAGATAAAAAGGGCAAAATCGAGCAGAGAAGAAGTAAGGAGCGAGCGAACGAGCGAGCGAGAAAGAGAGAGAGAAATAAAAAGAGCTGAGGACGTAAAATCACGCACTGCTTTTTCCTCCACTAGCCAATTTTTTGTAATCCGCGCGTCCGCGTGTAGTTATTGCTTTTTAGCGCGAAACGTTTTATTGTTCGCCGTATCGAGGAGTATATTGAGTGGAGGATGGGGGGTCACGTAGATAAATAAATAGATCTAGAGAAGAGAGAGCAGCGACAGTCCACGGACATTTCCGTCGCGAACGACGGAAATAAAAGCGACGAGGAGGAGTCGTGACCGACGGTGCCCCCGTACGCACTACAATCGTCCGGCATATCGCTGATTGAATCTCTCGTTTTTATCATGGATCATCACTTCAATATCTTTTAAAGTGAGTGCCGCTATGGCGATCGTCTTTCTGTCACATTTTGACACACAATAGGACAATTGTATGGATTCCGTAATTTGTTTATTCGTTTTTATGTTATCAAATTCACTAGATTTCAGTTATTAGATCTAAATTGTTTGACACAGTTGATCCAATCTTGTTTAACCCGATAGATCGGCCGCGAAGATTCACTTTAAGCTCTGCGCGATTAATTATGTTGTGTAAATAATCAGAAAGGGAAGAGACGATTAAACGGCGAGAGCGAAAATCCACTCGGTACGAGCAAATTAAAGTTCGTCCAACGGCAACGCAACTGCGGATCGTCTGTGAATCGGTCAACAGTTTACAGGCATTTAATTAAAGGGAGAGACTGAATGCGGCCTTCGTCTTCGACATCGTTCTGCTCTCCGTTCACTCGGCGCTAATGTAATGATTTGCACTTAAAGGAATACAGACACGACGCGAAATTCAAACGATTTCACGCGAGAAATAAAAATGAAAAAAGATAATTAAATAAGCGAAAGGAGTGAAACTGTGGGAAGTTAACAGGAAAAAATCAGTAGATACTCTTTTATTTGGAACAGTGATTCATGAAAACAGAAACCCGCACTAAAGGGTTCTTGCACCTTGGGAGGATGCTGCTAGTCGCATCAAAGTTCAGGGGGTGACTTCTACTTTAGCTAGACTCACCGATGATCATCAGGAAAAACGCTGCACTCACGATCGCGATCACCACGCAGAGGAGCCTCATATTATCCCTCTTCTCCAGCGGCCGTCCACTTCACTACCCTCTTCCTCGGTCCTGCAGGTCCACGACACCACCTGCAACCTGCACCGCGTCCTCCCCGCTGGTGACAGAGGAACCTACGATCGCATCGTCAAATCGCGTATCCCTCCACGTCTCGTGGTTGTCGTCGTTGTTCTCGGGAGTCGACTCGCTTCGCGGCGAACGGAAAAAGGCATGGAGGCGCGAGCACACAACACTCGGGCCGGCGAATGGGACCGTGTGTCTTTCTCGACTGTGTGACCGCTCGCTCGGGACGTGAAAGACTGAGGAAAGGCCTCGTCCGCTCGCTCGTGGCCAAGTGGTATTAGCCTCGGTCTCACCAGTCGCTCTCGTGTACGCTCCCTGCCGTTCCAATCTCCGCTCCGGCGAGAGAGGAGCCCGATCTCCTTCCCTTCGCGGAGGAATCCTTCTCGAGGCGACTCGTGGACCGACCTTCTGCTCCGCATCAATCGCGGCACCCACGAGGCGCGTCCTCGTGCTCGCTCTTTCGGTGAATTTGAATGAAACCTGCGGGGAAATAGAGCCGGCACAAAAAGATCCGCGAACGGACAGACCGTATAATATATTTGTATAAGGTACTTGGTTATTGGAATGATTAAGTCACACGGTTCTCCCTGTGTGTTTCAGAAAGTAAAATCGGCATTAACGTCCAACACGTACAAGCTGCAAAACATTGAAGATGTGGAGACATCGATCACCAGACACTTTGCGCATCTGCACGGCGTTCTCCAAAACATGGAGGCGAAACTGCTGAACGAATTACATCATCAATCTAATGATCTCAAGGCTAATCTAGAGGACATTGAAGTGCAACTTCGATCGCAAGAAGAAACCTTGAAGATGACGATGCAGGTACGTTCTCCAAAAATCTCTCACCAATCGGTTCCATTGGAACAGATAACACACGAATTTACAGCCGGCTTCAACAGAGATCCATGCAAACGCGTTAATAATTCCAATTGTTCTATAAACTCCATTCGTATTTAATCCCTTCGATCTCAATTGATTATTAATTTTCCTATCAATTATATTATAATTATATTAATCAGATAACAATAATTTAACAGTAATGTGCAAAACAGAAAAGAAACAAACGACAGTAACGTAATGACCAATTATATTTGAGTAATTTTTCAAATTTACTCTACGTTGACATCTCCATGATAGAGTTCAATTTAATTTAATTTGAAAACCAATAATGGCATTATTTTGTTTAGATGGCCTGTTACACGAAACAAATCTTCTATAGAGTGGACATGCAGAACGCGATACAGATTCTGAAGGAATCGGTGGATCTTCCTTGCTACTTGATGTATAAGGATACCTGCCATAACGGTAAAGCAACGTAAGTAACCGAATTTCGTCTAAATAATTAAAAATTGTCGTAAATATTATTATTATTATTATTGTAAATTTAGTACATGGATCAACAGTTATGGCAGTATTTTATATCAAGTATCAAATATAAATATAAATGAATATTTATATAAATACAAATAAATATAAATATAAATGTTACAATTGCTATTAGCCATACTATTTTAAATGTTTCAAACTGTTATATATAATGAATAATCGTTATAAATAAATGAAGCAGAAGTTATTTGATTGAATAATTTGTTTTAACAGTTAACAAACCGTCCGGTCGATTTTTGTAGTAAAAAACAACCGTCATGAAATTTTTATTCATCCAATAGAAAGCAGGAACAGTATTCGCGCTTCAAATTTTTTTTGCCGATATTATACATATATATAACATCCCTCGTCATTATTTTCTCGTCAATTCGAACACACTTAATCACATTCAAACATGCTTCAATAATAAAATAGTGTGTTCTGAGGCAGAATTTTGCTCTGGAAAATGCGTTATTCATCGTATATAAACACTAAATTCGATGCACAAGCAATTTTTAAATTTTATTGGTGCATGAAAGAGTTCTTTTAACAGGTTCACCGTTGATGACTCGATTATCACGGCTATAGAAAATCATTGTACCATCCAAACACCATTAATGTCATCCTACCATCTCGCGCGAAAGGACGAATTGCCAAAGAATTATATATTAACACCGTTGATGAGGACTCACCATGTACATACTTGTAAGAATATTGATTCTACTGTTATTTTCCTTGAATTTGCATACCACGTGATTTTCTTTAATCAGTATAAAAGCCAATATTAAACATATGATTTTAATATAAATTTTTATTCGCTTGATGTACTTCCGTTATTTATGTAAAATCGGCATACAAAAAAAAACAATCTTGAAACGACAGTACCAGAACCACCAGCTCTGCAGTTGGCCTCCTTGCCACCATTACAATTATTACCAGAAAAGCCAAGCACCTCGGACAGTATATCGATCACATCTGCCAAATCGGAGGATAAACAAATCGAAGGTAAATTAATCCTTTTTAATCCTTGATCCCTCTAATTCCTAATGTTTTGTCTAATCGAGTCTTCTTGCTTCTTTAAGACACGTCCGATTGCAACGTGGAAATAACGTATATTAATAACGCCTCGGCGTTCTTCGTCCGCAAAATAACCGATAAACCGAAATTCGATCAGCTTGAGGTGGACTTGCTACAACACGAGAAGAACAGACAAGTAACGCAGTCGGTCGAAATCAAACAAGGTACGTGAACGTGAGATTAAGCATGATTCTCTTTGAGAGTGACTAAGATAATGCACGTTGCGAGTGATTACTGTTTACAGATGACATGTGCGTTGTCAGGCAACAAATAGAAAATAAATGGTATCGAGGACACGTGAAAGCGGTGAACATTGCGGCGAAGGATGATGGCCGCAGGACCTACAATGTGTTTTACGTAGACCATGGCCACGTTGAAAACCACGTGCCGGCTTCAAGAGTGCGGGATATCGCCAAGCATTTTCAAGAAATACCACCGCAAGTGATGCGCTGCTCTCTACACGGCCTGAAGCCCAAGAACGGCCAGTGGACGCTCGCGAGCACCAACGACTTTATAAAGCTTACAAGCGAAGCGTAAGTGACTGCCATCTCTTGTTACTCACTGTATCGTGATTTAAGGAAACTTGTGATCGTACATTGTTCTGAAAAAAAAATGTAACTTCAGCGACTGTTCGATCTCCATGACCATCTTCAAGACCACCTCTATCGTCTACTACGTGGATCTTTGTGTTGTCACTATGAAGAATAATAACATGGGTCCGCAGTCGTTATGTAGTGCCATGGTAAACATGAATCACGCACGTTTGAAGACGTTATCGAGCACGGTACGTGAGCCATTACTTAGTCTTAACTTGGTCGTCATGTTGGATTACAATTTACATCATGCACATAACATTTTAGAATAGATTTTGATGATTTAGAAATTTATATATCCTATATATCACTCTCATAGTGTGTTTGTCTTTTCAATCTTGCCACGACAAAGGCAAGGCATTATTATGTATTATATTAAGTTTCATATTTAAGTTTTCTGTTGGTTCCCGAATAAAAGCTTGGAAGAACAGCTCGTCTCTTTTGAAAATTAATAATGTTATATCATTATATTATTTTAGTTTTTATTTCATTGTAGTGGATGTGTAATATTATACTGAAGGAATCCTAACGTCATTGCTTTCACAAATTTATCAACATCTAAAATTAGAAAATGGTTGTTTTTATGTTTTCCATGTATTCTCGAGATAAGTACTTTTGATATAATAGTCGCTGCTGTTTTGATAGATGCAGACCGCAGAGCACAGAATACATGACGCACAGAGCATTGTCTACGACAGAGAAGAACTTCCACTAAAGAAGTGTACGAGAGTTCTTGTTCAATACATCGACTCACCGGATAAAGTTTACGTTATGAAGGTAAAATGATTGCAATTACTTATTGTCGCAAAATTTTCTATTTTATTACGATCTCGTCAAAAAAGAGTTTTAAAGTTGCATCGTGTTTATATAATTATATTTATTATATAAATTTATTGTTTTATGCAGTGGGGAGCAAATAGAGACAAGCTTACTAGAATAATAAAGAATCTAGATAAATATTACGAAGAAAGTAATTCGCCAAACACAATCGATGCACCTCAACCAGGTTAGTCTTACAGATTATTACAGGTTTCATGTTTTTTAATCTGGCCATTATGCAAATTATTTTATCAACATTACATTAACATTACACATATGCCGTAATTTGAAAAAAACGTTTAAGTATTTTTGTTTTAAGTTACTTCAGATTACATGCCTATTTAAGTCAGAATTAATAATGTTATTAAACATTAAAACAACAAAAAAAGAAAGAGAGAGAAAGATCATTTGAAAGAAAAGTCAGCAGTTGAAGCATTCACTGTTTTATGTTGAGCGTGCAACATTTTTTCCATAACTGTAAATGCAATATCTAATTGACCATTGTCCCCTAAGGTATGGCGTGCGCCGTACAAGTGAACAGTTTTTGGCAACGCGCCGAAATCGTCGAGGTAATAAATGAGGAAAAAGTCACAGTATTTTGTGTGGACAGCGGATTCTCTTTCGCTACGAAGTGCACCGCATTACGAGCGATTCCGCAACGTTACGTTATGTTGAAGGCACAGGTAAGGCAGCTTCTTTTTTATATGAACACACCATACAGCTTCATCACTTTCTTCACTTGGTCCAGGCTATAAGAATATCGCTGATGTACATAATGGCAGAACCAGATGGAACGTGGAAATCGGAGGCCTCCACTAAACTATTTAACATGTTTTGCGACTCGGAATACATCACTGTGACTCCCCGAAAAAAACTGAGGGACGGATATTGCGGTTGTATGCACGCAAACAATATCGACGTCAGCCGACAGTTAAAAGCCGCAGGCGTCGTCAATGAATTTTTCTACAAGTAAGCGCTTAAATGCGAACTTTTATGCAAACTATTTAATGCAGGAGGAATTTGTGTCCTCTGTACCTCTTATAAAACAAGACACTCGACTAATCAAGCTCATTCTTTCTCTTGCCTTTAAGCGCGAGCAAGAAGATGCCCCAGAAATCACAGTCACCTGTCAGGTCTTCGTCTTCTTGCTCATCGAACAGCGAGAAGTCAGAAGAGTGCTCAGCGAAAGAATCATTCGACAATGCGGAGAAAGATAAATCCACGGAGAAAACCGAGACGACCAAGGATCCCTTCAAGGTGGAGGTGCTCATACAACGGGTGGTGACGCCGTATTGTATTTACGTTGCGCAGAAGGAGCACGAGGAGTCCAACGCAACGTTCATGCTGGAGATGCAAAAGTTCTACAATACTTATCACTGCCCGACGAAGGACGACTGGCGCGAGGGTGGGCTGTGCGCGGTGTATTCCGCGAAAGACAAGGCTTACTTCCGTGCGAAGATCTCGAAGATCGGTTCACCGACGGAGGTGTCGGTCTTCTTTTACGATGTGGGCATCGAGGAGACGGTGACAGTGAAGGACTTGCAAATTCTGCATGAAAAATTCGCGAAGCAACCGGCACATTACTTCAAGGTGAAGCTAGCTGGTATCTTGCCGTGCGGTGGATCATCCACATGGCTGTCACTATCGTGCACGACGCTGTTCGACATCATACAGGAGAATAGGAATTGCAAATTTTACATCACCAAGCTGGTACATTTTTTTTTATCTGTCTTTCACGCCAATCTATGCATTCGGTGGATTGTGATTGTAATTATTAGAGGCTGACGCCGCTGCGCCAGATAACGGCACTTGCAATTTAACTTGCAATCAATAACATGCATAATTCATACGGTGGCATGTACATGTCTCGTGTTTAAAAATCAACTAATACCTAACACCTAATAATTCAAGAGAATTATGCTTCTACCCACACTTGTTGTAACAAAGTTGCAATAATAACCAGCTGAAAATAAATTCTGAGGTAGTGTTCTAAAACAGCGGTCGAAGTTGGGTGAAGTATTTAAAGGTCTATTTCTCTTGGATCTTCCTCAGGGACAATATTAATCGCAATAATCGAATGCAACAAGATTGGTCGTAGATATAAGGAATAATTTAACAAACGTATCATATGCGCTATAAGATTCAAGAGGAAGCATACGATGGTGCGGTACCTGTTGAACTTTGGATAAGACAAACTCGAATACCGGGACCGCTTCTGCCAGCTACAATAGAGATCAATTCCATTAACAGGATGTTGGTGGATAAGGGTGTTGCTTTACCTATCAAAAAGTATGTTATTCTTAACACGCGTGCGCAACGTTTGAATCGTGTTTTCTAATTCTTACTAACGCTTATCATATTAATTTAACTCGACAGCTACTTCTCAAAGGCGGTTTCGGTTCTCGCTACAGAACTTAAACGACAGTTGGCGAACAATTGCGAATTCCTGCCGTCTGGAGAGGAGCAAGGAGAGGTAAAGTGGCTGAAGAAAGCGCTCCTCGGCGTCGACTGCAAAGAGTTGAGTGATACCGCGATGTCACACAGGAGCGATTCGTCGAGCTGCAATAACGACATCGATTTTGACAACGTCAAAAGTACAAAACACCAGGATTCTACCTTGACGGATAAAAGCAGTCCAATAAAGTTCTCCAATTGGCTACCAGCGGTCGAGATTACGGAAGAAGTATTCTATGCTATACCGACAAACGTGGATAACAACTGTGCGATATATTTGCATCCTAAAAAATACAGTACGTAGCTTTTGTTATATAATAATAATAATAATAATCATCGATTTCTATTTAAAATCTAATATGTACATTGGCACATTAATTTACGCCGTGTCTAACAAATATTTGTAAAGATTGCACTACTTGTGCCTCTCTGAACTTTATGTCTTACGTCTGTGTACTTTGTGTTACGCTTTTCTTAGACGCCGATATGCTGCATTACATACAAACTGAATTACAAACACATTGCAAGTCCATTAAGGTAAATGTGCAGAAGGAATGGAAGAAGGGAGACGTATGCCTCGCTCGATACCATCATGATAAAAAATGGTATAGAGGTAGAATTTCTGAGAACACGGGGACTACGCTGCAGGTAACGAATAGCTTTATGTCTATCCTTTGTTTATATGCGTGCACAAGCAATATTATTTTCATGCAATAATATTTGAATCGCGTGTTCTCCACATGTAGGTGGAATTTATCGATTATGGTAATGTAGAGGAATGTGAAATGAAATACGTGACGGGTGACATTAAACTGGGAGATATTCCTATTCAGTGCACAAAGTGCATCATCAGCGGATTGAAACCGGTAACTTTTTTTCCATTTTATTTCACTCGACTAATTTAAATAGTCATTGTACTGTTTCGTCATTCTTGTTTGTTTGTTCGTAACTAATGCTCGAAATGTATCTGTTTACGCGCATTCGATAGGAAAATCCAACGGGAAAATGGATGATGCACGATCTGGATCGCATACATGCGTTACTCGTCGATAAAGAGTGCAAGGTGACCGTTTTGCAGCGAGAACCAACACACATAATCGTAAGATGTGCCTATATTTGTATTTTCAAGTTTCTCCAAGATACTTATCCCATTGTTGTGATGTGCTACCACACATTTACGCACGCGCCACCAATCGCTACCGTTTATAATTGTTGTTTGCAGATATCGCTGATGCTGCTACGACCATGGAAATGCGATCTTTTGTTATATCTTACAAATCACATGGACATGAGTATTAAAATCGAACGTAAGGAATGGAACGAGGATCTCGCTAATTTCGATAACGACTTTAAATCGTGTTCCACCAAATCGGGCTCCACCGACGTTATCATCGAGGAGATAATTGACAATGAGAAAGCAGAAGATGCGACCGATACTTTAGAGACATCCTTGTTGGACCTGCGTATACAGAATGCTACGCTTAACGAAACTGTGATCAGTGGCAACGTAGCGGAGCTCACGACATTTGAATTCAATAGTGACAAAAAGATATGCGACTTTGACAATGAATCCTGCAGTGATGCGATCAGCTTAGACAAGATGTTGGAGGAACGGTTGATCTCTTCCACGCCGCAGAGACAATTGGATGAGGATAACTTCTTCGGTGCGTACAAGCGGGTGACGATTCCGCCGGAGACGAAGTGCATTGAGATAATATTGTGTTGCAACAAGGACCCTGTTACCTGTTACGCCCAATTGGCAACGAACGACGATGACGTGTTCCATCACGTAGGTACTATTAAATGCATTCTTGTAAAGAAAAATATCTAATTTTGTACATCCGTCCTTCAGATGTTCTTCGAATATCATCTGCAATATGAAATGATAATGGAAGAGTTGCAATTGTGTGCCAGCAGCCAACCATTAATTCAGTCTTTTGAGAAGAGTAAGTTTTAATTCGTAATAATGAAAATCATCACACATCCTTATTGATATGCAGCAATGCGTCTGTCGAAAAAATAAGAAACGAATGTTAACTGACATTAATCGTTTCTAGATACCCCATGCGTAGCAAAGTTTTCCGATGACACGTGGTACAGATGCATCATCACACACAGTGAGAAGGTTTCCAACACTCAGTGCATACAAATCTCGTTACATTACGTCGATTATGGCAATTATGAGTACAGAATGTTAGATTCACTCTCAGAGTAAGTGGAGCGTCGATATCCGGTTTATTAATGTTTTTAAATTCTGTACAAGAATAATCTGATGACTTATAAAAATATATTTCCTTAGCCACGGTTTACACGTACCAAAGAAGGAATGGCTAGAACTACCTGCCATGGCTATCAAATGCACCTTTTGGGGATTAAAGTTTGTCAATACCAACGTTGATTTATTAGCGACGAAGTTAAGCAAGATATATAACCAAGCGGTCGTAGCCCGAATTAAGGTATGCATTTGTATAATTTATTTATTTAGAATTATCAGATAAAAAAATACACAAATTAATTATTATTATAGGAAATTAATGAGAGTGACATCGTGGCCGAAATATACAAGGACAAAACGTTTAAAGAACTCCTTTACGTAAACTTGATACAAGAAGGTGTATATCAACAATTGAAACAGAAATCCAAAAAAGATTAAGAGATCATCAGGGATGTTCGTTCTTTGAATTCTTGATCAACTGATAATCTTATTTTTGTAATCTTACTTCGTGTCAAGTGCACTTATTATTAATCAATCCATGACAAAACTATCAAGAATAAGTCGGCAGCTACGGACTTATTTTTTTTCGTTATTTCGTATAGTAACAAATTCGTTTATTCATCATTGAGTATCCCATAGAAAATAGCAGAAACAGAATGTCGCATTTTATAAAAGTGTATTGGTTACAGTACATTTTTAACGTCAGGGACTGACGTCGATTTAACATAAATACTTGAAAATATGAAACTGCATTAACATCAGCGCTGAGTGCTCTTTGCAATTTGTTCCTTCAACACTAGGATACTTTGTCTTTGCTCAGGT
This sequence comes from Ooceraea biroi, assembly GCF_003672135.1. Lineage (NCBI taxonomy): Eukaryota > Metazoa > Arthropoda > Insecta > Hymenoptera > Formicidae > Ooceraea > Ooceraea biroi. The sequence continues at coordinate 5,315,430 of NC_039511.1, forward strand.
GGAAGCATTGCAATCTGCTCGTCTGATAACTGCAGCACTTGCATTATCAAGGCCGCCTGCAAAGAAAGCCCGCATTTACAGCATATAAGATTAATATAATAATTATATATACATATTAAGTTTTTTTTATGTATATGTACATTATTGTGTGATTAAGTTGCGTTATAATTGGGTATGTTAGTGTGGATTTACGCGCATATGCAGTTGTTCATATTTTGGCATTTTGTTCTATCTAAAAACTGATCTCCGTTGAAAGATTACCAGTGAAATGATTTTTCTGTTCAATGTATGCCATACCACTTTTCACATTTTTACTAGAAGCGCAATTTATTTTCAAATAAAAATATCGCAAGATAAATAAATGGTGTTGGGCCAACGAAAGTATATATTTTTTTATCACGACGTACCTTTTCCTGATCGGATGCCCCACTAGGAATATTGCCAGCCGACGACATTCCGGCCATCAGTCTCGAAGTCGCGGAACTCGCGGATTGTGAAAGTGCCGCTGCGGAGCCGGTCGTACTGCCCGTTACGGTGCTTGGTGCCGATACCGTTGGCGCTGCGACCGGCCTTGGAACGATCGGCGGCGCGACGGGAGTTGCTGATGAATGAAATTTACCACGAGATCAAAAAATTCGATTCGTTAAAATGTATTTGCAAATCGTAAAGGCAAAACTTTTATATCGAATGATTTATGCGACTAAAAATAAGAAAGCGTACGGGTGGCTTTGGTGATCCTAGGATCAATGGGCATCCTAGGATCCCTGGGATCCCTCGGATCTCGGCCGAATCTGTCTGCTCTCGGATCACGACAGAAGCTGAAAATACATTCGGTTTAATGTAAGAATAAACCAGCAATCAAAATTCGACTTAAGACAATTTTTTATATATATGTTATATGAAACCTCTCGACTCCTTCCCCAGGAAGAGTGCTATAAAAAAAGAGTAGCTTCTTCAATTATACGATCTACAACTGATCCTCCGACAGCGACAGTGAAATATACTTACTTGTCTGCGATATTGAACGCATTAGAGCTTCTCGGGTCAGTGGGAGCCGGTATTACCGGTGCGTTAACGAGCGCGGGTTGCGTCTGAGGAGGTCCCCTCAGGTCTTGATCCATCCTTGCTAAGCGCGGATCTATCTGCCTATCCAATCGAAGATCTACATCTTGACCTGTTGGAGAAAAATTTTAAATTGCAATTTCCGTCTCACTCGATGATAATAAGCGTCGAGGTTTCACAATTCATTAATAGGCGTGATCAGCGAACGAAAATTTAATATAACGATCTAAAAAAATGCAATTTTTCTCTTATTTCTTCGTTTACCCGCGAAGATGGGTGCTGGAGCAGCGACAGCTGGTGCAGATCGTGCTGGAACCCACGGCTCCTCAATTCGTGGCTGGACCGACTGCACTGACTTCTCCGATGGTGCCAATACACCCGGGATAGGATTAGCTTTGTGCAACATGCTGACTGCCGTGTGCGGGTCCACTATCCTCATGACCACTTGTGCTTGAAGCAGAGCGTACGCCAACTGCGGATTCTGTAATAGCATTTGACGCGCCTCGTTCGGATTATTTTGCACGCAGAGTTTCATCTGCTTCATCAGCTCGAACATTTGCTCCGGCGGCAGAGACGCTACGGCCTTGCTTATTGCTTCCGGAGCTTTGTCCGACTGCACAGCTTCTCCATAAGGATTCTCAGTGTTCTGTCCCTGTAGGAGGCTCTGCATTTCCATCCGACTCTTCTCCGTACACGCATTGTCCACGCGCAATGTTCTTCCACCGATCTCATATCCGTTCAAATTTCTCATAGCGCTCAAGGCCGTTTCCTGGTCTTTGTACTCACAGAAGCCATATCCTTTAGGTTTGCCTGTCTCACGGTCGAAGACCAATCTATTTGCAAGGATTGAGAAATTGTATTTCTAGATAATTACTGCATTTCATCCTCGTGTTGTATCAGATCGATTATATCAAAGGAAGTATTGAGAATACATAGAAAAATAAGAGCTTTAAACCAAATGTAATTGGTAAATGGAATAAAATATACAGTAAACTCACTTGAAGGAAAGTACCGGTCCCACTTCGCTGAAAATGTCTTTCAGATTTTCTTCAGTAGCCTCGTACGGGATATTCCCGACTATAATAAAATAACAGAATATACGATTAAGATCAACTGAAGTTATTTAATTACTTACCAAATAAATATTTAGTTATTAAATGAAATATTGCAATTCCTGCATCTTACATTACTTACCAAAGACACTTCGCATTGACTTATCCATTAGTGATTGATCCGAAATAGTTGAATTACTCATTTTCACACTTTTGTTTTTCTCAGCTATCTGTAAACACCCACGATTTTAATAATATTGTATGATATGGCAGATGCCTCCAATGGCAGATGTTTTCAGGTATAGTTAGGTATGATTAGTCATGAAAAGATTATTTTTTCGGTAAGTTTCAAAAACATGCAGGGAAAAACTGTCTTCGTTGGTGAATGGTTTTGTCTTGTACATTGCATGCGATTGAATAATACTATGGATTATGGAAAAATATGCAATGTTAATATGCATACTGTTTTAAAGTAAAATATTATTCTTATTCGCTATTTAGAAGTCGTATTTAAAAATAAAAATGAAAATTCAACCTGTAGTTCGAGCATGTTATTTGAAAATAAATATATCCAATTCGCTGTGAAGTTGTACTACTATACTATTTACTACCTGACTTCAGTCTGTAGCAATGCTCCTAAACAGCGAAGCAACTATCGTACGCGTCGAAAACCCCTCTTTACGATAATAAGTTATATTACAGGATTGGCTCCTGCGGTTTATAACCATTGCGCATGCTCGAGATTTGTGTCCCACGATCTAGGAATATTTGGTGCCTCTGATCTCTCCTAGCGGACATTCTGAAAACTAATTTAAAAACGCGCTCCATCTTGTTGTTTCCGTGGTAACCGCTTGAATGCCAAACAAATTCTCGAATGTCGTAAAGTATAATTGTTACACGTTAATGCAATAATATCAAACAATCTTTGCTGAATGTAACACAATGAGAGCGCATCCAGCATGGGTCGACAAAGTACAAGAAAAGTCGGACCAATGGTAAAGCTCGAATAAATCTTTCGTCACAATCATAAATAATTCTTTACAAATATGCGTGTATTTCATAAATACATCTCTGGTTTTATATTAAAAATCAGGAATTTCTTAATAAATCTATTTCCACTGAAATGCCAATCTTTTATATTGTACTTTTGAAACTGACATCTTTGTTTGTTATGTCATTTTCACTGTTAATCAGTAATATATTGTAATATTTATACTACAATTTAATATAAATATATTTACTATAATTCTAGAAAATAATATTATTTCAGTATATATGATCTTTGTTTTAATCCGGATGGAACACAATTGGTGGTTGCATCTGGTCACCAAGTCCTTGTGTATGAAGCTAATGATGGTGCTTTGATTCAACCATTAAAAGGTAAAATTATCTATTAAAGATTTAAACAATTGGAATAAAGTATATTTTTAGTTTCAGTAATATAATTATATTTTTTCGTACTAAATTGTGCAGGACATAAGGATACAGTGTACTGTGTGTGTTATGCAAAAGATGGTAAAAAATTTGCATCAGGGAGTGCTGATAAAACCGTTATCATCTGGACCTCCAAATTAGAAGGAATTTTAAAATATTCGTAAGTTACACGTATCTAAACTGCAGGAAAGATCTTCTGCATCCTTAATCAGGCATATTTTACTTTGTGCAGACACAATGAGGCCGTACAGTCGATGCAATTTAATCCCGTTTCACATCAGCTGCTCAGCTGTTCGCTCTCAGACATCGCGTTTTGGTCCGCAGAGCAGAAAGCCGTGCAGAAGCACAAGTCCGGTGGCAGAGTCAATTGCTGCGCATGGACGAAAGATGGTCAGTACTTGGCTCTTGGTCTTGCAAGTGGATACGTATCAATAAGAAACAAGGTATATATATTTCCGTCAGAATACTTAAACATTATTTTTCTATGTATTCTGAGCCAATTTAATAGATTTACATGTATTTTCTCAGAATGGTGAAGAGAAAACGCGCATCGAACGACAAGTTGGAGTACCGATCTGGAGCCTATCGTGGAATCCCTTACGGTGCGTGCTGCTCGTTTAAGATTTGACAACTATCAGCTGTGAAACAAAAATACAAACACATAAATAAATAAGAATATGTGACTTTGTGCGATAAAGAATTTATGTGATTACATTGGTACCCTTTTAGAGATGAAGCTACCGACGTGCTGTGTATCGCCGACTGGAACGGAGTTATTTCATTTTACACTATTGGAGGAGAGTCCGTCAGGAGGGAGAGATCGTTGCCCTTTATACCGTTGAAAATTGTCCACTTTCCGGAAGGCCAGTATCTCCTCGTGTGCGGCAGCAACAAACAATGCCTGCTAATGACGCACGATGGTATACAGCTGGTTAGCGTGGGTGGTACCTTCTCGTCATGGTTGTGGAGCTGCGCTGTTCACCCAACTGCCTCGCACGTCGTAAGTTGCAACGTGCCGCTCTTGGCCACTTCTTTGATAATTTCACTATTTTCATCGTTGACAGGCACTTGGTTCCCAAGATGGAACGATAACATACTTACAGCTGTCCTGGGACGTCGTGCACGGCTTATACGGAGATAGATACGCGTACAGAGAAAACATGACGGACGTAATAATACAGCACCTGATCACCAATCAAAAAGTGCGAATCAAATGTAAAGATCTGGTGAGTGTGATAATTAGCAGTCGAAGCGCGAAATAAAATAAACGCGTTGGCTTCGACTTGATAAAAGAAACTTGTTAAATAAAGTGCAATATATTTTTTTGTTTAGGTATGTCGAATCGCGGTATATCGAAACAGACTGGCTGTGCAATTGCCTGAACGCGTAATTATTTACGAGCCGTCTGGCATCGGTGACGGGATGCATTACAGAATACGAGACAAGCTCAATCAGACGTTGAACTGCAACTTGTTGGTCGTTACGTCGGACCACTTGGTTCTGTGCCTGGAAAGGCGTCTGCAGAGCCTCTCGTTTGCGGGAACAGTAGAGAGAGAGTGGATCCTCGATGGACTCATCACTTACATCAAAGTAGCGGGTGGTCCCGCTGGTCAGGAGTGCCTGATAACTGGTAAGTTTTCAACGACGTATCGTCCTTGTTACACTAGAGCAGATTATAATTATAAATCTGGCATTAGGTTTGAAGAGCGGTCACGTGGTAAAGATATACCTGGACAATCCGTTTCCCGCGCCCGTTACGAGAATCGAGAATGCCGTGAGGTGCCTGGACATCAGTTCGCTGAAAGAGAAAATGGCAGTGGTGAGCGAAGCCGGTATTCTCTCCGTGTTTGACTTGTGCAGCGGTGAGAAGCTGCAGGAGTTCCAGGATGTCAATAGCGTGGCGTTCAATATCGCCTTCGAGGACATTATGTGCTTCGCGGGCAATAATTACCTCGCGATAAAGGTCGCAAATTTTTCCGAGTACAGGCAAAAGTTCTCCGGCTTCGTCGTCGGCCACAACGGCTCGAAGTTGTACTGCTTGAACGGTTCATCCATCATCACGTCAGAGGTAAGGTATAATAAAATAATAAAATAAAGATAATAAAAATTGTATATCAGTATGACGCTTCAATATTTACAGGTGCCGCTGTCGTTGTTCATGTATCAGTACCTAGATATTGGACTGTACAATCACGCTTACGACGTGGCGTGTTTAGGCGTGGCCGAATCGGACTGGCTTGCGCTGGGAACGGCGTGTCTGGACAATCTCGAATTGAACATCGCGTACTCGGCGTTCGCGCGAGTGAAGAAGCTACGCTACATCGAGATCGTGTCCGAGGTGGAGGAGAAGCTAAAATCAGGCGAGTGGGGACGTGAAGCCTGCATGGCCACCGCTGCAGCCGCCATGGGTAGACTTCGCGACGCTGCGAAGCTTTATCAGAAGGCCGGGCTGCAGCAGTTCGCCCTAGATATGTATTCCGATCTGCGGATGTTCGACATCGCTCAAGAATTTATAGCTTCCGGCAACACTCAGGTCAGTTCTAGTTGATATTTTAAAATGCTTAATAAATAACAGTAATAATAAAAAAATAATGAAAATAAAAAAATAATATAAATAATAAAAAAATAATGAAATGCGATTAACTTGTTGTTGAATTTTTAGGATCGCACAGTGTTGCTGCGACGGCGAGCGGAATGGGCGAAGAGCCTGGGCGAGCCACGCGCCGCAGCCGAGATGTTCCTCTCCGCGGGCGATATCGATCGTGCCATCAGTATTATCGCTGAATACGGTTGGATCGACATGTTGATCAAAGTGGGCAGACAGCTAGACAAGGCGGACAGGGACAACTTGTCAATGATCGCGAAGAAACTCAAACAACTGGGCGCTTCACACGGCGCGGCGGAGATCTTTAGCAGACTTGGGGATGATCCTGACGTCGCCGACGTTCTCGTCGACGCGCAAGCGTGGCCCGAGGCTTTTGAGCTCGCGGAAAGGAACCCGAAGCTGAAGTCACGAGTATACGGGCCGTACGCGCGTTGGCTGGCGGAGACCGGACGCTTTTCCGAGGCTCAAGAAGGTATCGATCAACGTCACGCCGTGACGACACATCAAGCATCGAGATGCTAATGTTGACACTCGTTATTCAGCATTCCAGATGGCGGGACAACCGGAAGAGTCCATAGTCGTGCTGACAATGCTGGCGAAGAACGCTGTGACGGAGAAGAGATACCGCGACGCTTCTTACTTCTACTGGCTGTTGTCACAGCTGAGTCTAGACTTACCAAAGAGCACGGAGGAGATCAAAGCAATGTTTCTTAGTTATTCCGATAAAGCGGACGTCTATTACGCGTATCACGAAGTGCACAAATATCTGGTACGATTGCAACGCATTATGCATGCTGTCTTTCCAGTTACTTTTCCTTCACGAGGCGTTAATATTGCAGGAGGAACCTTTCACGTCTCTGATGCCGGAAGCGTTGTTCAACATCTCGAGATACTTGCTCATGAAGATGCAAAATATGCGCCTGGAAGGGATCTCGAAGCTGACAGTGATGTACAGTTTAGTGAAACAGGCGCGGATATTGGGAGCCAATAAATTGGTGATGCAACTGCTGGAGCAGTTACGAACGATGAAGATCCCTGCGAATCTTTTGGCGCAAGTGGAGACATCGACTCTGGCCGCCAGGTCCTATCCGTATCGCGACCCGGAGGAATTATTGCCCCTGTGCTACAAATGCTCCACGTTCAACCCTCTGTTGCCGACGAGCAATAATTCCAGTAGCAATTGCACGCAGTGCGGACTGAAGTTTCAACACTCCTTCGTCATGTTCGGTAAATACCCATCACAGACTGCGGTCTATGAGACTTGGAGAAATTCTTTGGCTATGTTCTTCATGAATCATTTGCAGATTGTATTTACTATTATTATTATAGTGGTTGTTAAATTAGCGTACCTTTTTATAGAAATCCTGCCATTGGTGGAATTTGAGTTGGAGGATGATATCACGGACGAGGAGGCGGAGAAATTGATAGAAGAGCCGTTACCTTCCGCCGCCGATGATGATGCAGTTAACGATCAATTCACCGTAACTTCCAACGAGACTGATCTCTTCACCGTCCGTTTAATGAGATACGAGGTAACTGGCGTAACTGTAATTGAAGAAGGTTACATAATCAAGAAGGGTTTTCTTTACAAGCAAATAATATGTTGTTTTGCAGGAAAAATCTAGTAGTACGATAACTGTGGGGAAGGGAGTGCTGAGGAGCATGGACCCGTCCACTGTAATAATTATGAAGTGTCCTAAGCCCTTCAAGACCAGATACTTCAGAAATCTTTTACCCGACCTCCACGTCAGCTTGTGCAAGTGCTGCTTAAAGGTAAGTTGCAAGCAATTAAAATAAAATGGAACTCGGTTCTAATACGTGACTCGATGTTTCAGTTGTTTCACTCGGACGATTATGAGTTAGCATTACTACGACACGGACACTGTCCGTTTTGTCGGACGCCGAATGTGAGCGCGGGTTGACACACGTATTACAATGTGCTGTTAGAAGTTTATCGTAGACCACGCGGTAGGCCTATAATTGTTTGAAATTATATATATTGAATTGTTAGAAACATTTTATCGTGTTTCATCCGTTTAGGACTATTGTACTTTGTACAGCAGCATCATGACAATATATACGAACTGTTTCTTTTTTATATGAAAAATTGTAACTGTACTACTGCCTTCACTTGCGTCACTAGGCTGTTCAAATAAATAAGATAGAACCACCTCACGTCGTACGGTTAAGCAAGCAGCACACTTGGCATTCCGGATACTCGCTAATTTGCTACAATCGTTTGAGCAAATACACGTTCCGTTATCGGTAACTCTGCCGAGTATTGCCAGGTGTAATTCCTCAAGTCAGTTACACCTCCAGACATGATCGGTTTACTGTTAGCCGGTTGCTTCACTTTTGCGCCTGTTACAAGCGCCCGGACCGCTAACTCGAATCAATCCCCGAGAGATAATGCAACCCTGGAGATCAAATCGCTCGATTTCCATTCCGATCGACAGGGAAAGTGTAAGTCATTTAACAAATAATTAATATCAGTCTGAGATATCTTAAACAATGGTAGTATCTCGGCCCAGTTTTCCCGCTATTCAGCGTCGTGCGTTTCGCCAATTCCGAGTGCCTGTCGAGCACCGATCAACTCAACGGCACGTGCTTCACGAGACGGGAGTGCACCAACTTCGGCGGTAATCCCTCGGGCCCGTGCGCTAACGGACTAGGCACTTGCTGCGTTTGTGAGTAGCGCAAAAATATTTTTTTTTCGCCTCATAAACAATGATACAAGCGAGACTCGCGTGTTACAGTTCAGAAATCCTGCGGCTCCACTACTAACATAAATAACACGTACTTCGTGAATCCGAGATACCCGATTACTTATCGAGGAGGCGAACGGTGCTCGATCACGGTGCAACGATGTAACTCCAACATATGTCAGGTAGGGCGCATCGTATTGCATCAGCTTCGAGTTGCGGACTTCTTATACAACCGTTATGTTTGCATAGCTGCGTTTGGATTTTTTGGAAGCCACTTGGGCCCAACCGAATGCGACCGGGTGGTGCGACTTCGACGTGTTTCTGGTGTCCGGCGGCTCGTCCACGGTACCCAGAATATGCGGAGAAAATACGAATCAGCATGGTAAGTCGATTGATGACACGAAGAAAACGCGAATCGAGGGAGATTGAATCGATCACGTTCTTTTTTTCAGTGTACGTCGACTTCAATGGTGCAACGCCGATCACAATATCCGTCGATACTAACGCGGATTATGCGTTCGATCGACGCTGGAACATAAGAATTCAACAAATAGCATGTGACTCCGTGTGCAAAGGTATGCGAATATTATTATTATTACGTGAAGAAAACTTGCGAATTCGTTTTTTGCCTTCGGTTTAGCTCCCAATGGATGTCTGCAATATTACAAGTCCGTTTCTGGCACCGTAATGAGCTTCAACTTCGGTACGACGGAAAACGCTCGAGGTATATCGATCAATCAATCAATCAATCAAACATCGTGGTAAACTGATTAATTCAAGCAACCGATCGTTTCAGCGCCTCAAATTGGAACGCGACAGATGGTGAATCACCGTTACGGCGTTTGCGTTAGGATGGAGCTGGGATACTGTAGCATCGAATGGTCGCAAGCGGACAGATTCTCCTTTTCCGTTTCCGGGGATACCGGATCGTTCGATCCAGACATAATAGGTAAAACTTGACATTCCAGTTTTTAATTTTCCATTATCTTACACGGAGCAGGAAATTATATCTCACAGGTTCTGCCCGAGATATATATTTCGTACCTTGTCGCACTTGCCGTGACATTTTCATTCAATAATTATCAAACTCGAACAGGCACCGACTTGGTGGCAGAATCGGGCGCTGCCTGCACGACTGATTTTGTGATTGTACCTGACCCGCGTGAAAATGGCATTCCCGCCAATACGGACAGATTTTGCGGGAATGGATTCATAACTAAAACATGTAGGGACAATCGCAAGCGATCATGCGTTACGTATATTACGCTCGATATCTCACTAATTGAAAATTTTTTTTAGCGGATTTAAAGCCGTTCGTAATGTACGTCGTTACAAATGGCGACGAGATGCTGGAGGCTCAGAACAAAGGTTTCAGACTCATGTTCCGTCAAATACCTTGTGCGGTCTAAGTTACGCATAAGTTACGAGAGTAATTAAAACGAATGTATGTACTGATATATCATTTAATCACGTCATTATATCAGTTAATACGTAAATAAATAACTCTATGTACGCGGCAATTGTTATTATTATTAATATATTATCTACCGAAATTCGCGCTACCAGAATGTGCATCGACTTGCTCCTTCACAGCGTCGTACCAAACGCTAATCTTGGTATGATTTAACAAGTCCTGGAAAGCGTCGCAGCCTTCGATACTCTTCAGAATGCCGTACATCGCAAGATCGGACAGGTCGGGCTTGCTGCCGCCCATGAACGTGGTACCGCGTACGCGAATAGCGCGCAGCCAGTTATTCGCTTCGTCGTACAGCGACTGCCGGACGTCGTCCTTTAGACGGTGCCTCTTCTTGAGCCTCTTTCCTATCAGCCACATGGCCATTGCGCCCACGTTCACTATCAACAATCGTTCCCACAGTGGGAAGTACTCGTCCCATTTGCCAACCTAAGTAAAATAATTATTCACAAATAATATTTTTAAATTATTCACAAATAATATTTCTGGCTTGTGCTATTTTATATAATTTACATTGTCATATTTTTAGTAAATTTGCTCACCTCCGAGAACCAATTGAAGGTTCTGTAGGATTCGTCGAGTGTTCTATATACATTTGGTGAAAGCATGTGGACGAACGTCTCGTCCGCCCATTTTCGCCAGTAACGTTCCTCACTAAAGGCCAAGGGAAAAGATAGCAAAATACCAAACATTTAAATTAAATTATATATATATATATATATATATATATATATATATATATATTGAACTATACATACTTTAGATTATCCATCGTCCTGTCTTTTGGAAATTGTTTGTTCATCAGAAAGTACTTATTTATGATTTCGTATTTGAATTTGCCCTTGTCATCGTGTATTCCTACACTTGGGTAATATTCAGCCAATTCTTCAATCTTGTACGACGAGTCACGCAAGTACGACGCAAGAAGCGATATTATCATGGTGCTGTCGTTCAAAGGTCGATACTCTTCTTCGACTCGAGTCAAGAGAATTGGAACCTTTTTATAAGAAGACCATCCAATCTCCTTACGAAGCACTGGATCTACCTCCACGACGTCGTAGGATATCCCATAGTAATCTAGGAAAACTCTAACCTATGAAGCATTCATGAAATTTATGCAAATTAAATTTATGTGCACGAATTTCGGCGTTATTATACAAAGCGCAAGATTTATTCTAATACAAATTTCTTTATTTAATAATTTAGGATTTTAATCTGACTGATGAACCTTTATAGAATAAATCAAGCATCAACAAATGCATTAAAATAATATTAGCAAATATTTTCCTTTACCTTACAGCAAAATGGGCATGTTTGATACTGAAATAACGTAAGTTTCAAGCCAGTTGTGTCCACTGGATATACAATCTGAAGCAAAAGAGAGACGCGGTTTCTTAACGCATTATTTAACATTTGTGATAACATTCGTGATCACTGTAATACTTTTCTGGACGGAGTCAGAGGTGGTTTGTGCTTCAGCAGCACCATTTCCGCCTGCTTTCCTTCCAAAGAGACGTTTTTACGAGCTTCGCTGATCTTGTAGTAGGCATAACCTCCGCCGACGACGATGCCGGTAGCTGCACCGATCAAACCGATCCTCGTTAAGTTTTGTGCCTTCTGCGGCTGCTGCACCATCGTGCAAAATGATCGTAGATTTCCAATCTCGTTCACGTAACATTTCTTAATGAATTTTGCTCTTTGCGTGAACTGAATAAGTTTGTGTATCGCAGCCATTTTTAGGTTATGAAGCAGTGCGCAGAAATTCGATGATTGTATGCATAATGCATGCACACACTGCACACACATACACACGTGCGTATATGTATGGTACAATGTTCATGATAAAATAAAAACATTTCGAAGAATTTAGATAATCAGTGATAAAATAATACATAAATAAATATAGAGTATAGTATATAGAATTTTCATAAGTTATAGTTATTAACAAATATAAACAGCATCATCTAAACATGAATAACTATATATTTAATTTTATTAATCGTTTTAAATTCAATATACAGATAATATTCACAATATGTCTGTTGACGTAGATATAGAAGAGGTGTCATTAAAAGTTTTATAAAAAATATGTCTTCTAATTTGTAAATAATGTTGTAAATATATATATTCTATTACTTTTATATTAAAAGCTTTAGCAATCTCATTAAATATACCAAATGCCAAATATACATACGGTTTTCGAGAACTCCACATTTAAAAATTTAATTGTGTTACGAATATAGACATTTTGCTTCTCTATAAATATTATATCATATATATATATATATATATATATATATATATATATATAAAGAACAGAGTTAAACAATTGGTTCTAGAAACCTACTTCAGGCAGTATTTAGAAACCTAATTAAAAGGCAGTATATGCGTCCGCTAGTAGAACACAATGATATAAAAATATTCTATCGTTGTTAATAACAATTCTTTAAGGCAGTTTACAATAAATATAGAGATTCGTTAGGCACTCTTCGATCATTCTTGATTTACATCCCAACTTTTCTCCTCTGAATGCATTACCGGAAAAGTAACAGGCACCTTTTAACGTTTCATCTTGTCAAGAATCGGTACGACCATATCGAAGGACGGCCGCTTGCCTGGATCCTCATTCATGCAGATTCGGATGAGTTTTGCGAGATGCGGAGAAATTCCCGGTGGAATGCTTACACGTAAATCCTCCAGCGCGATCTAAAATGGATCATCAGCTCTTAATTTTACGCTCGAGGTGAATAAAACAAAAAATTGCTGCAAAGAACAATCTTCGAGATCTCTTCGAGGACAGGGAAAAAGAATTTTAACGTTGCAATTTTAACAATACGAGTAGGTCATAGTTCACCTTCATGCCACACTCCATCGGTGACAAATCTGCAAATGGCACTTCCCTGGTCGCCAATTCCCACAGAAGAACAGCGAAGCTCCACATATCACTAGCCTCCAAATTAATGTCCACTGGACGTTTACTCAGGGCCTCGGGTGACATCCATGCCGGTTCGTAAATTCGCCCGACTTCTTGAAAGGAGAACTTTGAGTCCGCCATGTTTACGCGAGCCGTTAAATCCTCATCGATCTAAATTATAGCACAGGGTACGTGTTAAAATAAAGGTACAGTCAAATATTACATAGTTACTAGAACTCACTCACCATGATGTGCTTACTGTTGAGATGAAATCGACACCTATTTTGTCGGTCTAATCCGTGAAGAAATGCCATGGCCCTGGCAACGTCCAGGGCCAGTCGAAGGGCACGCGCTGTATCCACCACGACACCCGTTCCACCGTGCAGGAGTCGGTGCAAGCTACCGCGCGCCATGAACTGGGACACGGTCGCCAATTGCGGCGGCTGATTCACGCAGCCGAGCACCGGCAGCACGTTCGGGTGCGAGAAGATTCTTAACTTCGGGAACTCCTCGTTGAAGTCCCTGGAGACACGCGCGGTGCACTCGCGAACGCTCAAGATCTTGGCGACGATGTCATTGTTCTGCCATCGTCCTCTCCAAGTCTCACCGCTCGGTGTGCTCGCGAGGTGCGTGTGCAGAGACAGCTCCGCCATGCTAATGCCTTTGTGCCTCGACAGAGTCGCGTCTCCTGAAACAGGAACGGTGCGAGAGAGATGAGATTACATTTGTTGAACGTTGAGTGCGTTACGATTTCTCTTGAGATTCAAGAAGCACTTACGGCTCCTGGTCTTCAAGCCTAACCAGCTCTGATCCTTGAACTGAATCTTCTTCAAGTCTTGTCCATATTCCACCGCCAGATCTGATGAAACAAGAAATGTCACGCACATGCAAACACGGAAGTATTACTTTATGATACAAATTGTTACGCACCGTGCAATCTTTTGGCCACGACACCCCTGGCTTTATCGAGCGGGGTGTCACCATCCTTATTAGCAATAGACACGAGTGCACCAGCCGCGACCAATTCCTCCGCGACCGCTTGATCGCCCCAAAAACAAGCGTAATGCAGGGCAGTGTTTCCATGTTCGTTGGTGACGTTTACGTCGGCGCGATTTCGAAGTAACTGTAAATTCAAATCCATTCGCTATTCACTTTGAATAAAATGATTTTCAGAAAATCATAAATGCTGCGAAGGGTTTTTTTACCAACTGTACTATTTCCTTGTGTCCATGTGCGGAAGCGAGATGCAAAGGCGTGTCGTCTCCCCTGTTGGTAGCGTTGATGCGTGCTCCTCTACTGACAAGCAACTCTGCCAATTTCAAGTGTCCCTCTTTGGAGCACCAGTGAAGTGGGCTGAATCCATGGTCGTCGCTATACATACAACACGTACAATAAAAGTAAAATAAGAGAATAATAAATATAATGAAAGGATTGCCCCAATAAAAAGATATATTCATACAAAATTATAATTTATTTCTCTTCTCTTAACAGTTTCGCAGACACTCCTAGCAAGGAATATTCCTTGAAACAGAATCATTCGATCATCCAGCTAGCCTAATTATAGAATCTGAGAGACCACATTGTTCGACTGCGAGCGTTTCCCAAAAAAGGAGTTTCGGAGTAGTTACCCTTGATTCATGTCATGCTCGGTGTCGTCCAGCCAGACGCGAACCTGCATAGCGTTGCCTTCGCGACACCACTGGAATATATCTTCCATTTTTTCCGTCCCGTTATCATAAACCGATCGTAAACACAGACGGGGCAGATGCGCGCGAGTGAGGTGATTATGTCGCCGAGCGACAGCACCGTTCCTGCTCCAAAACGGCTAGCCGTCATACGCTAAATATAGCCATATTCTCGCACCAACACTAGCAAGGCAACCTTATTAACTCTCGGCGCGACGGGACGGGCGTATCGCGATGCTCCCTCGTGAAAGCTGCGCTTCGCTCGGCGCGCGCCCGGCCCTTGGATTTTATGTGCGATTACTGCGATTCCAGATCCTGCACTGCGTGCAGTCGCATCAAGCTGCACCGGCTAGGGCTGTACCAGTGACCATATAAGATTCGACGCTCCGTCACGGTGAACACACACGACGATCACGGCGGCAGACCATCCCACACCAGCCCCAACACCACTCCACAGTGGGCGGATACTGTCATCCCTCCCCTCTCTCTCACGTGGTCACGCCGTCACGTCACGTCGTCCACAACGTGGAGCGATGAGCACAAGTACCGTAGAGAGGATCAAGCAGCAAATTCTAACTCGTCGATGAAAGGTTATTTAACAAGTATTGAAAGGGTTATATCGTTGGCGCTATATAACCCAAGAAGGGTTGGAGGCACTTCGAAATTAAAAAAAAAAGACATACCTTTTGCATTTTTGCAACATACTCCTTTTCCTATTCAAACCTGTCAGATACATACGCGTCACACCCGTGTCGCGTCGCGGGTGCACAGAGTGTAGACGGTTCACACATTTGTTTCACATGACGAGGCAGTTGATAAAGCGAGCGTATCTCTCTCTCTGAATTTTGTCGAGGAGTCTGCAAGTAATGATGATACGCCCGATTGGCGGCTATCCGACGGTGATTGTAAATAGATGATTGAGCGCTGCCCGAGTGTGCACATCCACGTTAAACATGGAGAGCCTGGAACGCTGCGTGAGGTCCCTGGACGAGAACGAGGCCGACGTCCGTAACGAAGCACGACGAGCGTTGTTAAGTATCTGCCGTAGCGTGCTGGGGTCGCCGAGCGACGACAAGTCCCGCGAGTTGCGTCTCGACAACGAGGTGGTCACGGAGAAGCTCCTGCCAGCTATCGGCGCGATGGAATGCCTGTTCGACGTCGGTTACGTTGAGGTCAGTGCTTGGGAGATCTTTCAAAACTGTCGATCGTTTTCCCGATTATTAAAGTGGTTAATAAGGATTAATAAAAATAATAATAAATTAATAAAGATAGCAGATGCGAATAGTGGCCACGCACACTGCACTTGTCACCTTACACTTGCATGCAACGATATCCTTTGCAATTCCTGCGTCAAGTTCCAAAGTTAGGCAACGAATTCGTGTCACAGGATGGAGAACGCATATTCCTGCCGCATGACGCATCTCTCTCGAGGCTCGAAGGTTTGTCGAGACTGTTATCCACTGCCGTGTCACGGAGCACTCCCGCAATCAGGGACACCGTAAGGAGCTCCTCAGGAGCGCAGAAGGCATTCTTCGACAGAATCACTGGACACTTTCACAGCGTCATGCATTACGAGGATCCTAACTTGCAGCAGAAGGCGAGGCGCGTTGTGCCCGTGGCGCAATTAGAAATTGCAGTAATGACCAAGATGAGGGAGCTGCAAAGGTAATTGAGCCCGCGTGCTCTTTGCATCCTCCGCTAAAATTGATCTTCGTTCCAAGTTACCATCCTCCTACATTTGCCAGATCTTTGAAGTTAAATGGCGCGGAAGAAGCCGCGCAGTTCGAGACAGAACTCGTTGCCAAAGATTTACTTTTGATCGAGCTTCTGCGCTGGTTCAAGCACGAATTCTTCAAATGGGTCAACAGTCCGGCGTGTTCGGTGTGCTCTATGGAATGCGTGTACGAAAGTGTGACGCCGTCCGCGGACCCTCGATGCTCGAGGATAGAGTTGCACAGGTAATGTTTCTTGCGAATGAGTAAGATGATACGTCACACTTGAATGATCAGCTTGTGCTATATCGTTATATGATGTTAATTCGATCTTAGATGTGAAAAGTGCAATATAGTTGTCGAATTTCCTCGTTATTCGCATCCAGAGCCATTGCTGACGCTGAGACGCGGCCGCTGCGGGGAATGGGCTAACGTGTTCACGCTTCTCTGTCGATCATTGGGCTACGACGCACGATTCGTGTGCGACGAGACGGATCACGTCTGGACGGAGGTACGTCGTTCGGTAGCGCTTCAGAAATTATGTTAATAAAATTTGGCTGAAATTTTGCGCACGTATAAACGTATTATTCATAATGTGTATTCTCGATTTTTCTTCTCCTTAGGTATGGTCCATAGCAAACGAGAGGTGGATTCACCTAGATCCTTGCGAGAACGCGACAGACAAACCGTTAATGTACGAAAAGGGATGGAAGAAGAAGTTGACGTATATAATCGCTTACTCGAGGGACGAGGTGCAAGATGTCACGTGGCGTTACACTCGGGACCAAGAAGCTGTCATGAAAAGACGGAGGACTTGCGCCGAGCAGAGCTTGATGCGATTCGTTCGATCGTTGAGCGAGCAACGGCAGAATTCTAGCGGTTACAGTAGTGCGCGCAGAGAGTACGTCGTCAAGCGCAGTCTGCTGGAGCTTGCCGGTATGCTGTACATTCCAAACTCGCGGGATCAGGATTCCGACGAGAGTTACGAGGGACGGACCTCGGGTTCGATCGCGTGGAGATTGGCGCGAGGTGAAATCTCTCAGGTTCGAAAATTTCGAAAATATAAGTTCATGAAATAATAAAACAAGGGACAAGAATAAAATCATTAAGCAATAGAATTGTAATAAGTAACAATGCAATAGGTAAATTTAACAAACTTTTCTATTTTTAGAGTTCCTATATTATTTAAAAAAAATAAAGTTCTATATTTTCATGCAAAAGTAGTTAGTGCAATATTTTAAAAAAGTTATGTTATTTAAAGAGGGTTTCTATATTTATAATATATATATATATATTTATTTAATTATTTAAATCCATTTTTTCTATTTAGGTGAACACAGAGAAGAATTGTACTTGGGAGCTTTCCAAATACGGGCAATCATTCGAATTGCGATATAACATCGTTAGTGACGTATACCACGTTGTGCATAATGGTACCACTTTGGAGCAGAAGTCTGGGTGGCTGGAAGGCATGAACGCCACGGAGGGTGGGATCTTCCGTAAAGTGGAGAACGATTGGAGAATGGTTTATTTAGCGCGATCACCACGGGCGGAGCACGGACGTGTTAAGTGGACTTTCGAGATCGCGAATTCCAGATCGAGCCTGGAGGCATTCGGTCTCGAAGCTAAATCAAAAGCGTTTCACGGAGCCAGCGTATCGTGGCAAGTCGAGGCTGTCTTTGATGACGATAGGGCGATTGTAATACCTGTTCCTAGCTGCAACAGCTTCCGCACGGAAGAGGTACGGGGAGCGGTGAAATTAAACGTAATCGTCAAGTTGTCCGGCGGAGAAGGTGAACTTGCCTGGCAACACGCCCAGCTGTTTCGGCAAAGTCTCGAGAAGATCGACGAGCCGTCTATGATAATTAGTATAAAACTGAGAAATCGCGCATGACTCGTATAAAGCTCCAACTCTTGTTAAAGGTATTTTGATTTTCTTTAAATTATTTCTCTCTGATCTCTTCCCGTTGTTAACATAATTATCATATAAATACACCATTGTTCGAAAACACATCTTTGTTCTCGATTTATTTGTCCGCTCCCGATTGAATAAAGTGGAAAAATTGAAAAAATTAAATAATATTTGATAACGAATCGAAGTACGATACACGGATGGATGTGCGCGTGCGTGCGTGCACGCGCGATATATTTGTTTTTCGGGATACGCGTCGCGACTTTCAGATTTCTTGTTACCGCCCTTGATTGACGATCGCTCGTGTTATTGTGCTCGAATTATTCCCTGGCATGAACGAGGTAAATAAATCAATATTTGAGCGCGTTCTATTTTAATATTATTTATTCATTTCTCTCTCTCTCTCTCTCTGCTTTCAATTATTTATTTCTATATTTCTTTCTTTGCGTTTTCTTTTTATCTTCTAGATTTCTTCCAACATGGAATCATGTGAAGAAGTTTGCAAAGGATCTAAATCTAAACGCGGTTTCGTACAAAGTTGGCTAAACGATGATCGATTCAAAGATTGGTTACGTCAAGTACCGAATGACGAGAGTCAGTATCATTGCACGATATGTAATCAAGATTTTTCGTGCAATGCGTCACGCGTCTCCAGCCATACTGAGTCTGCGTGCCATGAAAACAGTTTGAAAAGATTAATAAAAGATATGAGTACTTTTAAATTCTGGTTAGGTGTAGTTCCAGATGACGCAAGTATGTTGTCTTGTAAGATTTGCGGAAGAACGTTTGTTGCCAAATTATCGCAGGTCCGTCGGCACGCACGATCGCGAAAGCATTTAAAATGTGTAAGAGAAAAGGAATTGAAATGAGCGAGTCGAATGACGATACGCAAGACGCGAATCTCCAGGGTCTGACGCAAGACATTGAGAATCTTTTGCTGTTTGATGAACGTAAAAACATTGCGGAAATGCAATTTGCTGCTCTCGTCGCGGAAAATGATATACCTTTTCAAACTGCAGAAGAACTTCTGAGCCTTTTTCAATCAATAGACAAAGATGTGCTGAAAAGCATGAAAATGGATTGATGGCAAGTTGCTGCCCATTCTGTTGTAGGAACTCCTTAACATCGAACATGGTTAGTTACTATTATATATATATATATATATATATATGAAATTTGTGGATAAATAATTATAATTTCCAGAATTAGAAACTTCGCAAAAATTTAGAAGTTTAAAAATTTTTTTGTGAATAATCTCTTTAAAATTAAAACAAAGGAAATTATTTCTCTTTTTGTATATACGTATATAAAATATAGATTTTACATAACTCTTTATTTCCATCGATGCAGGTTTTTCACCGTTGACTTGTTGCAAGATAAATTATACTACATCATGCAAACATGAGAATTTTCTTAATATTCTTTATTGCATTACTTTTACAGCAATGATCGAGTTTTACAAGTTAGCTGCTTTTGATGTATCCACGGCAAGTTTCTTACAAAGAGTCCGATATTGTTTCAATATTATTATTATTATTCTCATTACGTTATTCTAATTACGTTTATGTTTAATTTAATAAATTATTACTCCCCGGATTTTGTAAATGCTATAAGAATGATAAAGGAAAAAGCATTTTCAGTGAGATTTTGTCCAGAGCTAATAATGGTGAGAAATTTATATAATATGCCTCGATTATTACTTTAAGTTAATTAATATATGTAAGAAGAGTTGTACATTCTCGGATGACTTCAATATTTTTTCACTAATAACTTACATTTAGTTAAACTGAACTTTTCATATTAAACATATGTAATATTGATGTATATGATATTATAGAGCTTGCAGAGCAAAATTATCACGATTAATAAACCAAAGGTTATGTAAAGTATCAGCATTTGCAAACAATGATTCCGTTTCTTTTAATATGAATATGTAAATAGCATTTACTCCAAAATATTTGAAACATTACAAGTGTCGATGTTTTAATGAGACATCCACGACGCTCATAACCTAACCTATTCCACCTGTCGTCTCTACTCACACGAGTGGCACGAGTGATCGCCAGATGGAACCTAACCTTTATCTCATCTCTCCTCGCGATTCAAATCGTGGATCGTCGCATTGTTGCGTTCCCGCCTTTAAGGCGATCCGGATACCACGATCGCGTCGGGCGTGTGATGTGCGTGCGCGACTTTCGCGAAGTCGCGTTTAGTGGATTTGGTGAATTCGACGTGTCGGCGTGGTGAGTTGCGGCAAGGTTAACGGCGAATGGCAGAGCCTTTCGCGGAAAATCGATTAAATCCAGGCAGACTGTAGAGACTCGACTACGCGACTCATGTCGTCGCGTGATCGTCGCCGTTCGCTATAGAGGAGTTTGGCCGATGGCGGCTGTCAACTGGCGGATCTCGGTGCTCGCTCGCACGATTCTCGGCCGTTTCTCGGAAAATTTCGTCCGCACCGATCTGAAAATAGCCGCCGTGCGCTCACGTTGAACGCGCACGACACGATTTATGAGACCGTACGACTGAGCAGCCTCTTATATGACATCGGGCAAGGAAACAATGGGGTAAGTGTAATTCCGAGTCCGCACCGCACCGCCTTTTAAGGGTGTGTAACGTGCGTGCATACGTGACGGCTAATTCTCCTTCGCACTCGTGTGCGTACACGAGAAATTGTTCTTAATGCGCCTATCACCGGCTCCCGTCGTGGTTCGTACCACGCGAACGAGATCGTTTTCGATGCAGCAGGCGATGCCTGTGTGCAACGCGATGCAACTCCGCATTCCTCCGCGTATTTGTCACTCGCACACGTTTTCCGTGACTTGATTGGCAATGCCAATACTTGCCGCATGCACGCGAGTTCCGTAGACCAGAGTAATTTTCCTCCTTGTTTTTCATAAGAAAATGACAGCGGTAGCAATGGCATGCTACGTGAATGATATTACGTTAACGAAAGTAAAATTTACCGCAAATACTTGTTCAATCGGCATTTGCCAGCAGCAACGTTCGTTCGTTTGTAATTTGTTTATTTTTAATTCGTTGGTTTGCCATTTCAACAATTAGACGAAAAGAGATCGATTTATTAGGTTTATGCAGAAATTTTTAAACGGGACAGCTTTTGGATTTTTAAGATTTGTTTGCACACATATTTCTTTCCTTAAATTATTTATATGATATAAATGAAGTATACGTTCACTTTTTGTCTCAATCGCGTGTATTTTATTTATTTAAATAATAAATCACACACATTTTTTTTATATATAGCGTTAAACTATATTTTACTGTGACAAATTTGTTTTTATTTGCATACTTTTTTATGTTTATGTGGAAAAACAGTTAATCAGACTAATAATGTAACATTGGCGAAATATTACACGACATTCTTATATTTTGTATCATATTTATTGTATCATATATGTTTATCGTTCATATAATACACGCGCAAGTGAGTGTCATGATATTTTTAAGAAATTTTATTTACTTCTACCTTCTTTATGTTACCCTTGATTCTATATAACAATTCTGTAGCGCACGTTTAAATATGCACTTGCATTATAACGGGGTCAGATAAAAATAGATGTTGTGTATCATATATAGAAGATCGCACATACTCTTCTATTATTATTTAAAATTGCTTACAGTGAACAACCAATCTTTACATGCAAAGCGCATGTATTTCACATTGATCCCAAGACCAAGCGGTCTTGGGTACCAGCATCGTCGGCAGCAATATCAGTTTCGTTCTTCTATGATTCCACCAGAAGTCTGTACAGAATAATCTCAGTTGAAGGGGCAAAGGTGATTTTGAGAGTCACATTTAACAGCACGTAGCAGCGTGATCTACGGTCTATGTATCTAATATGCGTGTCCTCTCTTTTCCCTCAGGCGGTCATAAATAGCACAGTTACTCCGAATATGAATTTTACGAAGACATCACAGAAATTTGGTCAGTGGTCGGACTCCAGGGCAAATACCGTGTACGGTTTAGGTTTTGCGTCGGAGGCCGAGCTAGGGAAGGTTTGTGTTGCGCTTGCTTCTCCATTACGACCTGCAAGGGAGAAATCTTCATATATCATGCTCTCAGAAGAAATATTCTTCGTTTACAGTTTATCGAAAAGTTTCACGAGGTGAGAGAAGCGACGAAGCTGGCTAACGCCAAGTTACAGTCCAACAGCTCGTCGGTCACGCCGGCCACCAGCGCGAATGTCAGCCCAATCACGTCCCGATCGGGTATGCCGTCGTCGGAGCAGGATCTCATAGATCCGCCAAATTCCTCGCTGATCAACTCGAATGTGTCGGCATCGAACAACCCGAACCCGAGTGCCAATTTGATTTCCGCTCAGAACAGTGTATCTTCGGTAAGCAGCAGTCCTTTACCTGGTAGTTGTCAGAATAAAGTGGACGACGAATTGAAAAACGCAGTCCATTCAAGATCACAGAGTGTTTCTCAGCAGAGTACAGAAAGTCCGCAGCACCAAGGGAAATCGGCGCAACTGAGCTCACAAAGTGGACAATCGGCCGAGGTGCAGCTCAAGTATGAGAACGATAGGCTGAAACTTGCTCTAGCACAGAGTTCTGCCAACGCGAAGAAATGGGAGGTACGATACTTGGCGAATGTTTCTCCGTTATTTTCTTCTCCAAGTTGACGTTAGGATGACGTGGGTAAATAATGAAATATTTTCTGGCAGGTCGAATTAACTACTCTCAAGACGAACAATGCAAGATTAACGAGCGCGTTGCAAGAGTCCACGGCCAACGTTGACGAGTGGAAGAGGCAGCTGCAATTGTACAAAGATGAAAATGCCAAAATAAAATCTAGATACGCCGATTTGGAAGCTGGAAAGATCGCGGAGGGAAATAGCGAAGCCTTAAGATTGAGAGTCGAAGCGCTGGAGAGCGAGCTGAGAACGCGAAATGAGGAGATCAAAGCTCTCAGTATGGCCACCAAAAGCAAGGATTTTGTGGTACGTACACGAAGCTTCTTCACACTTAATAATAATATATTTGTGTTGACGTTCCGTTACGCGTTTGATTAATAAAATGTTTCTTTTCCATTTTACAAGGCTCTGCAGAAGGAGAACACAGAACTCCGCGAAATGTTAAACGTAGTTCATGAACAATTAGAACTCGCCTTGAGTGCAAATAAGGTTCAAAAACAAAATTTGGATACATTAAATGCCAGATTAGCTGGCTACATACAGGATTTGGTAACGGTACATCGAGAAATCACAAATACACTGCAAACTTAAGTTTGCAGCACATAGGAAACCTAAGAATGCTTTCTTAGGTCTTTTGTATTTACTATAAGTGCGATATACGAATGGATGACATAGATTAATGACAAAAGAAGTTCCAAAAAAAAAACGGAAAAAACCGAACGCAGATTAATCGAGAGCAGAAAAATTATAGAGTACAGAGATAGTCGTCTCGAAAAATAGTACACTACAAAAGAGATTGCCTCCCTGATGATATTATAAATTGATCTGTTTTAACGCTTCTGTTTAAGGACTAAGTCTCGTGCCATAACCGTGCTATTGTTACACAGAATATAGGACACTCAACTTTACCACCTGCTTTCTTCCTTCTGACGAGTTAGCATTTTTATACGCGAATATTCTGCAGCTTCAAAGGCATATTTACGCATAGAAAATTTGCACATTCTGTTTCCAAAGATGTAAACAAGTGTTGCTTGTTTTTGCATATTTTTCCTTAGAACTTGAAGAATTTTAGAATTTTTTAATAGCAAAACGAGAGATGTTTTGAAAAATTGGCTCTAGTACGTGTTCGGCTAGGTATCATTTTTCTAAATTTCATATCGTGTAAATAGTTTCTTATCCTCATTTTTTTCATCCCTTCTGTTCATCAACGCTGTTCGTACATTTCAGTCGTACACTGCAGAGATCAAATTTTACATAAAGAATACTTTGCGTGAACTATTGCTAATATTGATATTAATAGAGAGCTATCTCTCAAAATGATCTAGAAATGATTCACGAAGATCTGAATAGAAATCTAGTAATTTAAGTAATACAGAGTCAATCAAAGCGCATTGCATGTTAAACCGATAAGTCGCCGATAGGTACGGATACTGTGTTGACGAAATGTCGCTGCAAGTTAATTCATTGTCAGGTCATAACGTTTCCTAATCGTCGCTTTTGGTAAACGCAAGAAACATTTAGGAACTTTTATTGTTGATGCATGACATTTAAATTACTCAAATCTGTGCTCGAGGCATTGAATGTAACCCCCGTCTTCCTTATACGGATAATACAGGGTGACTAAAAATATACGGTTGTGTACATCATACTATGATCGAGTGGGTGAAAAAGGTTTTATACAAGTACATGTTCGGGAATGTGCTTTATGCTAATGAGAGACAAGATTGTCGGTCCACTAGTAAAGCTATCTTCATTACTTTCATAATCCTTTAGATAAATTGTTACGTGCATGTCAGTTATGATTTATACTTTTTTACACGATAATTATTTATTTATATAAAACACATAATAAAACTCCAACTAAAACTTATATAAACTAGCAAACAAATAGCGAGGGAGTACTTGTATATATAAATAAAAAAAATATATGGACAATAAGAAAAATCAATTTCAAGCAGGTTTATATATAGGAATGAAGAAAAGTTGTATTAATGTTCTTCTTCATATTTCTTCTTTTATCGGTAATTACTTCTCTCTAATCTATTTTAGATCAAGCTAAATGATCTATGTAACAATGTGATATTATTATTTCTCTTTTTTACTTTTCTACTAAAATGTTTTTCAATTTTCAAACGATCTAGATGTAAGATGATAACGAGAAGTACGAGACTTATATTTTCTAGAGAGTGTCCACATAGTGTGCGTGTAGCTTAACTAACTGAACGAAAATGTTTGCTAATTATTGCCTTAAAATATCTACAAGATCCTTTTTTAAATTCCATAATTTTCGATTTTCGCTTTAATCAAGAAATCGATGATGTACACTGTATATTTGCCACATTGAGGTATAAAACAGCATGTCTATGATGGTTTCAGTTATAAATTATTTCACGTCATAAATTGTGTTTCTCAGCTTTCTGTACTCTTACACGTTAAAACGCTCATTTCGTGCATTTTTCTTTTCAACGAAGTTTTATGTATACATAATCGTAACAACTAAAATTGAGATGAAGGATGTTTTGTATGAAATTAATCGATTATTTGATGTCAGTATGTTTTGCAGATAGTCTCTTGTGAAACATTTTATGCATATAGCTTTTTCTGTGGTACTAGATGGAGGATATTTCAGGATGGTAAAGTTAGGTGTCCCACTCTGTAAAATTTTATTAAAACAAAGGATACATTCGTTATTGAAGTTGCTACATGTACTTTTATGTATGAAATACAGTAGAACGGCGACTGTCCCAAGTGCGTGTTTGTGAGAGAACTTTTTTTCCACAAAAGCGTTCCTGCGAGTAACTTATCTGAATGAGAGAAAATGATATTCTTCCAATAAGGACGACTGATATTAGAACGACATAACGCTACTTTCTTCATACATCATCTAACATTGAATCTATCGCCTCTCACAATTACTGCATTTCAATGTTAACACATGTTATGATTTGTATAGTGAATATTTCAGACATCGAGCAGTTCCTCCGTATTCTTTGACCTAGATAAGTAATCAAAGAATTCGGACCATGTTCGGGGAGGAGATGCAATGAGTCTGAAACACTTTGTACATACGTTCAGTTCAATTTTTAAATCCTGCAGTACTTGCGTGCGGCGCGTCACTATAAAATTGATCATCCATGCTCGCTTAATAATAATAATCACATTAATTTTTATATTTTATTCATCAGAAAAAATTGTAATATTGAGGTTTATAATTTAATTTTATATTTTAGCTGCATATAGACAAAAGCACGATGTAACTAGCATCGATTTAAAAAGCTAAACGATGTAAGCAGTACTGTAGGATTTTAAAGCAATGTTATATTTATCAATGATATTATATAATTTTTTTTATTAGAGAATTTATTTATTTAAGGAATTACATACTCTTTCCTTGATATTTATAGAGATATTATTTTATTTCTCTCTCTTTTATTTTACATATAAAATGCGCTTTATTTTTACTATATATCCGATTTTAATATTTCGTACATGTATCTGCAATATGTTTTCTTCGAGATAACTCTTTACTAAACATCAGTTCTTACACTCATTAATATTTGGATAATCGACGTTTTACTGTACAACATAGATGATACTTTGATTTTAGTGACATGTGCTAAAAATTAATGATTGTTGCATGAATCATTACGTGCGCATTTATAATTAAGTGACTGTGTGCACTCATGAAGATATCGTAATAATTTTAAGCCGCATCTCGGTGAATTTATTTAGTGTCGTTTAGAGAAGAATTTCTTTTTGAGTATAGAACTTTATGTTGAATGCATATGTTTGTTACATCTTTTTTGATCTTAGGAATATTATAGAGAGAACGTATTATCATTGCTGAGAGCACCATTATTGTCGTTGCTGCTGTTGCTACTTCTACTATTGCGATCACTCTATACTGACGTTATTATTAAGTCACTCTCTTATCCTACTATTACTATCGCTCAAATCTCTATATCTATTATTAATATCTTCATTATGTCATTACTTAGTATTATTACAAGTGGCATTACTGTTAGAGATATTTTTACCGGTGTTACAAGTACATTGTATTACTTGCGCCTGCAAAAATGTTTAATAGTTAGATACATAAAACATATCAAGAACACGTCATACAGTTAGCATGACATGCGTTTCTCGAATATCTTTTCTTTTAGCTTTTTCTTTAAACTTTCATTGTTTTATAACAAATTATAGTTACCCGATACGTAAATCATTACGATTAACAGAGCACCTTTAACATTAGTAGTGGTTAATAAAATCTCAAGTTACGCCATTATATATTTAATTCGACTTTAGATTACATTTCTACCGTTTTCGCGCATTATTTCTCTACATTATTAATGATTTGTAGGGATCGGAGGTATCTGACACGCGCTGCGTATAGAACCGTTAACAATAGACGGCCTTGACTATATAAGGTGGTTCATTATTGGCAGTACGTAACCACGAACACGATGATCCAATCCCGAAAAGAATAAACCGAAAATATGTCGCAAAATTTCAAACTAATTTAAACTTAGCTAAACGTAATTCGAACTTAATTTTCTAAAGTTTTGTTTTCGAGTCTCCATATGGAAAGATTAATATTTTTTTCTTTTAAGCTCGTATGATTTCCAATATTTCGCTATCTCTCACCAAAATAGCTTACCGAAATAGAGGACTGAAATTATTTGATCAAAAGTATTTAATCAGAATTATTTAGGTAATCTTAATATTTTTTTTCTAAGGAAAAATCGACTTTGAATTCATTAATGTTCTCAAAATCAAATTATCAGGGTCACGTGCTGCAGAACATCTTGCATAGTCAAGAAATAGGGGGTAAAACCTGCGATTTGAAGATGTATAAGATATTTGTTTGCTACGCACAATTCAGAACTGTTGTACCAGCAAGATTCGATGTGTTTAACGAAAGCTTCTCGATATGCAGGATTGTATGTTAATCCGTTTTGTAAATCCTTACGATATGTTGAGAATATACATTTTATTGTTAAGGGAACTATGTATCATATTCTGCAAAATGTAAGAAATTCATTATCAGGATATCATTCATGGTTACAAGTGACCGTAGCATCCGAGCTCGCGTATTCCTCGCTGTGCTAATAATTGTACAGTGCAGAGACGTGTAAGAGAACGATTCGCACAAGGAGTCTGACCGATTCTCTCAAAGTGGTAAAGGTGATAAACCTAGACAAATTTTTAGTAGACGATTAGACAAGTAAGTGCAAAACGTGCTAGAGAATGCACTTTTTATCGTACTGACAGTATATATATATATATAAATATATATATAAATATATTATGTATATGTATCGAGAAAATGTTGAGGAGATGGATTTTCAATTTGAGGAATTGGAAACGGAAGCCTCGCTTGCCATATGTAATCTTAATAAAACATTTTCAGACGGCTTCGTCGTGTTCTTCTTTCGCTAGAAATTTCACGATATTAGCTTCTTGATATCCGGGTAAGTCGATAACAATCCGCAGTGCACTTACTTAAAAATCATCACAGGACAATAACAATTTTGCGATACGCTTTCCTTGCTTTTCAGCGTGCTTGAGATCCATTGATGTGCCTAGCTTCACTGTTTCTTGCAAAACAAACTGTTGACTGCGAGATCGGGATATTGGAATAAAGATACCTTTAAACAATTTAAATCCTTATGCGGCCTTCTGGATACATCGAATTCTTCCTGAATGCGTCACCGTCATTGCAAAGTTGAATGAATAAATTTAGCCTGAACACCCAGCTATGAATTATGTTGTGCAAGTATGACATAAACTCACTTCTTGGATACTCTTTATATACTGATTCCGTCACGCATTCTGCGTGCTCGGCAGCGTCACGATCTCTGTTCTCATTCAATCAAGAATTATGAGTCACGATTATGTTTCGTGAATACCTTGATTCACGAAGAATCAAGGAAGCACGTGACAGAATTTTTATTTTGACAATTTACAAAAAAAAGAAATCGCTAATTTTTTTATTTTTTGAGGAAAGAAAATAATGCATACGAGACTCTGCAAGAATGCAATTAATAATATGTAATGAAGGCGCAAGAGACAAAAATAGCAATGATTTAATGGAGTAATTTTCAGTGTTGTAACATATTACGTTTCTTCCATCCTTTAAGCTGGGCCAACCTTTCAGTTATGGCCCTATCGATCTCTCATACGATCAATTTAATAGTATGAAGGATGGTATATTCACCAATGTTCAGCTCGAGCTACAGGACATTCCGTTCTCCACGTCATTACTTAGCGTTACGTCGTCAACCCCACCAACTCTCTTGACGCTCTTCTCGCTCTCCTCGACGCTGTCCTTAATATTGCTGCTGTCAGAACGTTTCCACCCAGTTAGCGAAGTATTCGTACACGCAACGAAACACCGCTTCGAAAGTCACTGACATTCAGCAACGTTGAAACGGATTAATATATTAATGTAAGTAATATTAAGATATTTTATTCCAAATTTTGACACGTGTCCAACATTTCTGCATTATTTTGTTGCTGAATATAAACTGTTTTTACACACATAATATTCAAAGTGTTTAAAACAATTACCGTGATCGTCTAATGCCTCGCGCGGCTTCATTGCTGAAAGTAATTTTTTATATAAAATTATTTACAATTGTTTATATAAAATTATATCAGTTTATATGATACTGAGATTAAATTAAGACTACTCAGATTATTTAAAATAATTAACAAAATCTTCGATCTGATGTCATAATCATATCGGTTCATATTACAGAATCATATTTAAGAAATACTTTGCGATAATCACGTTATAATCATCCGTAGTTTCTCAGAGAACAACGCAATTACATTCGTATGAATCATCGTCGGGCACGGCACAAAAAACCGGGAAGTTACGCCATACTTTCGCCATTGGTAATTACATTAATGGACTAATGGTGTCTATGTATTATCTCACACCCTGAATTTCGTGTTGTTATTAAAAATAATAAAAGTGTCATTATCGCACGCGTTAATGTTCTACGCTGATAAATGAATGATCATCAGTCAAGCGCGCAAACAATCAATATTGATTCTACTTGTTTTGTTCGTCGCTAAATCTGGATTTCAACAACCATGGTACCGTAATATGCAGATCGCTTTGAAGACACTTTTCGAATAATTAAAAACAAGAAGTTAAGATTGCAAATTGTTGTTCCAACTCGAATTGTTGACAAAAGCGCAAGCAAAAAAAATTAAATTGAAAATAAAATTCAAGTAACTCGGCACGATCATCAGTTTAAACGCGAAAATATTCAACAACAATCGGAAAACAGGCGCGCATTAATTCCTGGCAATCTTCCTTGTTTAAAAGATCGATTATCCGAGA
The DNA here is from genome assembly GCF_003672135.1 of Ooceraea biroi. NCBI lineage: Eukaryota > Metazoa > Arthropoda > Insecta > Hymenoptera > Formicidae > Ooceraea > Ooceraea biroi. Next base: position 5,345,997 of record NC_039511.1, read on the forward strand.
TATCAGCCTGCCGGCGGTTCGAACAGCCGGCATCGATAGCGTCTATTATATCATTAAATCCGGCATTTCGCTCGCCGGAAAATGCGAATATATCGTCTCTGGCGTTCTGTCGTCCCACGGTGAATAGATACGAGCTTGTATTGCCCCACCAACGAATTCCTTTCCTCTTCTCTTCCTGCTTCTTTCGCCGGCGTTCGCTCCCGACAACCGGAGAGCGCGTCGGAGGCCGTCAGTCAGTCGGCTACCAGAAGCGATACCGTTCTCCGGAAAGAGCGCATCGCCGTTGAAGAAGGTAGGCCAAGCCACACCCCGAGTGTCACTTACACTCCGGCCGGTCCGATCAATATGATCCTGCGGCATTTCGTAAATAACGTATTCTCGTTGTCGTCATCATCTTGCGAGACGCAGAATCATTTCTCTCTGGACGTGGAGCGACAAGCGAATGGATCACGGCGCGTTAGTCGATGAGATCATCATTGTTACTGACGTGACGTGGTTCTGAAACGAGTCAAGGACATGCAGTATCGTGGTCTGCATGATTTATACACGATGCGCCTATTTATAACAGGAGGAAAGTTATCACGGCTACTGTGACTCTTAACATGCTTCTGTAATTGTGATCTGTATTATTATGTAGTTAAAAATCTGAATTAAACGCATAAAATAGTTTTTCTCATCTGCATTCTGAAGGTCTGGAGGTCTGAAGGTGATGGTATCGATGTCGATACGAAATAATTGAATAGTCAAGAAGATACCTCAAAATGTTAGTTAATGCATCAAGTTTTTTATTGATATAAAATAATATGATTTCACGAATGTTTTCAGATATAATCAGCAAAATGGCAGCAAGTCAATATTACCATGTACAGGTAATTTATATATTTATTTATTTTTATTTAAATATACATAATTATTTCAATAGAAGCAAACGCATAAAATTGTGGTAAGATTGTCGAGTATAAAGTCGCATATGTTGATATGAGTGACTTACTCATCACCACATTGAGATTAAAACGATTGCGTCGAACATTTCATGCTAATTGCATGTGTTTTGCATTAGAATTAGCATAAAAACGTGATAAGTTTTTAAATATATTTTAACGGATATGAGCTTGAGAATATTATTCTCTTCTGTTATTTTTACTAGGAAAAGTAAGATTTTATTTTTTCCAGAAAATATAAAAATCTTTAAAAAATAATTACATATTATCGAAAAAATATATGATACGTAAAATATTACATGCAGTATTGTATAAAAAAATACCAAGTCAGAATCGAGCTCATGAACTTGGCATTTACGTTCAATTTTGTCCATCATACCAACTTGTCAATAATTATTTCGCACGAAGTGACGCGAGGTCATGTAATGTTTGAATCATAACGTTTCCAGTGCACACCCACCGTGTATCCGGCCGATCCCTTCGATCCGGAAGCCGACGCGAATCTTTTGCGAACGGCGATGAAGGGTTTCGGGACTGACGAGCAGGCCATCATCGACGTTCTGGCTCATCGAGGCATCGTGCAGCGACTGGAAATCGCCGATAAATTTAAGACTATGTTCGGCAAGGATCTCATTTCCGAGCTGAAGTCCGAATTGACCGGCAACTTTGAAAGAGTCATCGTCGCTCTGATGACGCCTCTTCCCGAGTATTACGCCAAAGAGCTGCACGACGCAGTTTCCGGCATGGGCACCGACGAAGGCGCACTCATCGAAGTTCTTGCGTCTTTGAGCAACTACGGCATCAAGACAATCTCGGCCGTCTACAAAGATCGTAAGTTCGTTTTTATATGACATCTGACTTTTTCCGTGATATAGTTTTAACAGATTGTTAAGATTATTTTCAAATTATTTAATTTTAATTTAAATTTATTTTTTATTTATTTTAATTTTATTTTTTAATTATTATTTTTAATTATTTTCTTTTCCCATTCTTCACTTTTCTAAATCATTATTGAGTCTGGATTACACGTATCGTTAATCTGTTTTTACAGTGTATGACAAGGACCTGGAAGACGCAATTAAGGGCGACACTTCCGGTCACTTCAAGAGGCTCTTGGTATCGTTGTCCTGTGTGAGTATCGGCAAGAAAATACCGCTTCTTAATCTACAGGATCAGTCTCTCTCTATTCCCCAATTAACGAACAGGCCAGCAGAAACGAGAACACCGACGTGGACGAGGAGGCCGCGGTTCAGGAGGCTGAGAGACTTCTCGCCGCGGGCGAAGGACAATGGGGCACGGATGAGAGCACCTTCAACGCGATTCTCATCACCAAGAGCTACCCGCAATTGCGAAGGATCTTCAAGGAATATGAACGCATCGCTGGCCATAGCTTGGAAGACGCTATCAAGCGAGAATTCTCCGGTTCTCTTGAGGACGGCTACCTAGCTGTGGGTAAGAAACGATCAAGTATTATAAAGAATAATTCGCCCCGTACTATTCTTGCCGTTACTTTTGTCTAATCTAACTTATTCACAAGATCAGAATTTTTATTCTTTGGCATAATAATCCGTCTAATAATTTGACTTTCTTTCAGTGAGATGCGGCCGCGACAAGACTGCTTACTTCGCGCAAAGGCTGTACAAAGCTATGCGCGGATTCGGCACGACCGACTCGACATTAATTCGCATAATTGTGACGCGATCGGAAATCGATCTGGGTGACATTAAGGAAGCTTATGAGAGACTGTACGGGAAATCCCTTGCAGAAGCTATCGATGTAAGTAAAATGCGCGTTGTTCATTTTGCAATCAGATTTGATAATTTCGTGTTATTCATTTCGAGAATAGTTCTTTTATCATTTAATATTATTTTATTATTACATTTTATTTTTTTGTTCTTTTTGATATTTTATTCTCGTGCTAGTTCAAGCGGTAAAGAAAATAGAAAAATGATTAATCTACGTAATAACAGAAAAAATGATAATTTAGTAGCGAGATAATCTCACTAAACTCGCATATGACTGATTTTTTGGCTAAGATCCAGAGAATCTTTCCTTTCTGTAATAAAACTTACCGAAATTACCAGACACAAACTATTTTCACAGCACTTCAACCCTACAGCTCATCCATTTATCTGCTTAATAAGCTTTATCTCCAGGTGGTTAAATTAATAAAACGGATTTAAATTCTATCATCTCTATATTTTCATACGCATTGACTCATAGTTAATAATAAACGTTGCATCTTTCCCGCAGTTGCTGAACTAAATAAAAATAATCTTGTAACAGATACGCCGTATCTTAGCGCTCCATATAACTTTCCATAAATTTCAGGATGACTGTTCAGGCGACTACAAGAGACTCTTGCTTGCCCTTCTGGGATGAAAATATTTCGATCGTGCAACAGCTTCTTTTTAGCGAGAATAAATATCTTAAAGTCGCGGAGATTATATCACAAGAATATGTTTTGTTACATCCTGCAAATACCTGATTAAATCAGTTCCTTATACTTTTGCCGATCGTTAGTGGTGAATATGGTTTTACTCGTGTTACGTTTTGAGTAGAGTGATGCATATGTAAAATAAATTATATAATAACAAGAAACACGTGTCTCTAATGCACCAATCTCTATGAAGATCTCTATGGGCGACATTCGATCTAATAATTCACGTTACACACTAGCACAAATGAAGTATTATTAATTATTAATCGTTATAAAAATTTGCTACTCATTGTACTAATTTCATTAACTATTATACTATGCATTTCTGACTGCATGCGTGTCTGTATTATTTACGTGCACATAAATACACGAATCTCGATTTGCCTGAGTTGACGTTAGCTTAATTTTCCCTACATTGTTTTGCATTTTGCAGAATGACTGCAGCGATGACTTTAAACGGCTTCTGATCGCGCTGTTGAATTAATGAGCACGTGGGGAATCATTTTATGTTACTAAGCGCCCGATCAGGCATTTCGCTTAACATATATGAATGTCGATAATCTCGAAAGCACAAATATGTAACACGTATCTTAATCTGCAATAAAACGTATGCGTTCTCGCAAACAAGGTCTCGGCTCATCTCACTGATAACACGAAAAGATATTTTTTGTCTTTTTTTCAGAACGATTGCTCGGCTGAGTGGAAAAGATTATTGATAGCAATGTTGAATTAAAGAGTAGCTAAGTGTGCGAATTGTAAGGATGGAGGTTGGAAATGATATTTTCGTACCGTGTGAATATGTAATCAACATCTTTTTTTATATACATGATTTGTACATGTAACATTTATATGAGAAAGTAAAAAATAAAATATAGTATAATAAAGAACTCTACTGGGAACAAATAATTATTACAAAAACATAACATTGCCTTATATAAATAAGTATTATAGCCTTATATAAATGTAATATGTGCTATAGTAATAAACTTATCAAGCGCTGCAGCATAAATGTGGCATAAAAATTAAAGAAACATGTTCAATGTATGTATAAGATACATAGGAAGGTTTTACGCTACTGCATTCATATTATTTATATTACCATAAGTATTCTATGTAACTATTATATGTTAGGTGGCACTTTTTAATTTTTTTTTTTTAAATTCCAATATGGCACATAGAATTCATTTCTTTTTGAACATTTTGTCTTTCTTTCAAATAGTACGTGTTACTAATATTTTGTACAACAGAACAAACGAATGTAGAGATAATAGCAACAAAATGAAATCTAAAGTTATTCCGTTATGAGCTCCACTATTTATAGTAGATTCAGCTTTCATCTTCTGTTCTGCCTTCACAGATTTAAAATTTGATAACTGGTGAATGATATTGTTTTCGATGCACCTTACACCCTCGTATAAACTGGTATTGACGCAACCTAATTTTATTTTTGAGAACTTGAGTTTCATAATTCTCCCAAGAACTTCGAAACATGCATGAAACTTGTTAGTTTCAATATCTATATCTATATCATAAATATGCAAGCAAACTTCAATTTCAAGATCTACAATGTTCTCGCCAATACAAATAGGTGGTGGATTTCGGGCTAAAAGCATACACGTATATACATAATACAAAAATATAATATTGGCAAAATGAAACTTATTTTAAATTTTGTAATCAATATTACCTGAAACTGTCTCATTAATGATAGTCCACTTGTTGAATGTCAGTGTCATTGAAATCCCATACTCATGTTGTAAGTAGCTTGCATTAGCGCATACTATATATAAAAGCAATTAATATATATTGTATAATTGTATATAATACAATTAAATAACTTTTGACATAATATATAATTGAAAAATATTTACATGTTCCATTTAGAGACACTTCATCCCATTCCATGTATTGACAGCACCCACAATTATATTTAATACATTCGCAATGATTGCTAAGTGTCTTTATATTGGATGCATCTAAAAGAATAGAAATTATTCTCTTTCAAACTCTATAAAAATTATTATGATCATATACATCATATTATACTTATTGTATTAAAAACATTATAGCCCTTTATTTAATTCTCTTTAATCTTTTTATTATAAGTAGAATCTTTTTCTCATATACAAAAACTTTTACATAAATCAGATATAGCAAAATTCTAAAAGTAGATAAATATTCTTTTAATATATAGATATATAATATATAAATATATTCCGTTATGTAATTAATAACATTTATATTAATAACATTTTATTTAAAAATGCATAGAACATATAATACATACTATATGTTATTGCTGCGATATCTGCGGTTATCACACTTTGCCCTGCCACCTTTATAATTCCTACATAGAGGAACAACAATCCAAAAACGTTAATATTTCTGGTGTTAATACAGCGTAGATTCTTCATATTTATTTATTACATGTACACTTAATACGTGCAACGAATAAAGTGTATCACATATCCTTCTCCAGAACTTTTCTTCTAAAGATAACCGGCATAACTTGCAAAAATGATACGGTAAGCGAAATATAATAACTTCAAACTTCAGGTTTGTTCTATTTTGCTGCACGAAAACGAAAACTACACCCACTGCACTAGAACTAGAGATCCTCTAGGAGGGTCTCTAGTTCAGAAGTGCAGCGAAAAAGAACAAACCTTTTGTTCCTAGCTAGTAACATGGTCGCGGTATCATGGCGCCTAATCAACGTCAACGACAGCTTACCTTGTCGAAGAAAGAATTAAAAAAGCTTAATGGAAGGAGATTTTCAAAGTATATATTAAACGTGTCTTCTTTTTTTCTGCTCCTTTAAGCGTGATTCTGTAAAATATAAGTATCTATAATATATGAAATTGTGATTAATCTGTGCCGGTTAACCTCTCCTTTCTGCGTTCCATGAAACAATCCCACATATTTTATGCATTTCGTGATATACAAATTACATTTATCTCAAAAAATGTCATCGTCTTTCCATTTCTTTCCGTTACCATGACTGTGCAATAATGAACGATATTATTTTTCTCAAAAAAACAACTTTATTTATATATAAAAAAATTATTTAATAAAACATGATCTAGATAATCCTTAATGAAAGAGAAAAGCGGTGAAGTGAATAATTAGTTTAAAAATTAATTAACTTTACCTTAAAAAATTAATTTATCTTAGGCCAGAGGAATCCTCTGATGTGGGACTCGTTTATCCCGGCTATGACACAGCTTTCAAATTGCTGCTCTCTGCAAGATTTTGCTCTGCTGTGTGGAGTCACATAACAGATTGTGATGAAACGTATAATTATTGGGAGCCGGTGAGTTTATATATTTATTTAATCTTGATCCTTAGAAATAGATTCACTATGATTTGGTATGCTAGAATAATTCTGATCACTAGGCATCACATATTTTCTCATGTTCAGAATTGACTCTCCCATGACGAAAATGCTGAAAATACAATAAATTCTTTCATAAAGACATATAGTTAAGAAACTTGATATTACAACATAGATCTGCAACATATATTTATCTCATACATATATAATTTGTAAAATGTATTTTTCTGTGATAAATTTTACCGCATCTATATTATCTTCTGGATTGTCTTAGAGTCATTACTTGCTCTATGGAACAGGCCAACAAACATGGGAATACAGTCCCGAGTATGCGTTACGTTCATACATGTACCTGTTAATTCACATGGTACCAGCGAAGATTTATCACTACTTGTTGGAACCAAATCCTGTGCTAGTCTTCTATTTTGTGCGATGCTTCCTGTCTGTGGGTTGTGCATTATCTGAAGTATACTTTTACAAGTATGTCACATCTTTTGTGAGATACCTATAACGCACGTTAATTCTCTTAAATCTTAACTGTCTTGTGGTCTTCTATTTTCCAGAAGTGTTTGCCGCGAATTCGGAATCCACGTGGCGAGGCTCACGTTGGCCTTTCTTATCCTCAGTTCTGGAATGTACATATCCAGCGCTGCATTTTTACCATCGTCTTTTTCGATGTAGGTACACTTGAGGAAAATACATCTGCAAGAGAATGCGCCTGATTCATCCATATCCTAACGTTTGGTTACGCAGGTACTTCAGCACTGTTGCCACAGCAGCGTGGTACACTCGCCGATACGAGCTGGCCGTCTTTACTACTGCCATTTCTTCGTTACTCGGATGGCCATTCGCTGCGCTGCTAGGGTATCCCATATCATATCAATGCAGAACATCTTATGCCATAAATCGTGATAGAAAGAAATATTATTTTTATTCTTCGCTCTATTTTAATTTTCAGCATTCCCATTGCTGCCGAGATGTTGATGCACAAGCAGGAATGGAGCAGATTTATAAAGTGGGTTCTCATATCTGGCCTTGTAATTGCGATACCAATGGTGTGGGTGGATTCTATGTACTTCGGCAAGCTAGTCGTCGCGCCATTGAACATCATACTGTACAACGTCTTCACCAATCATGGACCTAACATCTACGGCACCGAACCGTTCGTTTATTACATCGTCAATGGATTTTTGAATTTTAACTTCGTTTTTCTTGGTGCACTATTCGCACCCTTGGGCTTGGTAAGAGTTCTCACTGATCGATTTGCATATATTTTTAAAAATCATATTTCTTTTATGAATCGTAAATTTCTGAGATAAATTTTGCAAATTCCATTTAATTTATAAATTTTATTTGAATGGCACACTTTCAGGATTCCTTTGCTATTTATTTCTAATATATCTAGTTTAATTTTAATTTTACAGTTTTTAGTGTGGTTGATCGTGCCGGCACGTCCAAGAGACAGCTCATGTCTGCCGTATTGGTACTCGTTGGCTCCTTTGTATTTATGGTTTCTCGTATTCTTCCTTCAGCCACACAAGGTATGCACGAAACGATGATTGAAGATAGTATTATCAAGGTAGAGAGGGAGTACATCTGAACGCGAGATTTTCCTTGGAAAAATATAAAAGAAGGAAAATTCCTTATCGTATAATAGTTCAAATGTGCTCCATTCTGATACGTTAGAAAGTAGCTGTTTGTACGAGAGGAAAGGGAGACTGACGGGACGACTGTGTCGACAGGAGGAACGGTTCTTGTTTCCAGTATATCCTATGATTTGTTTGGCAGGCGCTATAGCGGTGGATACCGTACAAAAGTTGTACTTTTATGTTAGAACGAAACTCAATCCGTCGCACATCGGTTGCCACTATTTACAGTACACCGCACACATCACTATTTCGGCGATGGTGATATGCGGCCTTCTCGGATTGTCGAGATCGTTGGCAATATACAAAGGTATATAAGGCTTTATGCGGAGGGTTTCTACTTATGTGATACATAAGGCTTACAGAAGTTGTATTGCTTTATTTACACGCTCAAATCAGGATATTACGCCCCCATGGAAGTCATGATAGAAGCGAACAAGCTTGGAACGGAGGGCGAAGTGCCTAGCGACGTCAGCGTTAATTTCTGTATTGGCAAAGAGTGGCATCGCTTTCCCAGTAGCTTTTTCCTCCCGTCCAATAAGTGAGTGGAAGGATCAGCGAAGCATTATGGCACATTCCTGTGCTAATTGATTATTATCTTCTTACGCAATATCGCATTGTTCTTGCAGCTGGAAGTTGCAATACCTGAAATCTGAGTTCAAGGGACAATTACCGCAGCCTTTCTTAGATCATGAAAACGCAACGAGCGTAATCCAAGCACACTTCAATGATCTTAATAAGGAAGAAACGTCGCGTTATGTAAATATTTTATACAGAAAATTAAACTATTGTTGTTATGTAGGACTATTTAAATGTTATGCATAATTATCGTTTATTTGTTTTTTTCCAGTTTAATTTAGACAAGTGCCACTTTCTACTAGATCTGGATGTAGGAACTGAAACAGCCTTGGAACCGAATTATTCTCGCCTCGGTGATCACTTTACTATCCTGAAATCTTCCGGATTTCTTAACGCATCGAAGTGAGTTTTAAAACATTCATTCACATTTTATGCAACACTGCAAAGAGAGGGAAAGAGAGTGCTTTGTTGTAATTAAATAATAAATTCATATCCTTGTTTAATGTTCAATCTATTATAATTTACGTTGCAGATCACATCCGCTCTTCAGAGCTTTCTACATTCCGTTTGTATCCCACAAGTTTTGTACATACGGTTCGTACAACTTATTACAAAGTAATAAGTTGAAATTCCTGATTCTGTCCTCGAAACAGAAAAGCTCGAAATTTTCTTAAGCAATAGAATATCGAATCAACGAGATCATGCAGTTTATTTTGCATTTGAGAGGTGATTTTTGTTACTTCATTAAATGAATATATTTAATGTATGTTTTGTATGATATAAATACATCTTGTGTATAAATGGTTACATAGAATTAAGTTAAAACTATTGATTCAAGATTTTTTATTTAGGATCTAGACATTGTAAACTACAAAAAGATTCCTGAAGTATGTTTAACGTTATCTTAACGAAGCTAGAAGTTCCTGACTTCTTTTTTTATTAATTTGTGAAAAGCAAAGAAAACAATTCTATTTTCTATGAAAGTTATAATGCTGCAAAGAATAATCATTAATATTTCATGATATATAATTTAAAATTCTAAAAAATTAAATTATATTGTGTATGTATTAATAAGATAATCAGATATGTGATGTCAATGTAAATATTTTACCATGTATATATTATATTAAAAATAATAATAATAGTTATAAAGAAAAATTTGATTTGATATAAAAATAAGTTGCAAAATAATATCGATCCCGTTTGTACTTTAGAAAACAGTTTCTACAGAAAATTATTTTATAATTATAATTTTATTAGGTACTCAAATTATATAATTGATAAAATAACTTGCGCACCTAATATTTCAAACTTTGCGATAGTAACTTCTCTAAAGGAAACTTTTATCTAACGAAAAGTTACTATAAAACTCTAGAGAAAAGTTTTACACCATGGATTCCTCCTCTTCTTCCCTAGAATTATATCCGACACGGACTTGCATCTCTAGTTACTTCTTATTTTATGACGTTGCGAACTGTTTTATGTTCGTTATTTTATCTGCCGAGAGAGGGCTAAAGTCTCCTCTTTCTTTGAGTTCATGATATACGTTCGGTATGTTCTACAGTCGCAAAAATTTTATTTTAAATAGCGAGAATTGATTCGCGTAAATAATTTTTTATATTAATAATAGGAGCACTTTGTGAAATAACACGTTCGGCTATCATAGAATTATTCATTCTTTCGTATTTTATCTGATTCTCGGCGATTCCGACGGATTATATCACGACCTGTTGTGCATGGCGTCCAGTGTAATGTGATGACAAGAGCATGAACACGATGTAATAAGTCGCATACGTTTGAAACATTAATTGTTGTATGTCGGAAAATGAATATTTCGAGTTTTGCAAGTGTCATAATTTTGCGCAATTTCACGTAGAATATTTTTCCATGCTCGTGCCCTGTGTACATAACCTCAAAGTGCTCCGTTAAGTAAGATCACATGTGAACCGTGATTTCCCCGGCTTCTGTCTGTTTCTTGTTCGAATTGTTACACGACTAATCTTATCTCAACGTTATTTGCAGAAAATGAGCGCCAAAACGAAAGCGCCTAAGGCGAAAGAAGGTGCCCCGGAGGACACGCCGTTGAGGAAGAGGCCGTTCAAGAGGCACGGACGTCTGTACGCAAAGGCGATCTTCACGGGTTATAAGCGTGGATTGCGCAACCAACATGAACATACTGCACTGCTGAAAATTGAGGGTGCCAGGACTAAGACAGATTCAGATTTCTACATAGGGAAACGATGCGTCTATGTATATAAGGTAAGGTTCTTCAAGTAAAACCATAAATTTTATTTTACATCTATTGTCAGTCACAAAAATCAGTGACAAAAATCTTTGTTGCTAATTCATTTCTTTCTTTGATTGCGAAATATAAGAGGGCAATCTATTGTAGACGTATCTGTATTTAGATAATGTGACCATGCGGATTTATGAGGTTAATAATTGATGAGGTCTGTAGAACGCAAAACTTATTTCAGGCTAAGAACAAGACCCCAGTACCTGGAAAGACTACGAAGAAAACGAAGGTTAGGGCCATCTGGGGCAAAGTTACTCGTCCCCATGGAGCGAGTGGATCGGTACGCGCTAAATTTAAGAGGAACCTACCAGCCAAGGCTATGGGCCGCCGTATCAGAATTGTAAGTTGAATTTTCAATATTTATTTTATTTAAACTTTATAATTTTATGCATTACTATCTCTTATAATAACTGTAATATGCCATTCATAATTGAATAAGTTATCTGTAAAAAATGGGTAATATAACCTCTTCATTTGTTAAACAACTGTAGCGTAATTTCAATCAATTGTGTGCGAAAACGCGTGAAATGCCAAGCCTGAATTTTCGTGTTGCAGATGCTGTATCCCAGTCGGGTATAAACTCCTGTATACTATAAGAAAATAAATGCCATTTTGGTACAAAAATCACGATGAATTTTCATTATTTTACCACAATAATATAACGTTGCGCTCGAAAAAATTCTGTCGAAAACGTTTGTATATATATACACACACGAGTGTCGTTTCATTCCTCACCTGACACGAGCCTAACCTCACCCAGCTTGATTCGACCTAACCTCGAACACGAATTGCGCCACTCGAAGTTTCACGCGCTCATAAAAATATCGTTCCCGCTGTCCGAACGTACAAAGTGCCGTACAATGTGGTACATCGTGCGATAAAAACCCGTCAAGATAATTTATGGTGATTGAGATCTCGTCGGGGAAGCCATTTTCGTGCAGCTCGTGCGTACGTGGGTTTGAATAGCGTTCAGCGTCAAGTTTCTGCGTCAGTTAACGGTGGGCGATCGTTTACGTATGGATTCAACACGTTTCGGCAAGTAAGCGGAGACGGGAACGTCCCTAAGTGGTGGACGCATTTTCCTCCTGCTACGATGCTGCGTTCGTCGTATTGCTGAACGAATCTTCACCGTACAATGTTCTGCTGTCTGAGGAACTGTTTCGATGGCCTCGGCTTCGCCGCCACTCCAGCATCGAAGCGAGAACGAAATCCCATTGCCTTGGACACGACTCACATGGGTAAGTCTCACGCAATTCCACCGTGACGCGATTTAAGTGGGAATAAATTGCCTCCCGGCTTTGCTGCGACGCTGAAGAGAATTGCTCCACGATTGACAGACCGTGGCAAGCCTGTTGCTCGACTGGGAAAACGTAATCCGATGCTTCTCTCTGCAGGAAATGAGGTAGTGATAGTGAAAAATGGTCTAAGAATATGCGGAAGCGGCGGTGCCTTAACGAATGCCCCTCTCGTCCAGAGTAAGAGCTACTTTGAGGTGAAGATACAGCAAGGCGGCATATGGGGCATCGGATTAGCCAGGAGGGAAACCGACCTGAACGTTGCCGTAGGCGGGAAAGACGCGGAGAGTTGGGCACTTAATTCAGACGGTATCATAAGGCACAACGAACAAGAGCTCCACAAAATCCAGAATCCCGTACAGGAAGGAGACGTCATTGTACGTACTGTTGATGTTTGGTTTCGATAGGATGTTAGTAGAAGCTTGATTCATCAGAGGAACAATTGCGCCTATGATCTTCCACACTTTTGTCAGGATTTACTTGTGAAATAATTAGAGATTTTTCCAGGGAGTATCTTACGACCATGTAGAATTGAATTTCTATTTGAACGGAGAATCCATGAACGCTCCAGTTATAGGTATAAAGGGGAAAGTTTATCCAGCTTTATATGGTATATGTTGTTTTTTGTGATAATAAAAATATAGATAAATAGTCATTGTGATATAATAATATGTACTTGATGTTGAATTCATAAATTAATATTGCAACTTTTAGTGGATGACGGAGCTATCCTAGACTTAATTCTGGAAAATTTCGTTCGTACTCCACCGATAGGCTTCGAAAGAATAATGCTGGAGCAATCGTTGCTCTAGCAGAGCGATGCGAATGACAGGAAAATGGTCAATGTATGGCCAGAATTGACACTCTTCGTCCATTTCTCCATTTCGATGAAAAATATTAAAATCATGCTGGGAGTAATGCATGAATCACAAGCAAAGAGGGATACAACAATGTCATGACATCGTTAAGAAATAATGTCACAAAGTATAAAAAAAGTGTCACAAAAATGCATGATACGCGATATTACATTTAATCAAGAAGCGTAGAATAAATTATTTGCCTAATCTACGTGAATCTATTTTTTGATCCACTCTCTACAAAGGAAAGAATCGTGATAAGTAGATTTTTACACAACAGAGAATTTCCCAAATTTATTAAAATTAAAGGGTTTACAATATTAGAGTCGCTCGAGAATGAGTTAGAATCAGTTCTATTTCCATCCATTTTTGTTTATCTTACAATAATAGTATATATACATATATAGCTTTGTATAATTGTATAATAATAGATGCAATGTAATCATAAATATGTGTGTACAATTTGTGTAATGTATTATATATATATATATATGTACCTGTATGCATTGTATTGTATATATATATAATGATTTATTGACCCTTACGTAACTAATGGTATGGTATATACAGTGCTTTAAATAAGGTACCGACGGCTTTAGGCCTATTGTTCACTTTATTAGGCTAGTGTCATGGCATTTCATTAACTATTCTTTTCTCATAGTTCTTTGTCCTCTTACTTACAAATGTTGTATTAAACATTAAAGCTAATCCTTCATCGTTCTTACAACATATCGAAAACTTGCATCCTTTCCAACGTCATCGATCGTGTGAACGTTTGAACAGTTCAGTTATTATTTTTATACTGAATTAATAATTTCCATATTGTTATTATCGCAGAAAACTAGACGCAGAAAAATTTTAACTAAGCATTTACCAGATAAATAGTAAACTATTTTACACACAATTGAGTAGATTGATACGTGTTTTACTTTATCCAATCACAGTCAAGTAATTAAGTGCGCCAGTAATTGCAATATGTAAATGATGATCGAGTAAGAAACATACATTGAAGCAAACGTTCGCGCTTATCACTGACGTAATGAGCTCTTCGTCTAATGATGTGTATAAAAAGTTTCTTACAATTCTTTGTGCTGCAAGCTTTTCGAGAATACTTGCTGAAACATATTAAATCTTTGGTCCTTAATATTAATTTCAAATAATAATATTAATACCAATGTTACGCATTTTGACGCGTTATACATATATTTATGCTATGTAAATATAGGTCATTCGATTGAAACAATATAAATTTTACATTAACTTACATTACATTTGCCATTACAGTGAAACTGCTATATATTGAATTGTAGCGTTGTTTAACGGTTAATCCCTTTAAATTACATAATTTTTTTATGGCACTCCGTTTCCTATATATTGTAACTTACGTGTATTGTATTCATTCGAAAGACCATCATCGAGATTATGTCGTCAAGAGAGCCCTTGCTTTAACCATTAGCAACATAACTAACAGCTATATGCTATGTCTAATTTATGACTGGATGATATGATTTATTTATAATGGTAACCCATTGAGTCTTCTTATTGCACTTGCAACTTTTGCTGCATGTTACGTTAGCGCTAATCATGTTAACGATGACTTCTGCACTGACTGACTTTTATTTCAGGATGGTTCGGCGCACACTATACTATTGTCTAATTTAATTAAACTACGTAGGCTTGCGCGATTAAATAACTTAGATAACATTATGAGACATTTGTAAGGAGGACTTGCATAATACAATGTATAAATTATCTGTGAATGTTGAACACTTCTGGAACAAAATAATATCAAAATTGATATTGAGCAGCATCGACGAGGCAATGCTGCATTCTATATTTTATAGATTAATTAAACGTAGGACCGTTAATCAATTGTCTTTCGAGCAATGTGCGAATCAACGATAAAAAGAAGCACTTCTTTCTTTCCATCTTCCCATTTTCGAACACTGTTCTCGGGATCGTACGTATACATCGAGAGAATTATTAGCTAATTATATAATTAGTACTTTTACTACCTAAACTATATAAATTGTTTTTTTTTAAACTAATACGAGCTCAATTACGCTGCAAATAATCTGATTAAAAAATATATATGTATACTTTCGGATATATTTACAAAAGTAATTTGGAATTTTACGCATTCTTTAGATACGATACGCGTGCTACTGATATGAAAACTTGTATAACGAATAAAATCTACCAAATCACGAATTATCGTTAAGAATTACTATTCTTACACTTCTTGGCGTCCTGTCTTACATATAAGGGCACAAAGTAATTTGAGATCTTGCACGTTCTCTTTTTTTTTATACTTTTAGTAGAACGTAATTTCGATTTTAGATAAATATGCGACATACCGCCCTGATTTTGCACTTCGAAATACATAAAATATATGAATTTATAAATTTCAAAATATATATAAATAAATATATAAATTTCAAAAAATCGATGATGGAGTACAATACATTTATCCTTCTTTAGCATAATATTTGTGCAATAATTAGTGGCGTTATCTGTATATGTATCTGAATACATTGTAATTTCAATAACAATTTCAATAATTTAATATATCAAACAAAAGAAATCATTATCATAATTATTCAGTATGTTTGCCTTCCAAGTCACAGAATTTTTCTAATACGTCATTTTTTATAAATAATTATAGAGAAGAGAGAGAGAGAGACAGAAAGAGAGTCTGTGCTTATTTCGATATCTGAGCCTAATATAACAATTTACCGCATCACATTAGGAATAAGTTCTACTCGTTACCTGAATAACTTAAATTAACTCATATATGAAAAGTGATTAACAAATCTATAATTTCTCTCAAGGAAAGAAAATATAAAAACTTTACAAAAATGTTCTGAAAACCTTGTAAACTTATAAACGTACTAATATTTTCATTTTACCTTCAATATGCGTCATCTTTTCTTTATCTCTTTAATTAAGATTATCAATATTCTCTATATAATAAATATATTTAATTGAGATGAATGATTTAATTGCATTAACATGTGATAAAACTGTTCAAATAAATTCATAGACTGAATAGAGAAACAAATATTTATGATAGAAAAAATATAAATTAATCAAGTGGTATATATATATATATATATATATATATATATATATATGTATGTATGTATATATATATATGTATACAAATTAATCTAAAGAAAATTATTATTTGGCGCGTATGGCAATAACACGTTTATGGATAAGTTATTAATGTAAAGAATTCGTAACTTTACTTTACTATTTGCATAAATATAAGCAAAGATATGTTACTCATATGTGGAAGAACCTTCGTTTGAAACGAACATTTCATCAATTATAGAAACGATTTATGCGAGTATTGCATAACTTTTATTTTTACACTTCTCTAATTGCTGACAAAGTATCTAGGTCCGTCACACTAAGGTTCTCGGAGCTCTCTTTGGTCTTGGTACAAATACGTTTCTGTGCTTTTGGTAAATTTTACGCAAATAGTTACGGTTTTCAGTGATCTCCTAAAGCATTCCGCGTGTTTCAAGGGCGCTTCCCCGAGATACTCGGATAATGCTATTCGTTCGTCGTCGAATGCGAAGCGTCAGTAGGTATTATACTTAATAACGTACTCACATGTCACTCGTTATCCGTAGTATCCTCAATGACAGAATCCCAATTAAATTCAGTAGCGCTCTGCCTCGAAGGCAATTCACCGAGGTGTTGAAATCGTTGTACGAAATAAGGATCACGATCTCTAAGCCGTTTAAATCTTTGAAAGGCGAGATTCTTGGCAAACTCGTAGAGTTCCAGATCCAGGCTGTTCAGTCTACGTACGGCGTCCAATTGATCCGTGCTGAGCATCGCCATGGTAGCTGCGCTGAGTGTAGCGTTGTGCTGCTCAAAGGCGATCGCAAATCGCATCCCGAACGTTTCTTCGAAGGAATACTGCCCCACCTGGCGACGCGAGAAAACTGCTTTTAGTACAGACAAGAAGTAAATGTATTCAGACCTATCGGTTCCAGTATCTTCGGTGATTATATATCTCGGCTATCATCGACTATAATTTTTTTTTCCATCATTAGAAACAGATTTACGTTATAAGGATTATGCGAATTTGCTTGTAACTTAAATATTAAGATAAGCTGAGGTAATAACGCTTTTTAATATTTTTGACACTGGTAGTGAAGCGTTATTATCAAGCAATTAAATCTTTCTAGATCATCACAGATGCCCGCCAGTGGAGATCAAGGCTAACAACTTTAGCTTGCCGATAGCAATAAGTCGTGACACCGGAAAAAAAATTAACGTTTACGAGAGATAAAGTGACGCTAGAAAAACTTATGTGACGCACATCCTGCATCTCGAAAAAAGATACTGACTACTACTATTGCAAGGAAAAAAGATACTACAATTATAGCATTTAGTGCGCGCTATTTATTTAATGAAGATATTATTTAAACACACGAAACTTCATGTAAAGTACAGCAGAATTATGCAAAGAATGATATATGTTCCGCAATATCTTCTGGTTGTCAAACCGAGCGTAGAAAGGTAGCCGGATAAAAGTAACAAATTAAGAACAGCAACGGCTGGTTTAAGGAGTAAACCTACCGCTCACGTATGCTGGGAGGGGAGTTCTCCTAAACATTTACGTTAAGACGTCTATTCTTAAACAGTCAAGCCGCGAACGTGATGTATAAGAATAACAACTTTATAGAGCTTACAATATTATAAGAGCAACTGTCTACTGGTAGATTTGTAATCGTTTCCTGTACTATTCCGCGTACCAGAACCGGCTATTTAATATTTCACGTTTTATTAGCCACGTTCGCGTTTCATGATCACGCTATAACAATTAATTTCACAGTTAATGGCAGAAAATCTGCTCGTGTAATAAATTATGTAATGCTGTAGAGATATAATAAATATTACGGTAAGCGCGATATATGCGTTAAGATAATTACCGATGACGACGGAAATAATGGCAATAATAATATGGCAATTGTGTATTATTTAAATCTACTTTCGCAATACCTTCTGATACTCAGTCAGCATGAAGAAAGGCATAAACTGCAAGTTGTGCTTCGCGCTGGCCAGCATTAGACGATCTCTGTCAGCGCTGCTGAGACTGGAGTTGTAACAGCCAACTATTGACAAGTCTGCCAGCATTCTGGTTTGGCGATTACTCCCCAGATTATAAGGACACGCCATAAACTACGCAGAGATATCACTCTATTATAATAAATCAAGCTCCCCCGATTATCGCGGGCATTTTTATTTTTGATTCTCTATTTGATTACAATTTTGTTCTCATTGCTCATTATTGTAAGATAATAACGACAACAAGCGCACAATGCACTTATTATAGGAGAGGGCACGAAGTTATCTGGCAGGAAGTAGCTGCGTACGAAGTAAGAAAAAGGTTTTAAGATAAGAACAAAATTTTCTTATCTCTTAATGTGTTTCTAGAGATAGAACAACGCGCACACATAGGCAATGGTATAGTTTCATTATATTTATGAAAGAGGCCACTATCGGACAAAAATACTATTAGAAAAGAAACAAAATACTCTTCAAGCACAGTGAAGAAAAATCATTTGCGTCACTCGAATCTTAGGCAAATCAGACGATTGTTACCTGCTCTAAAGTGACTCCTTGCCAACTGGGACCATTGTAACATTGGGGTATGTTCGCCTGAGTGCCCCCGCACCAGTGGCGAGCACCTCTCCATGTTGCACCCCTCTGCACGTGTCTGAACTCGGAGAGATACCTCGCGACGGGATCCCTTATGATAGTTATGTAAAAGTAGCGGCGCTTAATGCCTTCCCCCTCGATCTTATTGAGCTCCATATCTACACAACCCGTCAGCTCGGTCCAGTCCGCGTGCAGACCGCACTTCCACCCAGTAGAGTATCGTGAGAACAACCAATTTTCGTTACGATTTGGACGGAAACAGAAGCAACGCTTGCGTCGTCGTTGGCACGAACACGGTCTCTGCAGGTCTAGGTCTCGCACCAAGTGCTTGCCGAATAGCGTTCCACCTTTTGGCAAAATAAGAGAATTATATTGGATATTAGATAAGTCGGAAGATATTAATAAAGTAGCTTTTATTGATTTCTATCCTATTGTAATATCTTATAAATTCTTATTCATTCTTTAAATAAGGTGTATTGAAGTAAGGTATGCTTTCATGAAGAAAAAAATTATGAAACAGAAGGTAGACAGGATGCAAGCATACAGCATACTAAATAACTCCACATCCCTGAATTATTCTTTCGTTCTTTCTAAGATAGGGCCTGGGGGGGGGGGGATTTGAGTGTGCCTGATGAATAATGCAATAATTCAGGTGTACGATGACCAGAAAGGAAGTAACATTATTTCATTGTTTTATTGTTGTCTGAGCATATCTACCAAGGAAATCTTAGAAAAGAGATAGGAGCAAACTTGAGCAAACATTTCATTGAAATATTGTATAGTATTTATTTTCTTCAAATTTATGTCTCCGAACTTTACTATATAATGTATATTCATGTAAAATTTTATGTACAAATAACATACAATGCTAACAGCACGTATTTTCAATGCAGAAATATTCTATTGTATTCATTGTTGTGAAGGGTATAATACAATCAGAAAGTATAAATTATGCCGTAATTTAAATGAAAAATATTTCACAAATGGTTTCCACGTATATATTTGTTATATATATATATACCACGTTAAAATTTATTTATAAAATTAAAGTTCATAAATGAATGAAAGAACGAAAGGTGAGCCACGAAAAGCTACGCAGTACTAATTAATTTTCTGAAAAATCATGAATTGAAATTTCACGATAAACTTATATTTTCTACGCTTTTCGAGCGCCTCGAGATAGATTTTCCCAAGATAGAAACTCGCGATCGTCGAAAGTAAACACAAAGTAATTTTCCCGCGCGTTTACTTACCAGTCTTCTGTATGTGCAGGAAAACCATGACATCGTGCGCGTTTATGTCAAACTGGAAGGTGTCGTTGGCGAATATGTCGTCGTAGCCGAGGCTGCCCTGGATGCTTTGCAGCTTGAACGCTGGATGCACCGAGAGCAGGCCGTTCTTGTCGAACTCGATGGACACGGAAGACAGAGCGGCGGGTCCGGCGGGAAAGCTCTCGGTCACCCTGGCGGGTCCCTTGATCTCCCGTTGGTTGCTCAGGGCGCGCACGTGATCCGGGTAGCCGACGAAGTAGCCCACGTAGACGATCCCGGTGAGCACCAGGAACGCGCATATCCAGACCTTGCGCAGGTTGCGTTGGGCCCTGCGCAGGTGCCGCGTCTCCATCGTCGTCGCGGGCCTCTCGTCGCATAAGTCCTCTTGCTTCTCCTCGTCCTCCGCCTTCTCCACCTCGTCGTCGGTACGCCGACGGTCGACGCGAGCTCGCTAGTAACGTTTCTCCCGTCGACACCCGCTTGCCTGCGATCCATTACCGTAGTCGCGATCCATGTCGCAGGACGGCTTCACCGCCGCCGTCTCTCAGTCGATGACAACGCGCTGCCGCCGCCGCGCACCGACACCACCGTCCGCCGACACGATGCGACCGTAACTACGCTCGCGCCGAGCGCGTCGGCCATGATAGACGTGCACCACGCACACTCCCCGCTCTCCGCGCTCTCCTTGCGGCGCGGCACCCCGTCGCGTTTTCCCGGAGCTGTGTGTATACGTGTATACGCTCGTGCAACACGAGCACCATCCTCGCTCGGCGCGCTCATATGGCGCAGCGCTTCTCAATCGCTCCTCGGCGCTTACGATGCTCGGGGAAGAAGGACGCGATGATAAATGCTATAGCGAGCGAATTTGCGACGGTAAATTCAACTCGTCACTTCGCAATTATGTTCTGAGCGTGTAATCAGGTAATTGAGTCCCGTAACTTATTTCGTGGGAAAATTCTGACGAGAATTCATCTCGCGAGCTTCTGGTATATAATTGTATTTATCGTACGTTCACTTTGGAAAAGGAAGAAGAAAGTCGAATGTATAGAGTTATCGTTTATTATCTCGCGATAGATAAAGTGACAATTGCGAAAAATCGAATCGCGATGATTATAATGTAACTTACAGAGAATTTATCTTCACTGGTAAACAAACAAGCGATTTTTCAATAACCTGCTTTTGTTTGTCATACCGTTTCTTGCATGAAGATAGCAGATTTTATCGATAGGAAGATAGGAATTTTATATAACAGACTGCTGTTAATTTTGCAAATGCATTTGCTTATTTAAAAAAGCGAAAAACATCCACCACTCGAAACGCCACCACTTGACATTGCAATATGCAACAGGTTTATTCGTGTCACATGAATTTTTCGTGTTGGCTATCGTTCTATCTTCCACCAGCTTCTATTTTTTCTCTTTTCCATGCGATATCCATTTCATTTTAAATAATGTAATAATTTTAAATAATTAAATCTTTCCCCTTTCCACTCGATAATATCCATTTCATTTTAAATGACGTAAGAATTTTAAATACGAGAAGTGCAAGTGGTGCAACTGTAAAGATTCAATGCATCGTGAAGTATGCGACACATATTCGATACTTCGATTCGAGATTCAAACGCGATATATATTGTGACTTGCAAAAGACGGAGACATATATATATAATGGCGTGTGTTTCTCATTAAAAAGTGTGTCTTTTCCAAGCGCATCCGTCGATCGTGTGTTGCACGAACATGACGCGTAGATCGGATATATCTATCACGTGAGTGCAAAAATACGGCCGCGTGTAAAAGAAGTGAAAACTGTCGAGGAAAACCGACGATGGTGGAATCCAGTACCTGCACTATAAAATGACGGTTAGGTTTGTAACTGATTTCAAACTTGAAAGTAAAGTAGTTTGCAAAATATCCGCTTGTGAAAAAAGGTTACGTTAAAAAATCGTGAATTACTTTACTTTACTTGGGGTTTCAGGCACCCCCGCGTGGGAAGCTGGGGTTAAAGAGAAGATTTACATCGAGAGTAACATCACGATCGTAAATAATGGAGCAGGAAGGAGCAAACGTGAGGCTCAAGCCGGAGGTAAATACAATATTCATTTGCACACATCGCAATTATGAACAAGCTAGTCTCGAGGAGGAATTCTAGAATGGATTGCCAGAATTTGAAAGAAACACTCATAGCTCCGAGGTTACTCTGAAAACGTGCAGTCTGTCTTTAAGGAAAAGCCGCGCTTCCCTTTAACAGTAATCGTTAAAGGTCAAATCAATCGCGAGTAATTTTATTGAGCGCCCCTGCGTGTGCATTGATAATAATGCACTTTATAATTCACACGTTATTTAACGCTTCGCGCGTCCGTCTCGGCGCAGTGGTTCTCATCCGCGCTCGAGCGGAGTTGCGAAAGCGAGAATAATTTCAGAGCGCGCGTGTAGGCAAGTGCTGCTCGTGTGTGTGTGTGTGTGCGCGCGCGTTGCGCGAAAAATTAATAAATGCAGAAAGAGAGAGAGACTGGAATTTTGATCGTATCTCTATTCTATAAAATTTAGCGCACCGTCGCACCGTCGTCGCGTTCGTTCGAAAGTCGCTTACTTTCGAATTACGAGTCGTTCCTTTTGGTTATGTAGCGCGATCACGTGGTACGGCGCGCCGCGCATGCCAAGTAAGCGAGATTGCGAGTGAGTGACACGAGATAACCTCCTAACGACGCTTCTGTCAAACTTACCTCTTCGGTCGAACCTACGTGGGCTTTTAACGGTAAGTGATCAGCAACTGATCCATTGACATTATCGTGCAATTTATTTCCAAGACACTAGCGTGGGTTCTTTCTGAGAGTTGAATGTTTCACGTTTTTTTTTGAGTGTCGCGTGAAAATAACTGCACCCGATATTCCGCAAATAATATATAAATGTCACGGGAAGTAAGGGTCGAAATAATTTATTACGTATCACACGAGTCATCCGCTTGTTGTACTTTATTGACCGGGATATTTGAAGGTTCACGCTTCTGGGTTTCAGCTTTTTAAAATGTCATCCGTTAAGCTGCTGGAGGACAGAATTGCTAACTTGGAGAAGCAAGTGTACGGGATCGGCAAGACAGTTAATATTGACGATCCCGCACCGGCGAAGGCTATCATCGACCGCCTCCTGGATGTCAACTCGTTAATCTACTCAGCGCTATCAGGCATAGAGAAGCCAAACCTGGTTATCAAGCGATTGCCGGAGCTGAATGGCTACTTGGAGCCCATTTCCGAGGACGTCGACATGCCCACAAGTGCTAAAAGGCAGCTGTTGTTGACGATGGAATCGGATATCGTGGAGAATCACAAACTGTTAACCAAAGTGGAGGAACTCGCGCCTGTCTTACAGTCGGAGCGTATAAAATGTGTACCCGAATTAAGTAGCACTTTCAACAAGTTGTCGCTGTCATATCTCAGGGCGTATGAAAATTCGGAGGAGCTGAGCGCTCACGTACGCGATCTCTTATCTAAGTACAACGCAGTCGTACACAGTATATCGGAATCATTAATTACTTTGGATGCTGTGGTCGCAGCTGCGGAATTAGCAGCCGCGCCAAAGAAACCAATGGAAGATTGAATGAAGCGATCATTCCTCTGTCTTTCCTTGGTCTGTCATTCTTAATTTATATCGCGTTTTAGTTTCCACGTTAATCTTATTCTAACAGAAATTCAATTTTATCAGTAATCTTTTAAATTTATTTGTTATCTTTGTCCTATATTTATTGTAGCGAAATGAAATTTTAGAAAAGAAATGCGTGATTCGGAGCGGGAAGAAGATACGAGGGTCTGTTTAAAATACATTTATTTACCACTTTTACTTGAAATATAAAAATACGCGTTCATCAGTGACTATATGCATACGTGAACATACCTTACTGTTCAATCTCTATATATAACAATGCATTTTATTAAAATAATCATATATTATATACATTTATCCTATCTATTGCTTAATTCTATCCATTGTTCATTTCAGAAATCCTGTTTTAGGATCTCTGAGACAAACTGTCGATTCGTATATAATCAGACGTGTCTCGGTCTCTTATTATTAATTGTTTCATAATTGATGTACAAAGGAAAAAATATCCGAACTATCACAAAAGTAGTTTTAAGTCGATTACAGATTAAATTGAAGCGAATTTCATGTAAACTAGCAGTAAGAAATTTTGTAAATAAAAAAATGGAAATTCGAGAGACCTATTTCGCTAATAAACTCATACCGCATTATCCATAATAAACAGTTACTTTATACAGTATTTACATAATGTTTCCTTAATTATAAATCAGTATAATTTTGTCATATTTTTGATTTCTTATTTATGTTGCTTTTTATTCTACAGAATTTTGAGCTCTTATTTTCCACTTTTTCGTGTAATGATATTTGAATTTTTCTAAAAAACCAAAAATGTTAGAGAATTATTAATATTGTATCTTTGTGAGAATTGTTAACATATCAATAGGAATCAATAGGAACATTGGGAAAGTTCAAAAATATGAAAGAAAAATGTGAAAGTGAATTAAATGTATACTTTAGAACACGGAGAGAGCTAGAAAGAGAAAAATCTAGCTCACGCTTTTCTGTTGTCTTTATAATTCTTTTATCAAATATCTTCTTGCTTATTAAAATTGCGATTTCCTCGTTTAACATGTAACACAATATCATAGTGGACCGACTTCATATACACTTCTGGTGTATTTTGAAAATTCGGTATAATAATGATTTAGCTTTACGTTCGCAAAGCTGGCACTGATTTGCGCAACCACGAGAGGACTGGCTCCAAGCTCGAATAAACTGCTGGGTGATCTCTTGATCTGCTGTGATGACTTAATAAACCCTGAATTTCCCATTTTTCCGACGCACTGACACATATTAAGGGTGCTCCTTCGTCATTCTGAAAGAATTTATATTGATATAAGCGTTTTCGCAGTAACCAATATTCATTGAAATTTATTATACTGCAAATACATTAATCATTAATATATATTTACTATATATTATATGTATATATATTGCCCGTTTAATATTATTATTTAATCGATAAATAGAACAATTTTTTGCAATTTGCACTTTGCAATTTGGACGGATTTGCTATTTGAATATCTCAAATGTTCTATAAGTAATAATATGGAAAAATTATAGTATATGCAATATCGAACTCACATAAGAAGGTCCTTTATCTACATCGGTGAATCCTACGGCGCAGATATCGTGCTTCGTGATGAATCCTGCATAATGATCCGTAGCATTACATTTATCGGAATCATATGTCGGAACGGGTAGGAATTTGAGATATTGTTGTAGGTCCATTTCTCCGTTTACAGAGAATCCCCATCCTGCTGTTACGCAAATCTGTCTCGGCTGAAATATCAATAATAATAGAATATTAAATTTGAACATTGTGCTGATTAAGCGAAAATTATGTATAGTCTATATGTGTATTAAAGGATATGATCAAAAGTATACCTGGATAGTCTGTCTGGGAAGGCAAGCAGCGCTAACGTTTCTGGAGAATATTAATGGCTCCTCCAATTCGATCAAAACGATGTCGTTGTTATACAAGAACTGATTATATTTAACTTGAGGATAGGGCATGATATTTTTAACCGAGTATCCTTTTACCATATTCGCACTAGTGAAAAGTTGCCACTCGTTACTTTCTTTATACCTATAAAATTAAAGTAGATTATTATTCTAAATAGCAAATCACTAAAACCACGTCGAAAATATAATAATATCCAATATTATAAATTAAAATAAAGATAACATTTAAATCATAAGATATCATAAACATTAAAAATCTATATTTTTTCGTTTTATAAAATAATTCTGCAATTAGCCTACAGATTTTACTGCACCACATAATGTAAAACAAAAATCGATAAATTAGGCTTATAAATTTTATTGGAATTATTGAATTACCTGTGAATGCAGGAATAACTGGCCAAAGCGTGCATAGGGCCGAGTATACTAGCCGTACAAGCGGCTCCATGTTTTAACTCCTTTAACAGGGCCACGCTGGACCATTGCCCATTGCTGGCGGGAATCCCACCAGCCAGTCTTGCGGTCGGTCCATCCGCATAGTGCAGGCCGCATGTGAATTCTTGGCACGATACGCGTACTACTTTTTCTGACACGCAGAATCCTACTTGCTCTAAATTCGTGACTAGCGGCCGACGATGATTCGGATTTGTTTTCAGTCTTAAGATTTCTTGTCCATACTGTTCCTTGTTCCACGCGGATCTCTCAGTTGTCTCTGCGCCGGCGAATCCCAAAGCGCGACAATAGGAATCACTGAATTCTTCGCTCCATCCATCCGAGCAGACTAGTTGATAATCATCATTATATTGCCTGTGGAAATGCGTGATTATTGAAATAGTGCTGAAGCAATTTATTATAAAATTAATTCACCATCAATTCATTTATTTTGTCGTTTATTTAAACGTGTCGCATAGTAAATATATGATTTATAATCTTTTCGAATAAAGTTGTTCGCGGTTTTCAGTAAAATCCGAAATGAAATAGGTAAACAATTAACATTTATTATGTGCATACCTTATTTTTAACAGTGGCACACGGTCATCCGACTCGCTCGTCGTACTGCCGTCGGCATTGGCATCCATTTCCGTATTAGTCAGAGTCCTGTCCGCGGTGATATTGGCGATTAGACAGTCCCATTCGTCCGAATGATCCGGACAGTTACCAACGCTGTCGCAAATTTGGAACAAGGGAATGCATCCGCCAGTTTGGCATTTAAATTGATCCAGGTCACATTCGCACAGCTTCTCGTCCTCCCCGTCGACACATTCGGCAACCCCGTTACAACGCCACGTTTGAGGGATGCACCATTTTTCTGTTGGGCACAGGTATTCGTCGTTTCCGCAGCTTTCGGCGCAATTGTGTTCATCTTGATGACCCTCACAGTCAGACCGACCATTGCATCGCCACAGCTCCGGGATACATCTTCCTACAATGATTATTTTATCTCTTACTTAGGTCTTGATAATTATTCTATATTTAATAATTAATTTTCTCGCTTGTTACATCATTCTTTATTATCTCTCTCGCAGATCGTTTATATAAATTATAATATCATCCTATTACTTTACGCATATCTTTTGTTCTTGAGTTACCCCTTACCGTTTGGACATTTGAACTCGTCGGATTGGCACTTCCAGTGATCGCAGTCACGCTCGTCGCTGCCATCATCGCAATCCATGATTTTGTTGCACACGAGGTGCCTTTTCAGGCATTGCCCGCTGGCACAGCGGAAATTACCCGGACAGCCCTCTGCCTCGCAATTTACCTCGTCCGAACCGTCGGAACAATCGTTCTCGGAGTCACATTTGGCGGATAACGGCACGCAGTACGCGCCGTTTCTCGATGTACCATTGACACACTGAAATTGGCCTGCATTACACTTCGAGTGGACAATCGTGTTGGGCGTCGTGTTAGGTTCCGGGGAGCTGCTGACAGCGGCAGTTACACTCTCGACACCTGCATTCAGCGGCGTAGTCTCCACGATCACTCGGATCGTGCTCGGTTTCTTCGTCACACTGTCCACTTCCGTTTCGTGGACGTTGTCAGATGATTGATCCGTAGGGAGAGCGACAGGTTGCTCAATCGTCTCGCTTGTTCTTGCAGCGATGTGAGAAGAATCTGTTTCCCGATCGGTGGGATCTTTGTTTGACGTCTCATTCACAATCGTTGTTCGAAAAACACCTGGTACAATCATAGGATGATAGGTGTAGTTTCTCATGTTCGCGTAAGACTCCGTGACTGGTGCCGAGTCTATTATCTCTTCCGACACGGGTATGAAGCTAGGGTAGGCCTTGTTCTTCGTTTCTACGGTTGTTCCCTTTGTTTCGACAGGTTTGCTACTGTCAGGGCGTGCAATGTTCTTCAGCTTCGATATCGGCAAGATATTGCCTTTTGTGTCAGCTAGAACAAATCTGGGCACGCTTGGATCTATATCGGAGCTCACTGCGCTGTCGCTCAATTCTTCGTCATTTCTAGTGGCAACCGTCCTCGGCAATTCAGTCTGGAAAAGAGTTGTTGGATTGGGACTCTCCGTTAAACCGTTCTCCTCATCCTGATCCTCCAAGGTCAGGTCTTTCTCCTTCTTATACTTGTACTTATCAAAGCCTTTCTTGTCAGCCGGTTTCTTCTTGCTTTCCTGACTCTTCTCTAGTGGTATCACTGTGAGCGCTTCCTCGGGAAGTTCATCCGGATCCGGTTGGATTAACATTGCCTTCGGTGTCGTCGTCATGAACAGCGTTCTGTAATCGAATTCTATCATCGGTTGCGTGTCATCAATCACTTCCGTGACTGGTCTGACATCCTCGGTGACAACATCACTTTGCGCAGTCGAAGTTCTTCCTATGCTAGCTGTAATGCTACGTTCCGTTATGGGTGTCATAGGAGTAGTCTGCACTCTCATGCTTTCTGTCGAACCTTCTGTTCGATTTTGTTCATCTGTATCGTGTCCGATTTTTTGACCAGATCGCAAACTCACGTTACTCTCATATACCGTCGTTGCTGCCATATTCCTTTCCGACGATGTGTCATAAGTGTCCGCTTCGACGCTGTGAGTTACCGCGTTTTCGTTCTCTTTCGCCTCGTCATTAATCTCTTCCACGGAAGCTTTTGACTCGGTTTTGTCGATAGTTGTCTGCTTTGTTTCTTCAGTTTCAGTCGGCATTGGTGACGTTGTTAACGCATCAGTCGTTTCCGTCGTTTGCAGCTCCTCAGGCAAGATCGGCACTTGAGCCGTAGTCCTGGCGGTCTCCAGCGTAGATTGAGTCGTGATCTGCGCTGTTGTAACAGCTTCCTTCTCGGACTGAGCCAAGTTCGGTTGCTCCGTGTTATTCTCTTCTCGTTTGCCGTCGTCGATCACAGTAGTGATCTCAAGTTTGTCGGTTGCCACTGTCGTCGACATTTCTTGTTGAATCTCCATCGGTAACACTGGTTCTTGAGTAGTCAATCGGACAATTTCTGTCTGATTATCCAGACCTTCCATTTTCGTGATTACCGGACTTTTTGTTGTATCAGAAAGTATCTCCTTGTCCGGTCTGTTTTTCTCTTTTATAGCGTCAAATGAAATCGTCGGAGAAGCTATATCTTTATAAGGAACTCTTTCAGGATCAACATTCCTGAAAATTGTTTTTCTGGACTCGTCTATGATTTTAATTGGAATATCCTTGCCGATGTGATCGTGTCGATATCCTTTGGACAGAGTTTCGTCCGTAATGTCGTTGTAATGATCTTCCACAGCGTTCTCTTCTGGTTTCTCTGAGCTGTTAACACGACTTTCTACTACGAAATCTCCGATTCCTTCCTCTGCTTTCTTCACGGTAAGAGTTGTTACTTTGGCAGATTCGTCTATCGTTTTGTTATCTCTGGATTGCATCGTAGTTTGCGAGGTTGAATCCACCGATTTGTCTCCTACCATCAATGGAATTACCTTCAGTGCTTCGTTATTTTCAAAAGAAGTATTATTTTTCTTATCTATAATATCTTTTGTTACGTCAATAGCGTCCGCTTTGGCAGAATCGCCATCCTGATGTAGCGCATACGGAATTTTAGATTCTGTGCCATTGGTAGCTTCGCTGATATCCAAGTCGTTTTTAATAGCATTCTTCGCGCTATTATCGTCTACGACGTTCGTTTTGCGGTTTTCTTCCGTTTTCTTTGAGGTGTCAACCTTTCCTCCATCGCTCGGAGAATGCAAATTGACGTCATTCAACAAATCTTTGCTTTCTGTTTCGTTTACTTTGTGTTTTGTATCATCCGCATTAACGTGTAGTAACGGTCGATGCGTAATGACGTCGTCGATGTGAGTCTCGAAAGGATTGGGAACGTCTTGTTCGTCCTTATCCAATCGCGGTGCCTTCGCCTTCGCGCTTTCTTTCTCCTTTTGAACGTCCGGCAAGAATGGCGACATATCCTCAACGTGTCGCTCGTCATTTGCATCAGGCTTTATTGCGAAATGATCTACCGAGTTTTCTGGGAATATTGCCGGATGGAGCGGATGGCTAGTTGAGTGTTCTTGAACTTCGTCAGGACGAATCGTGTGTTCACTATTGCTCGCGTGAACGATATTCTCATCCGAACGTTCTGTCGATGAGACCGTGTCATTCGCGGATTCCTGCAGATTGATTTTCATCGAGTTCTCCACTCGCAATGTCTCATTAGTGGTTTGTGAGCTCAGTTCTGGGATAAGTTCTGGAATTATCGAGTGCAGCTCCACAGGTGGCTGAGATTTTGATATCAGCATGATGTGCTCGTCGTCCGTCGATTTCACGACAGGTTCCTTCAGCGGCTCGACGTTGTGGGCGAAGTTTTCTGGTACTTTAGGGAAAATCGTCGTCGGCATGTGCTCAATGACGTTCCTTTCGTTCGAATCTTGCGTATCAGATTTGGATCGTAACTCGGGCTGAAGTGTGTTTTCTTCCTGGCGATCGGATGTTGTCGGAGTGGATACGTCAGCAGAAGTAATTCCCGATAACGTGGTCGTTTCGTATGATTTAGGATTGTTGTGCGAGTTCATACTTACGCCATTTATCTCTATTGTATGGAAATGCCTATTAAGCGGAGACCTCGTAGTCGAATCTGTTTTGTCTTCCATTGGTATAACCGGTGTGATATTCGTCATAGTACTTGAATCAGATTCTTCAGAAATATTTGCATTAATGATTGATGGTTGTTCGGTTATTGAATCATGTTCACTGATCAAAGAACTTTCATTTTGGACATTTGTATGAATATTTGTTTTTACAATAGAATCAGTATTTTTGTCTTCCTGAAGGACAGGACTTTGCGTAGATTGTTCCATGGTTGTATTTGATATTTTGTTATTCTTATTAATTAATGCAACATTTTCATCACCATCTTGTTTTAAATTTTCATAATTTACAGTCGTAAAATCTGTCTCCTTAGTTGTAATTTTATCGTCCTCGCTAGTGTGGGTTTGTATAGTTGTTGATTCCATTTTAGTTTCCACGTTGTCGTTTATAACAGCAGAATCATTTTTGGATATGGGTAGTACCTCTAGCAATATTTCATCATCCATTTGATTGTCATTAGATTTTATAGTTGTGGTCGAAGATACAGCATCATCATTTTCATTTATTGAATCAGTAAGAGACGTAGATATATCCATATCTGTTTGCGTAGATGATTCGGTATTATCATTAAATGGTTTAGCAGTAGATTCTGACTGACTGATTGATATTTTAGTGTTCGATTCCATGTATGATTCCGTTGTTGTTAGATGGTCCGATTCCGTTTGCGATTTTACGTTATTACCTATTTCTTCGGAAGTTGCTGCTGGTTCTGCGACAGTAATTGGCTCCACAGAAGGTACTATTTCGGATTCTATAGTGATAGATTCTATAGTAGTTTCTGATTCGATGGCCGGCTTTGGCTCGGGTTCTGCAGTAGGCTCCTGCTCAGAGACCAGTTTTGGTTCAGTAGCGAGTTCCGATACAGTAGTCGTAGATTCTGGTCGAGCAGTGGGATCTGCTTGAACAGGTGATTCTGTTGAAGCGGACTCGGGTTTAATAGTAGATTCTGGCTCAGCACTGGGCTCTGTTACAGCAGCAGGTTGTGGTTCAGCAGTAGGTTCTGGCTCAGCAGCAGATTCTGGTTCAGCAAATTCTGGTTTAATTGGTTCTGGTTCCGCAGTGGGTTCAGCAGCAGGTTCTGGTTCTTCAGTGGATGATATTTTAACAGAAAGTTCTGATTCAGAAGTTGTGTCCGCTGAATGATGCGAATGTTCATGATTCCAATGAGAATCGTATTCATGTATGTCTTTCGTCGTTGGTGTAGATGTAGTATGCTCTTCGGATTGTGAATCAACGTGTTCTATTATAGATCTTGACGTAGACGTTTCAGTTGATCCAGGCTTAAAGTCCGGACGTTCCCAAGTATTGGGATGTCTAGGCTCAAACTGCGTTACGCTCGGATCTCTGCTTCTACCCTGAACAAAATCGTGAATTGGCTCCGTGCTGGTTTGTGGCATTGCGTCATCCATTTCAACGTTACTCAAATCATTGTCATCCACGCAAGTCTTGCCATCCTTATCTAACATTTTCCCGGGACTGCAAGTACACGCGAATATACCCGCGAAATAATTGTATTCACAGCTTCCGGTACATTCGAGATTACCATGTTCACATTGATCGACTAGCTCTTCCACTTGAAGCTTGATCAAATAATACCGTCCTACCATGTCACCATTTTTATGGAGCGCGTCTTCAATGTACTTCTGATTTTGCTTGACGGTATCCGAAGGTGGATGGCTCATTCTGAATTTCACGTCTCCGTTCTTTTTGATATCGTATACTCTGATCACAGGCATGTTGTCT
Source organism: Ooceraea biroi (assembly GCF_003672135.1). NCBI lineage: Eukaryota > Metazoa > Arthropoda > Insecta > Hymenoptera > Formicidae > Ooceraea > Ooceraea biroi. Next base: position 5,378,717 of record NC_039511.1, read on the forward strand.
ATATTTTGAAGAACTTTTGCTAAATGGTTTTCTATTTCAGCGCTTACTTGTCTATATACTTGCGATTTCGTATCGCTCAAGTCATTACTCCACTTTAAGTTGTCCAGCCGCAGGATTCCATCCAGAGCGTTCGGTACAGTTTGATATAACGTTTCGTCAGTCGTAGGCCACGGTGGAAAGCTTGAAGTAAAGGGCGGTGGACTTGATGGCGGATTTTTCACATATCCTTGACCGAACCCAGCCGTGTGTATGTCATTAAATTGATGAGTGTTGTTCTCTCCGACATTCTCCAAGGATTCTGTAGTTACTTGTGGTTGCATCACACCAGCTGAAATAAAAATTTGTAGCATTAAATTTGAAATTTGAGGTTTTTTACGATGTAGATAGTTGACTCCAGGATTAGAGCCGCGTCTCTTATTATTCTGATTTTTTAAATGTTTAATTTGATATCTTTAAAAATATATTTAATATATTGTTTCATTATATTTTAAATTTTGTTAATATCCTTTGTACAACTAAAATGTTTGCAAAATTAAATTTGCAAATTAGATTTGCAAAGATGATAGAATGAGAAGGCGACTTACTTCCGACCACAACAGCCACTATCACGATAATTATTACGACCAATGCACATCCCCAAAACATTTTTTTCCAGTATGAATTTCTGGATCGTTTGTCTTTCGTGACGTAGAGCTTCTCTCCCCTGTAACATAATTTCGACATCACATAGAGACACGGTCTGTTTATCGTGCGCATTTAATTATCTTCCTTGTCCTAAACCCAGAAAGCATATTTTGTACAGCGTTGCGCATGTAATGCGATTCCTAGCAATCTCCATCAGTGACCAGCCAATGGGATTAGAAGCTTTCCTGGTACACCCCGGTTTAATCCCTCGCTTTATGAATGCCTAGTCTCTTGACTGTGTAGTGTATGTGACGTGTAGCTTGTGGCGCATCTCCTTGCTCGAGTATCCGATGAATTTTAGAAATTTTCTCAGATAAAAATGCGGAATTTCGCCTGTCTGGTCGCGGTATTACGCTTTTTTTGAGCTTAAATCTTATCAATTAATCATTCATGGTTCCTACATTCGTCAATTGCATCAAAATTATTTGATCTGGAAGTCGTCTTAGTACTCGATACGCAGACACATCGGATCCTTGGACGTGCAGTCTTTCACGGAGAAACACGTCCGGTTCGACCGAGAGGAGCGGTAGCTGTATAAGCATGTTAGTGCGCGACCGCGTGCCCCTAAAAAGACACCTAAATACATTTTCACTAAGATAGTTCCCCAGCTTCCTTTTTTCCTCATCCTCGAAAGCATCCTTCAAGTACCTGAGGGCTGTCAGCCAGTGGGAATAGTCGACCAGTCCGGCGGCAGGGTCTCTCAGGCTGAGTCCCTCGCGGCCGACGCCGGGGCCCAAATCAAAACGCACTCCAGCTACGGTCGTTTCAACCTCGGCCTCAGGACCCCTGCTAGATACCGTGACAACAGAAAATACTGTCTAACTCTTTCTTTCTCTCTCTCTCTCTTTCTCTCTCACTCTCTTTCTACTTTCTACGAGTGAGTCTTTTCAATTCTGGTAGCAGCTAATCTTTGTGCTATCTGCTGCAGCTAAAAACGAGGCATCCGTATCATCTGGCGACTCTCGGCACGAAACTCGTACATGCGGTGCCTCTCCGAGAAATCTGTCTGAATTCTCTACCGATCCTAACGTTTTCGGCCATAGCTCTTTATCTCTGACACAGTGCTTTCAGGAAGGGTACGCAAGGGTAGTTATTGAGACGAACGCTCGAGTGAATTATGAGCTATTAATGTCTCCTGTGAAGAATGTATACCTGACAGTTTTAGTATAATATTTTTTACACGGGGCAAACTCCCGTCTCGTAGCGCAGTTAATATGTTTAAGGGTAATTTAAGATTTTTCATGTTTTTACGACATGAATGATCGACAATTATAAATATTTTATAACGACGAGAGAGAACTTTTTATCATACTTCTTTAGAATTAATCGCGACGATGATTTAACTTGATACATATAGATAGAGAACAGAAATCTTCTCTTCGTGAGCTCTCTTCCTCTCGTTTCTATCATGTTTTCTATCTTGAAAATTCGCAAGAGCACGCCGGGCTGGTAAATGGTAGTCACAAAAACAGTTAATAAGAGTTAAGTAGAAGACAGAGCGAGGAAGGAAAAAAAATGCAATGTAAGCGCAAAGACACGTTTGCTTCGACAAACAGCTCGTTACCTGATGTACTTTCGATGCTCGTTAACCGGCACGAAATACTCCTCGTAAGGATCAGCTGGTACCTCGCAGGCTTCCTGACCTTTCGTTTGAATATTGTTGCCCGTGTATGGCCTCATCGAAACCAGTTCCAGATTTACGGCCTCGATCTGTTCCTTCTTTCCAGACTCTATGGAAAACGGGAAATCGAATTTACTAGTCGAAGTATATCTGCATACACTAGGTGCAACTGGTTTTCGTTTTCCGGTCGTACACGAAACGGCAGAGAAACCGCATTCCTCGAGGTGGTAATGAGGCTAAACGGAACGAAAGTTTCGCCCGCTCAAATGGTATCTTACGGATAGTGGAAAACGTGAACCGGTAAGTTCGTCTAGAGCGATTTTTTACGTAACATACATCTCTGCTTTCATTCAAATTCTATCCACCTTTCAACGCCAATAACTGTAAAACAAACTCCCACCTCATAGAAATGCAGTTACTCGTAATCATTAAGCTCTTCCTACGCCCTTGCCTGGTAATATTTCAAGCTCTTAGGTACTCGCACGTATAACGTGTTCATGGCTTAGCGCCAATGTGGTAGTGCAATATCGCGTACGTTTGAACTTACCGTTGACCTGCACGCTCGCGGCGCTGTTGTTGAGGAAGCTGGCATCGTTGTTGTTGCCATTCCCGTGGACGCCGTTGAGCTTCGGTTCCGGCAGGCTCTTCTCCGCGTTGTCGGCCGGCAGCTCGATCCTCGTTTCCGTTTTGTAACACGGTTCCGAGGCCGGCTTGACGGGCTCGACGTAGTGCTGCGAGACGAAGGACCGCTGATGGCCATTTTCTATCGGCGCGTCGTCCGCCGAGGACTTGCGGTCTTGGTCCGAGGTCACTTGCTGCTGGCCGCCGTTCTCCAGCTTGGCACCAGACTCGCCCTCGTTGGCGAACGCCGGATTATCCGCGCCAACATCGTCCGACATCTCTCGATCGCGTCGCCGAAAGCTACTGAGCCTGATAACGTCCGCCTGGTATCGTCTGTCATGCGTCCCGTTTCTGCAACAAAATCGTCAGGAAAATCATGTAACGCAGTCGTTCTGTTGCATCTTACGATATCCGTTTCTGCGCTCTCCCTCCATTTTTATATTGTCAAACTAATCTTTTTCATCTGCTTTATATTGCAATGTTTGTTCTCTTTGTTGCTTTAGATTATTGCTAAATTGTAAATAGCGGAGTAAATCTTTCGAGACACACTGTATCAGCAATCGCATTTAGATATATTCGTGGTCTGCGTCAATATATTGTAAAAAGTTAATTTGACTTTCAATTAACTAGTCTCTCGTTCGCTTCGCAGAATCTATTCCGGGCGCTTCGTATTTTCCGCCAAGGCCGCGAATCTAATCGGAGGGGAGAGTGAGGCAAGGAGACTGTGAATTATTGAATAAACTTAATTAAACCTAGTTTTATTTAGAGCTTGTCGCCTGTCGAACTGCAAACCGGCCACTAACGTGGATCCACGCCAATGACGTCAACGGTGGAAGGTAGACTTGTACCTTCCCGCATGAGAGGAGCGAAGGAGAGACGTGAGAACCGTGAGAGAGACATCCTGCTGGCACATCCTACCGATATCCTCGCGAAACGATTTATCGGACCTGTTCGCCGTACGCAAAAATCAATTACCTCTTAACGCTGACTGAAATCGCGACGGGGGAGAGGCCGTTGCAAAAGAAGAGGAGATATTTGTGCGGTCTGATCGCATCGCTGAATTGTTTCGCCTGCGTGTGAGACGTCACGGGTGAATCAGCTTACGCGCCGAATTAGGGGTCCACGTATCGCCATGAGAAATTTCGTGAGAAACATCCTTCGCTGCCGGCGAAGATGAATTCGCTGTATGCCACGCTTGTCTCTCTCTCGTTCGTCCTCTCCGTGCGTTTCCTGCGAACCACCCGTCATCCTCGATCCTTCCGCGCAGCGCAGCCTATTTGGCTTATTTTTTCGACTTTGAACGGAGTCGAGCCAATAAACTTGGGGATCCGCCGTTGCAGAAAAGGAGCAACGTGGTTTAACTCCTTCTAACCGCCGCAGGCCTTACGACGTGGCAAACGTTCCTCCGAAGTGTCTGCCTCACTCAGTCGAAATGGATCTCCTCGAACGTTTACGAAACAAATGAGCATGATGCGAGTTCTGATGAGCTTTTAACGTGGTAACTGGTGTCTCTTTCTTTCGCTCTTTGGTTCACACGACATCTTTTTCTATCAGAGTGTTACCATTATTGCGTGCAGTCATGCAACAGAACATTGCATACATCGCGCTTTTATATAACACAACATGTTTGTATAAAATCATCGTTGAGAATAATTTGAACAATAAGACTTTGTAAAGCAAACAAGAACATAAAACGAATCCTGATTTTCTCCAACGCAAAAAAAATATAAACTCTTTCAGGTAATCTGCTCCTGCCCTTCAATTAATCGATATCGTAATGTTGTTAATATCGATTGGGATATTGTTAAATCCTTTGAGGATGTTTAGCTAACGTTGTGACTTTTCAAATTTTTCACCTTGGGAAATCTTTATTGAGAGATATCTATACTTTTCCAGGTAAAAATATAAATTCAGAAGATTCCACGTAGACGTACTTTTACGTGTTTGAGATTATAATTGCTGGAGGGCCACGAAATTCTCTGATCCAGCGTGGATACAATCTTATCTCACCCTCTTTCGAAAGGCTGCAACTCGGAGAGACAACGCGCGGCGGTGAGTCAGTCTGAAAATACCTAACTAAGTAGTGATACTTGACTGTTGGCTACGCGACGACTTTCAAGACACCCTGTAGGCATGCTCGGGACAGGCGAATGTGTTTGCGAGTGTACATATAAACCGTCGGAGGCATATACTGCACCGAAAGTGGTTGACCCTGAGAGAGCTCGGCACAAAGGACTGATTCACCCCGGGGCTAATGCGGAGAGTCCTCCCGAGAAAGAAGGAGTTTGCCGTTTACCCGGGTCGATTTTGTGTGCATGGATCCTTCCTGCCATGCCGTCTGCACGTGACATAATCCACAGGGACAATGGCATATTAATGTTCCTAGCCTAAGAAAACGCGTCGCAGGGGTACTATTGAATCCTTTCCGTGGTTCTTTCTGAAGTAATCCATTAGAGAAACCAGACGCGCTGCCTTTTCGCTGAACAGGCGATAAATATTTATCGCGTCTTACGGAATTCTTACATTTACATTTATTATGCGTATTTTATTTCTTTTCATTTCTTTTTTATTTTCACATATTTAAAAAAATTGATTAATAGAAATTATAGAACACTCTAGTTGCATTTATAATAATAGCGTCTGTCATTCTAATGTGCGATAGATATTAATACAATAGTATCGGTAGAATAGTGTGCTAGCGTTTTTAATGCAACAATAATTGTCGCGCTTCTCGTGAAGTCGATGCTTTCAATTATCGTCATCATCTCCTTTTATCGGATTTATTCCAAACGTACAATTACCTTGGTAATGACCAGCTAAATAAATCATTATTTCTTCCTCTGTCATTCTGTCACAATGTTATTTCAACTAATTACGTGCTTTGTCACGTTGTCTTCTTCTTCTCTCATCGTTAGGTATTACACTTGTGTTTCTGCCGCACAAGAATTCGATGTATCTTGTACATTTCAGTGAAAGCGTCTTACGCGTTCACGAAAAAAGTGAAGTCGTAACGTCGTCGAGATATCGAGATATCTCGTTTGATTTCTCCGGTGTTTCTCAGGGGGCGGGACCCGATCAAGTATAAGAGATTGCAGCAAAACATGACGTATAATTAAAATTAATCAAAATTAAATTTGTATACAATATTATATACAATATTTATATTATTATATTATATTATAATACAATATTTTATTGGTAATTCAAATACAGTATTATATATAGTATTAGAATTACCAACTTATAATAATCCCACAATATAGTAGAAAAATCACTTGCTCACCTGAGTACCGTTTAGAAAGGATTAAAAATAAAGGATATCTCAAAATGGAGCTCGTTAGACAACCGTTAGTTTTGTAAAAACGTTTTTGTACGCGACAAGTAATATCGCTCGATCACCAAAGCAAAAATCTGAGCTCACCGTGAAATTCAGCGTGCCGTGCTAGAATTAATCCGCTTGTAAAATCCGCGCGTGCATCTGGCTTGATCGCGCTTGTGAATAAAAGCGATATAATTGCATTAAAAGTGCTGCGAGCTCGCCGGATAGACGGTATAATATAACATGGCGAGAAAATCAACTAAGCCATATCTGCTGAACCGTGCCGTAAAAGAAGGACGAGAAACGATCGAGTCCACCGTGAAGCGCGCGATTATCCTCGAGCCAGAGAAGGCTCCTTGTTGTTAAAGGACATTCTCCAACGACATTGCCTACAATAATTTACGGGATTGCTGATACGACCGAGTCTCGCTCTACCGAGCTCGAAGACTTTCACCTTGATCGCAATCGCGACAGGACATTGCGTAACTCTGCGGCATTATCTATGCACACCCGCGCGCGATTCTGTCAAAATTGAATTATGCCGTGACATAACGCGTAGTTTGATTCTCAGGCATACGTAAGCGCAGAATGCAAACAATTGTCAAGCAATATTGTCAAAAATATTGCACATTTAATTGCAACACATGATGAGATTACTTCGATTATGCACAGATGTAGCAAACACGCTAACAGGATCAAGCAATTTTTAGTCAATAGTTAATAAAAGGTTTTTGATTAGAAATGCTTTTCTTTAGCGCGGAAAATGCCTTCCGCACCTGCATTAAAGTTAAATACTTCATCGACCGCGTCGATGTTAAATGCACCGGCCAGATTATAATCTGTGTATCCACGTTAACGAACAAAGACGGAAAATTATTGCAGGAACGTGCTTCGGGTCTCTACTTTATATCGAGATTCAGACCTCTATGTCTACCTTCAGGATTTTAATTATGTATTCATTGGCAAGAGTGATTCCGACACGAGCTCCGCCTCAGGCAGCATTTGGCATTGTGGTTTGCCTCGGTAGCGAATCAGGAACTGTGTTCCGTTGCCCGATAAATGAAAGAATCGTCGTAAAGGTCATTTACACGATTATTATCGCCAGTTGCGATCGAGAGATCGATCCTGCGTATAGCTTAATATCACACGCGCGCGAAATACCAGTTCTACTTGTTTTCCCCACGCTGCCCGTCGCATGTCGGGCCTTCGGAAACGGTTGAGCATTACTGCGATGTCCTTAGCTTAGCAAAGAGACGTTCTCATATTATTGCAGATACCCGAAACGGATTTTCTCGAGTTTCATCTCGTGGAAACTGATCATGCAGCGCGGCTTCTGCTCGTTCCATGCCAGTCGACGCGTTCCTCGCGACCTTAATGTGATATTTAATTACGGATTTGAAGATTAAATTAAAGATTAACATTGAACATCGAATTTTGAAATTATTTAGTTGTTGTGTACAAGATGTCGAAATCTTGAGAACTTTCAGTTTGATGGAGTTATCTGAAAACCGTGTTGATGATGCAAAGCGGACATCCTGCGCGCAACGATCCGATATTTCAGGCGTATCCGTAATTGGGAACATCGGGAGCGAAGGGATTTAATACATACATACCTTACGGGACTTACGTAAAATCGCCATTCGCGGCACGGGGTGAAAGCGACATGCCTTTATCGACGTACCAGGCAAGAACGCGCTCGGAGCATCGTCGGCGCGCTCCGAGAGTCCGCGATGCCGATTATTCGCGGATGTCAGCAGGTGTAAGATTTCCGCAAACGTGTTATTACGGCGACTTATCGGTCGACCAGCGGACCAAGACGAGGCACGCCATCGTCCAGCGCCGGCGAACGGTGGTTACAAGACCATTGTATGCCTAATTACAAGTGTAACCGGTCAATTTCACGGTGCGGACGCGCGCGCGCGCACGGACAACGACGACGGACAGATGGACAGACGGACGGATGATGAGTCGGCTCCATTGTGCTGGGACCCTTAACGAGATCGTTCTCGTTCTTGTTCCGAAAGCGAGTACTCGAATCGGAGATGCGGCTGTCGACGAACCGCGGCATCGATTACTCTCACTTCGGAAGACGAAGCAACGTTCTCCAACGTGTGTGTGTGTGTGTGTGTGTGTGTGTGTGCATCTGTGCCCGCGGGTGTGAGTGTGGATGCGCGGCATTGTGCAACACCACGGTGTCAGGAATCCTCGAAAATGTCAAAGGTTTATTGCACGTTCGGCGGATGCGCCTCGATCATCGCTCCGATCTCGCATCGAGACGCTTTCCTCGCGCTGGGGATCAGCTGTAGCCGAACTCTCGAGCACTCGAGCTACCACAGCGTGGCTCGATAAACGGTGGAAGCGTCTGCGGTTTATTAATGCGGAAGCGTGGAATTTTATAGGATTGGCATTTCGTGGTATTTAAGGTCCACGGGTCAAAAGTGCGATTGTTCTCGTCAAACGCATATTTCATCGATAGCTGTACACGACACGAGAGAAACTTCGTTCGTGGTGCATACATGAATCGTCTAAGCGATACTGTTTAAAGTCGCCAAGTTTGCCTGTCTGAGAAAAACCGAGACTAATAAAAAAGACTCGTACTCTTAACAAGCGTCTTCCCGTTTGGAATATCAAGTCCACTGCACTGCGCATAGCATTGCAATCAGACGACCAGATGACCTTTCCGCAACGCGAAAACTGCTGGTAGTAGAACGGTGATGATAATGATGATGATGATGATGATGATGATGATGATGATGACGATGACGACGACGACGAGGAGGACAACGACGACTACGACAACGACGACAATGATGACGACGATGATGATAGTGTTGGGACTCCATGAAGCACATCCTCGCTAGCTGGCAACCTATACTCTTGCTCCCATCGGAGTTGTTACTCAAGATACTTTACTTTCTACATTCCTTGCGAGACAATACATACACCCACGCAGCTCGTTTGTTCTCTCGCTCATGTACTTGCATGTACAAGTGAGATACTTATCCAGATAAGTCAGCTCGACGACAATTGCCAAGCACGAAAATCTTTTGATCTTCAAACTCCGGCTCGCTCACAAGCTGCGCTTTGTGTAAACCATTTAAATCCATGTAAATTATTTGGAACGTATGTAATAATGTATAATATTATTGGAATTCTTTAACTTGGATTTTAGTTTCGACCTTTATAAAAATCATGGAAGTCACAAAAATGATAATAATATTTCCGAGGAAGATCTTCTTTGATTTAGAATAATATTCCAGATTACTTAATGTATCCTTATGCCTTTGCGGACACGTAACCGACGAAAGTGAGAGTACCACTAACGAAAGAGAAGGATCGTTAACGTGAGCACGACTCGTCAACGCTAATTAGTATTCCAATTAATATTAATAAGATGAGACACAGAAGCACTTGACGAATTTCGTGTTAACTTGTAGCATCGAATCCAGTCGAAATTCCGGTGTGAATTAGCATAGGACAACGACTAGACGGAACAGACTAATCGATTCAGCACGATACAATATTTATCCCCTCGCCTATTTCGCCGAGCTGGCGCGCGCGTGCTTTTACGGCCTAACTTTCGCCGGCGATTACCTCTGCAATCGGCATTGCAAGGTTACCTGTGCGCGCCAGATACGATTTAACGATTGATCCGATACAAACCTCGCCTTTTTCCCCGCGGCCGCGCTCATTATCCGATTAATTCTCGTAATGCAGCAGCATCCCGCCGCGCTCGGCTCGTAATACACCGCCCCGTTACGGAAGAACGCCGGTAATTACCGTTGCCGAAGATCGCGGATTAATCCAGGAGCCGTGCAAAAAGATACCGCAGCATCAGACTGTGCAAAAACTGCCAGGGGAGTAGTTAGATAGAGAGCGATAAACACTCTAATCGTCATGTTCCGTTCTTTCAGCGGAGGCTTTCAGCTGTGCATAATAAGTCCCATTCTTCAAGAATCGTTTATTTGAAGGAAAAGTCTTTACAGTCTACAAAGGTGATTTTTACGATTAACTAGCACAACACAGGCGCGCGCTATTTTATTTTTCAATCCACTCTTAAAAAAGCCGTGTTAAATCAAATCGAAATCATTGTTGCATATTGCCTAGAGTTCTCGACGATTGAAAATCCTTTAGATTTAGAAATGAAAAAGTTCTAGTCATTAAAATTTTTTTCTTTTCCGAGGAGTTCTGTGCTATTTATATTGTTAATTGGCATATTGCCTAGAGTTCTCGATGATTTAAAATTCGTTAAAACAATAAATGAAAAAGTTCTAGCCATTAAAATTTTTTTCTTTTCCGAGGAGTTCTGTGCTGTTTATATTGTTAATTGGCATATTGCCTAGAGTTCTCGATGATTTAAAATTCGTTAAAACAATAAATGAAAAAGTTCTACCCATTAAAATTTTTTTCTTTTTCCAAGGAGTTCTGTGTTATTTATATTGTTACTAGTACAACATAAGCGCGCGCCATGCGCGCGCTATTTTATTTTTCAATATTAATAATGTTTTCGAATAATAATATCTTATATCTATTATTTATTATATGCACAATTATCACACTCTACCAAATTGTTAACCTCCACGCGAAGACAGCCGCGCGATGGTAATCTAAACTGAACATAACTCACAACGCGAATCGAGATAACCAATCAGTGTCGCGGACAAGAGGCAGCAATGATTTCGATTTGATTTAACACGGCTTTTTTAAGAGTGGATAATATGGGACTAATTATTAATGACGAATTGTGTAAGTTGTGTATTGTTCAGCAAAGTCGGGCGAGATACAAGGCGAAGTCCTCGTTAATATTCACTAAAGTGAATGTCGAGCAGACTGGAGAAATTGAGAAGAAAGGAAAAGTCACGAGTTCACTTCACTTCTTGTGCAGCTCGTCGCTAATAATTAGTCCCACGTTATGGCCGTAAAAATGAGTTACAACGAATTCCGGAAAGCTATAATGTATCTTCAGTAAAGAGAGGCGTGTCTTTTATACAGGTTGAAAATGCGATTGCTCAATTGGCATTCAATATACATGCCTCGCATGTTACATCAGTTAATGGCAAAAAGAGGGAGACAAATATGATACCGCAATAAAAGTTGAACGAGAATAATCTGGTTATTGCGAGAAGTGAAAATATGGTAAAAATATACTTGTATTCGCGTCGTAATAAACGCACGTTGCAGTTATTGAGCGGATAACGCTATCGTAAAATACGCGAAATACAAAGCCGGGTAATCTACGAGATATAAAGTCAAGCAAATTTTCCAACGGACGCGTTCAGCGCGAGCGTATAAGAACCCATCGTTGAAGTCACCGTTTACCCGCTTACCGAGCATTGAAATCTCTTCCAGCGCCGGACAGTAATTGTACTTAAACGGCGTGTAAACGAACGGAGATACAAGTCCACGGGTTCCCTCTCGAATCGCACGTATCTTCTTTATGACTTCTTTTACGAGTGTGCGACTGGCAGAATAATTAACTTAGTTTTGCAACGAGGATTTATATTACTTGCGATCGTATATTTTCAGTTTTTGCCGCGAAATCTTCATTTATTATTATTGCGTTCGTTATCCACTTTATTTCTGCGAGCACTGTTCATTATATATTATATAATATAGGATTTAATTGATTGCAGTGCTAACATTAGCATTTATAACAATGTTTGCAGTTATTCTGTTTTTCTTTTTTTTATCATGATCTTATCGCTGAATTATGAATTCAGGCACGCGATTCGAAACTTCCGCATGATGTTAGAATCAGTTGCGATCCCTTTCACGTCAAACGGAAGCTTTCAGTCACGCGATGCAAATGCAGATTTTAATCCGCTATTGCAATTTCTGATGTGATACGGGTTTAATAATCGTTGTCTCTTCGTGTGTGATTTAGCGGAGAAACTGTCTTGAATCATATACTGAATCATACATTCTTTTCCTCTTTTCTTGCTTCTTTTTTAGCATTTAGAATAATCGCTTACGTTATGCCCTAACAATGTGTTATAATCATAAACAGTGGCAAGGTGATACTATCGTCGAAGCGCATAAATAATAATAAGCGCTCGGTTTGCGCGACAGAAATGCGCGCGATTGCCGCTCGATTAGATACATGGACAGCAAAAACAATATTATTATAGAAGAAAAGTCACTTGATAGCGATTTACAGCGGCCTTGCGCTCACCGAGACAGTCCCTTTCTCGTCCGATTGACCAATGGTCACGGACGAGATTATGAAAAGGGATACGCCTGTATTCTCGAGGTTGACAGCTGAGAACGACAATTTGCATGTTTATTCTAGCTCGAGCGAAATACATCGCAGTAACTTCGAATCACGATCCTGCTATAACGACTGCATACCGTGCTAATTAATATAACCGCGATTTAATCGATTCTTAGCGGCATTCCCGCGCATGTATCAATATGAAAAGATCAAGATAACTCTTGTATCAAGCACTTGTTACGAACTCGATACGTCTGACGTATTTTTGATGCACGCGTGTTGCACATCCAGTAGAGCGAGAGAAGTTTTCGGCGGCAAATAATGAAACAAGAGCGTATATTGCTTAAAAATAAAAGTAAAAAAGTAAAATTAAAATTCTTGAAAGTAAAATATTTAAAATTCATACCTAAAATTAATACTTAAAATTCACATAACGAGAGAATTACTGATTGAATGGTGAAGCTTGAGATAGCCGTAAGAGCTGTGCAACGATAAAATCGCGACGGACGTAGACCGGTGATTTCTCCCGGTGATCATAGGTGTCTCGAAAGGAGCTCGAAGTAAAGTGACAGAAATAGACGTAGACGAAACAAATCGCGTCCGTAATGGCCGTGACTCGCACGTCAGGATCGCGCGGGCAAAGTACGCACTCGCGGAAAAATCCTCGATGCCGAGCACGCGCCTCTCTTGCAGATTGCTCGGCTCTTTGTAAATTCAAATGTGCAATCCCAGCCAGACAATTTTTCTCGTCTCCTTCCTTCCCCTCCGCCCCTTTCACTCTTTTCTTGCGACTCGCGAAAGACGCGATTAGTCTCTCAACATTCTACCCGCTTCCGTCGTTTCGTTTTACGTTACACAGTCTTGTTCAGAGACACGGGACGGCTGCGGTAAATCGTAACAGACCCATCTGCTCAGCATTGAGAATTAGAGGGTGTTCAAACTTTTCTGCCGAGTGTGAAGGAATACTTGAGGGCGATTACTGTAACGAAGTGTTGTCCACAAATTTGTTTCGCGCCTTTTAATTTGCGAACACCGGACGCGTTTGTTGTAAGTTTGCAACAACTTTCCTGCACGTGTTTCCTTCATTTCACAAGCAATTATGTGATCCTAATTAAATGCAGTATAATCGCATTTGGAAAGCGCCTTTCGTGCAAATTCCTTTCGCTGACGAACGCAACGCACGGGAGGAATACCGGACTGGTGAAAACCGCGCTTTCCGCGTTCACCGATTAAAGCGTTGGAGCAAAGAGAGAAGACGACAAGAGACGCGAATACAAACGAAAACCCGTTTCCGGGCAACATGACGGGTCGCGACGATTTTTTCGCTGACAAACCTGTTGAGCAAAACGGTTCTGCTGATTAATGTCGATGTTGCTCAAAGAAAAATAATCGAATTTTTATATTTTCTCTTCCTCTTCAGGAATTGATTACATGCGATAAAGTACCTATGCGACTCTCCTGATATTTATATTTTATTTTATTAAACAGTTAAATATAAAACGACATTTTTATTCCGATAATTTCCTCAGAAAATACGAAATGCATAACTGGAAAAAATTAATTATCCCAGCAGTCTACAATTTTCAAGACAGCATCTTTAGTCCCTGCGGAGGTGGCATAGATAGATCGGAGGACGAGAATCGGTCCAGGCTGGATCGGTTTGATTAGAAAGTGGGACAGACATTGCAGTAGTTCGCGATACGGCGGCGCCCTCGGGGGCCTTGTACGACCCGCAGATGCATAAAACCCGCATCTGCACAAAGTATACTCGCATGTAATACATATATATTCATAATCTGATGCTACATACACACACGCGCGGTGTGTTTGCGTGTATGTGGGCGCGGAACACAAGTATGCGCGCACGAGCCTGCCCGACGATATAAATTGCACCTCGAACGAAGCTTACGATCGCCTTGAGAAGCGGCAGCAGGCGGTGCGGCAGCTTGCAACAGAGTATCAACCGAGGAGGGCACGAGCCAACGACATTCCGCGGTAAACTGTGCGATTTCGCTACAGGCCGTTTCACGCGTCATTCGCCGTCATCCGAGGCGCGCGCCTTCACCAGCAAGGATCAGGAAGAGGATGCTGCGACCTAGGGAGCAACGTAAACCGTAAATCGGGGGGATGATTGGCGATAATGGGTAAAACACGCGGCCGCTTCTCACGGAAACACGTCGCACCGCAATTTTTTTATGGTAGTCGCAGGCTGTCGGACTTTTTCATGGGTGCGCGCTATTCGATCGGCCATTAAAACGCTCGAGGAACGCTTGCGTCGACGCTTCGATGTAAATGACGTATTAAACGGGCAACGGGAAGGTTTGCATGGATAAGAACGATCGTGGGACGTTTATTAGCATTGAAAATCGAGGGATTGTATAATCCAGCGCATGTTGCGCGTCGCTTAAAGGGTGCAAGGGAGCAAAACTCCGCCTGTTTTTTTTTTTTGGAGACACTGCAATTTGATATAACAGCCGAGAAACACCAGGACAAACTGGTTGCGAGAGTTTTTATGTGAAATGCAGCTGTGATTAAAGTTAATTTCCAGTTGCCGCTCCAAAAGGGGCAATAAAGTGTGCCGCCCAGGTTTTAATATTAATATACGCTGTCACGCGGTGGCCGCCAATATTGCCGCAGCTACATTGTCGACGTGGCATTAAATTAGCGCCCGGGACTGGCATTTTCATGCGGCTTGCAGCTCCGCTTTCAGCACGGAATGTCGTTACACCCATGCGCCAGAAACGCACAGTTAAAATCTGCTCAACCCGCCATTTTTAGCCAGGCGATTAAGATTTACGTGACGCAATGTTCAACCACAAAAAGATAAAAGGATAGAAATAATAAAAATATAATATACAATTAAGCATAACATATCATAACAATACACTCGTTACATCAAATGTAATATTTTATAATAATAAATGTAAACGTAATAAACTATAAATGTAACAAAGTCGAGTGACTTCTTCGCGAAGCTCACTTTTACTTGCGACTCGGTTATCATTTCAATGATAAAGAATATGATTTGCAAGGTGACGTGCAGCACACGCATTCTAAACTCATCTCCGACCTTGAAGTCTCTAGCACAGTGATGAAGCAAGCGTTTAGACGAGCGATTTCGATAAAACGCGGATAATGGACCGGGCGTGCCGCGCATTCCATATTCCGACACTGTATGCTCCGTCGTGTGCAATTCGTCTGACGGACGTGGAATTTAATTTAATGGCCGTAAACGGCCGCGAATGCGACACGGGCTAGTCGGCGGTGAAATGAAAGTACCGGTCGTTCGCGAGGGAGATACGCATGGTGGGCAAAAAAGAGAGAGGACATCCGAGAGAGTTGGGAAGAGAGAGAGAACGACCTTGCTGTAGCCAAGTCTAATGTGGCTAGGCGCGGTCGTCTGGTTGCGTCTCGCGGATAATGATTTCGGGTCCATTAAAAAGGAATATGCACGTGGAGTCATTATCCTGTATTCTGTCGGTAACGAGCGTACAATGACCGCCGAGGAGAGGCACGCGCGACGATTATCTCGATCTGTCGAGTGTAGAGATCATCAAAATTCGAATACAAAAGAATTTGCGGAGCATCGTTAAGGGAATGCCTCTTCTTGTTAACTACGATGATTACCTTTACATTATCTTCCTGTGCAGTTTCAATAATTAGGGGATGGGAAACGATCGTACAAGAGCAACCACATTGAAAGAACACGATGAGAGCGAGTGAAGAAATACATTCGTTTCGCAGGAAAGAGATGAAAGCCGCCGAAAGTTGGAGCGCTTGAACAATTTCGATGCGCAATACTCCAATTTCCAGAAGATTATCGAAAATAGTCGAAAATTTATAATGTAACTTGCCTAACGATCTCCGGAGGTAGCTGATGAGAAAATGATTGGAGACTTATAATTTCGTGCTCTCGAATATCGGAGTGCCGAATATCGAATATCGTACTCGATTGATCTGACGAATCTCTCAAGGCAACTCGATAGTTTCGCCGAAGAAGATAGTTTTGCTGGCTTTCGAACGGCCATCGACGACGATCCGCCCATTCGCCTGGAAAAATTTTAATTGCCAAGCCGGCATTTTCATGCACTCGCGTGCCTGCTGAATACCGCGAAAGTATTTACTTATGCGTCTTTTATTGTACGCTGTCACCGTCTAGATTGGCACGTGCGACTTTTCCAGTCGTGCAGCGTACAGTTCTGCTTTCACTCCGCGAATTACATAATTCGTAAGAATATTCCGTGCGAGGTCGGCGACAAAGTTTTGCCGCATCACTTCTCGTCGCTTTCGTGTTGCTCGCCTCGCGTGTTGGGGAAAAATTTATTCCGCGTGAACCGTGATCGAAAGAACAGATACGACGTACGTACACGTTGGCCGGATGATCTATCGTGGATCATTAGACTTGACCTTGGCGTGGTCTCATCATGGCCGAGCCAGCGCGGTCATCGTGGAACGAATCTTCGTTTCCTGATTGAGGAAATGGGCCTTTTTGTATGCGCAGTGCGATTTATTCGCCTCGCGCACCATTTGCTAGCGCCGTGCGCGTACCTGTCATTTGCGCGCGCTAAAGTGCACTCGCGTTGAAAGTTCTGAGATTGCCCTAAAGAAAATTGAAGGATTAAACCTGCGATGGGGAGAAGGAGCGTGACAAATGTCTTACGTGTTTTTATATTTCTGAGAGAAAACAAGAATTCATTATCTTTACAAAAAAATTACGTTGCACATTACAGCATTCATCTCTCTCTCTCTCTCTACTTTCCTTCTGGACTTTGTTAGCCTATTCTTCACGAATTCATCTTCATCATACCGCAAGAGGTAGATGCAAATTTAGCTGAATGGATGGCGATACCTGCTGGACCGTTCCTAGAACGGTCAAATTGCTGTCCATAGCGACGAGTCAGGTAGAGGACGGGAGGTGGTTTCAGGAAACAGCTTTATGGCCTTGTGGTTCTGACCTTTTCCTCCGAAGCAGATGTTGCACAAATGCGACTGAATAACCCGTGCTGGTGGTGGCACAGATTGCGGAGACGTTTCTAAACAATAAAATTTAAATGCGGCCTATCCATTCGCAACCGACGTTTGCCTCGTGTCGTATCCTTTGACCAAATCTCCAACGACTCTCTGGGAATTTCCGAGATCCTCTCGCCATTTCGAAGGATGTATAATATCGATTCATTCCGCAGAGATTTCCGATTATATAATGTGACTAATTAACATAATAAAAAAAGTCGCTTAATAATCGGATTAAAACCGAGTTGATCGCGTCGCATCAGGAATTTCCGGCAAGAATCAGAACGCATACAATAAGAATGCGCATACCTGTCGCCGAAGGACGTGGGAAAAATTCGCAGTTCACGTTTTTATCTTTTTCTGCTTTGCTTGTTCCCAGGTGCTTACGCATACGGAATGTGTTTCGAGGCGTTGCGCGTCGAATCGCCAGTGCGTACGATCCGTGCCAGTTTTACTTCGTCGTAACTTCGTCGGCGTGTGACCTTCGATACACGCCGCGGTGTTCAGAGCCGAGAGATCGGAAGTAATTAGCATGGAACGTCAAACCATTGTTCAAGTCATTCAACGAGAGCACACGTTACAGCGGCCGCTTGTCGTGCGTATCGCCGCGCTCGTTCGACAGAAACGGCGGGCTTAGCGCCATGGGATCAAGCTGGAAGAATTCGCCCGTGTTATAATGACCACGGTGGCGTGGATTACGAAACCAGCCAGCTTGCGAAACTCAGCCGGCTAAGGTGAAACTAACGCCGCTTGTTACAGCGAACCATTGGGCTTGCCGATTCGGCATCATTAATCTGGCAAATGAATAATTTGCTAGCTCACCCGCGACGTAATTAACGCGGTTACCCAAAGACAGAAGACGTAGAAACGATTCCTCGTTACTTGCAGCCGCTCGCGTGCGCGATTAATAAATTAAATTGCATGTATGGACAAACGGCCTGAAAATACAGAGATAAATAATAATACCGATCGTGATAATAAATAATTCTGTAATTTCGCCAAGGAGATCAGGCTATCTGCACCAATCCGCCTTGAGCTATCGACAAGCGTGCGAATGTATCGCGAGTTACTGCATATCGATTTCGCATCTCAACGGATTTTCTCATAGAATTTCCAGGGAAGTGAAACAATATCATATAATCAAAACTCATTATACGTTTTAGAAAACAGTGTGTTTTACATCAATACTGCTGTCCGCGTTCCTCCAGAACGTGCAATCATTTTAGCAACGCCATCCGGTCAAGCGCAATCCTCTCGGCCGAGTTTCCGTTCTCATCGAACGCTTTTCCAGACCGTTTTTCTTTCTTTTTCTAATTAGATCCGCTTCGTCGCGAAACTGCGGTACCGTCGTCTCTCCCAAAGTGCGTTCTTTCTTCGAGCCATAAGGCTTGCCTGTGATCGACAGGCCTGCTGGGTCTACTTTCGTCATCTTCTGCACCGTACACGTTCCCTGGCAAGATCGGATCCGATCATAAGGGAGTCCATTGTTTGCGCGTCCGGATCCATGGTACCAGCAAAGACTCCCCGTGGGCAGCGGAACGAAACTGTAACGCCGTTATACGATGCACTCTCCGTTGTTGTCGGGCCAGCAGACCGGCATCGCCGAAGCTGATCGGACATTGGCAGCAAGTGAAAGTGTCGCCAGCGAACAGCCGGTCGTACGCACATATGCTTATGCATGTACGCGTATGTACGCGGTCAGGAATCGCGGCTACTTAGAAATCACGCGGCCACAAGCCGATCTGGCCATACCAGGCGCTCGTACCGATCTCGTGCGTGGTACCGGTCTCTGTATTCCAATTTCTATTCCTGCGTTCCATTACCGATATCACGTGCCTACCGGTCTAGCGTCCGGCCGTATTGGCGGAACGTCAGTACAATGACACCTTCTTCCGCGTGAAACTTCGGTAATTTGTCTTCATCCCCTTAGCGTGAGTTATTCAGCCGTATCAGCATCGAAAGTATTTGATATTTTTATTTTTATTTGGTAATTTTGATATTTTTGTGAAATTAAAATTCATGAAGAAAAATACATGTACATACATATTTGTTTAAAGATATTTATGCTAACTTTAATAACTTTGACATTTAGTTGAATGATGCATAACGGTGCGTGATGTGCTTTCTCTTTCGCAGGATTTATTAAATCTTAAATCAGAAATGCACAGACTATTGGCTTGGAATTTGCGAGGGACGCGATACGTCACGGCGGAGGCTGCTCAATTGCGCGATTCAAATAAGTAGGTGTACCGGAGGAATAATCGAGTTTCCGTCAACGGTACAAAATCGATTCGTAGCGCGTACATGCGGGTAATCACCGTTACACGACGCAACTCACAAAGACAATATGCGAGTAACATGGCACCGTTTTTCAGTCCATTACGTGCTTCTCTCGTAGCTGAAATCTTTTTCTTTCAGTTTTAAAAGCAATGTAGCACAGTTAAGATGATCGAGATCACGCAATCGGACGGAAACAAACATGTATAGGAAGTTATTTTAAACACGATATGCAGTAACGTTTATATCTGTATAAACTTAATTGTGTTTTCTCCGGTGTTATCCGGTGTACACCGAGGAAACTAATGATGCACTTTGTTGTACGATAATTTCGTCATGACCGCAAACCACCGCGTAGCCTTGAGATAAAACAAGATGGTAAGCAGAAACAAAATAACAAAAATTAACTGACTTGCAGTTTGAGATACTGTTGAGCAAAAATATGTATTTAATGATGTTCGACAGGTTTTTCGCAGCATTTTTTAATGTTTCATACTGCAACATCCATAAATTCGATAACAAAAAAAATTCGCTTACAACTTTGCATGAAACTCTGATGAAAACATACGCATCATATGTGATATTAATAAACCCGCTGTATAAATTGAATGCGATTCATACCCGTAGAAGCGGTTTGTAAACCGGATTCGTGTAAGATCATGGAGTAACCATCCCGGCTATTTGAACGTGTGTAAATGTGCAGGTGCATAAATTTTTGAAAAAAATGACGCGACGAACGACTAATCGAGCTATTTGACCGACACGAATGAGTGAAACTTCGATATGTGTAATCGAAATGTCGTTTAGACGCAGATACTGAATCCACAAATAAAGTTTAATGGATTTCATTGCAACTTATCGCTTGTTACTAGAACTTGTGCAAGTTCAAGGGTATAAATCTATTGGTGTATGTTAAGAAGAATTCATCGACGTACATTCTCTCTCATTATTCAATTTGATGACGCAAAAATGCAATTTCTTTTTATTTCAACATAATGCGAGATTACGACTCTTTTATTTTATTTTCTAGCACATAATAGCTAGTTTTATTGAAATATGGCACACTATTATAGATCTATCTAGTCTCTAACTGTCTAATCAATAAAATAACAAATATCAAAAGCGCGAGTATTTATGGCATGTATAATAATACTTGTAACATTGTACATTATATGTATATAAAATAACATTTACATATCGTATATAATGGGAGAAAACACAAGAACAAATGAAGAATAGTGAAATCCCGGATCGAAGAACTCTCAAGTAGAAGTAGTAACGGTCGCCTTCGCGGCTGTCAGGGGGATCGAGAATGACTTATATCCAGAGAAAGCTCAAGCCGGCCTTAAAGGAATCTCGACGAGGCAGCGCCAAGGCCGACTTGATTCGCATAACCACGACGTGATGCTTCTGCTGCGGAAAGGTTAGCCCAATTAATATTGTCGACTGGTTGGTTGGGCGATTCTGGATTTTATTCTACCAGACGATACCAGATGGATTACCAGACGAAAAACAGAGATTTAAAAATCCAGTTAAAAACGTCTGTTCGATGCGCAGAGTCGAGTCATCGCAGGTGATTGCGCAGCTCTTTTTGGTATTTTGGAAGAGATATTTCATCTTCAGAGACGATCAGAAAGGAAGTGATTTATCCAAAGATCATAGTCTAAGCAATCGATAATTAATATTGTATTAATCTCAACTGACACTTTCCTATAAATTTCTCTCCTAAATTTCTATAAATCTCTTGATGACGAGGAACAGGATGCAATTCTTGTTTACAAAGACTAATTGCTTTCTATCGGCGCTACGGTAATGTTAATCTACAGCAGACATCTTAATTAATTCGCTAATTACTCTCCGATGTTTAAGGCGAAGTTAGAAAACTGTACGGTGAAAAAAAACTGCGCCAAGTGCCGCAGGCGCAAAATCGAACGATCGCGATTGATCGATCGATTGATTGGTCAGTCGGTTAGAGGTACGTTCGGAGAAAGCTGGAGAGTCGTCCTTAGGACGTTTGTGCAACACATCAAGGCCGTTTCCCTTGATTGTCGGATGTTTCCGCCGTGAAACCGCTATCCCAATTACTTATTAATCAATCGATCCGGCAAATCGCTGCTCAACCAAGTTTCACCAGACGTGACAGTAGCGAAGGAGGGAACTAACAGGAAACATAGCGGCATCGCGCTGGCATCGATCAAATTGACTGCGAGCCGTGTAATCGGCCAATCGCCGACGCGAACTTGATATTTCCCAGCCGTTCGTGCTGCTACCTGATTCACGAAACGCGTCGTTTGTCCCGATGTCACCATTACCGCGTTCATCATCCTAATTCAAGTAATTCCTTAAGCGAATTGTGCAGTCGCCACGTGAAGACACGCTTTCTAATTGTACGAGACACTTTTCGGTTTCACAGGCCACCGATAAGCATCTCGTTGTTTTCAGTGACTCGATTATCAGGGATGATCGGAGGCTTCTTTCGCTCGGGGGCTTCCTTTGCTACAAGCAAAGAAGGAGAAAAAGAAGGAGCAGTAAGACAATCATCTGCACGATCATCTGATTGTCCGATCTCGCTGCTCATATTAGCTGGCACTTCTCTCATCTGCCAGGGACGCGTTCAATTCTTTTGTGAGCCGCTTAACCCAGTTACAGCCATCATGCGAACGCTACGTGCAACTGCATGCGCGTTGCACACTTCCGTTCGTTCGGATGGGAACAGGGTCGCGGGAGCGGTGGAGGGCACGCGGGAAGGAATTACAGATCCTCGAATACATTCCGTCGTTCGACACGACGACCGTAATCGGCGACCTGACGTAACAGGTCTAACTGTCCCGGCGGCGCCATTTTGCGAACGGTGAACGGAAAACGACCGGCGGCTGCTTGTAACGCGATAACGACCGTTCAGAGTCCGTTTCGAACTACAGGCGGCTCTGCAATCCGACCCGAAACGGATGATGGACAAAGTTTTGCAGCGAAGTTGGCCGGCGAGTTTTCAACAGTTGAACTTGACTTGGCCTTGAGCGCCGTTTCAAATTCGCTCGACGATGATCGCGTGAAGGTGTCCAGGTAGAGGTTGCGCGATTTAAACTACCTATATCTTGATAATAATGCGTTAAATCTTTCGTAAATTAATAACAATGGATATCAGAATTGAAATTCGATTCTTTTCGTAGAAATTAGCTAAATGTTTATTCTTAGTAAAATCGATGATTGATTAAGATCTTTTATTTGTATTCGATTAATTCATGTTAGCCATTTTGCAAAAAACTGAGGCGTACGCCATTACAGTTGACGCATGAATCCGAGAGCCATTACATCCATTCGCAAAGAAATTCTCCTGGACGCATGAGATATACGGCATTTTTCCGCTCGATTTACCTCGTTTTCCAACTGACATCGCATTCTGTAGGTTTAACCGTTCAAGATATTTTTTATGGACTTTTTTCTTATTTCATTTACTTAGATGACGCCGGAGCGCTTGGCTAAAGCAAACCGACGGAGCGGCGCACGAATAAAATCACCGATGCGATTAGAGTTATTCTCGCGAATGGTGTTCGTGACAAACTATCAATTACGTCTATTGAGAAGTCGTAGACCCCCGTCGAAAGTCTAACGCGCCGATAGAAACTCAAATGAAAGCTGCCGGACGAGGGAGCGAGCGGGTGATCGAAGCGAGAGAAGTTGCGCCGCTTCGATACGTTCGTATATGCGCGCGATTGACTTTTACAACTATCCGCCACGATGTGGCGAGTTTTTCTTTCCGCCTCGTAGAAATCCTCAGTCACGAGGATCGATCGTGGATAGCAGAAGGTTGCACCTGTGCAACTGCATTGCGCGCGTGCACGCGAGACTCGCCGGTCGGTGAAAGAATCGCCGATTTTCACCGCGCTCCACTCGAACGGAGAGACAAACGAAACGCAAGAAGGAGACGAGAGTTGCATTTCATTTTTATTTCGATCCCGATTTCGATCGGCTCGAGCGGGTACCCCTGCGAATATCGCTCTGGAGTCGCTCAAACATTAGAAATCGTTGGCATTTGCGAGACACGCTTGCCTCTCGATTGATTAACCATCCGCGAAAGCACGGACGAATTATATTCCGCTGAAAAAAGAAAGAGACGCGATCGCGCATCGCGAGTATAAGCGTGCGCATACACGTCACTCCTATGATGAGCAGTTAAATTAATCTCGATCGTTTGCGGCGATATCAAGCCACTTGGCGCTTCTCGCTGGTTCCAAACGCGCGCCTCTCGAAGCCTTTCTCAATGAAGGGACCGCCACCAGGTGACCCATATATTCTAACTACGTTCCACACATGCTGAGGGAGCCGCGCAAGAAAAAGTCCAGTTATCTCGGTACCGATATGTTAATTCAAAAGTAATAAGACATTTAGCGAGGCCTCTTTCCCGATCCGGTCTGAGCCGGCCGTACGAGCAATGATTCTCCTCGCGGTCTCACCTGAGCCAAACGAATTTTAATGGTGAAAGTCCAGAAGAATGTGTCGCGCCCGAAAAAAGCGGCGCGTTGCATCCGATCGCGGTGAACAAAAAGGATCTGCCGAAACGATCTGTCCGAGCTCTGTCGATCGCGATAATTTCTAAAAAAAAATTCATGGCTTCAACGGTATATCTGCCGCCTCGGATCCTCGCGCGATGATGCATCGACGTAATATTTCACGGCGCGACGCGCGAGCCATCAAGCATTCCACGCCGGATTTGCGGGATCGTTTCTCACGATAATTGATCGTTATGGCTGGAATAAATTGCGAACATTGACTCTCTAGGAGAGTAGATTTTTTGGGGGAAACACGATTTCTTGCCTGACCCGAATAGGCTTGAGCAACGCCGCCGCCGGAAGCACGGCAGTGCTGCGTGTCGTCAGCGACGATAAATTAATCATTTAAAATCAATCTTCGTCGCGCTATGAGATTTTCTTCCATTTCTTCGGTCGAGTGGACGACGCCTCGAGTCACACGCAAATGTTATGCGTAATCGTGCATAATTATACGGACGTAAAAACGCGGCGCCATGTCAAAACACTTGTTATTCCGGTTCGAAGGCCGCGGACAAAGTCTTGCGCGGCAGGATCCACGGAACGGCGTACTTGCATCCGCCCTGCGCACATGCACGCTCAGCGCGCGGCAGCGCGATGCAGCTGCAGGTGTAGTTTCGTGCATTGTTCCGGCGGCAGAAGCGCGCGGATCTTAGCGCATGTAACGCAATGACTGCGCGCCGCTTTTACGAGCCTTTCTTCGCGCGGAGAGGTATTCTTTTTCGGGCGAACGAACGGTCGCTTCTGCCTCTCGGCGCCGAGAGACGCTGGAAATGGCAGAACGCGCACATGCAACGGCTGTTAAAACGAACGCATAGATCGAGCCCTCGGTGCCATTATGCACTCTCTTGAGTCCTGGGAACGACGAGAAATTCAGAATTTATTATGCATCATAAGAAAGTGGAGACACACACACACACACACACATACGACTTTGGTATCGTCATTAAAATAACAGGACTATCCATCCAATTCATAAAGAAATTGCTACGCCGTGTTAAGTCCATTCATAAAATGCACAATTCCCTAAGGGGGAAAAATGACGGTTTGATCAGCGTCTGAACAACTCCGAGTCACTCAAACATTCAAGATTCAGGATTTAGAAGCAATAATAACAGTTGATTGCTGGGCTGCGATTTAAGCTCATTATCCCTCACACATTTTCATATAGATTAACGGTACTTTACACTGGCAGCTGCAGGCATCGCCGTTTTTTTTCCCCTGCCAGCCTAATCTAACAAGCGGCTGACCGAACTCGACACCTGTCGCGACCTTGCCAGGAGATATTTAATTACACGGTTTATCTCGTGTCCGCGCGTGATCACCGCGAAAAGTCTCGTTCCGTGCGGAGAGTCGGACCCGCGGCCGGGCCCGCGGCTCTTGTCTCACCTGACTACTGAAACGCGAGGTCGTAACGGAAACTGCTTTCGCGACCGGCGAGAAGAAAGCCCCGCGTGTATCGCGGGGTGTAAAACCGCGCTTTACAACCGTAACGTGAACGTGATCCGGACGAGGGAGATTCGTCAGGGCGGCTCATCAGGGCTCGGCCAGCGTCCGCCGAGTCCGCCGGAGTTCCGGGGCACGGCCTCGGGTTTACACGTGTGTACGTGCGTTTGCAGCCGGTTCGACTACATTTCGTGACGGCGCACATTCTCTCTCCTTCTCTTTCTCTCCCTCTTCCTCACAGATATACGGACACATGCATACGAGTACATAGACACGTTTTACATACACACTAATGCGCGGGATACCCGAGGAGCCCCGAATCTCTCTGCGTGTACCGCGCGGTCTCATCTCTGGTCGTGTCTCGAGTGGGACCGACCCGGGGATCCGGTGGGGCCCACAATCCAGACAGAGGCCATATGCAAAACACATGTGGAAAGCGATCGGCTTGCCGATCGAGAGGCCGTGGCTCACTTTGCCGAGCAGCGGCGGCCCATCGAGCATTCTACTTCGTCAAGTGCTGTTATCGAGCGATTAATTCAGGCCCGCGCGTTTGCTCGCGCTCGCTTTGCATTTTTGTACCCCGCGGGGATAACGAGCCGCGCATGTAAGAAACCGCGCGAAATGGAGATTAATCGCGCGCCCGCGGTCTTGCACGCGATCTTCATTCATTCTGTGCGCGATGAGCGCGACCCTCGTTTTATCCGCGTCCCGTTTATCGCCGCACGCCAGGAAATTATTCTCATCCCTCGCTAGATCACTCTTGGTGACATCATGCTATCATCGAGAATAATGTATCATCACTGGCCTCTCGCGAAACGTGTTTTGCCTGCAGGAAATCCTGGAATTTTCGCTCTCAGCTTTAATAGATAGATTTATTCCGAGATTAAAGTTAATTAATTAATGGAATTTATGGAATTAAAATTAATTCCATTGGATAAGAAAATCTTACGAGAGACAGACTGTTATTTATCAGAGTTATTGAATATTCCACACGGTAAAATATCTTCTAATCTGATTACTCTCCATTATTTCTCACAGCTAATGGCACAAGATCTGTATTCCTGCCGCATACGCGAGTACCTACATGAGAGGTTGAATTCCTGTGGGAATCCTTTTGCGGCACGAAGGGAGTCACGGGATGTTGAAGCGCGGTTAAGATTCCAACCACCCACGTACAAACATATGCGTTCCTGGCATTAGACTAACGTGGTGATTCGATCTCCGGCGACGTGCATGTCCGTCCGCCCGTCCGTCCGTTCATCTAGTCATCCGTCTGCTCGTCGTAGCCTTTTCTCCTCAAGCACACTTGGAATCACAATTTCTCAAATATCCTGACTAGTCTCCCGATTGCGTCCCACGCTCAGAATAGCAGAGAGTTTTTCCGAATAAACATTGTAGACGTGCTTCGTGAAATGAAAGCCATTGATTGGCACCGCGTACCAATTATTGATCGATAACTTTCGTGAGGTATTTCGTACAACGGGATCTCGCGCCATATGTTGACGTGAGCGGCATAATAAAAATCTCGACATTTTGTACTGTGATCACGTATTTCTAATCTCTTTGTAAATCACTTAAAATCAGTGATTATTTTACTCCAGCTTAAAAAATTATATCAGCTGCGTGTATCGTAATAAATATCTTTTTAAATTTAAATATTAGAGACGCAACATGTATATCTTTATACATTCTAAGATATATAATAAGAGATATAAGAATATAAAAATCTATATTAATTTTTACGACTATAAATACATGTCTTGTCCTAGAAAGGATAATAATTTTATTCATAGAAAATTCAGCGTAATGGATCGTGGCAGATTATTATTTATCGCGATTATACACACGTCGGGTGTAATATCGCAGAGTTAATCAAACGTCTATGGGAAGCGAATAGCGATATTTATGGCCAGGTACTTGTAGTATTTCTGCTAGCGAGTAGCGAGTAAGGGGCGTTTATGAATCGTACCGCTCGCAACTGTACCGCGCATTCAAATCACCGGTCAGTGCTCCGCTGGTTATCTACCTCCGCTGCAAGCCAGGGGAATCATGCTGCGCTCTCGTGCCGCGGAAGTATTAATGTAAATGTTATTTCGCGGACTTGCGCGTCCCTTGGGCAGAATTGCAATTACGCCAAGATTATCGTGTTCTTGCGATTAATCGTAGACAGTTAATTACTAATGCGTCTCGAAATGCGGTTAGCAACTATTCGCGCATAAAATTCGCAAAGTCCTTCTAAATATTTCATAAAGCGTTTATAGATCTATTATTAGTGGCTTTTGACATTTTTAGTGTCCTTGTGTTTCAGCATGTTATTTCGTCACTTCTCATAAAGAATAATTAACATGGCAGATGTATATTCAAGATAATTACATAATGTCATAAAAAAATACCGAGGTACGCAGATTTATAATTTTGTGAATAAAATTTTGAGTTGTTATCTAGCTTTGCGTTTGGATAAATTGGACCAATAATGGTCTCACAAATCCGCAAAGCGGATATAAAATTGCCATTAAAACTCGAATCGCTTTTAATGTCCCCTTATTTCATTTCTATTATTTTTATTTCCCATTGTCGCAAAAGCTATAAATTCAATATTACCCAACACTTAAAGAGCACATTTAGAGATTACTAGTCTTCTCGATATTTCTAAACTTTATTAATTTCCACTTCTCGTTTTTAAGTCTGCCGAAATACAATATAATTTAGCTCGGGTTGAAACGAAAAGCATTTCTGACAAGAATCATATTCTCGTACGTTAAATTAAAATCCTACGCAATGTTCGTGAACCCTTCAGGGTCGAGGAGGGACAGTCTCGTACTTGTGAAACGTGAAACTCACCCTGACCGGCGTTCCTAGATCTCCATGGCACACAGTGCACACCGGTAAACACGGGGTTCAAAAATCGCGCACGTTACACTCGCGGGCGGCCCTCGCGACAGGAGGCCGAGGAAAGGGGTTGAAGATGTGATACAAATTCACGGATCCCGGTCGACGAGAGGAACGCGGGTAATCACGAATCGCCGAGAGAAAGAGAGAAAGACGCAGACGACCAGCACGATCCGCTGCGCGGTCTTCCGCTGCGATAGGAACGGACTTTGGAGTCCCCGGAGTCCGGACCCCGGTCGCTCGCTCACAGTGCAAAGGACCCACAGGTCTTTGCGCCTGCGCATCGGGACCCCTCTACCGGTTGACAGGACGAGGAGAGAGGTGGGAGGGAACGAGCAGCAACCCCCTTTCTTCCACTCACTCCTTTCCGCGAGTATCCCGCTTTATGTATATGCGTACCTTTACCTGCGGATGTACCTGCTCAGGTGGCAGCACCTCGCCTGATGCCTGCACCTGATGGCAGGCCGGGGAAGTCGCAGCAAGGTGTATTGGTACCTGCCTACACCTACCTACCTACCTGCGTCGTGAGAACTGATAATGATATTTATTGCAATCGATATTTATTACGTCTCGGACCTCTTTCTTAGCCTGCGGAGACGATGCACAGCGAAAGGCTTTGGGATACGGTTGGGATACTAACTGAATATATTTAAATAAGCATTCACCGCTCTGGTCCCCTTACAATGCGCGCTTTAATAAATCAACTGCATTGAACGTCTGTCGACTCAGGAAGGTTCTAAGTCGTTCGAAATTTGAACAAGAGAACTTCTGACGCGGTTATGATTGTTTTGGATTCTCTCTACCTTCGTCAGATTTTGGTAATCCTTTCAAAAGATCTCCTGTCTCTATGGGCTAGTTTCAAAGAAAAGAACATTGTTTATAAAAAAAATGTTGAAATCTTTTTTACTTAATTTTATAATTGACGAAGCGTTGTAGAACGAGAATTTTTTGAATGAGATATCAAATGAAATTGTTGACCTTTGTGTCCAAAATTATTTCCTGATATAATCAGCTCACTATCAAAGGATTGGCAATGCAGGAATAAGTGGATTTCGAACGTAGTTCTTTGAACGGCGTTAAAGAAAGGAAGGGCAGTTATTACGTAATCGAATGCGTGAATCGCGCTACCCTCGACCGTGCTGTTCCTTCCGCCAGTGAATTCCTATATTCAGCCAGCCGGGACGGCTGGATCTGGAGGAATCCGCGATGTAACGCCTTATGTCCCGTCGTTGTAGGAATTATAGGTAAAAGAGGGGCGAGGGTTGTCGGAGGAAGAGAAGCTAGTACCTCGGCGGACACTTGGATGCACACCGGTGAGCAACGCCGTGTGCGTTAATAATTCCCTCGTCTCTTCCTTTCGTTCCTTCACTTCACTTTCGTGCTCGGCTGTGTAAGGCGAGAAAGACAAAGCCTTTCAAATTCTCCCAGTCTCTCTCTATGCTTCCTTCCGCTCGTGCGTCATAAGGCAAACGTTGCCTTCCGTTCGTTTCTACTTTGCAGAACGCTCGAAAGCAACATTCTGTATAAGTGATTTCAATGAATTTAGCATAATTAGTGATTTTGTAATGAAAATTAATATATTATTTTGTATGGTCAATCTTATTTTAAATTATTTATGTATTTGTATTGCGAATACAATAAAAGAGAGTTTTGTTAAATTGGCGAGACGGTTTTAGCATCTCAATTCTCTTGCGTACTACAACAATGACTAATACACTAGAAACACATCGAGGAGTGCCAAATAGAGTTCTGCTAGCACGTCGTGCAAAATAGCAGAATCATTTACCGACAGGTCGATGCACACGAGCGAGCACGACTATCCGCGGAATACGAAACAGCTGCGGAAACGGTAGCGCATTATCTGACTTAATGCGTTGCACATTCTCGTACTGATCTAACAAAGTTAGTACAGATCTAACAGAGTAGTTACCAGAATGAATTCTCGCAGTGAACCTCGCGTAATATGTTCGATTAGTCATAGTTAAAAAAAAAACTAAACGATTTAACACTGTACGAATGTTTAATATTTTATGCATGAGAAGGATATGAGGGTGGTCCATCTTCAGGATGCAATCATGGGACAGCCGAGACCAATCACAGCCGAGATTAAATATCTTAAAATTGAAACGATGACTAAATGCATTGGCAATATGTTCTCTCTCCGCCCCCGGATTCAAGAGATTTTTATCTGCTTCTAATATTTGAGTTATGAGTCACACACATTGGCACACATTCACACGTGTGGAGTTCGGGGAACGAGTGCCTTTCGCATTGTTATATATACCCAGCAAGAGCGTGAAGAGAGAGAGAGAGAGAGAGAGAATGGGACAGTCGCGTATATATTGTTAAAGAATTCGCGCACGTGCGTGGGCGTGTCGTGTATGCGTGAGCAGCTTGGAATTCAAACCGAACGTTCGTCAGGCGAGACGACGTTTGGAAACCTGGCGCGGTCGTTAAGAACAACGAAAATCGCACAAAAGTGAAGTTTTACGAAAAAAAGAAGGATATGCATTAGAAGTGCATTGACTCTCAATTCGTGCAGTTGAATGTGAGAAACGTGAACGAGAAAACATGACGTGATGCCCCAACGAGCAATTAGCATTACTGTGCTGATATCTCAAAATTGTTTCAACTATTTTCGGGCACGAAAGGATGTAGCATGATTATATGCTCGTAAAATGATATTAAAAGAGATAAATGACATTTGTGTGTGCGTGTGCGTGTGTGCGTGCGCTTTAAATAAAAATATTATATTATTACAGATTTTTTTTTTATCAGAATTACAATTACTATTCTCTATTCCCGCTGTTTAAATCGATCTTAAAATATGTTATGCGTTGTGATAACGCGTTATTGACATCTGTAACATCCATCTCTCCTGCTAAAGCTCGGGAATGAATTATGTGATAAATGATGTTGTTACAAATATAAATCTCTTAATATCGATCATCTTCCTTAATTTTTAGACGTTTTCTGCGAAACAGATAACCACAAATATTTACGCTATCGATACTGCTTTAGATTAAAATAGCTAATATTACAGTAAGATACTTATGCTAGTTCTTTGTTTTGTGTGCTAAAAGATTAACTATCATTACTAATTATAACAGATTACTTATCGTACGAGCATAAGCAACAAAGAAGTTGACATCGTTTGATGACTGTCAAACGTATAAGAAATACGTAAAAAATAAAGTATGAACAAAGAGTGAAAATCTACCATTGCTATCGTTAAATCTGATAATATAATTATTGCTTATATAACTATATAACTTTGTAAGTAATTGTGCTTAGAAACACAATTTTCATACAAGTGATATGAGTTGATTTCCTCGCAAACGTCATTATCCTAAATGAGGTTGCTATCCCGCCGGAGGAATCGAAGCCGGATGAAATACTTAACAAGAAGAAAGACAAGTACAGCGCAAGTGCGTTAGCTAAATTGCGATAACAATGATGCATTCTGTGAATACTGCTTGAAGCGTTTTATAGTAACAGCAATGTGTCTCGTTTAGTTTTTTTGCATGGCGTTTCATTTTCGAGAAAATCATGGCTTTTCGGGAAATCGTTTAATCGTTTGCTTCGTCGAAACACTTGGAAAATATTACTAAAAGAGATAAAAAAGTTAAAAAAGATTAATAATTACTGATATTTAACAAATATTTGTATTTGCAATGTCATAATCAATTTCATAAAGGTAATTCGTAAGATTCGAGTTTTAGCGGAAAAGGTAATGGACATTACGGGTGTTAACAACGCATTACCAAGCAATATTACAGCGCATAATGTAAGAATGACTATCATCATGAATTTGCTCGTCATTACTGATCATGATCATAATTATGTGTACAAGAGGAAATCAAAAGAACGTATGTCTATCAAATGAACAATGAAACTATACATAGATATAGATCTTCTCAACCGCCACTGTTTTTTATCGATAATTATTATTTTTGAATTATATCTTTTATATTACATTTTCAACTAATATTAATCTTAATAAACGAGATAATTTTAAATCGTTGAAATAGATCGAATAATTAATTTTTTTTAATTATAATTGGTTTAAAGCCATTCTCGAAAACAAAACACTAAGTATACAAAAATAGTTCTATCACCTCGAATTAATTGAATAATAAATCTTCTCGGCTGTATTACGAATTTTAGTTTACCCTCTGTACACATACATATGTATATGTATTACATGAAATTTGCGTGTGTATTGTCTTCGATGTAGATAAAATTTGATCTAATCACACGTTTGTCAATACGCGTAAAACTAACTTCTACAAAATTTTTCGTATTATTCAATGCTTATTATCATTTAGCTTTAAGCAGACCCTGTTGAACAGACATTTATAATATCTTGTACTACGTGTATTCCGCCGCAAAGAAGCCATGTTAATCCTAAACACGATTTCCATTATCGTTAAAACAAAGCGAAACAAAGCGGCCAATAATAGCACATGGATTTCCACTTTTATGCACAGTCTATTGTATTTCCGGTCGAGTCGCACGTTATGGAAACTGTAAGGTCTATCGGTGACGATATCACGACGAACGAAAGAGCGATATTTTGCGCTGCGCTCCCACTATTACTTCCGGTATACAAAATCGATCAACCGATATCACGTGGTAAGTTCCAAGTATCGTTTGTTCTCAATCGAGCCATAGCTGTGCGAGTAGCGGCCGCTGTAAGATGCCCTAGACCACGCCCCAGCTCTATTCGAGTAACTGTTGCACGCGATCAAGGAGTTCATACCGCTGGGTCGGTCAATCGGTACACCCTGGCCTCGTCCGTTCTGATGGAGATTATCGCTGCCCGACCTGCCGCTATCCATCAGTGGTGCCCTGAGGTTGTCCACGGGGCCGACGTCCGTGTATGGCTTCGGTGCACGAGAGCAGCTAGTTAGAAAGACGGCAGCTACCACACCCTACCAAAAATCGTACGATTAATATATAATATATAATAATTAATAATATATAATGTTTGAACGTATGATTAATTTAATGAAAAGTGAACTAAACGTACCACTAATGTATGAAGTAACACTATGAACATTGATGCGTTTCTGAAACCGATATTATCCAGTAGAATACCAGCAACGCTAGGACCGATGAAAGCTCCGAGGGCAAAGGTACTTGTCCACAATCCGCTGATAAGGCCGTAGGTCTCAAGATTATTTGGGAATCCGTACGATCTAAACATGATACACAGTTTAAAAACATTGTTAAAAAGATTATGACTTATTTGCGATATCGTACAAAGATAAATTTTAATTTTAATTTGTGTTTGTGTAAAACTTAAATAGCATGCGAGTAAACATTTTAAAATATAGCAATCAAATATATATGAATGTGTTGTATTCTTATATTATATACTGACACGGATGTTCGTAAGGCATCCGTGAAGCTGGCAACCAGTTGTGCAGCCATGCCTAAGCCATGGATCACGAGACCGAGGATAGTCATCCAAAGGATCGTGGTAGACGGAATGAACGGTGCTGGTCCGACCAAAGAGAAACCGATCATCACGAGAACACAGCCAGCAATAGTCGCTATCTGAAATTGATTATATCTTTTTTATTCACTATTTACACATGATTGGCATAACATATTCCAAATTTCATGCAATATTAAAATCACACAACTAATCTTTTACGCGATATTAGCGTGATTCTTTATATTCAGGAACATTTGGAATGTAAGTTGTAAAGATAATTCAATCGAGGGCGATTGTATTTATTATATAATTTTATATGGAATCGTGACGATTTCTATTTTAATTTCTCTTGCTACAAAATTACCTTTGGATGCCAGTATTTATCGCAGAGCCAACCCCACGCTGGCGCAGTTATTGCATATGTGCCGCCGTTAATAACAAACATCAGCCCCAATATAACTGGGCTCAAGCTGAATTGTCTCAGATGTGGCTCGAGGGTTGCCTGTAAAAATCCGATGCTCATGCTGGTCACGATTATCGACATAGAGGCGATCAGCACACCAGGAATTTTCAAGACCCTCGTTACGCCTGTAAATCATAGAGAACGATATACATCAATAGAGATTGATAGATTCGTGGATGCTTTATAAGCATTTGTTCAAACAGTACCTCCGTTGTTGTGAGCGTCTTGATCATTATCGTTATGAACCGGTAAGATGAATGCAGTGCTGACAGCTGCCAGAAACAATGCCGAGCCAAGAACAACGAACGGAGTGGTGTAGCCACCGACCTATTATATTCACGTGATATTAATGATACTTATTAAGAACACCATTATATTAATAAATATAATGATTGTAACAATACGCCATTATATTACTTAGTATTTTCAAGATTGAATAGTATTACGTATATAGTATAAAAATAAAGTGAAAACACAAAAAAAGACTAAAGCTTTTGCGTATTCTTAATATTTCTGTTTTATATTTTATATATTATCTATTCTATATAAAAGATAAATTACAGTTAACGCATTATCCCGCACGTTTGCGCAAAATGTGAACATATCTGCATTTGAAATAAAAAGATTCGTGGAATATCACCAAGAATACGTTACTTGATAAAGCGCACCTCCCACGGTGGGACCTACGATAAGGCCCAGACCGAAGAAGGTCTCCAGACTGGCGAACGTTATGGCGACGTTATTGGGAAATTCTTTCGCGATAATGGCGAAACTGGCTGTCAAAAACGCCGCGTTTCCCATAGCCTCCACAATTCTGATCAGAAATGACAGAATTATAAAGGGATAGTGGCCATCAACTTTATCCAACAGACCGAAGAATATGGCACAGGTTCCTGTAGTAAGGATACCGCCATTGAACAGGAGTTTCGGACCGATTCGATTGAGCTGTAAAAGACAGGCAACTCATTAATCAATCATCGATTAATTTATCATTATTCTGTTTCTGTGCTTGTTTCATTGTTATTTCTCGTTATCGCGTCGCGCTGTAAAACTTGACCGCTACAACTTTGACCATTAAATACGCCCGCTTGAGATGTAAATCTCATAGTTGTAGTTTTATACGTAAGAAATCGCGCAAATTTATGACACATAAAAACATAATTCTTTCTCATAATTTTCATCGCTATTTCATGTGTCCATTTATTCGATGTTTTATCTGTGACGATGACGGTATTATTCGCGGCAGATAATTTCGTACAGATTAGATACACACGAGACGCAAGTAGACGGGAATGACTTATGACCGTGCCGAAAACATTAATGAGAAAAACATCTCCCGGATTATACAGGCTGGATGAATTTCATTGCCTGGCCGTTATCTGCTAATACGGCAGCGATTTCTGGCGTAACGTCATCGTGAATGTCGTAATCTCATAATCAATTGCAATGCAATTTGCTCGGTGCATCGCGTTTGCGTAAGTAATTATGTCACTACTCACGTGCTGTCCGTAGAACGGGCTGATGATGAAGACCACCAGTTCGAAAATTCCAAAGACCAATCCATACTCCGACGGTGACGCGCCTTTTTTCTCAGCCTGCGGAAAAAATGTCCATATCAATACACATTCATGTTATAAACGTCTACGTATATGCATACATCTAATTCGCGTTGATTTGCCGACGAGTGATTCGAAATGCTTGCAATTCAGAGATACATCGAGCTACGCAGCAGCTCAGTCTATTATCTCGTCGCATTGCAATTAATGCTCGTCGAGATAATGTTACGATAAACTTTGGAGCTTTGCTCCACGAGCGACGAGACTACAAACCGAATTATCGAACGGTCGCCGTTTGTCTCCCGATAGATATAGAAAATATCTTTGGATATGAACTCCATTCGTGGACACGTGGAAATAACGAAAATGTTATGACATCATGAGGCATATAATTCGAGGTGGACGGGCGTTCTTTTAGTAACATGAAGCAATGGAAAGATCGTAATATATAATATATAATATATGTATATTATTAGAGCATGAAAATTCAAGTTATATTCACAATTGATGAATAATACGAAAAATTAAATTCATCTTGTTCACAGGATGACAGTTAATAATAGTTAATAAACAGTTAATAAGCACTTAAAATAATTGGTGCAAATCGAATGCAAATCGATTATGAAAATCTGAAGAATACGTTTTTTTTATTGAATACTGAAGCTGTCTAGTTTTTAATAGTTACCTAGATTTTCCATGGAAGAATAATGTGATTTAGTGATTTTTATAAGATTGATATGTGCCTTGCAGTAAAGTATCAAGAAATGCTGCGAAAGAAGAAAATGTAAAGTTTATTTAATTTGTTTCGGATGCCAACGTATTTATCGCATGAGACGTTAGATTAAGTTAATCGCAATATTTTTTGATATCCTGTCACAAGCTATCGCAATTACATATAATTTTCGTTTTTTCTTGCATTTAATTACAGTGTTAACACACACACACACCACACACACACACACACACACACACACACACACACACAGAGGTTACCGTCAGCGACACTATAATTCAGAAAATGTTTTCGTATCCCATCTGATATCCTACAAACGAACAAATTGCGATACGCAAGAGAGCGCCTCAATTAATCGTTTATGATGATAAAACTTTATCAAGACAGATCCGCGTTGCGTATATGCGACTTTTTTTCCTTCGGGGGTATGAATGACGTACTTAACATCGTGCGCAACGCATGATCGTGAGAATTTAAGCAACTTATGTAGCGTGATCTTTTCTTTTACTCATACGACAATATTGCATGCTCGGTTTCCTCGTCTTGCACTCATTATAATAATTAAGACGGGGAATTAAGAGAAAAATAGCGAGAACTCATCGACGAGAATTATACGAAACCTTTATGCATTATTATGTCTAAAGGTTTCGCACAATTCGCAGTAAGAAATCAAATTAGGATAATTTACTAGTGTCCCATTCCTGGGTACTTCGTCTAATAATCGGTCTGTAATGAGATAAGTATATAGTGGACTTTTAACGACAGAGTAGTAAGTAGATTTCAACGTGCGGTAGCGCACGCAATCCGAAACGCGAAATATTCTTGCGTCAACTTTTTTCTTTAAAAAATATAGTACATTATATACGCTCAGACTTATATTTCTTAATCTCATTTCAATACTTCAATTCCGTATTTCCGTTTTTAAAGGTAATCGTTTTAAAAGGCAGAGATTCTATTAAAAAAGAGATAAATCGAACTTGCCAGACACTTTCGATTTATCAAGGAGATTTCTTTGACGGAAGTTGACCTCTGCACCCGTAAAAGAACGATTTAAACTCTGATAAGCTGACGCTTCCGACGATGTCTCGAGAACTATAAAAAAAGTATCGTATTATTATTTCAATTGATTTAATCAATTACTTCATTAAAAAATTCATTCAATATTCAGCAGATAGAACGAATTTCTGATATTATAATAATTTTTAATATGACAAGTGTGTGCGATTAAGAAATGAATAAGATGCGATAGAGGAAAAAAATGAAAATTCTATGCAAAATTTAAAAGTGTTAAGCGTACCAAATTAATGAAAATTAGAAGGAAACCGTTACGTTTTCTGCGGTTAGAAACAAACGATGAGATATTATTACACAAAATCGGATAGCTAATATATCGCCTTTCCAGTCTGTTAACGCGAAACAACTAATTTCATCTAAAGCAGTTATTAATAATCGGGCACGCGCGAATTGCTCCATTTACGTAGTAAACAGCGACCAGATAACATCCCATCGGGATACATTGTTGGAGCTAAAGCTAT
The DNA here is from genome assembly GCF_003672135.1 of Ooceraea biroi. Taxonomy (NCBI): domain Eukaryota; kingdom Metazoa; phylum Arthropoda; class Insecta; order Hymenoptera; family Formicidae; genus Ooceraea; species Ooceraea biroi. The sequence goes on from NC_039511.1 coordinate 5,417,072, forward strand.
CCGTAGGCTGTCAGTACAATCTGACAAATGCCGATAATAATGACAGATTAATCCTAGACAGTATCCGATGATGCTTGCGAAAAGAAACGAACAACGCGGATAACTGCCTCTTATCGTTCTACTGAACATTATCATCTTCGCAATACTTAAGTTGAGAAAGTCTATAAACGTTCATTGATTTATAACTAGTACTGGACCGTTAAGACCTTTTTACAATTTTGCAGTAAATATTTCCGCATGAAGAGTACTTCGTTCTTAACAATTACGAACATTTTTACAAGTCTTTACAAGACAAAGTGTACTAAAAAGTCTCATATCCAAAAGCACATTACAGAACACATGAACATCCTTTCTTTCAATTCCTTCCTTATATCTATCATGATAACAACTCGTTCGGAAGGACTTGTTCTGTAATTTGTTCTGTTCTCGACGAATTCTTACCTCTTGAGGGTAGAAGGGGGCTTGTAACGATACACAGATAGCATTCGCAAAGTCGGCGATGCTAATGACGATGAGGGTGAGCCATTGGCGTTTCGAGAACTGAACGACTGCCATGGTACTGTCAGTGCGTACTTTTCTTCCCTCGTAATCTGCACAGATGCAATTCGATGTCACACCAGATTTCAGCTATCGCCAGAGAGACAGAAATCGGCGGCGGCGGAGAATCAGCGAGGAGGGAATCACTCTCATCAGCATCAGGAACAAGCACGTTCGACCGACTGTGTTTGTCACTCTCGCTTGCGGAAAATAATACACACTTGGACCGAAAATATACAGAGCTCTGTCTTGTCCCTGGGCTGTGTAATGATGATGAGACCGCGCGCGCGCGCGCGTTTACTATGCGTGGCCGAGCGTCGTTGCCACACTACATGACGCCGGTGACTTTTAAGGTTGAGAAAGCCGAGAACAGGGTCGGAGGTCGAATGATATGTCCTACCACGGTTCTAATCCATTATCGGCCAACGCTGCCAAGACCGTCTCGCGCGTTTTGCAGGGAGAGAGTTTACGAATGCCCGATGACTTGGAGCCGATTTAACCCCGTTCGGTGCCAAACCTAAGGCAGGGCCTTTGAGGGGAATTTTATCAGGGGGTACAAAGTTTCTTTCGGGCTCCCTTTTCTTCTCCATTAGTTATCCTGTTTTTATCCACTTTGATTTTATGTCATGTAGTCTGTAATGCCAAAAAGGGTATGAAAGATGAGAGAGGGGTGGAATGGAGCGCTCTGTTGGTTTTCTGCATTCGAGACCTTATGCTCCTGTACTACCTTCATGGTAAATGTAAATGAAATAACAGAGGAGAAGATCAGGCGGAAGAAAGCATATTCGATTTGAACATCTTTGTTTATGCTATGATATGGAAAAAGAATTTATATTGAAACATCCTTTTATATTGCAATATAGATCAAATCATCAAAAGAAATAATTATTAATAAAAAGTAAGAAAAAATAGATAGACTTAATATTTATTTTGAAAAAGAGCTTTCCTTTTTGTAAAAAATTGAGTCACAGCATGAAAGTTATGGATTAAATTCTTTTATTTCGAGGTAGACTTATCAGCTTTGTTGAAAAAATTTGTCTAAATTTGGCAGTCATAAAACAGAATACTTTATAAAATGTATTCGACATAATTGTATACAATAATTTTTGTTAAATATATGCGTATCTATTAGAGATTTTCAAACGTGCGCAGTAATTCAATATTATGTAAATTAAATCTTTATATATAAGACTATAAATTAATATTTATAAGAGTTCATCTTAATAATAAATTCATGACGTACCAAAATTAATACAATAATATGAAATCTTTACAAAATGTGTGCTACATGTGTATAAAATAAATTTATTCATTAAAAATATGAATATTTAATATCGATATAAATTATCCATCAGTATAAGTATTTGTACATCATATCCCATGAATGAATCTTAGTAAAAAATAGTCTTTAAATATTGCAGTTTACATGTCGCATCACTGTGAAACATATGCTTGCGGTTCAGCAGAGTAATACGAAAATCAGGAATTCTTTCATGTAATGTATGAATTTTGTACACTACATTTCGTAGATAAATTCGAAAACTGTAAATTACGCATCATGCATCCAGACTTTCAGGGGAAGTTTGCCGAAAGCGCTATTCAGAAATTCCTTAAAGTGTTTAGCGATACTGATACTGGCCGCTGGTCTCATTTCCTCGATGATCTCTTTGGCGTTCTGATTCAAGAATTGATTCATCGCCTGGCCGATCACGTTGTTGCCGTTTAGGTGATCCATCACGCGGAATCTTGCTCGGCCGAGGCTGAAATCGATCAGCAATCGCGAAATCATCATGTAACGAACGCCGTCTCTCAGTACCTCGACACCTTGCGCACGAGCGGTCGCCTCTACATCGCCTAAAAACGCCAAGGTATAAATAAGCAAATTAAAGAGTCAAGAGAAACCTCTTCGGGACTCGTGCAAAACAAACTCAATTAACGCATCTATTTCATAAGTCATAAAATGATCGCTTCGTGGAGACTTACCGAACAACGCCCAGAAATCCCCATGGCTCTGTATAGGGAACAACAATACGTTCCCGTTGATATCATAATCGCCTTGGAGCTCGATTTTAGGGAACGCCAGATGAAGATCGATCCTGTACGCTGATATGTTCACCCGTACTTTGGTGAATGTGAAATTACCCGGTCCTATAGCGGTGATGTTTGTGAAATATGCCCTAACGCGTACCGGCCCTTGACCATTTTCCATTTTCAGTTCGGGGATCACCAGCGGCTCGAGTGGTGGCAAATCTAATTCTGGGATACCTGTTAAAAAATTTACATCGATATCATATTTTATATATATTTCTAAGTTTTATTTATTATATTATTATAATAATATTATCGATATTATCTATATGTTACTGATATTTTATATGTAATAATCCTGATATATCAGAGAAATTGCAAATATGATGCAAATGCATGTCAACACTAATGAGATATAACTTACGTGGATTTAAGAGAATAATAAAAAATTATTCTTTATATCTTGTTTTTACTGGGGATTATTTTATCGTTATAAAAATTAGCTATTACAAGTGTAAGTGACGATTTCAACTCTCTCTTTCATGTATGTATCAATTCAAAACAGTTTTTACTTTTCCTTTCACCCGATCGTGATTGTATCATAATCCAATTTTGCAACAACGTTACGGGTGTAATTACGTTATAATGCATTTCTACAAAATGTGGCTTCGGATTCCGCCTTCATCTTGTTACATAAAGCGATTATACAAATCTATATTGTTAGTTATACAAATTTTCATGGTATTTGCGGAGCAAACCCGATGAAAGTTTACGTATGCTTGCGGTATGCTGTTGTGACATAAGAGAATATACGTAACAATATTGGTACGAATGCTTGCTGTCCACATACCTGCTTCGTTAACTGGCCTACCTTAATCAGTATTATATAAAATTTGATGAAAAAGAAACCAAACATTCGTTGTAATGTAATATCGAGGGAACAAAATTTCTATGATGTCATTGTCTGTTGAATTATCTTCCAGGATTTAAGGATATGTGTATTAAAACGAAATATCATTAATCCTTTTTGGACATTGTGTGCGAAGACTACAAATTTAGATTCCTGCTTGATTCTAAAGAAATCAATGAATCTATATTACTACATCGACATCGTCAAACAAATGAAAATTAATTAAAATTTCCTAAAGAAATTGCTAATAGTTCCTTTTTTTTAAGCAATGATATTTTTTTAATTTAGACTATTCTCAAATATATATTTGTTAATCCAAACCTTACTCCTATTAGAAATGGGAGCTGTTTAAAGAGGGTGAATGGAAATATATATACAATAATCAAAATAAATATATATACAGTAAAAAACAGAACGCGATTATATCTTTTCGCCTGTCTGGTGCACCGGTACGCATTTCGCCACTTTGTGACTCACGACGTGTGCGTTTACGATATGTGATGGGTATTTCGTACTCACCTTTCACCAGATACGGCTGAATATGCCTGAGCGTTTCGTGAAAGCACGAGTCGATCTTCGGATCACTCCTGTTGCATGGCCGTATATACTCAGCTGCAAAACGGTAAACGTTGATCACACAGGCGATCCGTCATTGCATAACACAGGGTATTATGTAATTAAAATAACGTATAATCTTATTACGTTATTAAATAACGCAATTAGTTGTGAAATTTTACGAGAGTTCGATGAGCACCATTGATCTCTCGCGGCATCTTTCCTCGTTAATTCGCGCGCAAAATGATCTATTCGCTGGATTTCTAGATTCCGAACGTATACGCGCGTGAAGAATAGATCATCCATCTAATTTGCAAACTCGCGTACATCTCAGGATGCTGTAACGAGACCTTTGACAGCAGGCGATTTTATGCCTCCGCAATCTTTTCGATTTCACAGGAGTTTCGACAAAATGCGCTTTAGCGCGAAGTTAATGAGCACTTAATTAGCAATTATTAGTTATTTGATAACACGTTATGATGCGATAAATATGGAGATTTATCATGAAACAACACGAGCAATATTATTGTTTTTGCCAAGAAGATCTTGTTTATATGAAATAAAAACTGCATATTACTTGCAAATCCATGCTTGCGTCTGTTCGTAAGTGAATCAGCTTCTAATGGTAATCTTTTCTGCTTAGTTTCGTGTTTGTTACGCAATCACTCTTACTTTCGGTGACCTCGCAAGGCTAACGATCGATTGATGCTATTGTCTGATATTTTAATGTGATAAACTCAGTCCGAGAAAAGAATGTTGTATCTATGAATCATAAATTAAAGCGTTTATTGACTTCGAAAAGAAGATATGTTCAATAACAAACATTTTTTACCTCTTAGTTTTCAGTAATGAAAATAATTTATGATAATGTTATATTTTTATACAAATTCATATCTTTACTTTAATAGTTTATCTCGAGGTACGAGCTTGACTACATGTTTCTCTTTTAATAAACATTCTTGCTTAATGTTAATATTAGATATCTTCATATTAGATATCTTCAAACATTTCTGCTTAGAAAATATATGAATTTAAAATATCTTTGGCCTTTCTATTGCTTTGTATATTTCTTATTTTGCATGTTTACTACTTCAGTCGGTTTATTTTTCCATCCGATTTTGAATAAATAAAATATAATATAATTAATGATTATAGTATAATTAATGATTATTATCGTAAAAATATAAATAATTAACATATTAAATCGCTTTGTATAAATCAATCTGTATAAATCAATAAAGGAACATGTATCTCCACCGAGATATCTGATATTTATGACACACTTAAGAAATCAGAACCTTCAAATGAAAAATATATGTACAAAATTCACAAATATTTTCCGTCAATAGACATCTATTTTGATTCTCGCACAGACGTTTATGCGTGCCAGCTAATCAGTTATAACGCATAACATCGAATGCCATCACATCAAGAAGCAAATATTATTTCTATCATGCTATCAGTATAAATTTATTATTCATTTGACTTTGTAATAAAGAACGCCAAGTTCATCAACTAATGTGAATGACTAAAGCATTTTTAGTAATAAAACCGCGTAACGGTTCTTGACCTTGTTGACACAATAAAATGCTGTAAAGATCAGTGCCGAGACAATCTCTCGATCAATCAATCTCTCGTATCGATATCACGTCTCGCCGACAGAAATCTGGACCACCTGATGCATCAGGGGCATAATTATTACAGCCGCTTTCACCCGGCACACGCGCTCGCGAGGCCGCCGAGAAATAAGAAGGAATAAATACAGCCTGAGCCGCGGTACTTTGCAATAAATCGTTTTCCCTCCGGTTAGAAAAACTAAGGAGGAAATATCTAACTCAGCTTTTGTTTCCTCGGTTCATGCGATTCGACTTCGCGGACACGAGTTCATCTTGAGGAAACGACGTCGTCGTCGCGCGGAGTGCACGAGAACCGGCTACGTTGTAACACCGGCTTTAACCCGGTACTTTCTCCGGACGATTGCTCTCCGATTCTCGGCATCAGAATTACGCAATCTCTGACATAACCTTCGCCACACCGACGAGGAACATTACGCCACGTTCCGAGGCATTATATCGGCGAAAACCAACGTTGTCTTGCACCGCGTTAGGACGCGAGTTATTTCGCCAGGCTCGCTCGGCTACTATTACAGTATCACCGTTGGAAATGTTAGACGGGGGATGCGTGCTTTTGCGAGACTGCCATAAATTCTTGCATTGCGCAAAAAGCTGTCGGCATTAATCTGAAAAACATTGCGCCACACATAATTAAATTCTCCATAATATATCTTTTTGCCAAGTTTCAGCATTACTTTTCAGCGTGTTTAATTTTTTTATTCGGCGCAGCAAAATAAGTAGAATTATAATCTAATGTGATTTTAATTTTCGAAATGTCACCGAAATATTCATAATCGATAATTCAAGATGTTTGAATTATCTAGCCGCGATCGCGAATAATGAGCTTCCGCCACACGCGCGCAGTCTCATTGCGCCGTAACTCATTGTTTGCATTTCCTCAGGCTATGATGAAAGAGAAAGGCAGACACGCTCGAGATGTTTGGCGGAAAATGCGAATGAAAAATGCGAAGAAATTACATTCGCGCGTTAGCGTTTCCTATTATTCTTTACACATGTGTTTAACGTATTTATATACAGATTAAAAAAAGAAATAAATAACAGAAATACAAAAAATGCTCTTTGAAGTTAGAAATGTTTTAATGCACTATAAAATTAATATTAGCAAGAATCAACAAGAATTGTTAGCAAGAAACAAACTTTTCCGGAAATAACGGGAATGAAAGAACGTTCCTGTGAAAGAACGCTTTCTTGTGATTTTTAATTTAAATTTCTAATAATGTCTATTAAATAACCGTGTATGTACATCTTGAAACTTACAACTTATTAAATGCAACCTCAAAATGCAAATTAAATCATATTTTATCTCTTTACTATAATAATGATAGAAATAATTATAACATAATGTAATAATAGAGATCTCATAATCTTAAAAACAATTGCGTATTTTTAAATGGTTAAACCTCTGCCATAAACGATCTTCAACAACGCGCATTGTGTGGCGTCGTTACGTGATCGGACAACTGATGAATATTATCACCACGATATCTATGACTAATAAATTCATGAGTGGCATAGCAATCAATGTCGATAAGTAGTCAATTCCAATGTCAATTCTTAATAACTGAATTGAGGACAAGAGCAAGCGCGAATTCGGATGGAAAAATCGCGGATCTTACGAGTGGGGAAATCCGGTTCGTTGAGCCCATTGCTGGTTCCGTTTTGATCCTCGCAGGACACAAGGACGAGACAGCCAAGTCCCAGGAGCAAAACGGAAGCTACATTCGCGGAGACCATTCTGACAGCACTCTTCCAGAGAGACGACACGACACTCCACACTTTCGTGGCCCGATTACGTCTGTAAAAACGCGAACGGACCTTTAGCAGTCACGTTGTGCAATCGATCATCCCTCGCAGGGGATACTTACGAGAAGGCACTCGTGTGTGCACCGTTCTTCAGCTCAGAGACCGGCAATTCGTCTCGTGCGAGGGTCGTACAGAGAACATACTCGCGACGTATATCGCGATATCGATAAGACCGAGGGACAACAGTCGGGTGCAAGAATTAAAGATCACAGAAAAAAAGGATTGAAGGATCCCGCCAACATCGACTGGGTTGCTACTTTGTGATAAACTAAGAACGGGACCCCCTCATATTCTGTCTTATATGCGCTGCCGTTCCCCTACTCTGAAGGTACCGCTACTACGTCGACTTTAGGAAACTGCCGTTCGTCGCGACCACTTCTTTCTACATCGATTAAACCGTATACGACACCGCCATCTAATAATCATTGCATATGATTCTTCATTGATATGAAATTTACATAAAATTTTAATAATTAGGTCACCTTGTATTGGTAAATAAGTAACTTCGCGATTATTACTCAGAAAAGACATTTCTTGAGATAATATAAACTAACAGATCTAACAAGATACACGAATATTTTAATATTTTAGTTTTTTAATAATATGGTACAAGTCTAATAAATCCAGCTGATAGCGATTTTTTGCTTTGTATAATTAATTACCCTATTTACTTATTGCACCTCTTGCGTATAGTGATTAAAAACTATGTTGTTACATTACCTAGGTTGTTATATTTTTTTTTCATTTTCCATGTATTATCTTCTCGTGAAATTATACTTTCAATTTTCAATATTTTTAATATTATTTATATAATTTCTTCTCTCTCTCTCTCTCTCTCTCTAACTGTCAAATTTACAATGGACGGAAAGTGTTGCTATCGCAAAAATTTCTATTTCCTATTTGAATTATTATTTATAGATGCAAACAACAAATCTTTGCTTGGTAGATATCTAAAAATGCCACTCTAATAAACACTGAAGTTTTCTTGATTATTTATTGATATTATTATTAATAATTGATAGATAAAATGTATGAAAGTTATTAGAAGAAAGCAAACCTTTATTAAAAAGTTATGTTCGTAGTGTGGACGAGATGAAGACGATATTAGACGAAATTAGACCGTATTTTATTCTATGTAATGGATCTAAATATAAGTTTGAGTGACCATGATTATTTAATGTTCCATTGTCTCTCCGAATTCGTCTTGCGAAGAACTTAATCACTCAATGTAGTTTTCCAATCGTGCGTCACATACGAACAGATTACTAGGAAATACGTGTTGATACAACTGACTTTTTACGAGCACTATACTTTACATAATTTCCATATACTATTTCCCACGTATTAATATCCTATCATAAAATTATACTTGCAATCTTCAATATTTTCTAGTAAACGTCTTTTTTTGTGTCATTGCTACAATTATTCATCAGTGTAATTATACTGGAATAATTTAATCCAGTAAAGATTAATTAGTAGATTACATCTAATCTATTTCATATATACTGTAAATTATTCTATTGCTCCGACAAAAGTCCATAAGTTTTATATTTAAAAAAATTTAATATTAAGTTTAACCCACTAAAAAAAACCTCACAAAGGTGAAGAAATACGCGAAGTCCATAAAAACTCCCAACTTGTCAAAACTCAAAACGAAATATGAAATTAATAATTAACTGGCCAAGTATCTAGATTCTAGAAGCAGTTTGAGTATTTTAGCCAAACGTTTTCCATGCATACTCTCTTATTGCATGACGACATTGAAGTACTTGGTGTGCTCGAATCACATTAAAACGTACTGTCCTACCATAAGAGACACAAAATCATTTGCGAATCATTATTGAAAATCATGGAGATACAAGATACAATACAAATCAAGATACTGTACAAATTTACAAGAATACATGACCACAAAGATCCGTGCACGCCAAGTACTTCAATGTTTCATGCAATAAGAGAGTATGCATGGAAAATGTTTGGCTAAAGTGGAACCTTATTTTTTATGTACTTGGCGTCGCGACGCTACAGCGTCGCTTGATATTAAAAACTATTAGGATATTAGAATACTAGAAACAATTTTATTTGCAAGACCTCTATTTTCTCTGCACACTGTCGAGAAATAAATATCGCATAAACAGCGATTAAGCGCGAAACAACTGAAACGATGGCATCTGAAAGGATTGCGACAAAGTTTCACAATTGCATCGTAAAGATGTGATTGTCGACGGTGGAAAAAAGCGAAAATACAAGCACAGAGAATACAGTTTCTGCGTATAGCTTAAAGATCTGTATACAAATGTGAATTTTTAAAAACAATAATCAGGCTTGTGTTATATAAAACAAGTTTGTATGCAAATACCATTTTCTTATGAAAATAATTTGATATTATATATGTCATTTCAATGATTCGAGAAAAATTATCGATAGCCTGACGATAATCTGACATATGTTTCCAGACATACATGCTTGTGATGATGGTTAGCTGGTGGAAGGAGCTCGCGTGAGATCACGGAGGACCTGACCATACCACGCACATACCCACCTACACAACGTCTACAATTATAAGTAATAGAGAATAAATGCATTTTTTAATAATTTTTGGGATAAATAAATTTACTTTTAAGTAAACCATGTGGATTTATTTATGAAATTTTCGTAATCATAAAAGACAGGTACAAGATAATGCGTATTTAAGGCGGCAGCAACGTGTCTATTGAGTACTTCGAGTAGATCTTGTTCGAGAATGTCTTAAAGAGTTCCGAAATGGTTTGCTCGAGAGCTGGCTTCATTTCAGCCGCCACAGTATCCCAGTTATTATTCAGGAAAAGATTCATGGCGTCGGACAAGATCTTGTCACCATTGAACAAGTTGTCCAGGTGTATACTAGCGTAACCAACGTCCAAGTCTACATAGATATCGGTCACGCGATAATGGATCTCACCGGTCTTTTGGGACTGGTAACGTTCGCTCTGGATGGTAGCTATGACATCGATGTCCGTCCAATTGCCACGCGCCAAACCGTTTCCGGTTATGGGCAGCAGCAAGATCTTTCCGTTCATGTTGTAGTGTGCAGTCATCTCAAGACGAGGGAAAAACAGTTTCAGTCCAACGCGGTCATTATTGACATCAACACTGAAAAACACGGCTTTAGAGATATCGTGTGATGATATCCGAATTATAAATCATTTAAATTTTATTCAATCGATATATTATATTCAAACTATATAAGGATAGAATAATTAATTAAGCGTAAATTGATTGGTACTTTACATAAATCTTAGTTCCAACTTGTTTTGCAAATTGTCGACTGCTTACTTGATGCTTTTCAAGATAACATTTGTTCCACCTTGAATCTCGATGTCGCTATACGTCGATTTGATGGAAATTGGACCGGCCGCCTGGCTGACTTCGATGTGTGGCACACGGAGTGGCTCGCATGATGGTATTTGCAATGTTGGAATGCCTACCTTCAAGTATGGCTTTAACGAGTCCACGCTTCGTTTTACGCATTCGTTCAGGTTTGGATCGTTGCGGTGACATATCTTCAGAAACGATGCTAAACAGAGAACGTTCTGCATTTGTAATCTTTTTAGAAATTTCTCTCAAAGTGTGTAATTAAAGTAACATTTAATTTAAATTGATATAAATTAAAACAGTGATTATATGAAATATATATATATATATATGAGATTTTAAAAACTTTTTTATTTTATTGATTATTAATCATTATTAGATTGATCGGAACAACGTTTGTGCGGATTTTTTAGCAAAATTCAAAAGGTTTGCATGGATTTTCAGCGATCAACCTAATAATATATTATTTAATAATACTAGTACAACACAGGCGCGTGCTATTTTATTTTTCACTATTAATAATGTTTTCGAATAATAATATTCGTCTATTATTTATTATATGCACAATTATCACACTCTACCAAATTGTTAACCTCAACCCGAAGACATTTAACACGGCTTTTTTAAGAGTGGATTTGGCATATTGCGAAGAGTTTTCGACGATTGAAAATCCTTTAGATTTAGAAATGAAAAAGTTCTAGCCATTAAAATTTTTTTCTTTTTCCAAGGAGTTCTGTGCTATTTATATTGTTATTTGGCATATTGCGAAGAGGTCTCGACGATTGAAAATCCTTTAGATTTAGAAATGAAAAAGTTCTAGTCATTAAAATTTTTTTCTTTTCCGAGGAGTTCTGTGCTCTTTATATTGTTAATTGGCATATTGCCTAGAGTTCTCGATGATTTAAAATTCGTTAAAACAATAAATGAAAAAGTTCTAGCCATTAAAATTTATATTATACGCTATGCGCGCGCTATTTTATTTTATTTTTCACGATGAAATAAATAACACAAATTTATCAATATAACCACACTGACAGCCACTATGACATTCTGACATTCGCAACACGAAGTTCAAGCCACACGAAGTTCGAGCCAAGCGAGAGAACCAATCAGCGTCGCGGAAAAGAGGCCTCAATATTCGATAAAAAAGAACTTCATGAAGTTAACACGCCTTCTTTAGAATAGGATAATTCCTAAAGTCAACATGTTTTACAAAAATCTAATAGTTGCACAAATAAGGAACAAGTACAAATAATTATTAGTTTTTTGTTTGAAGAAACTGCTTTATGAAGTAATTAATGTACTACTTACGTAAATCTTGAACCGACTTGGCCGCAACAAAGCCAAAGATTACAATTAAGAATACAGATATATTTTCACTCGTGTGCATTGTGGCTGCAATGAATTCCGCACGTAAAATAACTCATTGGTGCGTCAAAATGCTGAGCAGCACTCATAAATTGTACAATCGAGTAATGCAATGCGCTGATTATGCAATTTTTATTGACTTCTCCAACTCATTTTGCTCCCATTTAACAAATTAATATGCTTGCTCGACAAGAAATAATTTACGTTTCATCTTTGTGGCAGAATTAAATTTAGACAACAAAATAATAAAGAAATAAAAAAAATTAAAAAAAAAGGAATAGAGTTAAAGCGCAAATTAATTTCCAATCTCCTTTTATTCGTAATTATCTCCGTTTCTGTCTCTATTTCTGTCCGATCGTAGTCATCTTCGTCGGAGAACCTTGCTCTCTATTACATCACCGGCTAATGTGGAGGAATTTAAGGAAATGTGCAAGCCGAAGAAAATATATGTCCCAACGTCTGACTAAGAGCCGCTTGGTTGCTTAGCGTCATACGGGGCTGGTCCATGGCCCAGATCTTCCATGCCCTTCCATGATCAAGTATAAAAACCTCTCGGCAAGTCTGTCGCCGGCTTGCAGTCGGCATCGCCGGACGATTCTCCTCGAAAGTCGATCGATTTGCGAAGATTTGTTCTCGACGATCACCCTCGAGATGTTGCCCGAGATCGCTGGACACCAGAAATCGGCGGCACGCAACGTATGCTAAGTCGGATGTTGGTGTGCACGATCGCCGCGTGTTTCCTCCTGATATTAGTCGTCATCGGCATCATATTGGTATTAGTTTACAAACCGATCTACGTTTGGGAGATCGACGTGCCTCACTGAAGAACCCGAGAGCGATTCTCCGCTCAATGTGCTGCGATCGTAAGCGGACGCGATCAACTTAATATCGACTCGAATGACATTCGCCGAGATTCTCAATCCGCTAGTTTCTTGATAAATTATCGACTGTGGCAAAATGAGTGGGCAACTGATCCTTCGCGCGCTTCTGATACTTTCCATGCTGGCTCTGACAAGATGCGCGTTGCTGGAGATGTCTCAGATGCTGTGGAACAGGACGGTATCCGGCGGTCTGACGAAGATCGGCAAGCTGGACCCGCTAAGAGTGCCGGTAATCAAAGTGGACCAATCCGAGGATGATATCAGCTACAGGATAATTCTGAGAAATTTGGAAATTGTCGGTCTCAACCGGTCAGCTTTGGAGAGCATTCGCATCGCTCGCGGACGACTGCGGTCCAACTTGAGCGAGCTTGAGACCGGATACGTCAGCTATAGTGATCTTAGGGATGTGGACACCATCAGGTACAGGTTCCACACCATGATGAGGGAACCTGATGCCCCGAAAGAGAGTTTTGAGGCCACAGTTGCGCCCATAAATCGAGCTATCGGTATCAGACCGTCCTCGCCTTATCAGGATGTTCGCTTCGACAGATTGCGACAAGATCAGCAGGGGTCCAGAATATTTGATCAGCGTGATCGACAGGCGTTTTCTCATCCCCATGCTACGTCCGGAGGCTTTTATAAGAGCAACTTTCAAGCCTCGAGTGATACTGTAGCGAATCCCGGAAATTTTGAAAGTCCCAAAAGACCAGTTTACGTTCAACCTGTTTACATGCAGATGGGATCCTTCCAAGGATATCAAAGAGGTTCGCAAGGAGGCGAAGATGTAATCGATTGCGAAGATGAAGATGTAAAAGGCTCATCGTTCAGAGGAAGTCAGAGAGATAGTCAGCGATATAAACAACGGCCAGGCGCCAATGATAGACGTTACGAGGAACGAATTAGAGATATCGAGGTTGCGTAAGAATTTTATTGATTTATCTGTTTATTCAAATTAGCGGTTATTTAGGCAGTATATAGTATATAAATAGCAAGGTGTTAATCACACGTAACTTGTCTTACAAGTGCCATATTATACGTACCACATTATCGAACGAAATAAAAATAGCTAATAGATTCTAATAGATTCTAATAATTCTCAGGCTACTCTTAAATTTCCTGTAACAGGTTTCTGCATCGGAAGTAGTCGGGACTAGATTGAAAAATAATGGTGATGCAAGAGTGCCTGAGTTATATAATAGGAAACAGTTTCCGCGATCGGATTTTGCATCCATTGCACCTTCGAGCAATATTAAAGTATCGAAAAACAGAATGAGAGAACGCTCGGGTTATATCGATATCGTTTATGCGGATGACAAAGTAAACGGAAGCGTGAAGCATTTTGGCAATCTAGGCATCGAATCTAAAGAGAATCGACGAGTATACAGTATCGAGGATATCATGAGGGTGAGTTTCTTATTTAACAATAAATTTATTTAACAACAAAAAATGTATTTTTTTAATTTCCCCCTTCTCTTCTTAAACATCTAACAAGGGAACTAACACAACTGTCCCTCACCGATTTTGATGGGCTTTGGATATGTTGTAGAGCATCGAAAAATATTAGACCCCTATTTTTTTTAGCTGCGTATCTCAACGTTTAGGGGTTGAAACAGCCCCTCGAAGATAAGGGTAAATTAAAAAATTTGGTTTTTTTCGAAAAATGTGAATACACCGTTGTAAAGAGTATAAAATACTATAAAACTTTTGTACAAAACATTTTTTCATATATCTTATATTTTCAAAGATATTCGCTAAAAATGAAAAAATTCATTATCTTCAAGGGACTGTTTCAACCCCTAAACGTTGAGATACGCAGCTAAAAAAAATAGGGGTCTAATATTTTTAGATGCTCTACAACATATCCAAAGCCCATCAAAATCGGTGAGGGACAGTTGTGTTAGTTCCCTTGTAAGATGATATTAGCTTTTTTACGCAGCAGAGAGATACTTGCAAAATATCTTGATTTTTACACATTTTTATATTACAGGATATTCGCGAGAAAACGAGATTTATCATCCACAATTTCACGGAAGGCGAAACCTTGAAGAAGAGAAATGACATGGTCAAAGACGCGATGGAAGCAAAAAGATTGAAGGATTTATTCAGGTACGCGAAAAACTATCAAGAGCAGCAAGGATACTTCGAGCAAGGCATGCAATTGATTTATCATTATGGAGGAATGGACGCAAAGGATGACGGCGCACCTCGAAACGAGCAGTTCAATGACCCTAAGAGAACAAAGCGGGCGCATCCTGAAGAGGCAGTCGAAGTAAATCATTGATAGTTTATTTAGACGTTTGATACTCAACTCAATGAGAAAATACTACCGTTTGGAAGTCATCTTCAGTATTCTCCCATTTATCCACGAACTAACGAAAAGAATTTAATTTGTGTGCTTCGGGAATATTCCAGGACGACGTGATGCATGTGATCCTGAAAATACGTGTCCCGCTGCTTCGCGTGAGGTCTCAGTACACACTTACAGGAAAAGTAGGGAATGAGGTGTTACGTGGCAACGGTTTGCTTGTCGGAAACTTCAGTAAGAAAACGCTTGCGTGTTGAAGTAAACGAAAACTTCGTGAAATTATATTCTTCATGAAGATGATAATTAATACATCTGCGTTGTTCCGACAGCCGACGTAGTGGGCCACTTTGCGCTGGAGTTGAAGAAGGTCGACAAGGAGCTGATCGTTCGTGCTGCAAGGGCGAAACTATCCGCTGAAGACAAGAAGATCAATCTTCGAGGAATGGATGAGATGGGACCAGTGCAAGTTATTCTCAAACATGGTGAGTTGATGGATAATCCGCGAAACAGTAGGACAAAACAGTAAAATCTTGAAGCTTAGTTATTTTTTATTGTTTTCGAAAAAGAATTAGTTACTAGCATATTTCTCGGAAGAGGATAAATAGGCATCAATAAATTAACTACTAAATTGTTAAATTAATGAACAGATAAGTCTAAAGTCGGTCTTGACAATTACGCAATTAGGTATTTCCGTTCATTACGTAATTGGCGTGCGGCTCTTCCGTAATTACTTCGTAGAACGAAAAGCCGAATTCCTTCGTGGAAAGTTGTGTCGATCGATCCATGATTTCCTCGCGAATCACGAAAGCAAAGTATCGCATTGTCCCATTGCCAGTTACGTACAATGGTTACATTTAGTGCACGGTGGACGATTTTCCACGGGCATTCCGTATATACGTTTTCCCGTTACTTCGCTCTTGGAACGAGAGGAGAAACGAGAGAAGAAATGAAACGAGCGTTGAGCGTTGACGCCGAGATGTCGGGCACGAGATGTCGGGCACGAGATGTCGGAATGTCGAGCGCATATCGGGATCGCCGGAGTAAAAGTCTTCGCTTTCTTGCGTGTAAAATCGAACGAAACTCGCGTGACGAATCGATCCCCCATGCGATATTAACTCGGTTAATTTCTGATTTCGCATTGACTTTCCTCCGTTGCGCAGGTTTAACGGCTGTGGAGGCAGTCGCCGCGATGCTCGCCGACGACTTCGCGACCAAGGGACTCAGCGAGAAAACTGCCGACGCGCTCATCTACAGGATGTATAAGGATTTACCAGTCAATTAATCAAGCCGTTTGGTTAATCGAGTGTTTGGGAGAACTCCGCCGACGTATTTGCCAATTTAGCGTATGCATTCCTTATTATGCATGTTTAATTATTTTATTTCTCAACATCTACAAGTTTCTTCTCGGATATTCGTTTATTTACTGTGGATATTCGCTTATTATTACTTTAAGACGTTTATTTATTATTATGCGCGTGTTGCGTCTATGAGCTTGCATGCATTTATTACTTTCTCTGCATAAATCTTTCTTATTTATTTATTTAATTGTATTTATGTGTTATTCATATAAAAATACATTAGTTTAGAATTACATTAGAATTAAAATTACAGATATTTTAAAGTTTGTCGGATTAACCAGAAAACATGTCAAAATAAAATTATTTTAAGCAGCAAAGAAGAAAGTGTGTTTTAATATCTTTCCTTATTTTTATAATTTACGTTTATGGAAGATATTTGTCACTTTTTACGTAATCGCATTTAGGACATTTCAGTAATCGTACATCATTCTTCTATCTGTTAATTGTTAAGAAAGTTATATATTCCGGAAGCCTACATAAAAAATCGCTTTTGTATTATACCTCAAATACACATCTTTCATTTATAAACTACTACAGAAACGCACTTATGTATACAACAATCAAAGGATTCAAGTTTAATTTGGGAGTCTGCTTTTTGTCGATGTAAATCTTAAAATCCAGTTTCTATTATTGTATTATAATATCATTTACTATAACATCATGTTTTAAGTTTCATTACATGTGAGAAAAATTGTAAAAGATCGGTGATAAAAATGAAATAATATTGCCATTTAACTTAATAACAGTTTGCATCTACGCTATTTTTGCTACGGATCTTGGCTAATTTTAGAAATGACTGCAAATAAAAAACTTATAAGTAAATGACTAGTAAAAAATGAAGACTATAACCTGTTAAATTGCTTGTACACAGCATAGAATAATCAATTATTCATAAATCTCCATAATATATCTCCGTAAAATTGCTTCATTGAAGTCGAGTGCAAGTCAACGAAACGTTACGTGTATTAACAGATACTGCCGGCGAAAAGGTCCTCCGTGAGATTTTACATTCAACAATTAAATAACTACTCTCTCTTTTTCTAAGAAAAAAGAGTCATACAAACCGCAGCCCTGACCTATGACATGAAAGTCTTTATTGACATTTTCAACTTCGGTATCGTAATCTGAACCAACGTAACTCTGTGCCTATTCTTCACGTGCGAGTTGTAATTCTATCATAAGTAACACTTTACCACATCTTATTATGCACCTACATTACGTAACGTCGCGCAGTAAGTATTCGTTACACTTTCGTGTCTCAGAGCGTGGACACGAACGGAGCATTTCCATGTGATTTAAGCGTAATTTCATCTCAAACTACAAATGCAAGACAATTGTTTAACAATTGTTAATACTCTACTGTTACATAAAATTATATGAATATATAAAAAAAATAGAAAAATCATAGAACATGTTACAAAACATTGTTCATTCAATATTCATCGAAATATATCATCGAGATACAGCAGCAATAGGAGAAATGAATTTCCTTGATACAAATGATATGCCAATTAATATATAGCATATATCCATTGATAATGTTGCTACATAATTGACGGAAGCGGAAACAAAAATTATCATATTATCATATAAACATGCCAAACTGTAAATATCTAATAAATAATCATTCCAGTGCCGACATGTTAGCTGGCATAGTCAGGAATAGTCTGAAACATCGGACAAGAGGCTGACGTAAAGTTGCTGATTAAGAAAATAGCATGTTACGTTGATTGCGGCTGGAAAACAGCCATTTTTAAAAGGACGGCTCGAGATCTCGCCCCGAGCGCAAATCCTCTCAGGCTGAAATTAACCGCGGAGTTGCTTTCAGGACATCATCAGTTGACATATGCTGGTGCATGCAGAAGAATTACACCGTAGTACCGCAAACAGCAGCAGAATTTCGAAAGGAACAACGATCCCGCCCTCAAACCGCGACGCATAATCAGCCACCGCGCGTCTCCTCATCCCCGGGTGCTGCAGGTGAAGAAGTTCGCGTTTATCCGTGAGATTGTAATCTTCGGGAGATGTCCCTCTGCGTGTGGTTTCTCGTGATTGCAGCGGATGCCACACACATGCAGCTGCTGCACACGCGTGCATCGTGCACGTATACATGCGTATATATAGGTATATGCAAGTGTCGTCGAGCTTGGCTACGGCCCTGACTGAGTTAAAAGGAGGCATTCTACCGTGATAAATAAATTCAACCATCGCCACCGCCGCCCGCAGAGTGGGGTGGTACCATGCGCGTACGGAGAAAGTTTATATATACTCGCGCGATGGGGACATTGTACGCATTTTCGATATTGCTGTTGCTAATTGCGATCGCGCGCGCATTTCGTGACCACGAGATAGCAAGCCAGCTGAACGAATTCCCGAGAACAGGATTGAAGCAAGGAGGATGATGCTGATCGGACTCGTCTTGCTCGTCGCGTGGACCAGGAGCGCCATGTCGGGATTCCGTAAGTTTATTCACTTTCGTTACCCGTGCGAAGATTACAATAAAACCTTGAATCGGCGAAGAACTGATGGCAATCTTCTTTTCATAAAGAGTTAATTTATTCATAGATGACATTTTCTGTCTGGCTTTGTCTTTTTTATATTACTAGCAACACAGGCGCGCGCTACGCGCGCTATTTTATTTTTCAATATTAATGTTTTATTTATCAATATTTTATCAATATAACCGCACTGACAGCCACTATGACATTCTGACATTCGCAACACGAAGTTCAAGCCACACGAAGTTCGAGCCAAGCGAGAGAACCAATCAGCGTCGCGGAAAAGAGGCAACAATGATTTCGATTTAATATTTAACACGGCTATTTTAAGAGTGGATTTTACGTAAGAAGTAAGATCGGCATCCAGTCATCTGTTTTCTACTCATTTGTTAATTTTATGCATTCTTATATGTATATTACTTTTTATACCTTAGTACTCTCTGTTTCGATCAGTATATCGTAAATCTGAAATCTTAATTGTAAACGACGTGCACTACGTGTTGATGTAAATCATCTTTATCTCGCATCGAATGACGTAACCGAGAAAAGACTAACTCTATGTGGAGAGCAAATTTAGCAAAAATAATTGTGAAAATTTGTCGGACGCATTATGGTGCAGTATAAAAAAAATTCTTTCTAGATATACATTCTAGATAAATATAATTCTATTCGCTTTTTCGTGTCTTTGTATTAAATTTAATGGAGCCATGTTTACTGTTGTCTTTATACTTTGTTCACGTTTCTTTATGAGTATCGAATGAAATGTAACATTTAAGATGCACAAACAATTTTTACAAATAATTTTATATTTTGTAATATCTTTTTGTTTAGAATTATTTCTTTCTCTATTTCGATTGTATATTATATTTTTATTATAATTCTTTTCAAACATTTTACGTACGAGATTACACGTTTAATCATATTAGTCAAATAAATCAAAATTACATAATCAAGAACAAATTTTTTATAAAGTCACTTCTTACAACTTGTGTATTAATCAATGTTACAAGTCTAGATTCCTATTAAAACTCAAACAAGCATGAGTCCAAAACTGACTCAGCATAAAAGCACTTTATTAATTATCTAATTATTTAACTCACACAATTTTCAAAATGAAAATATAATAATATCTATGGAAAAGACATTTCAAATTATTATATCTTAATTTGTACGAATTAATTTTCGTACAATATCGAACAAATGCCTTCAGACCTTTTACGACAATTTTCTGGATAAATTTTTTATAATTATATAAGGTTTTACAAGTTTCCTTTTGCAATAGTTGTGGAAATAGCTAATTTATCGTTTAAACGTTTGTATTGATGGTAAGTCATTGCTTAAAAGCGACATCACGCCTGTTTCATCGACATGGCAATTAAAGTTAATGTCACAAATTAAAGTTAAAGTAAATTAATGTACACGCCATACGATATATCGGTGCACGGATAATTTCTTCTCTTTTTCGCAATTTCCGCACGTAGGTGTATGATTTAAAAGCGTGTCGACCATGTCTATTGAGAAACCGATAGAAAACCCGGAAACGTTGCGACACCATTAAAGGAAAATCGGATGGGTATGCCTGTTACGAGTATAGAACGAAGTGTTGTTATCGCTACACGCTGCACACACGGGACAATGTAATCTGCAATTTAATCGTGCACTTTTACTTGTGTAATGGTTTTCCTGTCGCCACTTCTACTCATGCGTGCAAAGACGATGCAATCTCGAGAGTGTTCTTGTTTCTAACGAGAGAAACTTGGAAATGATTCACGTTTTCAGTATCTATTACTGTTATTACGTCTTCTCGCGAGATGTGCTTGACACGCATATTGTTGTTATTATACAAACAAGTCAATATTCACGTTCGCAATGAATTTTATTATATTTATTTATTATTGAATTTTATAAAATGAGATAAAATTATCAAACGCGTCTCGATAATTTTATCAAAATTTATAGAAAATTAAGAGCGAAGAATAACTTATCACAGCAGATATTACGCATTTATGAATATACTAAAAATGCATAAATCAAAAGTGAAATCAAGAATTAAGGACTTGGCGATTTCTCTTTATTTCACGAATTCCATTTCATCAGTCCACGAAGAGATCCAAGTTAAGTTGCGAATGATTATTCTTCTTCTTTTTAGAAGTCAATCTTTATGCCTGCGCTCGGCAGAATCTCTATAATATATATATATATATATATATATATATATATATATATATATATATATATATAGAGTCTATATCATTCTTTATTACTCAAAAACTTGATGACTTGACCTGCATCCGCCTGGCAATCCTTTTTTGTTCGTTTATGTGCGTTTTTTTGATAGCTCACGTGACGCACACGAATTCGCCGTATACATAACTTGATAAAAAGAGCCGGCCAGTCGCCTTCGTAATTTCACTTTCTACTAACGTGCACTTTCGATTTTAGAGCTGGCCAATTGATCGAAGGAAAAAAAAGCCGTTCTCCCGATCATCGCCAAGTTCTTGCCAGTTTACTGCGTTCGCTCAACCTACATTGTAATAGGGTATACAGTACCTGCTCTGCTGATCGGCTTGGGAGATACTTGACGTTCATCGTTTATTCAATGATAACACGTTTCGTAAAAATGAATGAAAATACTTCGTTTCGCAAGAGACTTCTCAGTTCCTCTTATTCCAATTTAATTTTACTAGCGTAACATCGGGTTTATCAGATTTTTGGATGATTTTCAAGAAAATTTGACGCGATAACAACTATTGAATTTTATAATCAAATTCACAATTCATGTTCTCAGCTCCCGGTGTGACGACATGTCCACGAACGGACGATCAATCGCAATATGACAAGTGCGTCCTGCAGCAGCTGAAAGCGATCACACCGTATCTCTCCAAGGGTGTGCCCTCATTGAAGCTGCCGGCGTTGGATCCCCTGTTCCTGCCGTCCTTAACTGTGGACAGAAATCTCGAATCCTTGAGGATTAAGGCCAACATGAGTCAGATTCGCGTTTACGGCGGCACGAATTACGTGATACGCGAACTCAAAGCGAATCCCAATGACCTGACGGTCTTCATCAAGGCTCAGATGCCTCACCTTCACGTGAACGGTGACTACGCTGTCCAGGGGAGATTACTGTTACTGCCTCTAAGCGGAATCGGCAGCTTTAAAGGAAATTTCAGTAAGTTTCCTGCGATTAAATTGAACTCGTGTGAGATCGCGTGTATAATAAATATGATAACGTATCAAAATTATATTTAACAACGTTAAATAAAACTTGAAAAATTAAAGAATCAATCATATCAGGCAATCAATAAATTGTGCACGTATGAAAGATCAGTCGATAATCAATTGCATAAAAAATAAATATAAATATAAACTATTCAATACGCATGATGTGTACTACCATTTATCGCATATATTTCATTATTGCTGTTTTCCCGTTTAAGCTAACACTGAGGCCGAAGTAACCGCACAAGGCAAGGAGATCACCGACAAAAACGGCGTGCAAAGGATTGACATCGATAAGTTGGTCACTAAAATCCGCGTCGGTGATGGAAACATCAAGCTGAAGGCACCTCCCGCTCACACGTTAGCCGGTAAGACGATTACGCAAATCCTCTAAATCTAAGTTCTTGCTCAACAACTGTGCCACAAATTACGCAACGTGCGTAAACGTGCGTAAACGTGCGTAAAGTTCGTATCAGACTACGCAGTGAAGATTTAATTTATTCTGATCTTTTATTCTGATTATTTAAATGCAATATAAGAATCTTGCATTAGAATGCGAGACACGTGCCTTTTAAATCCTCTAAAAAACATATCTTGAACTTTCATTCATGCATATAATTGTATTTAATTTTATTTAAATATGAATATAATTATTTGTATGTTTCACGTTAAAAACTTGGTGATTATTCTTTTTTATTTTAGCCGATGCTGCCGCAACATTCTTCAATGCGAATCCCCGCCTGGTCCTGGACATAGCCAAACCGATCATCGAGGACACGGCCGCGACCGTGACCAAAGCTCTAGCCGCCAGAGCGCTCAGTGCTCTCACTAAGGAGGAACTCGTTCCCTAATGTTTGAATAATATTTGGTTTGCTTTTCACAGACAAGTAGAACGCGAGTATCAACGCGAGACGCATTAGCTGATATAGCGTAAATTTATCCACTTGTTTATTGCATCGCGATGTACCTTCTCCGGTCAAGTCGGAGAAGTGCGCGCACACATACACACACACATGCATATACAGAAGAACATATACAAATACACATACGCACAGAATTGTTGTTCATTTTTTAAAGATTCCACTTAGCGTAATTAATTGTATTATTTAGTCTCAAAAAGTTCGTTCTCACTTTCGTAGGAAGTATTGAAATGTTAATTCGTTCAGCAGGAATATAAAGAGGTAGATGACGTTGTGCGAGATGATTAGCTAACGTTAAATTAGCTCTTCTTGTTTATTTGCGATTGTTACTTACGTTTTACCTGCATATTGTTGTGTTCCATTTTATAAAATATTATATTATGCGCATACAAGCGTATGAGAAATACAAGAAAAATTGTCGCGATACTTTTGACCAAATCGATGATCTTAAGCCATGATTTTATGTCCGAAAAGAAGAATACGTATATTTTAAAAAATCGCAATCTTGCACTTGATTTTCATCAATATACGATACTTATATCAATGTTTTTGTTTTGTTCAACAATTATGAATTATCTAGTTATATGAAATTTTGTTTAATATTTAAATTAAGTACGTTACAAAGTGATCATCTCTTGTCAGTTTAACAGAATTATTAGAAATATGTAAAACTAGTGTAATTTAAATGGACAGAAGAAGGAATGTAATATGCAAATAAGCGCAATTTATTATTTACATAATAATTTATGCCGGAAGTATCATAATCAATATGTTATTTTATTCACACAATCCTACTTTTTTCATGTTTGTATCCATATCAGTGTTATACTATACTTACAGACTCAAAGAAACAATTTTATCCTATAACCGAAATTACACTATCCTTCTACAAGATACATCGTATATCTTGCATAATATACATAATATCTTACAAAGAAAGATTTCTCATTTTTAACTTAAGGAATTAGCATGAAAATATTATAATTCAAAATGTGAAATAATTAAAACGGTTAAATAGTTACATGTATTATATTTATATGCAGCACATATAAATATTACATTCCCCAGCAACACACAAAGTCACATAAAAATGACGCAAAAATGATTAAAGATTAAGTTTTGGTAGTCATTTCACCATCACATTGATATCATCTTAACGTCTATTCTGCTTGCATTATCATAGTTGTGCAATGCGAAATACTATAAAAAAAAAGAATTATATATAAAAAAATAAACTATTTCCTGGTGAAGTTGATGCTCCACGAGTATTAAAATTAAAGATTCATTTAAGTATAAAATCTACGATTTAATCAATTTGGATATAAACAATCACGAAAAATGATCAAAGATTATTTGCTCGGGAATAATTCATCGTATGTAAAACTCCCAGTAATCTTGTTGGCTACATTTGTGAAGATGTTTGACAAAGCGTCTTCCAGTACTGGTTTTATCTCATCCAAGAACAAATCACTATTCGCATTCAAAACCTCATTGCTCGCTGGTCCTAGTTTGAAGCAAAACAAAAAGTCAATTATTAGGAAATCATGTGATGCTCATATTTGTTACAAATTCGGTAAGCTAGAGATACAATATATAAAATAAATGTTTAGACGTACCGAGAATTGGATCGCCACCGAATAGGTTGTCAAGATTGATTTTAGCCCCACCTATCTTGATCCTAAATTTCATTTTCTCGAATTCTATGTAGGTATTATTATTTTTAACGATTTTGTTTGCCTTCATGTAACTGTCACTCTCATAATCAACTGTAAAATATAATATAAGATTTAAAAACATAGCGATAAATATATTTTTATCAATTTTTCTCTTTTTCATCGATTTTACGCATCTACGATATTTACATATCTTTTTTTTGACAATAATTATTTTTGCGATGCCAAGTTTTGACAAGATAATAGATATATGTATATAAGCAAAATACACAAAGATGGAAAATACATGACTTACAAAATGATCCAGTAACATTTCCATCTCCTATTAGTCTAAGCAATAAAATTGATGCGTCTATCTTATATTTTCCGCGAAAATCGAGCTGATTGAAATGAAGATTGTAGGTGAAGACCAAATTGCTCACATCGGCTTTGAAATTTCGAATCTCAAACTTTGAAGGTCCAGATACCTGTTTACATAATTATTAATTGAGAAATATTTCTAGTTTGACAGATGTGAGATTCTCTATGAAACTATGACTTTGTTCTTGTCGAGTAATCAATCTTCATATAAATCCTAATGTACTAACCAGTAAATTAGTGAGATTAACGTCTAATCGCGCGGTTTGAGGACCTCTTAACAGACGTATGTGTTTCAACTCAAGCGGTTCGATTGCTGGAACGTCTAATTCCTGAATACCGGTGGCTAATTTTCCTCGCAGTTGCTCAATCGAGTTAAGAATACACTTATTTATGTTCGGATCTGTCCGACTGCATATCTTTATATATGATGCTATAAAAAATCAAATGAAACATTATACTCGCAAGTTCTTCGTAAAAGTCGTTGTTTTATATTATATGCAATATTATGTGCACTACATAACTCACGTATCTCAGCAAAAACTGCAGCAAGTAGAGCGCACACCAAACTGAAAATAATTCATTAATTTTTACAATAATTTTAGTTATTAATATCAAGATATATGTATACATATTAATATTTGCAATAGCTATTTTTATACAATTCTTTTTCTCACTGTCATTACATTTAACTGCAAAAAAGTATTCCTGTATCACACATAAAAACAAAGTAGTCAGTTTTATATATGTTTAGTAAAAACAAACTAATTACATGTTATACGGAAAACAATTTGTTAATGACAATAGCAGATATTATTAATATCTTCGCGGCGGTTCTGACGCGAGAGCTAGATGCCTACAATTTCCAAGCGTACTAACAGGATAGTGTTATTTAAAAACTATAAAAATAAACTGTTTTTAAACAATATTTCAGTTTGCATCTGACACGTGCCAAAAATGTGGATTAATTACATGTCGATCAAAAGCTGAGCTTACAAAGACAAAATAATTCAAAAAATTTTAAATATGTGTCCACAATAGAAAAAATATGTCTTAAATGAAAATAAAGAAGAGACGTTCAAAATGTTTTTCGACCTTAACTGGCCATAAGTTAATTATTATGGCCAGTTAAGGTCGAAAAATACTTTGAACGTCTCTTCTTTATCCTTACAATCATCACTGGCGAAGATAAGAACCTGACATCTTTTCATTAAATGAAAATAGTCAGAATGACTCAATGTTTCGCACTAGCGCGGTAAGTTGAGCCAACTTATTGAGGTAGGTTGGGCAAATAGGCAAACAACTAAAAATAGACTCTAAATAAATAACGAAATCATGATATTATCGAATACTTTAATAAAATTAACATTTTACATTAGATTGTTATTGTTTAAAACTGTCGACTTGGTTTCATTAAAAGAAATTGCTCTGCCGAGACTAGTTGATTTCCTTATCGATAATTCAGGATTCCTTTTAAGGAATGTCGTTAGCCAGTCTTTACTTGCCATCTTATTAGTCTTCTACGAATTAGGAAATTTTATGTCGAACTTCACAGCGCAATCATAAGCAAGCGAGCAAACATTCTTTGAAATTAAGTCATCGTTGGGCCATGTGTTCCAATTAATCCCACCTACGTACTATTCAAGATATATTCTTATAACTTGAGGACTATTTAAAAATATTCAATTTGTATAACGACATCGAAGAATATCATAATAACAAATATTAAAATCACTTTCTTCAAATTTGCTGTTGTTCTTATTTTCTACTCAGATCAAATCTAATTTCGAATAATAATCTTACTTTACATATGCGAAAACGAATAAAACGTTCATACGCCCGCCTCAAGCGATTGACCGCAATTAAATGAGGCGCGAGGAGATCTTCGATATGCCATGTTTTTGTTTGTAACAGGTTCATTCCTATATGTACTTCGGATACCGAGTATTAAACATTGTCCAACTTATCCCTATACTCAACCCCTCCGCTCTACCCTAATACTTGCACCGTAATTGAGGGATTCTGTTGGGCGATCGAAAATTACTGGTAAATTATATATACGCGCGAAGTGCTTTGTCAAACACGAAAATGCATGTGGTAATGCAACGTTTATATTAATACATATCTTGAAACGAAAAATCGCTAATGTGCAAAAAGATCAAAAGTTTTTCATTTAACTGCTTATATTATACAGGGTGTCTGACATAAGGCGAAAAACCTCTCGCCCACAGGTAAATCTCGTCAAACTGAATTGAAAAGTCCTACTTTCCTCGTTGCCAATCGCGTCTGAATTAGTGAACTTTCTTTATTTAATTACTCGAAATTTTACGTGGTTGTTTGCAAAATGGTACAGGACTTTTTAATTTAGTTTGACGAGATCTACCTGTGGGCGAGAGGTTTTTCGCCTTCTGTCAGACACCTTGTATTACCGTTTTATAAATATTTGACGTCTTTGCAGTCAAGTTTAAAATCAAGTTTAAGAATAAGTTATGTATATATAATGTACATTATAGTATATATAATATACATTATGCTTAATAATCAGTGTATTTCGCAACAAATCACTGTATCGTGAATAAATGTTCAGAGCATCAAAGCTATTGATCGGACGATATTATATGAAATTTCTTAACACATTGTGGACGAGAGACGTGAATCGGCGTCTTTCTTTTTCGGTATTTACATACACGTATACCGAAAATATGCGGGAACTGAGGCTCGATTCGTTTCGCAATATACTGTCAACAATGTGTTAATATATGTAGATAACACGTTTATATATTCTTCATATAAATAGATTTTGCATCTATTTGTCATAATGATTATGTCTCTTTTTTATGAATCGTTCTACAAAAAACTCATGACCTGCGCAACACGATCGATCGATCGTTAGGTAGAAAAATATATTTATCTAGACTGTATGTATTATTTCCAGCAGCTAAAGCTTTTAAAATTACTATAAAGTCTATATGATAACACCTTACCATCAAATCAGGGTTTGGGTTGATAAATAAACTTTTCGAGTTAATAATAACACCTTGCCATCAAATCAGTTTTTGGGTTGTTAAATAAACTTTTCGAGTTAAGAAATATATGCATTCAGTTAAGAAATGTTATACAATAATGTTATATGAAATAGAAATGATTTGTCTGTGCTGTTTTCTGTGTAATTTTTGTTTCATTGATTTCAATTCACAATCGTAAGAAGAAATCTATCTAAATAATAAAAGAGAGATTATTAATATTTAAATGTTGTACTACTTGAAATTTGATTGTCAGACTAAAAGAATAAATGCTTCCGGAGAAACACCGGAGAAAAAGAGAAATGGTTGAAATGATGTTTATTAAAACGCATAATAATTCGATAAATCTATGATAATATGAGCCCGTTTTGAAAAACATCATAACATCTTCTCCTTGAAGTCACTTGCGTGTTGACTCATGCCACCATCTAAAGACGTGTTTCTCCGCAAGTCGATCTTTGTCTTATACAGAATTTTGTTAATCTTTTTCAGCCAGTAAGTGGTTCAGAAATTGTGTTATTACTTTGTACTTTAGTCATTTGTATAGCGTGTTTTTTGTTCTTTTTATTGTAGAAAGAGATTATTTATACTTGAAAAGGACCCGATTGTGGTCGAAACGTCGTCAAGATTGTTTATCACTAATAAACTGCCAGTATCGGTCGAAAAATTGAATTTATTTATTGTGATTCTTCCTGGCTGACATAAGAACTTCATCGTTTAAAAGAATAAAGTTTACTGCGTATATACACTGATATTGTCAAATGTAAAATTGCAATGTTTTTGAAGATTAACATATAATGAAATGATTTAAAAAATCAAAGAATTAATGTAGTAGCACTAATATAATTATGCACTCTAATATAATTATGCATTTATCATAGGAGGCACAAAATAACACTAATAAAATTTTCTAAGAAATTTTCTAACAAATTGCTTTGCATCTAAATAACGTTACATGTACAAATTAATTACTTTCTTTAAGAAATAAAGCCTTTATTTTTTCAAAAGGGGATTCGCCAGTCGTTTGATAATAAAATCAAGATAGAGTGTCATTCCGATTATCATATGAAACTCCTAAGCGTGACGTACGTGATGTAATATCTTATTAAGAACTCTATTGTCTTGCTGTTTATTTCGTAATTTAAATTTTCACTGAGCTTTATCTAATTTTGACCAGCTGTTCCGCGTCTTTTATAGACGAAATATTGCGAATCGGCTTAAACGGATCGTCACGATGATGTATGATGGCAGTCCCTACAAGCTCGAGCTTAATTGATTTGATATTTGATTGTCAGATAGTAAAAGAATCAAGTTCACTGCATGTACACGCTGATGTGAAATTACGATGTTTTTAAAGATTAATATACAATGAAATGATTTAAGAAAAAGCAAAGAATTAAAGCTGATGCACAAAATCAATTTACAATGGATTTACCAGGTGCGAAGTGCGAAAGAGTACATAGCGTGGCCGATCAGGTCCAAGTTTAGAAATTTTCCTGACAACTATAATCGCACTGTACATTTACAACGGCTACTGATATGATACTGGAGGATCCAATAACTGAGACAGCAACTAAATCTTCCGACTAGGAGGAAGGGGAAAACTTGTTTTGCTTCGTACAAATCTTATTCTTGATTGGTCGATTGCCTCGTGCCACTTGCGAACTGTTGCACTACCTACCTATTCCTTGAGCCTTCGCGGCCGCTACGCCCTCTCCGTTTGAAAAAACTCGCGACACCGCCGATCTCTTGCTGACGCCGCGCTCTTTGCGGGGATCAGGTCATTTCCGCTCATCCTTTACCCCGTCTCCCCCTTTTAACCCCCCCGTCATCGCTTGTATGCTCAAATACCGTCGTCGGTACGGTACCTACCTCTTCGTCGCGCGCGGGCGGGAAAACGAAGGGAACCAACGCAAGGGAACGTATGGCAACTGACTCGCGAGCAGATTTCTAGAAGCGCGTTCCTACCGGTATCCCGAACTGGGCATTAACGTTTCGCAATTTCTCGCCGGAGTCTTTGCGACTCAGGTATTCACGTTCGCTCCGAGATGTTGAAATTTAAACGAATTAATTATACGACGAGTTTTTTCATTTACGCGCCTATCAGCGCGCGACAAGCAAAATCGAAAACTCCGGCAAATCGAAGACCACCAGGTACGACTGACGATGCACGACGAGCGCGTTCAGAAGAAGAGGATAATTTTATCGTACCGCGGACGACTATAAACACGTTCATTTTACGCATCAGATATGTGTCTCACATCAAGAGTAGTTTTCATTTAATATTTATGTCATGAACACAGGTCAGCATGTAAATGGATATCGACAGCGTAAATGGCATATGTCCTTGCATTATAAATTTCAATGGACTATTCACCTCGCGTAAAGCACCTACCACTTTTTTTCAACGTCACACGCTTGCGCTCTGCTGGTGTACAAATAGGTATACGTCCAAATACGAGCGTACGAAACGAGTCAGGCGCGATATTCCTCCACAGGTGTAGATCGACTTAAGTATAGATCGAATTAATTCCAGGCAGAAGCGGAATATTATAAAGATTCACTCGTGGGAAATATCAGAAGTCCTCGTTGTGACAGATACATCTTCGCAATGTAACGTACTAATAGAGCAATCTGACGTAACGATTGCAACGTGCTGATTTACAGCTACGAAAAACTGGTAGGCACCGGTCGCGCAATTTCGCCGCTCCCATCAGAATTAGCGAAAGTCGTAAAATGAGGCGACATACGCGACGCCCGAAAACGCCACGATCCGTAACAAAACCCGGGTCCACGCCGGGTTCTCGCGAGTCACGTGTACGCCGACCTGCATCCACGACGGTGTGTGGCAATCTTGCGGCTATCAAATTCTCCATTTCCCCCCATTTTTTTTTCGCCTTTCTTTTATCAAGTGGTAAGTCATTCCCTGGTACCGCCGATACTCTCGTTTGCTGCACGCAACGTGTTCTTCGGCTTATCAATCGACCGGTGAAATCAGCGGGACTGACACGAGCGCAGAACGTTTCGAACGCTCGGGGTGCGCCCGGGGTGTTTTTTTGCGGCACGTTGACTCGCAAGTCTGACATTGTCGGGCGCCGTCTCCTTCCATATTCCACAATCGGCGAGGACCTTTGACTATTATTCTTCCTGCAGGTGAATCGTCTTCGCGCGAATACGTGCGGAGTGAAGCTAGCAGTCGCGCATCGGCGAAGAGTCATGCATCGTACGCGAGCGACGTTGCGCATTACGCAAGGCCATTCATTGTAGATAAAAGACAAAGTGATGATGCATCTCGCCTTGGGAATACCATATTTCTGTGAAGGTGTGACATTTGTCACGGCATGGTAGATGACCGGTGTCATAACACCGCTGGACAGCTCTCGGGTATCGATGGTCTTCATGGTCACCGTTGCCTTATAGATGCACGAAAATACGCGTCATGCCGCCTAACGTAAATGCCGATGACGCCCGAGACATGCCTGTTAATTTCGTCCCGCGGCATGTCGACTCTCTTCGTTCCTCGCCGCACACGATTCGTGAAATGTAATCGATCACGTAAGCGAAGATGAAATTCCCGAAGCATCAAAATTGAAAGTTACACGGTCCAGATCGTTGGTTGTGAACTAAAACTGTAAACTGTAAGTACAGGACATTATTAAGACACCTGGTTGTAGGATTATTATGCACGTTGCAGTGATCGGCTATAAAATCTGCTGTAAAAATGCCTTCCTCATTCTTTTCATCGTCCTTGTCATTTAATTAATTCATACATGTGTACATATGTATGAGCCGTTAACTACCTAGAACGAAGTAACAATTATGTCAAACGGAGATTACGGACTGTCCAAGTCTTTGATACGATTGACTGATTTTTTAAAATTAGATTGTTTTCCCTGCTGCGCCATTTCTTGATGAATGATTGCGTTATGAAGCCCTTGACATTTTATGATTACTCAAAAATACTAAAGACACTAATATATGTCTGCGTCATTGGTTTTGATGTTAATTATGACAATGCTTTATTGACGTTCGTCGAAAATACTATAGAATACCGAGCTGATATCAAATATTGTTTCAAGCTGAACAAAACTAAACGCTGATCATGATTTGGATGTTCTGAATTTGTGAAACAGGATTCTTCGAGCTCGTCCTGAATGTCAAACGCAAGAGTCTTGGTCTTGCTTCTGCATGACAATGCACTGGCACAAATCCCAGATTGTACGCGATTTTTGCCAGAAAAGGCATCACACAGTCGCATCTTCCGTATTGGTTCTGTGTGACTTCTAACTATTCTCAAAATTCAGGTTGACAAAAAAAGGAAAGAGTTATGACACCTTTCAGGACATCCAAAGGGTTTTGACTGTGGTTTTGGAGGCTATTCCAAAAACGGAATAGAGATTGCTCCGAACAATTTTTTCTTCACTTTCAGCGTTATATTCACTCAGAAATGTATTTTGAATAAAAAGAAATACAAATGAAAAATAAGTGACATTTTGTATCTTCTTCGGTATCAGTCGCATCAGAGCCTGAATGAAGCGTGTACATGAAGAAATATCTTTTTACAATGCCTGTGCTTAAAGTTTTCCTTTAAGAAGATTTATTTTAAATTTTCTTAAAATGTTCTTAAAATTAGCATTTAAAATAGCATTTAAATGAATTTAATTCTGAGTGAATACAACGCATTTAAATGCTATTTTAAATGCTAATTTTAAGAATATTTTTTTATGTTTCAATCGTTTAATAATAAGCCAGTAACTCATATAATTGTAGCTTTATTTTGACCAACGTTGTGCGTTTTAACATCAGATGTTGCCAGCTTGGTCAAAATAAAGCTACAATAATATTTTTTTTAGATAAAAGATCACGCTATCTTTCCACAAAAATTTAACGTTTCTGTGAGAATACTAAAAAAAACCTTCATACTAAAAAAAGGCTTATGTGTTAGTAGCAGATAACTAGATTCATATGATTATAAAATGTTGCTCTGGCTTCTCTCTCTCTCTTTTTCTATCTCATTTGCTTAAAATTATTTAATAATTGTTTAATGCGTTTTGATTAACTACTGCATAAGAAGTCTCACACTGAAGTAAAAATAGTATTGATGATCGCAGACGTTAGATGGCACGTACTGTTGGATATCCGCTTGTAGTCTGCTTGTATTACTGCGATCACAGATCACTTGCGTAATTATAAATTATCGACTGTATTTTCAATCATGCATATTCAATTAAATAACTCAAACAAATGATTACTAATTCAGATAATGAAACCATAACACGCGGACATTTATACTGTTATTCTTTACGTGTTATATCCTCTTCGCATCATTGTCCAAATTCTACTTAAATTATACGATTACTTATAGATATTTAAAATAATACAAAAATCATTTTGCACACGTATTGTTCTTTTGTATCAGCCACATATTTTTTGCTGTTTATCCAGAAATATTAATATTTGCGCAGTATTTATATTTTATGCTTTTAAATTTTCTTCTTTTTTAGTGAATTGTCTGAATGTTTTCCTGTTTACGATTTTTGTATTTTGGCCAGAGTGTAAATCAGGGTAGAGTTATTTTATTAAATGTATGCTTTTTCTTCGCAATTGTAAGAGTTTCCAGTAAAGCTGTTTCCTAGTAAAGAAGACGATAAATGCCAGATTGACGTAAAATCAATATGTCGTATATTAACGGAGAGGCGAAAGATCCTGGTACTATACGTAACGGAGTTTAAACGCGCTATCTTTTTCTAAGTGTGTAATGATGCGACCTTTAACGCCTCTGTGAGAATCTTGTTGTGTTGTGATGTTGTGACTTTACATTTCCTGAGATTATTTTAAAGCGAAAATGTGTAAAAAGGACAAAACTGTAATGGCACTCTATAAAAATAAATGGAAAAAATTTTCTTTAATTTGTACGTCACAATAATAGCTCTTGCAATGCACGATTTTTTTAAATTTAATTGAAATATTAGATTTGTTATCTAATATTTGCAATGACCACTAAGTGTTTATATAGCAGCGGTTGTATTCTGCCATGTCGCAAACACTTGTTAGATACGAAAGACATAAAAAACGATTATTTTTACACCTGACAAACCGGTAAACGTTGAACATTTAAATATGATTGCAATTAACGTCGTGACAAGCAAGAAAATTTCCACAAATGTATCAAGAACGTGATATTGTTTGCACCTGCATTAATGTTCACGAAATTATTTTATCAAATTCTTCGATTTTCTAGGAATTATCTTGTAAATATTTAAAACAATAAGTCGAGAGCGATTCAATCTGTCGTTGTCTCAATTTCCCTTCGTATCTTCTTTGAATAATATTGTAACTAATCGATTAAACCATAACATATTAAAAAATTAGAAATTAAGTATGCAGAGAAATATTTCTGATGTGAACTTTATTATTTGTCACAATTATTCAAAAAAGACAGAAAAACGAACTACAATCTTACAGAAGAATTGCAATTGTTTTATTATAACTATTTTGCATTATCTGAAAATATAAAGCAAATAAAAATTCAACTGTAGATGCAATCGTGTCGCATCATGTTTTTGTTCTATATAATCGTTCTATGAAATATTCATGAAAATAATTTACTTTAAATGAAACATGTTTCTTCTGACGTAAGATTCTTGCGTAAATTCTATTCAAGCATGTATCATGTGTGTCCATGATGTCTACCAGTGTTTCGCAGGTGAATCAACATGTTGCAAATGTTATTCCAAAACAGGAAGTTTTGGTTTACTTACAGATTAAAAACATGAAATTTTCATGTACATATGTATCATGTATTCTCTCGTATGGTTCATATATACATTTTTTTCAATATTTTTTGATATATATCAGTCGACCGTGAACTTTGAAGAATAAATCACGCTAGTGATTTACTGTGGAAGGAGATTGCATATAATCCAATGTACATGAAAGACGATAAGTACATATATAAGGTGGATTAGTTCGCGCAAATCAGTCGTGATCACGACCGTTGTATATCTGTTAGACACGTTTCTCATTACGATCTCGGAAAGTGCACCGTGCGCGACAGGAATTTCTATAATTTCGAAAAATGTTCGTCGCGGCCTTTGTTTTTGCGCTGCTGACTGTTTATGTCACAGCGGAAATACGTAAGTAAAACGAATGAAAAAAGCTCTTCAGATTCATTTTTAACAAGATCTGTGATATCTGATAATTCTTTATTTACGACCAAGAAACTGGTGAAACAAAATATTGGTAGCACTACGTTTCGACCTCAAATTAGGATCCTTATCAAATAGTCACTTTCTACAAAAAAATACATAACACAAACTATCAAAGACAAAATTATAAAAAATAAAAAATATAAAAATATATATAAAGAATTTCTGCGGAATTTCTGCGGAATTTTTTTATAATTTTGTCTTTGATAGTTTGTGTTATGTATTTTTTTGTAGAAAGTGACTATTTCGCACTTGATAAGAACCCTAATTTGAGGTCGAAACGTAGTGCTACCAATATTTTGTTTCACCAGTTCTTGGTCGTAAATAAAGAATTATCATATTTCAAATCACTGGTGTCGAAGACAATTTGGATCTGTGATATCGTTGCTATAATATTCGCGGAAATACTTCATACAGTCATACCACTTGAAGACTCGGATCGCGACTTAAAAAAAACGCACGACGAAGATCTGACCTTAAAGGACTATTTCTGCACGTAACGAGCAATTTTTTCCTATTTTCTTTGCCATTATGACTACAAGGCGACGTCGATATCGCGAGCACATTAGAACGACAAACAGATTGTGGTGCAAATCTGGCATGTGGATAATATATTACATAGCAATCATGCAAGGAACATTTGAAAAAAATTGTATAATCAATTATGACCTTCGTGCATCTAATCGAAGGCGAATGTTGGGCAAATGCAATCTCAGAGAAGTATTTCTCATCGAGCATTCACTCGCGTGTGGTTTACTATACGTCTAAAGAGAACGTCTTGTAAAGAATTCATGTAGAAACCAACATGCAACAACATGTCCCTCGAACACGGCTTGTTCTGTGACAGATACGCTTGCACTTACTTTCTATTAATCTTCTATTAATTCCTAAAGGATTTGTCCATTTTCCAACAGACAGACTGAACCTACCTATAGATTTCTAATTAATTCAAAAAGTGTTTTTTTTCAGTGTATAAATTAACAGAGATGATTGAAACTTTTCTTGCAGCCTCCTACATTCATGTGTGCGGCCGCCGAGATCCGAATATCAATCAGTGCATCTTAGACAACGTTAACAATATGAAAGATAAGCTCTGCATGGGTATCCCGGAGTTGAGTGTTCCTGCGTTCGAACCGGTGATCATCGACAAACTAGTCGTAGCCGATACACCTAACACCAAATTTTATTTGAAAAATGTAGTTATAAATGGACTATGCGATTTCGACGTAAAATCTTTACAGTCGGATCTTAAGAAGAACCACTTTAAGGTTGACTTAATATTGAATCACATCATAATAAACGCTACGTACGATATCGATGCACGTATAGTGATACCCATCAATCAGAAAGGAGATGCTTTCGTTAAGACAGGTATACATAAGATTTTTTCGATATATAAGATTTTTTACTTTAAAAACTAATAAGAGCTGAGGAAAAATTATAATTATAATAGGAAATTTTATAATGTAAAATACGGTTCGAAACCCAATTTTATCCCGCTGAAATCACCGTATTTTTGTGTTTTCCTTTAGATGACGTAAGAGCGATAGCGAACATGGACTTGACAATAACATCTAAAAATGGCAAGAGATACGTGTACATGTCACAGATGAAGATAAATCTCGATCTCAAAACGTACGACATTCAACTCAATGTGGATGAGAGAGAGAGGAGCGAACTGAGCAGGATCGTTGGTATCTTCATAGGCAGCAATCAAAAGGATATCATTGCGGTTGTTAAGCCGCTCTTGGAAGAAGTAATTTCGAAACGGATTCTGCTGATTGCCAACGAGATAGTCAAACATTTCACTTACGAAGAGCTCTTCCCCGATCGAACGTAAATTACACGAGAAATTGTTAAGATATATTGTCGCAAGGTCAGGTTTGCACCGTCTTGTGATCGAATTAAAAAAGGACCGATTGAACAACCTTATTTCTTCTAAATTGGTGTAATCAGTAATGCGAATCTTTTATCCGTTAAAAAGTGAAACTAAATAATTCCTTACAAGTTTTTTTACAATCGGTCATATAATTA
Organism: Ooceraea biroi; assembly: GCF_003672135.1. Lineage (NCBI taxonomy): Eukaryota > Metazoa > Arthropoda > Insecta > Hymenoptera > Formicidae > Ooceraea > Ooceraea biroi. Next base: position 5,454,737 of record NC_039511.1, read on the forward strand.
TTAGATCAGTTAGGTAATAGAAAATCGATTGTTAATAAAAACTTGTATAGAACGAGTCAGTAATCACAAGAAATAGTCAAATTGGAAAACTTGCATCACGTTGAACGTGACGCTCGTGATGATTTTGCGTACCGAGCTGTGTGATGCGGCGAGTTACGAAATAATGGAGGAGCGAACATATGAATCAAATCGCAACGACGAAATTTCGTTATGCAGACATGATTTTATCTCTTACGGTTTTATCTTGATTATTCATGCAGCAATTGTGCTTCGTGTTCAAATTTGTTTTGATTTTATATTGTAATTTTATAATCTCGTTATTTCAATTGCGCACAATGAGTGTTACGAGTATACGAGTTACTATTTTGTAAGAAAAAGAAATGTATTATTTTAAGCTAACATTGATAGTATCAAGTTTTGCATGTGCTCGTCAAATAATGCGTTTTGTACGATATTGCGATATAGAAATAAAATTAAATACTAAAAAATTAGAAAAAAACAGATGAAATAAAAACAGATCTCTACGAATCGGCCATGTTATATAAGTCGTGTTCTTAGTCATACTTCTCGTACTTATATCTGATTATGTTGTCAACTTCAACGTAACTTGTTCGCGTCGAAATAAATGTGAGTCAGAAATCATTAATTGTAATATGTTGCAATAATAATTGCAATAATAATATGTTGCAATAATAATTGCAGTGATTGTAACGGAGTGCTTCCTTATACGTGATTAAATTCAAATGATATTTGACTTTATGTAAATGCTTATATGTTACTTTTGCATGCGATTATATTCGCCTTTGGTTACAAATTATGAATATTTCATAGAGCAAAGTGTGCTCTAAGTGGCGTCATGTTCCAGAATCTAAATAAAATATTATATTTGACTTTATTATACAGTTAGAAACATTTTTTAAGATAAAAAATATATATCTTCTCTCTCAACTTTAGTAAATTTTTAGAAGAAAATTATATTATCTGATTTCTAAAACTGAAAATAAAAATAATTATTTTATGTCGAATCTTGTTTTGCTCACTTGCTGAGATGCAATAAAATTAAATTTAAATAATGATTATACATAAATTTAAATAATTATAATATTTGAAAATAGACATAATTTATGAACTTTACGTAAAACTAAATAATTTATGAAACAGACTGGTTATTCATCTCTTCTTATAATCATGAAAAAAAGTTGAATGCATTTGATTTAAAGATTATTGCGTAAAAGCACAAGAATCGATTTGTGTGATCATTCTATATGCAAATTTGGGTGTAATAAAGCATGAAAGAAGCAAAAATGTCAATATTAATTAAAGACTATTATTAATAACCATTTATTTTGAAGGATACACTGAGCTCACCGGTAGCGCGGCTTTATAGAATGGTTGGGGACAAGATAAAAAGATAGAAATATGGTTTGTGGCGTGCTTTCTCTGTCACATAATGCTTTGGGAAGATCGCTATGTTGGAGAAGCATGAGATTGTGAGATAGAGAGCGAGTGAATGAGTAAGTGAGAGAAGCGACTACCCCTCATCTCTTTTTCTTTCCATCACACACAATTGGACTATCAGACAAGGAAAACACGCTATTTCTCTCTTTTATACCTGCTGGACCCATTACCTCTTACAGGACGCGCAGTTTATTATATATATGTGTGTGTATATATATATATATGTATATATATATACATATACCAGTAGCTCACAGTTTCTACAGATTTCTTTTTACCTGTCGGGATAAATGGTGGACAGAATTAATCTACTTGGAAAATCGTTGTGCGCTTACTATGCGTCGATAAATCACTTTTCTAGTTTTTATCTTCTCTCTTATTTTCAGAAAGTAAAATCGCACGATAGCTTTTATCGAGAGAATTAGAATTGAAGCAAAAATAAAAATTTTTCCTATACCGTATCTCACTTTTATAAAAGAAGCTTCTCGTTTTGTTGATCAAGGACTTTGCAAGTCTAATTCTAAGTGCTCATACAGTAGCCTATCATATAAAGTAGCTTCATTTGGAGTTACGTGGAAATAATGATAGAGATCCTGAAAATTTACGCATTTGCGGAACACATTTCCTGTCAAGAATATATAAATATATTTTTCGAAATTCTTGCACGATTCGTTAGTATTTCAATATCATAAAAATAATTAAATACACTTTTTCCCTTCGCTTTTAGTCTTTTTTTCAATTTTTTAAAAAGCATTATCGTCTTCCTTAAATAGTGCTATTAAGAAACGTTCGGTTGTTTCACGCTATTTCCGTATCCATTAGTAGTTAGTCTCGCATAATAAATTAAACGCTTTGCAAATATCGGAAAACCCGATGTTTGCATAGCATTTACTTTATTATGCATGGTCAGAATCATTAATAATGATTCGCGTAATTGTCGATTGTTGACATCTTCCGCCACGATGATTTGCAGTCGGATTCTCAATGGATGTCATTCCGTAATCTTCATAATTGTCCTAGCTGTCATCGATTGCGAAAATCGGTAAGTCGCATTAAATACGCTATAGAATCTCAGACAATCTCCGTGACAAGTGGAACGATGCTGTTCAGCCAAGGTTCATACAGAAAGAAAGAGTTCCCCTGGCTGAAGATTCGAAGTGGCCTGAATATTCCTGGGTCCGTTGTTGTTATTGTGCAATGCATTTCCGAATCTAGTCTACGTCGCTATCTTCCAGCCCGCCCGATCGCCTGGATCACCTCAATAGATTTACGCATTGGGGAAGAGTTGCTCATACGAGAACTGCTGAACGATATTGTCAGCGATATTCTGGAACGCCTTGGACAGCGCCTTCTCCACCAACGGCAGAAGTTCCTTCATGAAGAGGTCGAAGTTATTGTTGATGGCGTTATTGACGACATCTCCGAGTACCTGTTCGCCACCGAACAGGTTGTCCAGTTTCAGCGTCCCGTGGCCCACAGAGATCTTCAAATTGAAATCCTTAATGCGTATCTTCTCGACGCCCTCCTCTGTATACTTTTCACCTAGAACTCTGACCGCGCCTGAAAATTGATTACGCATGTAATATCACGCAAAATAAATGGTGAAATTTTTACCATATGATTGTTATATGTTACCAGCGAAAATTCAAACTGAAGGACCTGCGAATCTTCGCAAATACAGTTTACAGATAATTATGATTGATTACTAATGATTATGTTAAATATTTAAAGTTTAACGCGGTATTTAGAGTTAATTCTCTTTTTAATCAAAGGTGAGATGTTGCAGAATTTCTCACAAAATATGTGATATATGAATACATGATATAATTGTATAGGTACCTATACAATTCGAGAAGTTGCCGTGCAATCCGCCGGAGCCATGAATCGGAAGTAACAACACCCTGCCGTTCATCTCGTATTTTCCCTCGACGATGATGTTCGGTAATTCGATGTCTATTGCGTAAAGCAATTTCTCGGTATCGGCTCTTGAAAAAATAATAAAGGCAGCGTTTAAACAACAGCAAGCATACTGTCACACACATGCATTTTCTAATTTCTCACGCGTTACTTATAGTTTACAAGGATACCTTCGTAATCCGTTAAATAGCTATTACTATAATCATACTACAGAACAAATTCACATGCGTACAATCTTATGTTAATTCCTCGCGCATTTGCTTAATTTCTAACAAAAAAAAAGAACCATTACCATACGATATTAATTGAGGATGCTTGGTTGCTGCATAATTGCAAGCAGCAAATTATGCTTAATTATTAGAATACACTCTCGTTTCCTCTTTGCCGACTACCAAGAATGTTGATATCAATCATGTACGACTTACTATAATGTAATACGACGTATTATATAATGCAATACATAATGATGTCACATTAAAGCGAGTCGATACGTGCGCATTATGAGCTTCGCATTGACATATATATTTATAGTACAACGATGAATTATGAATTGTCGGATTAATGAATCTTTATTTTGCGGTTCTCGCATGTGGGAAGTCGTCAACGACAACTGACAATTGTAATAAATGGCATCGACCTTCTTCTATCGTCCGCGTTACTGCCTTATACCTCCTTACGTTCCTACTTTGTATGTCGCTTTCGATACTATTGTTTAACGAGAATCCTCTTAAAATTCGCGTGTCGCGAGGTAACGCTGCTGACGATTGCCGTTTCCGTTCGAATTTCCGAGATTCATTACGATTATTCGTTTTCTCTTGCAATTGTCGGGAAACAAACGTTCTTGACATTTTGTATGGTCATATTACGGTCATTCACATGCAGGACGAAACGACTGTATCTTCATTATCGTGATTTAAGTAAGTACTTTCCTGGTACTTTAATATTATTTTTTTCCTCAATAAAATAGTATGAATCTATTTTATAGATATAATAAATCAAATGACATTCAGCCATCCGTCCATCAAGAAAGCAATTCGGTACTCACTATCAAACATTACCCTCCGTACTTAATTCTTGGACTGTATTAAAAAAAAAACTATATACGAAAACGATTGATCAGAAGCGATTAATAATAGCAAAAACGAAACGTAATTATGTTGTTTGTAACCATATATAATCTAAGTTGAATTAATTATTAAATCGAAGATCATCGATCAATGTAATATCGCAAGCAATTTAATATTTATCCTATGAATCGTTAAAAAAATGATATTATTATCTTAATAACGCGCTTCGCGCAATAATTTATTGCGCAATCATAGAGATCTCTATGATACGCAATGATAACTGCGTTTCAAGTTCTGCTTGACCATATAATTTTGCTTAACTCTTTCACTCCGGGCGTATATATGCTCTCAAAGAGTGCAAGCTACGTCCATACTACTATATTCCACGCTTCGCACCTAAGATATTGTTGTCAAATGACTATTAGGTACAATACTGGATGCCTCAGATAATTGACTATCATGAAATAAGTGACACTCGACAGACGTATCAAAGGATAGAAAACGTAGTCGTGTGTGCACGTCATACGTCGTAAGCGTCCGTATATCAGCGTATCCAGTCGTCATCGACTAGGTCCGTCCACATTTTGTCACAAATGCGCCGGAGCGAAACAGTTAAATGAAGCAGAATTTTGCTTTTCTTGTTTTAATTAGTAATAAAAATTTCAATAATTTGAATTTTGTCATATTATTTTTTTCGAAAATGTTATGCCATTCTTATAGATCATCAATCTAGAAACGAAAAAGATAAATTATAAATTTATCTATTAATCTGTACTATCACAATGTATAAAAGATAATCTGTATATAACTCTCTTTATATAACAAATTATTAACTCATAATTCAATTATCAAGACCCTTAATGTTGCAAATTCAAAAATTGTGAGAAAAACTATGTCTTGCAAAGTTATAATATTTTTTTGGCACTAACAATCTTCAGTTTACTCTTCTATGTAAGAAGAATATTTTCGATTCTAAATTTTTTTAACCATTATGTATTTGAGATGTATCGCAACATGTACATTTTATATTTATTTTTAAAACCGATTTTGACAACAAGCGCGACAGTATGATCTTTATACATATAGTTACCTCGCCTTATGAGGAATATAGTTGCTAGCACCGAACACGTCGATATCACTCGCCTGTAACCGCAAGCTATTTGTTGGAGTAAACGTCAGTTTCTTCAGTTTGAGGGGTTCTAAGGACGGCACATTGTAATCCGGTACGCCTGTCTTCAGATAAGGCTGCAACGTTCTTACGCTCTCGAGGAGACAATCATTGTACTGCGGGTCGCGGGTATTGCAAATATGCAGGAAGTCGGCTGAAAACAATCGTTTACAATCGTTTAAATAAGTAATATAAAAATTATTATAAAAAATATATAATATATACTTTTATAAATTTATATATTATAAAATATATATAATATAAAAACTATACACGTGGAAGCGCGCGCACACACGTACCACACAGAGGAAATATAATAAATACTTATTATACAAAAATGTGCATCTTTCTTATCTTCAGGATCTGAATCAAGTCAATTTGATCCTGATTTACAATCGTAACGTTAGTATGCATGATCTACTTTTTAAGCAACATATTTATCATAATGCAAATCTTTGGGCAATAATAATATTTATAATTTTATTATAGTAATATAAACTTCGTGATTTTACATTTGATTTTACATTCGTGAGAGATCACACGAACTGTCACAAGCACACAGAAAAAACAAGTTTTGCTACCGTAGCTATAAATTTCTAAGCTACAGCAAAATGTTTGCTCTTGCAGCTAATGAATTAGGAACCTTATCTAATAAAATAGGTATCACAGCTAAAATTTAGCTGTCCATATATTACGATTGAATTTATATATGTATAATAGTTACCACACGCAGTTTTTAGCTATGACAGCTCCTTTTTTTCGTGCACATATATCGTACCACGAATACCAGAAACAGTCAGAACCATATTAAATCTCACGCGTGCGGGGAGTAGAATTTTCATTAAAGATTACTTTACTCACGTATATCTCGTGCAGTTATTGCACCGATCGTCGCCAACAGGAACGCGATAAGTGTTGCCTTCGCCGCCATTCTTGTAAATGAGGAAGAAGAGCAGACGGGAAGCTCAACGAAAGTGCCTTCCAAACGTCTAGACGACTGAGACTCGACGACGAGGGGTTGCTGATCTACGGCTGACCCGCAATTGACCCGCAGTGGTGGTTCCGAGGATGGTCGAGCTGGAAGTGGATGATCTGGGCGGCGGTTCGAACGCCTTATAAAGTCGATATCCACCTCTTCCCCTACCGTGACACTCGTCAGCCGGTGAGATGACAACTATTGTTGGTCACTAGATGTTATCTATCCCCGGAAAACCGGCGTGGCACGTGTCCGCTGTGAAATAACTCAGCGAAATGATTTTGCGCGAGCGAGTGAATGGACGCGCGATTAGCCGATACCTCTAGTGATCGATTAATACTGCGGAAGATACTTTGACTTGCGATCTTGCAAGATCTCGGCTAAGTAATAGCGAATGGCGAAGAACGCCAGGAAACGGCTGTTCTCAAATGACATTGAGAGGCGGTGTTATCACGGATACTTGATCTTCCTTTGCACCATTTAAATTCAAGGGCATATTTTGAGGAGTTATGTTAAAATAGATTGACTTCGATTTCATTCACGACGAACAAATTTTGTTTTATAATAAATTTGAAAATTGTTTTATTTTTAAAAAATTTTGCTTGTAATTTAATATTTTTTTAATTATTTTATTTTATTATTATTATTATTTTAAATTGAATTGTGGAATACGTTTACGAATTTGTCATATGTAATGTATACAGATATTATATTTATTACGTTTACGAATTTGCCATATGTAATGTATATAGATATTATATTATGTATATAGATATATTTCCATTTATATAATGTACATAGATATTATATATATTATTTATTTTCAAATTTTGAAATTTTTGGAAATGTATTAAACAATGAATTAAACATTCCAATACACGTGGATCGTTATTGATGTATTATTACTTCCTAACAGTTAGCGTTTTTAAACTTTGTTGCATCAATGACAAATAGGAAACGTAATAATCTATTGCACAAACGGTGATTTTAATATTGCACAAAACGGCGATTTTAATAATGATGATCGTTAAATCGTCAATTATGTGTAATTAGAAAATCAATAAGCTTATGATACTTACATAAATCGGAATTACAGAACTGCTTCTTTTCTTTAACAGAAAAATAATATTTTTGCAATCCTGTTCTCGCAAGAAATAATAAAAAATACATTACGGAAACATTTAGTTTATTATTACTGTGCGACGTAATACCATTAGGTAATGATGCAACTAATCGCAAAACATTAACTAAACGTTTGACAAAACTATTGACAAACACAGTTGAGTATTTTTTCCGTGATTTATTTGAAAGATATATGCATAATTCCAATTAATTTAGCGATTACTTATCTTAACTACTACTTGTCCCCTTTCAAAGGTTTCTAGAATCTCAAAAATCAGCGAATTTGCCGAACATTACATTTCCAACATTTTATATTGATCAGACTTTTCGGACTTTTGTCTTCGAACGTAATGTTTCGTATCTAGGTTTTGACAAAAATCTTATAATACGATAGAGCTTTACATCGCGCAACTAGTTGCACGATAATTTTTATATCTCTACTCACGATCAGCAAGCGAATTTGGTAACAGAGCGTGCGGCTCTCCAAAGAATTGTATTCTCATTTAAACATTACGAAATACTCTTTATACATTTCGAAACATGAAGCTACAACTGACAGAATAATGGTTATTAATTCGATTTACTGAGGGATCTCCTAATTTCCATATCTCAATATTAATGTTTTGTTTAATTTAATATATGCATAATTTGAAATTGCAAGTGTTTCTTCTAAAAATTGTGGATAAAATAGATCTTATTATTGAAAAGATATATTATTGAAAGATATATAAAATTATAATCGTAGATTGTTATTCTAATTTTCTCTTTTCTACCAAATGCGCGACAAGAGCTTTCAAGCGATCAAATAGATGGGGTAATAAATGGGATTTTCAAAATGCCATTCACGCACACATCGCACATCATGTCGACAAAAGACGTAACTCTAGTCATTAATTATGCATATGCACAATGAGTATCATAAATTAATTATGAAATTAATTTAATGTTCTTTATAAGTGTCATTTAGCCAAATTAAATATCATATATTGTAATGCTATAATGTTATATTTTCTTTTATTTCTTATATTATTCAATAGTTTTGTTAAATAACTATCAAATTAGAAATCAAATTCTCCTATGAATTTAATAAGCCAGATTTTCGTTACAGATTGATAGAACGATAATTAACATATCAGCATCTTTTATCATTCTGAACTAGCCCGGCGTAACGATACATATTTTGAATGCCAGAATATTGGTATTAATCATGAAACATTGTAGAAACAGTGCGCCAAAAGGATTTCACGATTCACGTTAGGAAGAATCTGATAAAAAATTTTTAATAGATTTTTATAATAAAAATAAAATAATATATAACACAATTTTTCTTACGCATTTCTAAGCATTTGGCAATTCGTAATTACGAGATTCTAATTTCTGCACGTAATATAAGAACTGAATATAGGAGACGCAAAAGATGAAATTTTACAGGCGGGAGTATATACTTCCGGGCATTCAAGAATGATTGTTTACGTGTACGCGAGCAATCGGCTTGACTGAAAATTAGTAAAAATGCCGTAATTTGTGGTCATTCGTCAAATCAAAGGAGTTTGGAATCATCAGAGTCGTGACATAATGATTGCCAAGTCTGACTATCTGACTATCTGACATCGTTGTGCATGATTATCGCTTTGTAGTTCATCAATTAAAATAATTAAATGTAACACTGAAGTTAAAGATACAAATATGTAATAATTTATGAAGATTCCTAAATTTACAATTTACTTTTCATAGCATTAATATTCTCCTTCATAAAAACTTTCTGGGAAAATTGATCTTTTTCTTATATAATATCATTATTAATATCAAGAAAGGATAAATCCTCCCAGAAAATTCGAATTAAAATCGTATTAAAATCGTCTCTCCCTTACGTAAGTAAAATTAGATCTTTTTGCGCACGCACAGTCTCATGATGACACGATATTTTTCATTTATACGCGAAATACATCCAAAACAGTTGCCTTCGCGACATATGTCACATAAGTCATGATCAGGAAATCAATCAAAGCCGTAACGTTCCTCAAGCGTGTGCAAGTTTCACGTTCACCTTCTTTCATACACGCTCGAAAGTAATCTTATATACCTCGTGTCTGTTTTTCGCAATTCTTCCTTCCGCAATTCGATCCAAGGACAACGAGCATTATATTTTGCGTGCGTATTATTCTGCCATAAATGTACATATTAATTTATTAAATTGTTAAATTATTAATTTAAAAAACGGAGAAGCGCGACATACTTAAACGATTCTGGACTTCTCGATTAAACTCGACGCAGGAGTATCCATAAATGCGTCTTGCGCCGCCCCGCTATTCAGCAGAATAAATCCGGATGCGGACTCTTGCCATTAGAACGACAATTACTGGTATTGCAATTTCGGTTGATGATGATTCAGTTGATGATCCGGAAGAACGCTGACATAAAGGTATATTTATGTACTCCAAAAAGTGTTTGGTATTTGCGGCTATAATTGCATAGTAAACTACTTATAATCAGAAGACTTATTTTTATTAACAAGTTTTATTATACTTATTATTAACTTATTAACAAGTTTTATTATAATATTTGTAAAAATAATCTTATATTCATACGTAGAACTGCTAACCATAATAAATTTTATGTATAATACTTTTTAATATTCATATAGTAAAACCTCGAGGTAAAGTAATGATAAATAAATAAATTGACCATTGTTTAATAATCAATATAATTATGATATTGGTACATTTAATTATGATTCTACAATAATTTTACTATGATATGATATATATTAAATATAAATGCATACAAATTTAGTAATAATTGACAAATTATTAAAACTGCATTATTTAATTATGATTATGGCGACTGTATTGCGACATACATAAGATCAGTTAAAGATATACAGTTTGAACTATAATAAAAATTTTGTTGTCCTCGAACCTTACTATAAATTATAATTTAATTATAATAAATGCACTTTTTTCTGTCTATGTATAATAGGTAAACAAGGTGATTTTGACCTCGCACGCTCAGATGCACACGACGATAGCCGGGTAGTTTCCTGTGAAAAAACAAATATAGTAATCGTTCGTATGTATAAACACACGTTCCGCGGATTGTCAATCTTAATTAGTGCACATTATAATTAAAAAAAGCTCTATACATCGTATCTATTCCGCGCGACTTTTTCCTCGCGAACTGTTTCGCCGACATGACAGTTTCGCTGATCATTAACCGAATCATGTATAATATAAAAGCAAGAAAATTGTAATGTATGACAATCATAAAATTTACATGATACACAAAAGGAAAGTTAGGTGAGTTTTTGACATTATGAAGCACGCTATCACGTGAGAAATTGAGTGTTCGACTTCAGAACGATTCATGATGACAGTGCATTAGAAAATGTTTGCATACGTAAATTTTGCATGCTTGCATACGCATGCAATTACATAAATATCGATTACACGAATCTCTTTATGAAATCACATTACAAACACGATCATTATACTCATTGCTGTTTAAAATGAATTAAATCGAATGATGATGCTTGCTCGTAAACACAATTTGAAAAATAATCCGTCTGCACAATAAACGATAATTAAGTTTCAGCTGTAATCTATCTTTTCTATTGTCATACCGCACAGGTTTAGAGTTCGTCATGGACTCTCATTAATCATATTATTGTCACGTATCCGTGTGTGGTGACAGTCATACGATTGGAATTTAGGTGACGCAATTTTACAAAATAAAAAGAAAAGACGCATCGCCGAATCGCGCGTGCGTTTCCAATTAATATTGAAATGATAATGCAATTTCGCAGAACGATAGCAAGTACCTATGGAATAAGAAATCGCAAGTAGCAAGAGAAATGTCGCGAATTTTGTCGATGATTATTTTGCAAATGCATAATCAAACAATTATGTATTGAATCCTGATCTCTTCTTCGATTTCCACACACTTGATTTGAATATTATACTTTTTCTAACACTTCTTAGCGTGAGCATCACACTTCTAGAATCGAGGTAACATATAAAGACATCTTGGAAGCAAATTATAAACATTGCAGTATATTTAAGAATGATAATGGAGTTAAATAGGTAATTGCTTAAATAGACAACACTTATGTTCTCATTTGTTATACTAATTGTTACGCTAGAAAAAGAGGATGCGAATTTACATATAATTGTACATAAACCTTACGTAAACTTACAATTATAGATCTTTCAGGCTCGTCATTTAATCTATGATCTAGTTTTTAACAAATTATGGAAGTAGTTTAATTATAATAACGTACGGATAACTTAATCATAGCGTTACTTGCATTATTTCACAAAACACTTCAAGTGATTAATTTATCTCCTTCAACATACTGATAAAACGAAAATGAAATGAAGTAAACAATAAATCCTCAAAAATATCGACAAAAACAAGAAATCTATTATAAATTATTCACGGTCGATGTCCTCCCTAAATTATGTATGACTTATTTTTCTGTATGTATTTTTCACCGATTCGCATGAGATCCTATGGGCGAATATTCGCACGATTGCATTTCCAAAGAAAATGTTTATAAAGAAAGCAAGAATGAATTTAATATTTTCGAGGAGCACTCGCTTCTCGACGCAAAATCTTATGGAATACCCTGTATCATGTATGCGATTTTATACCCAGACATCCGGCTTTTGCAAAGAAGCGGATGTTCTTGAGACAATGGTCGGTGCGCGAAATCAGAGAGGCCACCGATCGTCACACATCGCATCTTTTTTCGACGCCTGGAAATACCAGCCGAAGCTAATTGTGTGGGTCATGCACATCGTCTGGTATTTCCACTATAATTTGTCGCAACGGAATCATACATGATCACCATTGCGTGTCACGAGAGCGTCTCTTCTTTTTTTTTCGTGTGAGTTCAAAACCTCACTTCGCGATGAAAAGTGAAGTTCTTGTTCTTCAACGGTCGTCGTAGTTGGTCGGCCGATCATCTTAGTCCGTGATCCAGGCGTCGTACGGCACCTGAACGAATAGTTTCTCCACGAAACTCGACATCACCTGCACCAGCTTCCTCCGCAGATCTGGTTTCATCTCCTTCAGCAACTCCTGGGAATTTGTGTTGATGAAGAGATTCAGCGCCGTCACTGCGGAACGAAGACTACGTATGAGTATGCAGAAATCGCTTCGAGAGGGAGAGAATTTTTTTCCATGATTGATTAATTCAACATTACACTTTTTTGCTGGAAACACGTGTTACTCAGCGATTAACTGAGGATCAAGGACAATAAACGTAAATCAAATCTATAAAAACTTATCTTTTTAAAAAAGGAAAGAGAAAATGCCGCACACGTTATTTTGATAAAAAGTTTTTAATAAAAGTTGTAATATTCAAAAGACGCAATTGTGAACGGAGAGTAACATGATTACATTTTATTTTTATGTTTCTTTATGAAAAACGTTTTCTATGAAAATAATACCAGGAGATGATACCCTCGCGCTTATTTTGTGAATCTTTTCTCTCTTTATCTCTTGCTATAACTCTATTAGTAGTACTATTAACTCTATTACTGATAAGCATCGAGTAAAAAATGATGTACAACAAAAATTTGATGGAAAAAATGGTTTTTGCATTATATAAAATGCATTATATGAAAATACGAGCTTACGTAGTATACTGTTGATGTTGTGCACATTTTCCACTCCCATTTTAATATTCTGCACACTAAAGTCCATTTTCAATTGCTGCAATCTAAGATAACGACGGCCCTCGAGCGAAAACGGCACTGCCCTGATGAAAACCTTGGCCTTGACACCATCTGTAAGCGAAGCAAATTTAGGTTCATAAAGAATGAATATCATTATCGTATCATTAAGGAAAACGTAAGGAAAATTTGCTTATGAATATGCTTATAAAATGCCACGAGAGATTTGCATGGATTACAGCGAGCATGCCTCTGACGTGCTTTGTTTTCATAATGAACACCATTCCATCAATAAATCAGTCGTTAGAACGTATTCTTAAATGCGAAAATTAACTTTTAACGTTTCCGTGCAATTCAACAATTTATCGACCATTTTGAACTTTTTTAAATCTTACTAAAATGCAATGAAAACTAGTAGAACATATATATAAGTTCCAATACTGTAATGGATTGCACATAATCTATTAAATAAACATTGCTCTTCCTCTTCTGAAGTACTACTTCTACGTTAACTAAATATTTTATTTTAATGCAATATTTATATTTTAAGCAAATATTTCAAAGCATTTACGTTATATCACAGATAGAGCACGTAAAAGATAACGAAAGGATGTTTTTTTAAAATTACTAGTACAACACAGGCGCGCGCTATTTTATTTTTCAATATTAATAATGTTTTCGAATAATAATATTCATCTATTATTTATTATATGCACAATTATCACATTCTACCAAATTGTTAACCTCCACCCGAAGACATTTAACACGGCTTTTTTAAGAGTGGATTTGGCATATTGCGAAGAGTTTTCGACGATTGAAAAATCCTTTAGATTTAGAAATGAAAAAGTTCTAGCCATTAAAATTTTTTTCTTTTCCGAGGAGTTCTGTGCTATTTATATTGTTAATTGGCATATTGCCTAGAGTTCTCGATGATTTAAACTTCGTTAAAACAATAAATGAAAAAGTTCTAGCCATTAAAATTTATATTATACGCTATACGCGCGCTATTTTATTTTATTTTTCACGATGAAATAAATAACACAAATTTATCAATATAAGTTACACGCCTTTCTTAGAATAGGATCTTTTTCGCAAAGCAAAAGACATCTTTAAGACATCTTTTCATCTTGCTGATAAAGGCAACATATAGAAAAGAAATCTTTTAATTATGTTTGTTTTGTTGTTTTCTTGACATAGCGACATTTTTCCACTTTCACTAAAAGATATTTTTGACAAAAATATGTCAAGATTTAGTAATTCTTTTAGACGACTTGGTGTTGTGTGGGATAATGGAGAAAAGATAATTTCTTGTATGTCGGGTTGCCATTAGGAAGGCATAGTAGTAGCAAAGAGTAGTAGCAATGATCTCTCTTATGTGATGTCTTCCTTATTGCAGAATAATTCCTCTCATGAATATTACATTCAGCAGACTAGTAAATCGTGTTGTCATTCATTAGGAGTTTATAATACTAAAAGTCAGTAATAAATACTCGAATTAGCGTGACAGAGAAATATGTGAATCATCCAGCGTTAGAAACAAGGTTGAAGTGACAGAAATACTTAAGATCAATGATAATACATTTGCATTGTAAAAACTCGACACTGATTCTGATTAATCTTTAACACTTATTAGATTACCATGTCATCTATACATCATTCATGTATAAGTAACAGATAAATTTCCGCATAAGTCCCGTCATACATGAAAATGTATGTAATTTTTATGTGAATCATTCATAAGAAAATAAAATAAAAATTAACTTGTATAATGTACATGCAATTAATGTAAGATATAAAATTAACATTATATACTGGTGCACGCTCGAAATTATGGTGTTACCATACAAATCAAAAGTTCATAAGGTCCCAAATTAACACATCCACGACTGACAACGTAGTTCTATGTCATTAAAAAATCTAATAGCTGGTTGCCGTTGACATAGTTCTACGATATTTTTTTTCATTTTCCTTTTTAATACAACTCTTGGTCTCGTTGCTCTTGAGCCTCCGAAATGCTATTCCTCTCCATTACGCAAACATAAACTTGTCCTAGTATGCACATTGCTACATAATTGCCATTATCCCTCAACTGCAATTATTTAACGCAACGAAATAGCCTTCGAAGCGAGAGACGAAGCGGTTTGTTGACGATACACATGGACACGTCGCACAGGTGGTGAAAGTTACTGCCGTCGTGCGACACACTTGCACCTCGTGGCATTTCACCCGGCCGACAATATTTGCGGAGGAAGAAGTTTAGAAACGCGCTGCGTGCGCGCTTTTATTACTGCTACCATTACTATTATTTGCGATATCTCCATTTCAAGGTAGCAAGTATAAAGTCGATAAGTGACGACTGCAGCGCGCATAATTCTATCGGCTGGCATAATTAATGAATCGTGTCGTTTCAGAGCTTACCATACTCGCCCCAATAGTCGCCAGCACCGCTGGCCTTCACCAAGATCAAGGTCCCGCTGGATCGGTACGTGGCGGCCGCTCGAATTTTGGGAATGCTGAGGGCCAGCTGCAGCTGCACCTCATTGTCGCTCAGTCTCGTTCGGAGGCCGGTTATGCGCAGGGCGGAGACTCCCCTCGCGGAGATGTTCTTGAATTGCGCCCGGTAGCCGTCCGGACCGCCGCCAAGAGCGATGTGCAACTCGTCAAGAATAATCGGCTCCACTTCTGAGTAACCCAGTTGCGGTAGACCTGCAATTGCAACGGTTGCCAGGTGGGTGAACGTGCTCGGCTGCAGGAGACACGGTTGTCGCTTGCGCGATCACGCAGGCTGATGATCTTTCGAAATTTTAGCTCTTCAGTGGCTCGCGCGCGCGTTAGTGTTATGATCAAAATTTGATACTGATATGACTATGTCTTCTTTTTTTTTAGGTCGAACAAGAAGCTCTTCACTTTGGTGGAAAAATTGTATTGCGACATCCGAGCCTACCAGTTGTCGGCTTTGTAGTCAAAGCAATACCTGTCCGCGAAGTGTATTGCATTAAGAGAATTATCATGGTATTCTTTTTTACGTGACGTTGACGCGTCGATGAAAGCTATTGCTTCAGGTGTGCATCGGATAAAATAAACGGAATGTAGGACACTGGGTGACCATTCGAATACACCGTTATAACCCGCTTCTGTCGCTAACAAAACCACGTGGTTATAGAACCGGTCGATTTCGAATTTTCAACTTCCAGTTTATATACTTATTTTTATTTATGTACAGTTTATGTACCTATTATCTTATGTACTATCTTATATTATAATTATTTATCGAAACAATTATATGTAGCGCGTACTTACAATTATTTCTTCGAAATTCTCGAAAAATAGATAAAAATATGCTGTAAACATATATTACATGTAATGTATGTTCAAGTTTACTATTTTTGTAGGTATTAGTTAATATGAAAAGGAAGAATCAAGAATAACGAGAAACATAAATTAATCGTTTACTTAAAAATCATTTACTACGAAATTCTTTCCTAATTAAAAATATAACTTTATATATATAGTTACAAGAAGCTATTAATTCGAACTACACTCTGAATTTATAATTTTGATATTACGTATTATACAGGGTGGGGCAATAACTATTACCACCTTAAATATCTTCTAATTTATAAGGTCCAGAGGAAAATTTATGTAATCAAAATTATACGGTACGAAGGGGGCTAACATATGGCGATAATAATTTTTGTCCTGGTGGACGCGCTTCGAAGATATCAAGGTCACCTTCATTTTTTTTAATAGGTTCGGTATGTTTTTTTTCCATAATTTTATAGAGGAACTTAAAACAAGTACGGAACTCATGACACAAAATTATTGAACAAGATTAAATGTAAATGAAAACGATAAAAAATACATTTTTATATTAAATGAAATTTACGTTTAAAAGATGTACGAAATGACGCTTTATTAGTATGTTTTGTCGGAATGTTTTGATTTTGACATTCCTCATAAATGAGGATCAACTTGTTCTTCAAACGGATACATCGGTGAAAATAAATAGTGACGTAAACTTATTTCAATGAAAACAAAGACCCTTTGAAGGCCATCTTAATAAGTTCACAGAATAAGATAAACATAAAAAGTAGTATCGATAGATAAGTCAATCGTGCAAGATGTATTCATTTGAAGAACAAGTCGACATGATAGAGAATGATCTCATTTATGGAGAATGTCAAAAACATTCAGTGAGAGCGCAAAATTTATACGCTGAACGATATCCTAATCGCACTCAGCCTTCGCGTCGAACATTTAAAATCCTATTTATTTTCATCGATGTATCCGTTTGAAGAACAAGTTGATCCTCATTTATGAGGAATGTCAAAATCAAAACATTCCGACAAAACATACTAATAAAGCGTCATTTCGTACATCTTTTAAACGTAAATTTCATTTAATATAAAAATGTATTTTTTATCGTTTTCATTTACATTTAATCTTGTTCAATAATTTTGTCATGAGTTCCGTACTTGTTTTAAGCTCCTCTATAAAATTATGGAAAAAAAACATACCGAACCTATTAAAAAAAATGAAGGTGACCTTGATATCTTCGAAGCGCCTCCACCAGGACAAAAATTATTATCGCCATATGTTAGCCCCCTTCGTACCGTATAATTTTGATTACATAAATTTTCCTCTGGACCTTATAAATTAGAAGATATTTAAGGTGGTAATAGTTATTGCCCCACCCTGTATAACATCAAAAGTGCATAATTAACTTATTTATTTCGTCTAATTTATTTAAATTTATAGACATTCTCTTAAAGATATTGGACATAATAATAATAACAGATATAATAACTGGTCAAGATTATTAATATAGAGCGGAACGTGCAAAATAAGAAGGTTGGCAACAAAGAAGCACGCACGCGATGTTTTCCGCAACATTCTAATCACTCGCTGTACCTTCACTTGACACGTCGAGAAACAAACGAGCTTAAGTTTTTCAAGCTTCAACGTACTGAACACGAGTTCTCAATTTTGAATATAAACGTCGCGTCGTTTTTAATTCTTTATTTCATTTCGCAATCTGATATGTATTCAAATATTATTTTATCCAAGTCCGACGGAATCCGCCATAAAATATGTCAAATAACTGTTTAAAAAGTAGACGTTCTAGGAATGCCACTCATAGCACGGTAATCATTGTTGATGATTGCAGAAGCGCAAGAAATTTTACAAAAGAATCCGAGATTCTTGAGAAAAGAAGGAAGAAAAAGAAGACAATGACAAAAATGTTCGGATTATGCCTGTGGTCAAACAAAATCGCGATATCTCGATATCGCGATCTCTCACCTTGGCGGAAGTGCTCGACGAGTACGTTGGCTGTTCTGGCGAGGCAGGCCTCCAGCTTCGGATCACTCCTAGAACACGGTTCCAAAAACTCCAGGCCCCTGTATCTGCCGATGGCCCGGACGCCGATCAGCAGCGAGCACAGAGCGTAGCACAGTAGTACAGCACTCTTCATCTCTTCAGTTTGCTTTCTTCCTTTCTGGCTTTCCGCTCTTGTCGCAATCAACTCTGCAGTTTCGTACTCGCAGCTAGACCACACGGACCGATGGGGCCACTCGATGTGGAGTGATCGGCTGACAGGGATGCGCCGGACCTTATAGGCCACCTTGACATTGCCCCCCGCTATGCCGGTCTCGAGGACGAAGAAGAAGAAGAAGAGGAAGATCGAGTTGTGCCAGGCACGCCGATCAGTGGACTCTTTGATGTCTGCTCCGTCTTTTAGGCTACATAATGTGCACAAGCAAGAAGAATTAAATAATGCCGAAATTGTGAACGTGACTCGAGATTATATAAATTGCCCAAAACTTTCAAATTGCAAATGTTTGAGAGATTATGGGGAAAAATTTCTCCTTTTTATTCAATTTTAGTAGTAAAAGTTTTATATTATCTCTTGATTTGTAATTTTTTCGGGTTTCAGTTACATCATAGTTCGCAGTTTGGATTAAATTCAATTCCAGCCAATTGCAGTCAATTTTACTATTTACGTGAAATCTAAGTCACGTTATTACCGCGATAGGTCCTGTCACGCAACTTTCCTGCGAAGCAAAAAAGGTAAAGGAAACGGCACAAATTTCATTGAGAAGTTGTTCGTTAACTTTTACCGATTTTAATTTATACGCTTTAAATTAGACGTAGCAAACAACGCGCTATCCCTTTAATCTGTTCTATCACGCTGGCGAGGATAGATCATCATGAATATTCTAAAGAAAATGAAAAGAAAACGTCGATTATAATTCGATGTATCGGCACGCTTACTTTCTCAATAATAATTACTTACGTTTGTTCACAACTCTCTATTTTTATAAGCGGTACGTGCTTAATGATTGGAAAAGACGTCGAAAGAGGAGCAGTTTTCTCTGCTTCTGATAATCAACAATAATTCGGACAGCTTGCTGACTCGATAATGCATCGCGTGTATTAAATCGAGTACGATTCATTGACGCAACTAAATGGCCTATCAAATTGCGCAATTTAAGCGCGCACATACCGATAGCCCGAATTTAAAAGCGCGATTAAATGACAAGAATTCAATGGGACACTTATGCGATATCGATAATCGCCGATAGAAATGGGCGACGAGTACGAATGAAAGAAAGCGTTCGACAGACGTCAGAGTGGATGTCATAGAAACGCCGAAACCGAAGTAGGAGAGTGTTAAGCACCGTTAATCGTCTTGGTCACGTTCGTTTTAAGTCACGTTTCCGAGTTACTCACGCAAATGTTCGCAGAAGATCGTCGCCGATCGTTGATTAGGTTTCCTGTGCTTGAACGTGAGAGAAAATCCAAACTCAGACGCTAATCCCCATAGGTATAATCCTAAGAGACACATCGGTTTACAAAGCAAGCTTGATAGCGCAAAATTTGTGGAAAAAAAATACGAATATTTCATAAAACTTTAAAAATGTTATTTACGAAACGTAATAATCACATAAATAAACATAAATTATAAATCGAATTAATCAGGATGGGACAAGATTATATAAACATTTGTAGCTTTAATCTGCTCCAATTTGCTAATTTGCATATAGAAAGCATTTGCTGCTGATACAGAAACAATTTACTCGCTATTACATCTTCCGGTTTTGTAACATAGATTCCTCGCCTGTACGTCCACAATTTTTCTGTGCACGAATTTCTTCATGCACAGCACGTTTATTCTGCATTTTTCTTTAATGAATACCGCGACCGCAGCTCTAAGGAAGAGCTGCATTTATGTATTAACGCAATCGGAATATAATTGAGAGATGTGCAAGGATTGGAGTTGATGCGGCCTGCCAATGTAAATTAGGCGCCGTATCTCGCCCGGTGCTTGAAATTATCATTACGGTCTAACAATGCAATCGTAAATCGCGCGATGTCGATGTCCTTTGCTGCCCGATGCTGCAGTATAGTGGTTCCCGTGCATCCCATAAGAATGCGAGGTCGAAGACCGTTGATTTCTTGGCTTCTCAAGGCGAGCGGCTGTTCTGACAAATGAAAAGCATTCCCGTGCTCCCTGATCAAAATGCTCAGCATTCCACATAATGCTAGTAAAGGACGTAATTATATCCGACATGCAACGTATACGTATACAACATACAAGATGCTGAATTAATAACGACAATCTGAATTAAACGCGTAGAAAATTACCCGACGATAACGGGACGTGCAACATAAAGGATCGAGTTAAAAATTATAAAAAAGAAAGTGTATTATAGCCTACATCGTATAATACATGTATACATATATCTTATACGTTAACGCGCATTCACTTGTATATAGTGAAAACGATTACGTAAGCGTAAGAAGAGCAGCGATTGCACGAAATTCTTTTACAGGCAAGTGTTTTTTTTCATTTATTGCTGAAAGAAGACTTGCGTTTCTCCCGCAGTCAACTTTGACAACTGTACTCTGTCTAATTTGCCAACGCTCTCGATTTGTAGATTTTCTCGAAGGGAAAATTGCGGAAAGAGTTGTCGAAGATCTCCGTGAAGGCGGTCGAGACCAGTTCGTTGATCAGCCGTCTCGTTACAACGAAACCCGGTTGCCAAGCGCCATTAATTATCTTGTCGAGAATATTTTCGAAGATTCCTTTGCCGAGATTTGTGATGTGTAATTTTAAGTCTTTGATGCTTTCAACGTCCATTTGCGCCTTCACCTTCTGTCCTGGGGGTTTTGTCACGGTGCTCGTCTGTATTAGGTCGTCTACAATCAGAAAGAACACTGTATTATAAGGCAGAAAGTTGCATTTTGCAAAACTTTAAAACTAATTCTTTAATTAATTCTGCAATTAATGACTAATATATACACGACATTTTATTCTACAGAAACTTCATGTACGTTTGGAGTAAACTTGTTAATCGAATATGAATTTGCCGATAGCACTTACACAAAGTGAGCGTGAACTTTCCCTTATTGATGATCGTGGTGCCGAAGAATGCGCCTTTAAATTCGTAATTGCCTGCCAGAGCTTTTTCTGGGAAACTTTGCGTATATACAACCTGAGCAATGCAACATTTAAAAATTATTTAAGCGACCTGCTCCCCTACGTTATTTTGTCTGCTTACACACGACCTTTATACATATAATAAAAATTTACTATAGAATGAAAGATAAAATATGTAATCGATAATCTTTAACGTACGTACGTTCATATTTAGGAGACAAGCAACCTTTGCTGCTTCTTTCTATCTTAACGTTAAATTACAATATAAAAAGACGTGCAATAACTAATATGATATTCGTTGACAAATTAAATATATTGCATAATTACAATAATGCGACATTATTATTATTACAATTACCGTGAAGTACTGCGTGTTTACCTTGTAGTTTTTCAAGTCGCTAACAAATTTCGTTACTTTACTCGCTGCCCACCCCGTCTCGGTGACGTTTCGAAGAGTCAAAACGAAACCGAAATTCGGGATTCCTCTCGTGGCTGTCACCTCGCGGGCGAAAAAGGGGTCAAATGGTAGCACATTGTATTGTGGCAGACCGGTTTTGAAATAGGGTCGAACCGAGTTCAATCCTTCTCTCACGCAGGCGTCGAAGCCTGGCGTGTTGTAGTCGCAGCTCCTGAAGTGGTCCTCTAAAAACAGCAATGTATGATTGACAGACAGACCTGCTTAAATGTATGTTGCAAAAAACATTGTATGACGGAGATCTGTGAAAGTGTTAACGATTTCAGAGTATGGAATATATCGGGAAATGAACACACGATGGAAACATTTGGAGAGATTCGAATGAACAGCCGTGTACCGTTAGCAAAGCTATTAACGATGTTAATTCGAGTCTGCTTCGGTCTACGGAAGAATTTTTTTATACAAAAAAAATTGACACTATCATGATACCTTCAGGTATCTCGGATTTATGCTCTTGGCGCGGCCAACGACACGCTTCGGCATCCCGATCGCGATGGAAGAACGCGTGTGGAGAACGATCGTGTAAAACAAAAATCCGAGACGCTCGTGGCGTACGTAAGAACCGAATCGGATTAGCGTTATCCGTGAATTATCGTGAGAACACGTGAGCACTTAACATTGAGTGCGCACGTGTAATCGTACATAATACAACTTTCACCACCAAGCATCTCGGTTTTGATAGTATCGCGCTATACTTATTACAAATATTTCGTTCACATTACATACCGAAGGCTGTATTACAAAATACATCATTATATAATACATCGGCAAATAAACGATACTTCCGCCTTGTGTGTTATACTTTGGCCCATTTTCTATTTTTCACGCCGCTTGAGTTAATTACATTGAATACGTTATTACGTGATATTTTACATTATACATCAAATACTTTGTTGAAGATGAATTTTAGTGATAAAGTCATACTCAAATAATACAATTAACTTTTAATTCTTTAGTAAAAGTGGCTCTTGGTATTTTGTTCATCGCGGCATCGCTTTCCAAGCAATCAAAATATCATATGTTAATTAATTCTATCTAATTAAAATACGTGATATCGAAGTGGTTAAACACGTTTCGATGAAAAATTATTTGCGATGCTTCGTGCCTATGCCATTCGCCTGTCAAATCAAATTGCAATAACACACGTGGGCGTTGTTTTATATAGTGTAACTTATTATTATTTCACGCGATTTCATGCTCTTTTTTGTCAATGCCAAGGAGATCACCGACGTTCCACGATTCGAATTTATTATGCGTGAAGTCGTTCAAGTCACTGAACTTACTCACCGAAATCAGCAGCCGCCAGCGAAACGTACAACAGCAGCGCAACCAAAGATCCTCTCAGCTGCATTTTTCCGTTTGTTTTGACGAATTTTTCTTTTTCTTCTCCCTGATAAATCTGAAGCAAGAAAGGAAATCACTATACGGGCACTTGTAAACAACAGCGCACGGTTCACTTGCAGCGCTACGAAGAGCAGCACCTCGCGCTTTCACTGTTTGCGATATACCTACAGGAGGATTGGCGAACTGCTTCCGACTCAAGAATTTTTGATGGGGTTTACATAATTCCTCGAGAGGGCAAGCGCCGAGTGGGAACATTAGCCAGTAGATTAGAGGAGTCTGTCTCCCCTCAAGACATTTAAACTAGTTTTCTCATGTACCACTGATGGAGACAAAAACTAGTTTTGCGCAATAGTAGATTCCTAATCCAATGTATTACATTGGTTGTTACAGAGGCAACGCGTAAGCTGTAGTCGATTATGGAACATTGAAAATGATTTGATAAGTTCATTGCGTTCCAAATGATTTAATGTTACCACCGAGATTTTTCTAATTGCATCTTTATCGTATATAATTTTTTAATCCATTTTTAGAAGTTAATAATCGTCTTGCAATTAATTTTCCGCGTAACTGTTTGTAAGAAATAATGCAAATTTGAATTAACGTGTCCACGCAGATTTAAATACTTTACTTTTTAAGTATTAGGTTTTAGATACTTTACATAATTTAGATTTAACTAATGTGCTATATAATTATCTTGAATATAATTTAAGCGTTAAGTTTTCAAATAAATAGTTTAAATATTCACTTAGAACTTGGCTACCTTACCTAAAGGTTTAAAAACTGGACTGGAGATGCTGAGGATGCTAACTCGGCAACGTGAGACTTTGTAATATCTAGTCTGACAAGACCACTCCGAAGTTGATACGACGCAGATACGGGAATCCTTGAGTAGTAAAAAACGATCAGAAAGAAAAATAAGAAATCCCGAGAGATCATTACTCCGCATATGAGTTGGCCATAATTTTTCCTTTCAGGTGGACATTAGAAGATCCAGTATGGTAGCATATTTGAATAATCATGCAGATAGCATATTTTTTTACGAATACTACATTTATGTAAATTTTTTAAAATGGTAGATGCCGATGAACCACAAATCTTATTCTGTCATGTTTTCTTAAAAGAAGTTTATCTTTATCCACATTGTGCATAGTTCTTCTTATTATACTACTTATAGAAATTTAAAAAAATTATTAGAAAAAATTATTGTCCATTATTTTACACACACACACACACACACACACTCTGACAATTTTTATAAATAATTTTTCTAAAATAATTCTAAAACAATTTTATTATTGTAAGCTTTCAACTTATCATGAACGAGTAAACGAACGCCTATATACAGAAGACCAATTATACACCCATGTATCAGCGGTTGTCGTATTCCAGTGACAGTGTATGAATGTAATTTACATTGTACAAATTGCTAATATAACGTAACAACTATAAATATATAATGTTCTATTATTAGGTGTGTGCAAAAGATTTAGCGCTCTAATGTTATTATTTAAACTTCAAATAAAATGCCATTAATTAAAATATTATATTTTTAATAAAATTCTTGTTTGATTTAAAAGAGAATGTAAGATATAGCTAAAACGAGTGAAAGAGTTTTTAAATTGTGAAAAATCATAAAAGTAAAGCTTTTTCCTAAAATTAAAAATAGATCTTTATATCTATTCTTGTATGTATGTATATATGTGTATATGTGTACACACACACACACACACATGCAATATGACAGATTGTCCATTATGCTATATGTGTTCATACCATCGAAATAACATTGCACAATGCAACCGGCTTAATTGCAACCGAATGCAAATGACGTTACGTCATCTTACGAGGAGAACGTTGTACTCTTAAACGTTGCGTCTGCAATTGCGCTTTATCATGAGTATGAACACCTGTTGTTTGTATTGCATGTGAGATTATTGTCTTACCTCATAAACCTTTCACTGATTCAAGCAAGAATCCGCTGCTACTCACTTACACGAAATAAAAAAAGCGATCTCTCTCGATCTTTCTTTAGAAAAGCTCCTTAATTTCTCCTCAGAGAATTCAAACATTTTCAGGGTTGCCCAGATTAATTTATCTATGACAGAAACATCATATACACCGAAATAAAATAACGAAATGCTATAATTATATGCTAGAAAATTAAATAAATTAATAATATATAAAATATAATTAATATAATTAACAGTTAAAAGCAATTTTACCTATTCAATATCTCAAATCTGAGGCACCACCTCTCATTGGCATAAACAATCTGTCCATCCTTTGGCACAACTGATTTTTTATCATTTTTTCTGAATCATCTTTTGATGAATAATTGCTTTAATGAATATCATAAAGCTAGACGTTTCCTTGACGTTTCCTTGACATTTGACTATGATCATCCAAAATTTCGAAGCTAACGAAATTGAATATTAATTAATTAGTTTTGACGCAACAGTATCTTATTGACGCACGCCGAAAAAACACTACGGAACAAAGAGCTAATATGAAATTTTATTTTAAGCTGGACAGCTAGCGAAACGTACGAAATAAAAAAAGTGTGTACGGTAGTAATTTTTTTAATCATCCCAACATTTTTAGATACTCAATTTCGTAGCAGCAGGAGGGACATCGCCCTGCCGTCAAAAACAAGTCATATTAGATCTCTGGAAACGTGAAAAAAATGAAGCCTTGATCGATTTGCTCTTTTGATCGATCTGCTGCATATGTATGAGATTTAGCAAGGAGCTCATTACCATACATAGACCTTGTATTCATAAGATTATTTAGAAATAAAAATTCTAATGTGCACAAAATGTTGTGGCTGTAATAATGTTTAAATAGGAAGCAATTAAAGTTCACTATATAATATATAATTAGAGAAGCAATAGTGAGAATATAGCAACTTCTTTCGCAACTAATTTCGTACACTATATCAACAGATAATATTAAAATGACATTTATGACATATTTTTCATACATACATTATCTTATTTATTTTGAAATCAATGTCAACACGTTTTTAAATGAAAAAAATATGCAGCAAACCTCTCAATGGGCGAGCGCGTGCGTCATCGGTGATTTATACGCGCCGGTCGCGGTCGCGCGTCCTCCACAAAAGGACTTTCGTCTAGCCATCTTCGCGATTCGGCTGAATCTCGTCTGCTATTGCAGACGACGAAGACGGCGCAGGTGCATATTGCTGTAGTGAAAGTATCCGCGAGTGCTGCTACGATCTGCCATCTGTCAATGCCCTCACTTGCATAGTCAGTCTTGCTCTAACGACGTTGTTCAGCTGCGGGATCCGCGATTCAGATCTTTAGTCGATCGTCGCCGTGGACCCGGCGATACTCTCGAGTGCATCGTGTCTCGTGTCCGATTCATAAAAGACTTGCCAGAGCGACGGTATCCTGCGGGACATCTCGAACAATTACAATCCGCTCGCGAGCTCATCATCGTCAACGACGACCGAAGAAATCATGACTAGGGAACTGTGGGCTACCATCCTCCTCATTGTCGGCTGCGCGGCAACTCTCTCCTCCGACTCTAAGCGTGAGTGAAATTGTATTTTCGCTGTCCGAGGATCTGTAACGGCAGTGCCTTTGAAGGAAATTAAATGCACTGCTGTGAAACTGGTGGTGACTAGAATTATATTCGAATTTGAGCAGTCATGAAGCAATGGCTTAGCTGTAATAAATAAATAATTTGGTAGTGGTAAAATTAGTGGTAAAAGATTATGGTGGAAAAGTATTACAAATAGATAAAAGTATTATAGATAGGAAGAATTAATTATAGATGGTATAATATTCAGGAGCAAGGAATTCAAAATCATGTATATACATACAATTTACGTTAGGACGCGACTTGCAATTTCTCCGAGAAAATGTAACTGGGAAATTTACGTCGTTCGATATATCGTAAAATATTTCTTCTGCAATAAGACGAAGTTTTTGAACTCGAGTTATATGCAATTTCCTTCACGCAATCACATTGCGCTGTCGCAAAGGCCGGATCTTCATTTCCGTAGAAAATGCAGCGGTACTGCGTAAACGATGGTGTGCGTTTAAAGTTCAGCATATAAGATGTAGAATTCTATATTTACCTCCGATGTTCTGTCTAACATAAAGCATGAAAAATATTGAATATGTAAATTAAGTGGTAAGTAAGGTTTTCCTTACAAAACACAATTGATTTGTATAAAAAAAATACAATTTTAATTTTCAAGATAATTTCCCTTATTTTCTATGATTTTGTGCCATTAGTTTAAAAGTACAATAGGGTTAGAAAACGATTTAATTTAAGAATTATTAAAACCAAGTAACACCAAATTAATTTACATATCTAATAATAATATAAAATTGTAATATTCATTTATACTCGTTTCTATCTTTACACGTATCTTAGATACTTTTTTTGTACATTTATCTTACCGGTATTAAAGAGAATAAAATGCTGGGGAAAAAGCATAAGTGTAACGTACACAGATGATTATAACATGCACATATATGATGCATTTTTATCTGCATAAATTTATTCATTACGCGTCAAGCGTATTAATCATTTACAGTTGCAAAATCTTGCAAAACGTGGGGAAAAAACTCTCGGGATAGGTGTGACCTCCTGCGGCTGTACTAATTTGCAACACCGCTCTTAAACTGCATTTTGTCGAGATAATACTTTCACTTTTAACACGACCAAGCGGTTAAGACACTTTTTGCTCGTTGACACTTTTACCTACGCGACCTAGAACATCAACATTTCTCCTGGCTTACGACAAAGAACAGCGAAACATGATATCAAAAGCCTATAATTAATCACGTGAGACCAAAACGTACATGACGAAACATGCACTGAGGTAATAACGCCGACACGTATAATATTCTGTTCGCAGCCGAATATGTGAAGCAATGTTCCAGAAGCGATCCGAAACTGATAACTTGTCTGATCGACGCTCTGCACCACCTGCGACCTTATTTAAGCGACGGAATACCCGAAATCGAATTGCCATCGGTAGAACCGTTTCGTGTAAGTGGATTTTATATTTTAAATTATAAAACATATAGCAATGAAGATAACGATTTATAGTTTATCGTATCGATTTTACATATTTTATTATTTGAAAATAATCTCTAAATAATTATAAATATTTGACATATATGGTAAATACAAATATTCAACGTATTATACGTGTAAAAAATTAGAATACTTATACAGATTAGAAAGTGGTTCTCAACACAGTTTAATATTAGACAGATACAACAATAAATTACACTATACATTAACATGAATGTACAAATGTGTAGGTTTTAACGCACTTTGTTGCACATTGCCTACCATATTCTGCCTATCTCAACAGATGGACGAGCTGACACTCTCTCTGACAGGTGGTGTGAACGGTTATAAAGTTCAGCTACGCGACCTCTACATAAAGGGAGCAAGTAACTATACAGTGGAGAATATCAAGCTCGGCTCACCCTTTCAGGCCATTGTACGAATGCCGGCTCTCATACTGGATGCGCATTATTCCAGGTAAATAAATTCGACTGTCTGTGATTCCGAATGAGACTTCGAAGAAACGAAAGGCACGTAAATTTAAATCAAAGCAAATATTATGCTGATTTATTAAAAATTTATCTATAAATATATATCTAATATATATTTGTAGATAAATAAAAAATGAATATATCATCTATCATATCTTTCATTCTACTTAGCAATCTTAAAACTGAATGATTAAAACCTCATTAATTCGGCGATCGACTGCGATCGAGCTGTATGATCCAGAAAATTTAATAAATATATATCATAAATGTCATAAAGTATATAACTTAATAAAATAATTTAATAAATAACTAATAATTCCCCTTTTTTTGTTTAGATGATGGAATCTTTACTTGATGTAGGTATATTAAAATCTGTACTTACAGTTCCGGTATATTGATCATTTTACCTGCGAGTGGAAACGGCACGTTCCACGCGCGCTTCGGGGATGCCAGAGCTCTAGTCAGGGGTACCGTGTCAACGAAATCACGGGAGGGAAAGACGTATCTGAATGTCGACAACCTCGACGTCGTCCTGGCAGTGAAAGATGTGCAAATGCGAGTCAGCAAAGTCTTTAACAACAATCGCATACTCAGTAAGCGAATCGCGCAAATATGCTTCACAAATCTGAAAGAAATTTCAGCTTTAAAATTTGCGTATAATGTATTATCTAGAAGAAGACATTAAATTTCATGATTAATTAATTTTTATCATCATATATTGTTCTTATTATTAATTCTTATTAATTATTGCAGCCGAGGCAACTAATCTGTTCCTGCGGGAGAACGGACAAGAGGTACTAAAAATCATGGAACCACAGCTGAAGAGGAAATTGTCGGTGCTCTTCGCCGGAATCGTCAATCAGCTGCTACGACACGTACCAGTAGAATCGTTTCTTATACCTTAAAGATGTATTTATATCGTGTCATCGTTAGTGACCGCTACATCTTTCTCTTCTTTTAAATTCTTTTAAACATTGCATGTACAAGGAGAATCGAGTAATGCTATAGCGTAAATAACGTATCAAACATCTTTAGAATAAAAAAAAGAGTGCACTATGTGAGCTGCTTTCCAATTTTTAAGTAGTCAACTGTGATTTCACTCTGATATATCTTCGATAACTATATGTAATTCCTACGGTACATTTATGATTCCTCTTGGAAAAGGGAAAATAAACACGACAATTGAAAAATAACTACCGCTATCTTCTTAATGAAGCATTTTACATAACATGCTACATGATTATATACTTCTCTGCATCTCTGCTTATTTTTAAAGACTACAATTTCAATTGCGGTAATTAAAACACGAATGACGTAATTGTAGCTATTTTCAGAATTATGTGTCCGTGCTTATGAAAACAAAATGCTAACTAATTATAGACGGTTTGTTTTATTATAGATCGAGCAAATTGCTCTTAGAATAATTACATTCAAAGATTAAAACCTAATTATATTAAATATTTTATTAGAAGCGAAAAAACACTCTTTGACGAACAATTAACGTAATTATTTACTAAGAAATTTAAGCAAAACAATAGCAAATATATAATCCATTACAGTAAGTTTCTAAATTGCAGACTTAGCGTACAATGATAAAATTAACACAAATATTAATACAATAAAAATATGATAAAAATTGATTGAAGAAAAGCATGATAAAAGTTGACAACGAGAATTGTTCTAGTCCGTTTACATAAATATTATATAATAATTTCAATAAAACTTTCAAGAGGGTTAACATGATACGAAAAGAAACGGTTAGAAACTGATATTTGATATTTTCTCTATATTCTTCTTGATATTAATTACATCTTTGTGCTTTACATGCGCAATTTCACTAACGGAAATAGCAGTAATACAATAATAGTAACAATACTACTAAATCTACGTGTACACATTACATGTAGTTATTGTAATAAACTCGCCACTGTTGCCACAAATCACACGTAGTGTCGACGCAGTGCGAATACAAGTTAAACACTATCACGATACGATGAGAAAGAGATTATCACGTCGGAATGTTTGCGGATGCCGGAGCGAAGGAACCTCGCACCGGCTCCTCCGCGCCGGTATCTCGTTGCGATCGTTCATGGTGTTCGCGCGATCGCAAATATTCGATGCTCTTCCCGCTCTTCATACTTCGACTACGCTACGTTACTTGGCCTAGCGCGAGGGATTGTCCTTCGCGGACGATCAAGGGAACGTCTTCGAGAAGGAAACCTTTGAGAATATGCGGTTGCTGATCTGGGTGAGCTCCGCGTCCCACATCTCCGCCATGAATGGCAGTACTGAGCGGTACAACGACGGCCAGTATTCGTTCACGAATTTCAGGGCGGTTTTGTCTAGAAAAGAAAAACTCGGTTGCAATGAGAAATGTTGCCTTGAAATTGCCCGGATTCGCAAAATGCATTATGCAATCGGTAGATCATTGCGGCGCATCCGCGTTTCCCATCGAGTAATTCCCGAGGAATCGTTAGCGTAATGCAACGAGATAATCAGGAATAATGATAGCGGGATCATTATGCACGGTTTCAGGTAGATGTGTGTTCAACGACGTGTTACGTCGGACGCTTCCCTCGATCTTTACCGTGATCTCCATTATATATCGGACAAATACGAATGCAGCTTCTCAGCCAGAGAACACTCTGCAACGATGTTTTGAAACAACTTAGAGTATGTTCCTTTTATACTTACTGAGTTCCTCGTTGCCGTTGAACAAGTCACTGAACCAGATCTGCATCTTTCCGATTTCCGGGCTTATGAGGAAATGCTCAATCGTCCATCTGTCGTTTGCCACGTGTCCTTCAATAGCCCACGTGCCTTTGATGTCTTCTAAGCTAATGTTGAAAAATCCTGCGGCAGAGATAAGAAAGTACATATACTCGAGAAATTCATTATCATTTTCATTATCATGAGATTATTTTATCATTAGATTATTTTATCAATAGATGTTATCACGCATCGCCAGTATTCGTAGTCATTTGATTTGTATATACCTTCGCCCCCTAACTTGAACGCCCCCATGCCTCCCTCCGCTTTGAAATTGCCCTCGATAAGCATCTTCGGTATTTCAACGTCGATTTCCAATTTGAGGAAATCGTCGGAATATTCTGGCCTCACGGCTAAGAAGCGTGTTTTCGCGAGCCCATAAGTATTGACGTCCGTGACTGTTGTATCTGCATGTATGTCACCGCTTGCATACACGTTTCTTTGTTCCTTGGTGAAGTACGGATCCAATCTTGGCAGATCAAGTTCCGGTATACCTTCGAGGAAAAGAAGTAAATCTCGTATAAAGCAGAACGCGCGGTACATTAATATAAATATAATATTATGAATTTAATAGCTTCGCGTACGTAAAATAATATATAATGACAAATAGTGTACAGGAATGGAAGATTTGGAACTATTTAAATAGAAATGATAAATGATATGCTACTGATATAAATGATATAATACTGAAAGATTGTATGTACCTGGGATAATATTTGGCCACGCTTCCTGCATCGCGAGTCTCAGGCAAGACGAATAGTCAGGTGCATCGTGCTTGCAGGTCTGCACAGCTGCGTGAGAAAGATATACATGAATATATAAGAATATATATATATATATATATATATATAATAATACATTATATAACAATATATAATAATAATATCATATAATAACATAAATAATTATATTTATATCAAGTTTCCTTATTAATGGTAAATTGTAGTCGAAACTACCGTTTATTAATTTCAATGCTATTTCAATTATTTGTCATCAGAAATGTAATTCTACACGATGAATATTTAACTAGAATATTTTAAATCGCGGTTCACTGTAACAGGATCTCGTACAAATTGGGTTAAAAAATTACGTTTGCATCAGCTCCGAACTTGTTGGTTGATCCGAACGGAGCCTTTCCTTTCTCCGATAATGAAATTACCGTTAAGTATCAATTTTCGTAGAACGTAGAAAATATCGCGTTTGCTGTTTCGCCAACAAAGAGAGGGACTGTTCCCGTTATTGACACCCCCAGCATGATTGAACGGTCAAGACGTGTGAAAAATGGTAAAAGTATATGACTAATAAACGTATACACTTATGCAATTATTATGCGTTCAACCGTAAACACAAGTCTACACATGTACGAACTTACAAAAATTATTAGCCATTCAACCGTAAACTGTAAACGCAACTACGCATAAGAGTTTCATATGAATTTCATTTGAAATTATTTTATTAAGATATTACCGTGTAGTCTCTTTATTCATTCTATAAGTTAATTTACTTATAATTTAATTTACATGCTATTACATAATAATACCTGTCAGTTAGATTCCTTAAAGTCGAACAAAGAAAAGAACAAGTCGTAAAAGGGTAATAAGAAAGAGAAAATCATGTCTCTGCGACGTAATTAATATGCCCATAAACCTGCTAATCTACACGTACAGATCACGTATGTAATTCATAGAACTGTTGACAGTATGATTCAATCTGTCACAACTGAATTTTAATTTTTCATTTTTAAAACACAATTTATATAATTGGGATGTTACTTGCAATGTAAATTAATCATGAAAACAATGAATTATAATTCATATATATAATTCAATAAGTCTAGATAAGAGATAGATCAATTTGAATGTCATGTACCTGTCAATAATATTTGTTTTTTGGTAAATTTGTTCAATAATATCATGTGAAATAATTTCGCGATTCAAGATAGATTAAAATTAATAGTAGATTTCTTTTAAGACTTAATACAAAATTTTGCGTTACCGAAACTCGAAAGGTCCGTGCAGATTTTTTTGGCAGAGTGCAGACGCAAAACTGTGTATTAATTCTTAATGTAGAGTTTTGCGTTTAAATTTTGCTAAGGAGATCAGCATGGACTCTCCAGTCGAGTCAACTATGTACAGCACGTGAAATTAAAAAAATCAGCAAATGCACAGACTTTATCCACACACTAAAAAAATTACACTTAGAATCGTTACGTTGCAAACATCGCTTAGAATTAATTGAAATTTTAACGATTTTCGCTGTTTCTTTTTAGATAGACAAAATGTCAATGAAACTTTAAACCGACATTTACGGAAACGGTCTTCAGAAGAGGAGAGGATTCGATGGCTGAACAAAAAGACTTACGAAGTTCGAGGTCCGCCGCGGCGAGTACGAACGCGGTAGCGGAGAGCACGGCGAGCACGGAGAACGACATCCTGCCTGGTTAAAAATCCTGACGGCTAGCCTGGCCAATTATAAACACTCGGCTTATATAGTTCCCCAGCCCAAGGACTCTGCAAAGATACATTGCAAAATTGCATGTCATTAAAACGCGCCGACACGTGAGAGGCGAAGAGCAGCGGCGGCAGACCAGAGGCGGGAGGTTGGTGGCTGCACCAACGGCCGGAAAACGCTCCTCCTTTGTGTAGGACGAGATCTCCGGCACAAGAACGACGGAAGAAGCTGACACGATCGCTCCATCACGTGAGAACGTTAAATTATGTCGTTATCCTGAAGGTGCATTTCAAAAATCTACGAAGAAATCTACCGGCTAGCTAAGATGACCGCTTCTGGTCCATCTATTATTTTTTCTAAGAGATCTCCGTTTCTTTGTCACTGCATCGGCATCTCGGGCTTGGTGCAGGCTGGGTTGCGCCTGATCGCCACATCGTTGCTCTTTACGTGGCGATTTAAATTCCGAGAATCGCAGGGCAGAGCGTGGTGCAAGTCCTCCTGCATTGGTTCCTCTTGCCGCCTTCTCTTGAATTTAAAATGAGATAAAACTAAAAAAAACCCGTGCCCGAGTCGCATTGGATGTGTCTTCTCGTAAATATCAAAACAAAATTCTTATAAATTTGAGTAACAGTGTCTTGAGTTGTACTGCATCTTGTATCTTGATTTTCAATAATGACCCACTAATCGTTTTAGTTGAAAATATTAAAATAAACACATTTGCAGTTGTACAGACTAGCAAAGTGATTATAAATATCTCTTTTCTTTATTTAGTCGGTACAAATACTTTACATGTAAAGTACAGATTACAAATAGAACAGTTTTGTATATTTTAATGCGACCCGCGCACGCCAAGTACTTCAATGTTGTCACTGCTTTTTGTAAAAACTTTTATATTTTTTCTGCAAAATATATAGATACATTTTTAGCATTTAGCAATTGCACTTTTGTAGCGTTATTATATCGGATATGTTCGAATTTTTCCTTGTTTTATGTATGTATTGTTTTGTGACGCACGTGACGTTGAAATAATTAAATTCAAATTTTTAAGTCACAATTTTAACATACGATTACAATATCTCAGGACAAACGGCACTACTCTTTTTCAGAGTGGTCGTGATCGAAAGCTTGCATCCACGTTATATTATAAAAGTGCCGTTAGACTTTTGAATACGGCTTTAGTTCCTGAGATATTTTAATGCTACCGCGTCGCTTGATACGTATACTTATACCCTTTAGGTGGGCAGAAGAATGCGAGAAATGCGGAAACTTGAGACGTTCATGTTAAAAGTCGAAAGTTTGATGGAATATATATGGATATACGTAAATATTCGACGTATTGTCGAAAATTGTGGATTCCTTAGACTCATGATTTGCCTAAACAATTTAGAGAACTAATACTTATCAACTATTAGAATTATTCTTTTAAAAATCAAAATGCAATGTTCAGATATAATAATTCCTTGCCAAGTACTTCAAAGTAATATTAAATTCTACCAAGTTTTGAAGAAAGCGCGATGGCTATTGCGAAATGTAATGCAACATTGCCGAATCATCGCAATCCAGTGTCTATATCAACTACAATGGTAACTGTCCATATATATAACAGTTACCATTACTGATTCTAAAGCTCCCGGAACTTACGTCACCGTCTATTGATATTAAAAGACTCTAAAAGACATTACATGTTGACAAGACAATACGGAAGAATTCCAACTCGCACATAATAGCATTAGCTAATGATTGGAGAGTCGTTTTCTCGCCACGATAAGCTGGTCAATAATGTAATGATTGTCCATGAAGATCAAAGTGCAAGGAGTGCGGGAATAATACCTAAACTTTCAGGAAGATCGTCTCGCGCGATCCTGAATGGGAGCACGCGAACCCCGAGAGCGGATAGACTTCCGTGACCTTGTGACCTTGCATTGCACCCCTGCGATCGGCGATCGCACGCAGGTGCACGACTGGGCCGATCGCGTCATGCTATTTATCTATTATAGCCGCAATGGAATTAAGACCAGATCGCGTACGTATAAAGTAGCTACCCTTGGAACACATCGCGTGGAACGGGTTTTGCTAAGGACGTGCGAAGAAGAGGAAAGAAAAAAAAAAGAGAAATGCCGAAGAAACAATCCATTCCCGACGAGACTCCGATGTGACGTAGCTATGCATACGGTGAACATGTGTCGATAAATACAAAGGCCGCTATGTGGACCAGCGATTGTGTTACGTGGACACTCTCTATGAATGGCGACGCGCATTCGTTTCGAGTCCTTTAGCGTCCTAGCTTGCTTTACAGTCTTAAAATCCTCACGAAGCAGCATTCAGCACGAAGCAGCGTTTTTATTTTTTATCTGTCTTTTTTTATCTTTCTTTTTTCAAGCATGAAAATGAAGATTTATTAGTATCCATGGTGTATTGTATGGTGTATTGTTAGTAGTCAGTAATATCAGGAAATGAAATAGTCCAGTTTTTACTCGAATTTGAGTGTTAATCGGATATTCGTGATTCGTTAATGAAGTACTCGGATTATACATGAAACATATTATTATTATTATTACTTGCATTTTTTATTTAATTTTAGACGAACGCGTTATGACATCATGTTGTTATGTTGCGAAGTTCTTCGTAAGAAGAACAAGAAATTAAGTAGTAGATAGTTTGTCGCAGTTTTAACCACGTGTTTTCAATTTTATTGTCACACGAAGGTAGCCAGCGTTTAAGAAAACCATAGGCTACATTTAATATCCTCCTTCGGCAAACATGCTACATGTGGTGCGCAAAAGCGTTGCGTGTAGTGTGTCTGGCATTAATGAGGCGAGGTTGATAATAAAGCAGCGCACTGCAAATTAACTAAATCCTAGTGTTTCGGATTTCGCAATAGCCTGACGTTTTCCTCATTGGTCTTCGCAAACAACAGAACAATGGTTAATTGGCGCATGCCATAATTTTTAATCGCGCATTAAGGAAAAGCGTAGTAAATATATACATGCATATATTTTTAAGATAAACAAATATCTAGTTTTTTCTATAACAGTACGCGGCGTATAATTTGCTATCGCTACGCACATACGTATTAAATATAGACGATAAATTCACGTCACCTACTGGATTTAGTTTGTTGAATACGCAGTAAGTTACCCCGATACTTTCGTTCGACATCTCTCTGAATGTGACACAAATCGCATGTGGTAATCTGCATAAATGCATTCGCGCGGATCAATGAGCGCGAGCGATAGTGCGAGTCCTTCTCGAAAAAAAAGACAGTCCTTGTCAGATTAAAAAAGAAAGAAAGACGCGCGTAGCGATCAGAATAGCGATTAACGCGTCTTTTCCTCTCCCCGCCGCACAAACTGTGAACGTGCGTTCACGTATGTATAATGTCCATGCGCGTGTGATTCCTATCAGTAACGTTTCAGTTCATTAGCAGCTCTTAAACTGCATTGTACGTCTTAATAAAAATAAAAATAAATATAGAGAAATTATTATCTCTTGCTTTCACGATTTAATCTTTTCAGGAAAACATTAATTAAACATTAGTTTAAAAAATGAGAGAATCCTTTGTAAAACAAATCATTTGCACTTAAAATAATATTTTGCAAAACTTCCTTCGACAAAATTATTGTCACCAGTGACTGTCGGATATCCGCGAAGAGCTGAATGGTTTTTCTTCCCGATTTTTCCTCGTGGTTTTCTTCGAGAAAATGAATTTGAGTTCTTTTCTCTGAGCGCGAGACCCTTATTTCGGGCCCTAATTCCTAGGCCGTGAGCGTAGGTGATAAAACGCCCCTGCCTGTCTCATTGGTTCAGAAGAAAGATATTTAGGTCTCTCTCCCGAGAGTAGCACCAGCTTGTTTATGCCGATCTCCGTTCACTCAACGGTGACCGCTTCTAACAACACGGTGCGCACGTTGCCGCTAATGAAACGTACACAAGCATAACGCACTGTCGTGCATCGTTGCACAATGATCGCGGTATAATTACGTTTTAACGATCCGCATTTGGTCCGCAAGCGACGAAACAGGTGCGAGAGACGGGTGGTGAGGAACTGAGTTCACCCGCTCGCAAAACAGTGTGATATTATATTATATCGTATCAGTATATGTTACATCTACAAAAACGCATGCATCTGATTATTCCACACGCGTCGCAAATACTATGCATGCACGTAACGTAATAGTAATTATTCATCATTATTAATATGTTATTTTAATATTTAATATTATTTATATTTATTAGTTAATTTAAATGTAAAATTTAAATTTAATTTAAATTTAAAAAATATCACGCATTGATATATCAAATATTTTCGATACTTTAGGTTTTTATATGACAAACATATATTATTCAAACATTCCAGTACTAATCGATTTTTCAAAGAACCGAGTTTTGATTTTCCATCAAGCAATGGATTGTTCTGCGCGCGCGCGCGCGACTCGTATCTTCCTTACTTCGTGGACGGTCGGTATTATCGAATCGCGCGACGCGGTCGCTGGCTGCCAGTTCGGTCGATACGTTCGCGAGGCGACGCGCTTACAGGTAGCGCCACCTGGCCGCCATGAACTCACCCACGCGAACTACGTCGCCGTTGATTGAACCCGTCAACGGATCAGCTGATCGCCTCACCCACGTGGTGGAATCAGCTGTGCGCGAACATGGACGGATTGTCGGAGGAGGACTTGGAGATACCGCCTGCCAAATATGAATGTAAGCCTTGACCGCGGTTTTTTCTTCACCTTTGTCGTCGTTTTCACGGAGGGTGCGGGTGTGCGCACCCTTGCGCGCCGAGAATTTCAAGCGTTCAAGTGTGTCGTCACTTAACGCAACTTTTACGCGAAATTTAGAAATTAGATCGAAGCCCCTCGAAGCTTCGGCTTTGAAAATATTCACGGCGAAATCGACGTTCTGTTGCAGATCTCGATCACACCGCGGACGTGCAGTGAGTATCAAGTGCGGCATTGCCGGCATCGTTTTAGAGGTTACATCAGCTAACCTAAAAGCGCGCGAATCATCGAGAGATCGATAGGCATCTGAGATTTCTCCTTCTCGTTCTCCCGATTTCCCCGCCTTGCTTGTTTGCTGAGGATCCTGAAAAAAATTGCATGTGCAACGAAAATGATACTGATTCAATGATACAATTTGTCCGATTGCACTTCAGATTGCACGCGTGGGGCGACACGTTGGAGGAGGCCTTCGAGCAATGCGCGATGGCCATGTTCGGCTACATGACGGACTTGGGCCGCGTGCAAATCACGCAGGTCCACCACGTGGAAGCTGAGGGTCACGATCTTCAGAGTCTGCTTTTCCATTTTCTAGACGAGCTACTGTTCATGTTCAGCGCCGAGCCATTCATCGTCTCGAAGGTACCACCCTTGCTCCCTGTAAAACGTTCGAGCGAGCTATAAACACGTGTTGCTTCTGTCATCTTTAACATTACAGCATCTAATTTATGCGGCAAAAAAGCAAATTCAAGAAAAATTGCCCATTAAATTCATTGCACATTGAAAATTGTTATTCCTTTATAATTTTTATATTTCTTTTATTTATATATAACTATTTATTTATTTATTTATTTATTATTATTTATATATAACACGACCGCGATATTTCTCTCTTTTTTTATTTAAGAATCTGTTTGAAAATCATCGAAATCTCTCGAAAGTTGTCAAATTCGCCTGTCCGCGAGCCTCGGAGTAAAAATCCGCATGCGTTTGTTATCAGAGAGTAAAAATCACGGAGTTCGACGTGCAGAATTTCAAGATCAAGGCGACCGCATACGGCGAGGAGTTTACAATCGGCAAGCACACGCAAGAGGCCGAGGTGAAGGCCATCACGTACTCGGCGATGGCGATCCACGATCGTCCGCAGCTGAATCAGGCCGAAGTCTTCGTGATCGTTGACATATGATCATGATCGACCAGCGGACGTACCGGGGTCCCGTCGCGCGCATTTTGCCGACGTTCCGTCGACGCGGCGCGGCGTGACTCCGGACAGCGCCTTGGCAGGGCGGGAGGGGGGGAAAAAAGATGGGGATGACTGGTCCGAACGGAGGGTTGGAGGAAGATAGAGGGAGGCGACCGAAGGGCGAGGAAGACGGGACCATATGCCTTCCCTACGTACGACACGATCCTTTGTACTTGTTTCGTAGGGTTCAAATAAATACGTTACGAAGAAAGCACCAGGCCCCCTTCTTGGCTCGGGATCCAGGCACGTACCAAGATCGCCGGGATTCCTCGAGACAATTCGAGGAGTCAAGAAATATCCGCTTTGTGGCGCATTTTCTTTCTTATTTATTATTTTTTTATCACGGACTAGTTTGACATATTATTTATAAATAGCTTATCAAGCATGTTGTAGCTTGCACAATCTGACCAGATAAGATTCGCCGCAGTCAGTTATCGAATGTACATGTACCTCTCGCGAGCACAATGTGAGACTCGCGCAGATCCTGCTAAGACGCAATAAAACTCCCGGCAGTTTAGCGGAAATAAAGATCCACGTATGTCCCTGGTCGCAAAACTGATTACTGTAAAATTGATTACTCCCCAAGCACGGCGATCCCTTCCGTCAAACGTGAAATTGTAAACACTTACTCGGAACTTCTTAAAAATTATTTTTAAAAAAGGCAAAGTTTACAGGTAAATCGAATTTATTTGAACGTTCGATTTAGAATATTCGCATTACGCGTTCCATCGCATTTGGATTACCGAACGTGCGTGCTTCCACGCACGCGACGAGGATTCCGCGAACAATAAAAGATTGCTCCGAGAGCGATTTAAAATGAAAATAAAAATCGGTGAATAATTTTATTTCGACGCATCGATTCTCTCGTTACTCGACACCCGGCTCTCGCGGGGTCCGATCGCCTTGCGTCCCAGTACAGCCCTGCGGCCGAATACCCCTCCATGCAGGCGAAGGAAGGGACAATCGTACGCGCTCAGTTTCGGGCAAGAACGGGCAAGAAACGAGGGGCATCAGTGTCCGGCCGGGATCGTCGGGAGCGTGCGGTACGTATGTGCGCGCTCGTACGGTCATCGTCGTCACGACGTTAATACGTCACTAAATTGCATAATTCGCGAGTGCGATCGGCGTAACGCCGCATTGTCGTCCCTTCGCGCCTCTCGAGCCGCCACCGTGGCCGTGACGCCCGGATTAAAGGGATCCGGTGTCGGCGACGTGTAGGGAACGAGAGAGAGAGAGGGAGAGAAAAAGAGAGAGAGGTGACACAGACTTTGTTCGCCGACACCCCCCCGAGCATGGCGGACCGGTATGGTAATGGTGCGCTTCGGAAACGCGGGAGTACGTGCGAGAGTGTTGAGAGCGGATAATTCGGCGGGCGAGGAGCGACCCTCGACAACCACGGCGACGCCGAGGAGCGAAGGCACCCATAGGGATTTTTCAGCACGGCGTCCGTCGTTGGTCGTCATCGGCGACCGTGCGGCGAATCCTCGTGGCGGAATAGCGGTGCCCACCGACTTTTGGCGGGCGAACCAGCCGATGAGGGCGTGAAGCGAGACCGGCCACGCTCGACGATCGGGCGAGCTCTCCTCGTCGACGCCACCCCCTTGGTGAGGATTCTTTGTAAGCTCGGTCGTGCGCGTTATCGAACCGGGGAACTCGCGAGGACGAGGAGAACGACGGCTCTCCGTCTCGTTTCTCGTTCGTTCGTTCGTCCGTGGGGAATTCCCGCGGGTACGATCGACGCCGCGATAGCATCTCGATTCGGGCACATGTGCCGGGGCACGACACGGCGTACGCGCGTAAAGCTGCCAGCGATAATGACAGTGGCGGCGGCGGCGGTGTGACGGCGCCAACGGCGACCCTCGCGCGGAAGAGGCACGGCGCGGCGACCGTTTTGGCGCGCGTATTTCAGCTGTCGCGCGCGACCGGCAGATGGCCGGTACGCCGGCTCGTTGGGTGTACGCGCGCGCTCATAGTACGCACGCACACACAAAACACACACACTCGCGGAGACAATCGACCACCGGCCGCCGCTTACCGTAATGAGGGACCTACCGTATGGTCGCGAGCGCGCGTACTCGCCGAAGGCGCGTCGCCGCGTTCGACGCGGACGCATTCCGGAAGTGTCCATCTGTCAAAGTATCCTCGTCCATGAGAATAGCTTTCCGCAGAGAACCGTAGTAATAAATCCTGCCGCCTTCTCTTTGCTCTCTGCGTTGCTCCAGATTTACACCGGCGTTTCGTAGCTCTAGAGCGTCATTTTGGGGGATGGGGCGGCCCGGAGGGTAAAGTCTCGCATACTCGTGAAATTTTTAATCGTGAAGATCAAACACCTGATCGCTCCCTCCGGAGAGATTCTACGCGAGCGGGGAAGCGACGTAAGCGCACTACCATTACGTGATGCTGCCCACTAACCCCACGCAACTCGTTACATATACTCGCACGCACACAGCCAGCCGGCGAAGCGCGTCGCCGCGCTCTCGCTCGCACGTTCACCAGCTCGCGGCGCACGCGCAGCCTGCACGAGCGAGCCGTGCGGCGCGGTGCGAGAGAGCGCTCTTGGCCCGACACGTTCGCGTCGCCGCGGTGCATCCGCACTTTTCCGCGGGCGTACGTACACGCGCTTGGCGGCGGCGGCGCGATTTTACGTACACCCAGCTAATAACGCGGAGAGGGCGCCGGTACACTTCCGCGCGAGAAGCCGAGTCGGGGAGAGAGAGACTCTCCGGCGGCGTTCTCCGTCAACGCGCACAGACACGCGGTTTTAGCCTCTTTCTCTCTCTCTCTCTCTAGCACCGGCAGCGCTACGCAGCGCAGCGCACGCACGCGGCACACTATCCGCTCCTCGCAGCTCGTACCGGCCAGTCGTGCCAGCGTGCGGCAGAGAGCCCGGACACCGTCCATACATACAACCGAAAGAACGAGTGAGCTAATCATCCGCTCAGATCTCCGGAGCCGGCCTTGTGCGCGCGCGACACCCCGAGAACCTGCAAAGAGAGAGGGAGAGAGAGAGATTTGTTTCTCTCCTTGCTCGCCGGCAGCCTGGTCGGCCCGAATCGAGTCGAGCATGCCGAGGCGGGGCTCGCTGTGAAGCCCGAGCGCGCCACGCCGCATTCTTAACAGTGAAAAGCGGCCGAAACACGCGGTGCTCGTAACAGCAGCGGCAGCAGCAGCA
This sequence comes from Ooceraea biroi, assembly GCF_003672135.1. Lineage (NCBI taxonomy): Eukaryota > Metazoa > Arthropoda > Insecta > Hymenoptera > Formicidae > Ooceraea > Ooceraea biroi. Next base: position 5,498,278 of record NC_039511.1, read on the forward strand.
GCAGCGGTAGCAGCAGTAGTGCGTAAAACGTTAACCAGTTCTGCCGATTCTTCGAGAAATATCTCTCTCATTGTAGAGAGGCATCCACTTGCCTCCGGCTACCTGCCTGCCTGCTTGCCTGCCTGCCTGTTCGTCTGCGTCGACCCGCCTGTGCGTAGTATAACCGTAGTGGTATCGGAACGCGCAGAAAATGGACACCGTATTCTAGCAGCACGCTCGAAGAAACGGTTGGCCTCGACGGAGCAGCGGAAATAAAGCATGTAAAGAGAAAGAGAGAGAGATAGAGAGAGAGGGACGGAGAAATCGCGAAGTACGATAGACCACGTAGAGAGCCGTAACGTAACGCTGACGACACTGTTACAATATTACGATTAGGACGACGGACTACGACGGCGACGACCGTTACGACGTAGCTAGGAGAAAAGCCGAGCGAGTGGATTGTCGTCGTGCCAGGGCACGAGGTTCGGCAAAACGAGAGGTGTGTACAGGCCGCGCGAGCTTTTTTCCTCCGTTTACGACGAGGAAACGAGAGTCGAGGACGTGTCTATCCCAGATCGATTTCTTCGCCGTCGTCCATCCGTTTATCACCGCCGCCGCCGTCACCGCCGTCGTCGTCATCATCGTCATCGTCGCAGTGTTCTCGAGTGCCAGGACACGAGTCCGCCGATCGGGGCAGACCCGGATCGGCTCGACCGGGTCTAACGCGTGCCGCGCGCGCCGTGTGCTGGCCTGCCGAATCCCGCCCGGAAGAACGCGCGGGCCTCCGTCTCAAAATACTATGCGGAGCAGCGCACACGTTTGCGAGCAGCCAAGTAAGTAGAAAAAACGGGAAAGAAAGAGAGAGAGAGAGAGAGAGTAAGGGGGAGAGAGAGAGAGACGGAGTCGCCAACCGAGCGAGCGGGCGTATCTCTTCGCGCCGATATCATTTCCGTCTCTCTTTCTCGCTTGACCAACTGCATCGTCATCGTCCTCCTCCTCCTCTTCATCATCTTCATCATCATCCATCATCATCATCATCATTATCATCGTCGTCGTCGTCGTCATCGTCGACCTACTTGCCCGTTTTACGTCTCGCGTTTTACCATCTCTCGAAGCGACTGCTCCGCGCGCAAACAGGTCAGCACACGGTCAGCCCGCGTCGGATCGACGCTCTCCGCCGGCATTCCGGTGTTTTCCTTTCCGTCGACTCCGTCATTTTATTTCGAGTATGCCCTTAATGAAGATCGAGAGGCAATTTGATCGAGGTAATTTGAAAAAGGATCTCGACGGAACCAGAGCGCGACACTCGGAGTCGGTTTCTGCGGGGTGCACGTACCGGCAAGCGGCAACACGCCGCCTCGCTAGGGACCCGGCGCTGCCGTCTTGGCTCTTTAAATGAGCCTCAATCGCGTGCACGTGTAGGTGCGCACGAATCTCTCTCTCTCGCGCGCGACCGCCGAGCCGGTTCGCGATATGTGAATGTACGCGCGCGCGTGTGTGTGATGAGCGTCGTTACTACTTCCTAGACGCGATCGTGCGATTTCGATTACGGATTATTGACCGATGCAAGAGCACCGCGACTCGAGATCGAGAGAATCCCGCGGATTTCCCGCTAATTGACAATTCTGCCAACTGTCAAGCAGGCAGTCGGCAGTGCTTTCCCGCTCATCGACCGCGTATCGCGGTTAACTCTCGATAGCAGTAGCCTGTTATGGATCTTTCTTTACTTTTTAATAGTCGCAAGAGAGAGAGAGAGAGGATCGAGAATTTCGATAAACAAACGAGAACGCCAGCTGTAACCTAACCTATGGCCTTCGATCGATGTAACAGCTGATCGCGCACTTCATCGCTCCGATATCGGCACCGTTCGCGTTTTTCGCCAGGTTGTGACAACGACGGCGAAATTTCGTGAAACAGAATACTCCCTAGAAATATCTTTTCGTTTTCTCCAAATTGATTAAGGGGATGCTGGAGTTGCTAGTGAACTATTTTCTCACTATAGCGATGGTAATTGCAGTTTCGAAAATTCTCTTTATTGCTTGTGCAGAATAAAAAATCCTTTTCTACAAATGAAGTATAGATAGAAAGAAAGTCCGCTCTACAGGACTTTATATTCAAAATGGAACAAAGTTAGAAACGACAAATGCAAGTTTTTAACTTTTTTCCATTTTGAATATAAAGTCCTGTAGAGCGGACTTTCTATCTATACTTCATTTGTGGAAAAGGATTTTTTATTCTGCACAAGCAATAAAGAGAATTTTCGAAACTGCAATTACCATCGCTATAGTGAGAAAATAGTTCACTAGCAACTCCAGCTTCCCCTTAACCAGAAGGCTGGCCTTCTGAAGAACGCCAATTGCCGAGAGAGCTCTCGATTTCTGATTTCTGTGGACGGAGAAACGGAAATAGAGTAGACGAGGAAAAGGAATAATTCTTCTTTGTCGCCACATCTGGCCGGCCGAGCATCGTGCATGCGAGATGTATAATATGTACGCCGCGTATTCGGCTGCCTCGTACAGCGCACGTTCCGTGCGCGGCGGCGGCGTCGGCGGTGGTGGCGTTCGGCCGCGGCGGCGTTTCCTGTCGGCGCACTGAGAACTGAGCGTAGCTGGTGTCCGCGTCGCGCGTGTCTGGTGTCTGGTACGAACGTACGGAACGAAATCGTCAATAACGCAATCCCTCCCTTCAGTAAGTAACCGAGTGAATCGCGCCGTTCACGTCCGCGGCGCGGACCTGCCCGACCTCGCCGATCGGAATTGAGGCCATGTGTGCACCGTGCACATGACATTCCCTCGATCCTGCCAACCGGACGATTCGTCGTCCCCCACGAGCGACCAATCAACGGTTGGGAAAACGCAGTCGAGCGTTCGCGGCCGCGCCGCAGCGGTGTTTCGTGTGGCAAACGGTATCTGCGTGCGATGTCGACGTTGTCGCGTTCGTTAATTCACGTTCCTCGATCACTTTTGCGATGCAGCTTTCGGTTGGCACGGCGATTCCGCACGGCGATTCATCTTTGAGATAACGGCCGGCCAATCAATGACGGCGCGGCGCGCACTGCTCCCAACCTGAGGCACGAATCGCACTATCGGTTTCGGCGATTCAAGTCCGGGCGAGCTCTCTGGCTGTGTACTCGGCAGAAGGTCGAGCAGGAATAAGCCGGTGCAGTACACGTGTATTTCCCGTACTGTAATGCTAAATTCTAAATTTCCTCTCTCGGTTCATAGCTCGTCATGTTGCACGAAACTAAATTTCTTCGTCGAGTATCGTTAAACAATTTTGAAGCACGTTTCGACGCTGTTACGTCAGTGACGCGTCTGCCTGATTAATGGCAAACCACGCGTGTAGAATAATATAAATAATAAATAGTAAATTTATACGAAAGAGCATTTTTATTCGACGACATACATTACATCGGGATAATTATTTGCAGTTGTACGAAAATCTAATAATCTGGAAAAATTTCGCGACCGTCTGTGAAGGACGGAGAAAGTCACCGTGCAGAATACACACGAGTGAAGTGCCTGCCTCAGGCACTTGTATAGAACGCTGATTTTCAAGATTCACGATTCCGTGCCGCCTCTTTAAAGCCACACCCGGAACGATCGTCTTGTCCCGAGAGCGTTTGCTTTTTTTTCCCGAAAATTCCCCGGCCGGGCGCACCATGGGTCCACGGTGTGCTCAGACGCGTATCAAGCGTTTGCAACGTGGAGCTTGCGAAGGGTCGTGTTCGATTTGAGTTGTTCTGTTCGCGAGACGATATTCGTTGCTTGTTTGCGTCTCATTTATTACTGCAAGAGAGTAAATTGCGAGATAAAAATTTCACGGTTTCAGATTCGAGGAATATTTTCTTTAGATCGGTAATTGAAAATCAAACAAATTTGAATAATTGTTAGCCAACGTGTTATTTTTCGCATCTATTTTTCTTTATGCTTATTCTTTAAATGTATCGTACATAAAATTTTTTCCTATTTAATTTATATACATAACGGTTAATTTATTAGCGAGAAAGAATGGTCGTCAACGCGCAGGCAAGAAACGCCAATTCCAAACGTAATCTTCTTATTTATAGCTTCTGATGAATACGCGGTGTTGCTTTAGTTAACGCACGATGAGCCAATCTCTAAGCATGAAGAAGAAAGCACGCGGATGTCTCAATCTTGTCGAGCGCACGGTAAACATAAGTTTACCGTTGCAAGTTGTAAATACGCGCGCGCGCAAACTTTTTATTTTTGGCCAGGTTGAGAAAAGATAAACGCGATTGTGATTGCACAGCTGTTTCAGAGACGACGTGAAAGTCTCAATCGAGTCTCGACGATTAACGGCTTCGTACTTTATCAACGGAATACCTGAATGATGAAACAATGTTGCTTCTGTACATTTAAAAGATAACGGCAGCGATCAGCTGTGCTGCCATCAAGTGGCAACCGATCCTCGAAAACCGATATTCTAATTATGCAAACGAACAATAGTAACTCTTTACTTATTTATTTATCTATTTATTTATTTATGAGAGGAAAAACGTAATTTATTCGATTGCTTTCGTCCAGAAAATTGCGTCGGTTCTTAAAAATAACGCGTGCTGGCGCGAAATTTCCGATCCCTGTAAAAGTAAAGCTATATAATTCTGTTTTTTTTTTGTTTCTTTTCTTTTCTTTGCGTTTCCAATGCCACTTAATCGATCCAGTGAATTTACATAGGCTGCTAATTCTGCAAATGTAATTCTGCACGTGTAAGTTTTACACATATGCGAGTGAGCTGCGTGCATCATTAGCAATTAAGAGGACTATTGAGAGAATCGAAAAGCCAAAGCAGCTTGGTACTTTATTCGAAAATACAAAATTTATATACTCTAAACGAGCGCAAAAATTCACTTCTCATACACGCAAATCAAAGGTTTTAGCATCAGAGGTCGCAAAGAGTCGCGAAAATCCATTCTCCGTCTCTCTCTTTTCCGTCTCTCTATTTCGATTCCTCCGTTGGTTTTCTTGAATTTCCGAGGTAAAATATTCCTTCTCGAGTTCCATCATGCTTTCCTTCCGCACTTTGCGGCCACTTCCATCGCGATTCTCGTGCGCGTTCGACTTAAAGCAGCCGTCCAACCGTCGCGCAATCCGATTCGCGCAACGCAGAGTCGTCGTCGCCTCGCGCGGTGCTCGCTCGCGCCCTTATATTATTTCCGTTATTGTTCGCGCGCGCGTTAACATACGTTCGCTCGTCCGCCTGCACGCGGGGCCGGCGCGCGTCCGTCCGGTCGTGCGAGTACGTCGTCCACCGTCCGTTCCGAGTTCCGACGTCGCCAACGTCCTTCCCCGTGTGCGAGAGGCTCGGCATTTAAAAATGACACTCGCCGCGGCACGTGCAACGCGCCGACACACGCACGCGGCGAGCAATAGCGGTTAGCCGCTAACGGAAAAAACGTGCTCGGAGCGTGCTCGGGGAATAGGTAGGTCTGCGCCTTGCGATTCCTTATCTCGTGTCGCCGAGACGACACGACACGACGGAAGGCCGGTACGGCCGGTCGTTATTCCTGCCATGACGACGCGACAGCCTCCTCGAATACTCGCGATGCCTGTTCCTTGGGACTCTTGTCATACGAATACGTGAATTTTGTCAAAATATCCGGTCGTGCCGATTCATCGTCGCGGCACCGTCGATATCTCCGCGTGGCACGCTTGCCACTTACGCATCCGCGTGAATTCCATTTGCGTTATTTTAAGCTTGTCCGTACGACAAGCCCGTGCTGCAGATCTGTGATTCTTCTAATCGCAAGATAATTATCTCGATGGATCTCGATTAGTCTCAGTACATGATATCGTGTAGCATGGCGTAAATTTAATCTTGCAATGGTAATAGTTGTATTTACATTTGTGCTTGTTTTTTTCTTTTATTTCAGACACAGTTATTTTGCCAAGATGCCTCGGGTAAGAAGACAGGTAATCCTGGAGGAACCGGCCAGGCCTGTTACGCCGGACATAACAGAAACAAAATTATGTAAGTTAATTGTCAGCGAGAAGGCTATCCAGTTTTTCTCTCAGTCTCACGTTACATCGTAGTCATTGGCGATCATCTAGCTTTTCCGGGTTAACTCAGTGAAGAGTTAATATCTTTCCGCAGTGAAGTCCGAGTTGCTGGAGGAGGGATCCCTGGACGAGGTTCAGCCACAAAAAGTGGCGGAGGAGACCCCGAGTCCTCATTTACAAGATCATCAGTATGGACAGACGCCTTGTTACCAGATAACGAGGAAGCCCACACAGCCAATGGTGCGAACCGAGGTAAAATCCTGTCTAAAATGCTGGAACACATGGATGCTGAGCCATCTGCTGAAAAAAAACCGTGGCTTTCTTTCTTTTTGACAGATATTGTCTCACACGGTAAAAAGAAGACTGAATCTGGAGGTGGCGACCACTGGTTCCGGCCAGTCCACCTTCAAGGCACCGAGAGGTAAACGCAGGAGGTCCGGCTCGAGCTCCCTCGCTGGTCACACGCCGACCAAAAGTAAATCTTGTTTTTGTTTGATGAGCTCACCCCATACTTGTCACCCAAGAAAGGATCATTTGTTGTATTGCAGCTAAAACGGTAGAGAGGACGCGCTACGACACGTCGTTGAGCTTGCTCACGAAAAAATTCATCCACCTGGTAGAGAGCAGCCAGGATGGCGTGGTGGATTTGAATGTAGCGTCTGAAAAGCTGGAGGTACAAAAACGTCGTATATACGACATTACTAATGTTTTAGAGGGCATTGGTATCTTAGAGAAGAAAAGTAAAAACAATATCCAGTGGAAGTACGTTATCCGACAGTTCTTTATCTTTACATTATTGCACTATCGTTTACGCGCCGGCGTTCGGCCAGTCGCCGATTATACTCAACGCTGGAAATTGCCCGTTGCAGGGGCGGCCAGTTACCGAACAATCGGAACGATATCGCCAATCTCAGGAAGGAGGTCGCGGACTTAGAAGCTAAGGAGAACACCCTGGATCGATTGATTCACGGTGCTGACAAAAACCTGCGCGAGCTCTGCGCCGACAGACAATACGCTTATGTAACGTATCACGATTTACGATCGGTCCCGATGTACAAAGACCAAGCTATCATGGCTGTGAAAGCCCCGCCAGAGGCTACCCTCCATGTCCCGCAACCTGTCAATAACCTTGGCCAGCAAAAAGTAAAGCGAGCTTTCTTATTTGAAATTTAATTGAATTAATTTACAAATTTAATTTAATTTATTTTTAAATAATAAAATAATACTCTTGCAGCTTCAGATGCATATGAGGTCGGAACACGGGGAGATAGAGGTGTTCCTGTGCCCGGATGATCCCGCGGTGAAAACGTCGCCGTGTCACGGATACGCGACGACGCAAATTGTGCCTCAATCAAAAGAGCCCGATATACCTTGCTTGCCTCCCGAACTCTTGGTCAATAGAGATAGCGACGTGCGAGTCGAGCCGTTACCCTCGTCCTCCGACGAGGATATCAATGCCCGTCTCTGTACTCCCGTAATTACCAGTATAACAAGCATGAAGGATGCGTTCTTATGTGAATCCGATGATTATGGACCAATGGGTGGCGGCAAGTTCCAACTTCAAACAGAGGACCAAATCAGCACTTCAGGTAGGACCGCCAAGCATTATCGCTTGCTAATTCAGCATATGCCTGAGAAGCTTCCTTCGCACATTATTATGATATACGTCAATAAATAGTTTAGCAAGATTGAATGTATTTCTGAGTCGATTTGCAAATTGCATCAATGTAGACAAAGCTTGATCTGTTTTAAAATTATTTTTCTTTTTTTTTTCGAGTAAATTTTCTTACATCGTATTATTGATATTCTTATCTCGTAGTGTATCACTGATCGGCATTATATCGAGTGGTATAAAGCACGTTTACTGTACATATTTTCCTATCGATTATTTTAACAAATGCAATTACTTGGCTGTGGTTTCGATTTTTTTGTTACTTATTCTTTTGTATGAATGAATTTCTTTCTTACGCTTTATATAATCTGACGCTTCATCCAGTGTTAGGCGTAGCGATACTTTTCTTTATTTTTATGTGTAGTTATATGCGTATATATATTTTTTTAAATAAAAATACTTTCAAATATTTTTCTGGCTTTCTGTTACTGCAAAAATTCCGAATTGTCATACGTTTCTTGTCGAGTGTAGCCACGGAACAACGGACGTCATGCATGATTACATCAATTGAGACGATCATCTCGCAGTCATTATTAGTTTTACAGTTTTCTCGCTCAAAAGAAACGTGTGCGGTGCATGCTACAATTTAATAATCTCTCATGGCGAAATCTCGTTCAAAGCGAAAGTTCAATCAATTTTCGCTGGAACCAGTCGAGCCATATTACCTTTCGTCTAAATATTTCACTGCCTTTTCACCAATGGATGATGACCGTACCCTGATGGAGCTCTGGCTGTGACTTGTGTGTTAAAATTATTAAAATCACATCACAGGCAGAGTTCTAGTTAGGTAACGGTTTCAAACAGCAAAGCTCGCGTCGCGCGAAGGTACGTTTATATCCATACACTAGCTATTGGCTTCTTTTTATCGTATTTTATTGTACTTCATTTTATATAATACCATCACAATCGACATATGAACATGAGATGCGTATAATCGCACAAAGAATTGCTTGTAACAATTTCTGACACACGTCGCATGGAAAAATCGATGTAATTTGATAAAACCGACAGAAGAAATTGACTCAAATTTAGCGACGATGTGTCTTCGATACCATGAGAACGGCAGTTTTTTTACGACTATAAAATGACTTGTCTCGTCAAATTCGTTACTCTGGAATCTCAATGAGAATTTCTTGATGTACATAGACAAATTGCTCTTAACACGTAACTTTAGTACTAACAATTAATTATTGTAGTTAATTGCAATAATCGCATCTTTTAACGCTTTATAACAAATATATCGCAGACTTACTATCCTTCAAGTACGACGCTTTGCAAAATATATCTTGCGGAAATTAAATGGATGCACATTGGGCACGCGGAATTATTGATAAAAAAATGAATAAAAAAATCCAAAAATATGTATAATATGTATGTAACATTTATATAAATATTGCCGAATCCTTTTCACGTGTAAAACTTTCAGAATTAAAGTTGTTGCTCAAATAATAATCGTTCGCAAGTCGATCTAGCGTGAATAAAATGATGCATCGGCAATATTGCATACAATAGGGGGATCGGAATAGGTTCGTGAACGAGTTCAATATCCTTCTCCCTTTTGTTGCAGATCTGAGTATTCTCGATTTTGGGGAACAACTGCTGACTTTGGAACCGCCTCTCTCCGAGAACGACTACTCGTTCTCGTTAGGCACTGAGGAGGGTCTTTCGGATCTCTTCGATTTCAAATTCTAGGAATATTATCGCTATTGTAAGAACGTTCTTGTCTTTTTCGACTATCATCCGAACTTGCGCCTTCGCGTTATACAATGATGATACATACACGGTGGTTGGCAATTTCGTTCCGCGCGTCAGTCCTCGGAATCGCGTGTAGACAGAATTGTTTTTTTATTTATTTGCCGTTTCTCCGAAAGAACGTTCCCCCCCGAGCTGAAAGTTCATTTTCGCGCTTCACGCGTACGTTTAATAATATTTTTAAACGATAACAAGACGATTATGCGGCACACATGACGCATCCATACTTTCGCTCTCGATTAATGATGGATTGTAAATACGAATTACGTGGAATGGATTACGTTATTAAAGTAAAAATAATTTTAATAGAGAGAGAGAGAGCTGGTCCGTTGTTACCTATTATAAAAATTACGGACGTGTGTGTACCGATTTTTGTCCGCGCGGGAATATTTTAACACTTTTCGCAATTTCCCTCGCGTTATACGTGTATTTCATTTTGGAGTGTCGCATTTCACCGTCTTTTTTTAAAATTTCTCCTTATCGGATCGCGAATTCTAAGATGAAGCGAGGAAGCTGGACCGCGAAGCACAGGAGAAACATATCACGAAATTGTTAACACGTGCTTCCGGCTTGATACGACGTCGATGTCTGCGACGGTTACGTTCGCGGAATGGATTGCGCAAAGATTTTCAACAGCGAGAGATGACGATGACGATGAGCGAAGGCGCCTTTTTTGTGCAATCTGTAATAATATTGTAAATTGAGATAAGAAGTAGAGGGAGAGCGACGACGTACTCGGGATTTTAGAGAGAGGAGAGACTGTACTTGTCGGACAACGACCCGATTTTGCATTTTGCATAACTGTTTAACTCGGGAAATCAATCGAGACGGATCAGAGACGAGCGCGCATAGCGAGGTGCTGCCGATGAGTTGCTTGCGTGTGTGTGTGTGTGTGTGCGTGCGTGCATGTGTGTGAGACGGATGATGTACAATAGTCTTATTATCTTTTTGTAATTCCAATCGATCGGTCGGATTTTCGGCGCGACGGACTCGCGCGAGTTTCCCGTTCCAAGTATATGCACTGTATCGGCTCCTCGTTGTCCGATGGGAGGATTGCATGCGACAACCGATGATTCTGCTAGCTAGGGTCGATCAACCTTCTTTTTACCGTCGTTGAGGATATCGCGATGGGGATGCGAGCGTACGAGAGCGAGAGGGACCTCGGGCTGTCGCGTCGCGCTCGAGCGTGCTCGTATACAATTCCATACCGATTCCATAACGATCATCATCGTTTTGAGATCCGTTCAGAGCACAGTGCTATTCTGGACCTGATCACACGGGGGGGTTTTTTCAGGGGGCGGTCCCTCGCGCTGGACGAACACTCGATTCTCACCGAGAGGGATTCCACGCGTTCCTCTCTCGCTCGAGTGTACGCCGGGGAAACTGTCCCGCTTGAAAGCCCCTCGAAGGATGTACCCTAACGCACGACTTAGTGTACGTCCAAAGCCATAGTGCCTACAAAGTAACGATCATACCCTTCTGCAATTGTAAATACTTTACAAATATAATTGTACGGATGTGAGCACGCAGGCACACGTGTATTGTATCGCGTGGGGGAGAACGTGTCGACTCAAAAAAAAAAGAAAAACGGACGGACATGCTGCGAACATCTCGTTACGTGTAATTATTACCGTTTAAAAATTACCGATTAGTTTATTACTCTTAACGATCTTATTGATAATTATCATTAATTATCGTCAGTACGTTGAACGAGACCAGACGTTAGTTTGTAATTTTCCTTTCTATGTGTAACGTACATGTAATACGTATTTACATTTGTAGCGAACGAACGTTATGCAGGATTCACGCGAATTTATCGCGCGTAAGTCGAGCACTCGGCTTCGGTAGAACGGTGTCGGGCATCAACTGAGGTCAATAATCGGTACCAGTACGCGATACGGTCTCTTCACGGTTCGAAACTGTATTTCAAGAATCGAGGAGCATGCACGGATTTATATATTGTGGACTTGATGATGATGCCGAGTGCTGGCTCTGAGTACTGATCTCGGTATGTACATTCACGGAGTAATCTCACACGTGAGAGTATCTCGGACGACAGTTTTTCAGTTGACCATCCGGCAATCCTACAGATTGTTACTTTGCACAATGTTCGCCGCGGACTCCCGTTCGTGACGGTCGGGAGGAATTGTATTAATCTTGTTTTCGTTTTAGAATTATATAACTAGCCGCCGTCGAGTGCTTTTTTTCATATGCCACGAGAAGGGAGAGCGAGCGAGCGAGCGAGTGTGCGTGTCGAGTGCGTTAATGCGAAAGAGAACGAGAGAGAGGTATGTGTGTCGTGTGCGTACGCGTGTGAGAGCGAGAGGAGGATCCTCATCTCGCGAGTCGCGTGAGCGGTGTAAATTTTGCGACAGCCGGTGTTGTGCGTCCCTATACGCGCACGCGCGCTTCTTTCGATCGGCATGCTCGAGAGACTGTTCGGAATCGGTGAGGGAGAGAAGCAAGAATTAAATGCTGATCGATGAGGGAGAGAGAGAGAGAGAAAAGAGGAGGGAATCGAGTGATGTATCGTGTTACGACGAACGCATTTGGGATCCGGTCCGCTAAAAAGAACACCGCAGAGAAGAAAGTTACGAAATATAATACCTTATGTAACACCGTATAGAGTAGTGCATCATTGTTCCTTATACTTGTCCCGTGTTAGTCGTAATTTACCTAGACGAATACAGCCGTGTCACGTGATGATTTAAAATTGTTAATATTATTTTGCATGATTTTATTTCGCCACACGCAATCATAAAACTTGATACGATGTTCCGGTATATTTATGGTAAAGTGACCAACATGTTGCTTATTATGATTAATAAAATGTAGTTTCTGCAAAGTGTCATTCTCCAACGTATATGTACACACACACGCGGATCACATGCTTGAAGATTGTATGCGTGTAATTCGTAGCCAAGCAATAATTACGTGTGTATTGTTTTTTGAATTTCGCGCGTGCATCTTGCTCGATCGGTATGCTGCGACATCTGGCATCGAACGGTTCATGGAAATCGGGCCTGATTTAATCCATGATTTATATAAAAGCAGAATTGTCCATAAATTCTGAAAGAGATATAGCGGCTACTTGTACGCATGTACCGCGGTCCACTTAGTGCTACAAATGCTTCAAAATGCTTTCTTTTTTTATTTGAAAGAAGAAAAGGAGAGTATTTCCGAAGCATCTGTAGCGTTAAGTGGACCGCGGCTATCTTTCTCTTTTTACATCTGCAGTGTGTAGTAATTCTAACGTATAACTTATCCATGTGAACAATTTACACATCTATAGAGAAAGAGAGAGAGAGCAGAGAGATAGAAGCATTGAAGTGAACACAATTATACAAGATGAATCTTTCTGTAATTCATTGGTTTTCCCATTTTTCCAAAAAGTCCTTGATACCAATTCAGTATACGATACAAACGAGAGGTTATGGTAAGAGAATTATTATTACATTTATATATGCTTAATCCGTCATACAAATACCTGTATAATATAAAATTGAGGTTATGTGTACGCGTACGCCTGCTGATATATATGTGTGTGTGAGTGTGTCAATTGATACAACACGAAAATTTGGTGATAATGAAAAGTTTCTTACTGACAAGCAGGGGCAGACTGAAAGGGTAGGCGCTGTAGAGGCCGCATACTCTCAAGAAATGTTTAAAAAATATAGAGTATGCGCCGCGTACTCTCAAGAAGTTAAAATAAAAAAATCAAGTCAGGAATTCTCTACATTTTAAAAACACATACTTCAAAGAACGACGAAATTCCTTCTTATTAAACACTTATTTATAGCTTTAATTAAAAATATCGAAATGCTAGTGCTGAGCGACGAGGAGGTATTATTAAATCGGAGTCAGAAAAAGATAACCAGGTTTTGTTTTTTTAAAAATTATTCAAATGATTTCTTTTCATTTTATTGCCTATGTTTTTTGTAAAATGTATAGGTATCGAAATACTTCTTTCTAAATTAATAATCTTTTTTAAATAAAAAATTAATGTCATCTTTGCATGGTAGATAACTTGTGGTGTACACACTCTCCTTTCTCCTCCAAAATAGAATATTAGTATTCTATATAGTATAAGATTTTTTTCTCTTCACTCATGATGATCCAACACTAAAACTAGCGCGTACTCTCAAGAATTTTCTTCAGTCTGTCCCTGCTGACAAGTGACATATGGAATTTTCCTTTTTTTTTTGTTAAAATGACACTTTAGACAAGCTTGGTACTATCTGTAAAATCTAATGTATACGATAAAAACATGGTCCAATATCTCTAAAATTTAATAAAACAATCAGAACTGATTAATCATTACTGATGCTAAATCTTTAGATTCTCAGTATAAATTTACTTTAATTTTTTATTGAATAACGTAATTATAATTTAATATAAAACCCAATATATGAAATATTATACAACACCTTTGTTGCAGCTAAGCCAGTGAAAAAAATGAAGAGACCCCCCATGATGGTAATAGAGAAAAAGTTACTACCGGTGGAAACAGATCCTCATAAGCTTGTAAATTATGTATGCGGTACAAATATCTCGAAAGAAGGAGGAGAAGACGTCGAGATAAAGCCGGACTCCGAGTATCCTAGCTGGCTGTGGAGTATTAAGACCGGCAAGGCAGCCACCCTGGACGAATTGGACCCAGATACGAAACAATATTGGAGAAAAGTACGATTACTCGGATTAAGGAGAAATAATAAAGAAAGATTAACCAGAAAGTTTTAATTTATATATGTATTATGTAAAAACATGTTGCGAATAAAAGTAGTTTTAACAAGCCGAGTCGCTTAATTTTGTGTCGACATTCGCTTTTTTAAATTGTAACTTAGCAAGAGCTCCAAGAAATAAAAGTCGGATCAAGTTACATGTTGTTACATGCATCGTTGCTATTATCCCGCAAGATTAAAAGAGATGAAACGAATTGCCTGACAAGCTTGTCGCTGTTACATCACTTATCACTCGAATATGAGTTGGTGGCGATATTACGATTAGGGTGATTCACTTGACGGAGATGATTAAAGCGATAAGCACGTCAAAGGGATAAGCATTCCAAATAAACGGGCAAGCTCGCTGGCTTCAATCGGCTTCAGTCGGCACCGCAAGAGATGGATTTCTCACTAAATTGGGCGTTGTCTCCGTTATCGCTCATAATAATAAGGAAGTATGCGATGCATTATCGAAATTTTTGCGACTTAATTTGTTTGTTTGCGATCCGAGACCTCCTGCAACTATATAAAGCTCGCGCCGATAGTTCGTTCTTCCATACACGAATGTGAATGCGAGCGACACGGATTATTTGCAATTTCACCATTATCCGCTGCTGATCGACGAACGATTTTTATTTCTGGAAATCGGGGATCAAAGGTAATTGTAATTTCCGCGAAATTTCCGTCGCCTGCATTCTCGTCCGGAGAACAATATCGGATAGGGCGAATTTTGATAGGAAACGCAACGACTTGAATTTCTGGAAGCAAGAGTCCATGACCTGAGCCACTAATTGTAATACGCATTTTACGTGTTAAATGCGCATAATTAATTTAAATAATGAATTAAAAAATTCTTAACATTAAATGAATGCTTTTTTAATGTTATGCTTGAAAGGCTCAAAAGTAATGTTAATATTATTTCAGCTATAAAGCCTTAATCTTGCTGGATTGTTTGTCTTTTCGGCCCTGTGTGGTAAATGCCACATCTGCTGATCAGTATAGAAATTGTTTTTCCCATTGTTTCATTGATTATATACGTGTACCGTTGCAGGTATCACGATCTTTATATTCGTTCGAATAATTCATTATTACCGCCCGATGTCACGCGAAATCGAGTGGAAGTTTGCACAGTAACATTCGATAATAATTAACGTTTCGCACGCGAAATCGAGTGGAAGTTTGCCGAGCAACCTTCGATAATTAACTTTCCGCACTTGTGGGATATTTGCGTGACAAGAGGCGTGTACGACGACGTAATAATACGTAGTAAAAAACATTTTTACTGCAAATTAGTGGAGAAACCACTCCCTTGCTTGGAGATCGGGACAATGTACGTTTAAACCGCGTTTGACAAATTCCTGCTGATCGCAAATCAAAGGGCGCGATCTTTGCCATTTGCGCCTTCATCCGCTCACCGTAATATGTAATAATAAAAAAAATACACTACACTGCACTCGACTACGAGTAGATTATGATCTGTTTTATTTCACTACAGTCATATACTGATAAGATGATAAGTAGTTTCGGAAATACTCGAAGCAATTACACGTACACACGCAGTATTGTTAATTCCTTTATCGATTGCGTTTTTCTAATATATATATATATATATGGGAAAGTCGCTGGTGAAATAATTAGTCTAATAAGATTCTTGACGATGGATCAATTAATAAGTAACATTGGTGCACATTAATTGTGGAATCAAGTGTTCAACAAATTCAAACAATGACGTACATGTCGCACCTGTGTGTTCTTGAGGCTCTCCGGTGGTGTGCACGCGAGTAAATGTATTTGATATATTATTATCGATATTATCGTGATCAAACAGACAAAAGTCATAATGTTTTCGGTCCTCGGAGTATATATATGCGTCGTGCGTGCGAGTGAATTCCGATATCACGTTGGCTAGTACCATCGGAAGTATCGGTCCTGATTACGAGGTAAGGATGGCCAAGTATATTATATTTTTGTTAACGCGTTGAACGCGGCCTGGGGATCGACGTTATATACTTTCTATTAATTCTTAATTTTTATTTTAATTCTTAATTATTAATTCTTAATCTTAATTAATTTTTCAAAAAGTCGTTCCGTTGAAAAATTCACATGAAATTTCCGACGATTAATTTGCAGATGAATCGCTGGATACTGGTTTTCGCAGCCTTGGCTGCTTTGGCTTCGGCTGCTGATTCGGGAAGTGAGTATCGACTGCAGGTTGAACCCGCGGACGTTCTTCAGCCACATCCGCTGCATTATTCCAATAAATAATATACTTTTCTCAACGATGTTTCTCATTTTTAGAAAAGATCGTGTGCTACTTTGGAAGCTGGGCGGTCTATCGGCCAGGAGATGGCAAATTCGACATTTCCTACATCCAGCCGAATCTCTGCACCCACATGATCTACACCTTCGTCGGCATCACCACGGACGGCGACGTCAAGGTCTTGGACGCGTGGCAGGACCTCCCTGACAATTGGGGCAAGGATGCCTTCGGCAGGTTCAACAAGCTTCGCGAGCAGAGTCCTGAAACCAAGACGCTGATCGCGATCGGCGGCTGGAACGAGGGATCCGCCAGGTACTCCGACGTTGTCGGCAACCCGGCCATTCGCGCCAAGTTCGTCAAGAACGTCGTGGCGTTCGTGCAGAAGTACGGCTTCGACGGCTTCGACGTCGACTGGGAATACCCGAACCAGCGTGGCGGACGTCCGCAGGACGTGCAGAACTACGTCGCCCTGCTGAAGGAGCTCAGGGCCGAGTTCGACAAGCACGGGCTCATCCTCAGCGCCGCGGTCGCCGCCGCCGAGACATCCGCCTCCCTGTCCTACGACATCGCCCAGGTCTCCAAGTATCTGCACTTCGTCAACGTCATGACGTACGATCTCCACGGTGCCTGGGAGAAGGTCACCGGTCACAATGCCCCGCTCTACGCGCACCAGGGCGAGACTGGCAACGACCTGAAGCTCAACGTTGTGAGTACAAAGTTCCCTTCCGAACATCACAGAAACCATCGCAATGAACATCCGTATCCTGATGAACACCTTCTGCTTTCCTCCTCGCTCAGGACGCAGCCGTGCGCTTCTGGTTGAACAGCGGCTGCCCGCCCGAGAAGCTGATCCTCGGCGTGCCGTTCTACGGTAGAGCGTTAACCCTCGCTAACAAGGGCCAGAACGGACTGGGAGCACCCATCACCGGACCCGGCACCGCTGGACCGTACACCCGTGAACCCGGTATGCTCGGCTACAACGAGATCTGCGTGTCCCTGAAGCAGGGTGGCTGGACCGTCGTCCGTAACGAGGAGCAGCGTGTACCGTACGCTTACAAGGACAACCAGTGGGTCGGCTACGACGACGAAACGTAAGTGCCTCTGCTCCTTTTAACGTCAAATTTAAAGGAGAGCTTTTACCGCTAACTAGGGAAACGCCTGTCTACGCTAGGCGTTATCATTGTTGAAATTAAAGCTTTCAAGAATTTTCCCATTACTTGGGGGTGAACCCCTATCACCATGCGAAATTTGGTGTTTCTAGCATGTCGGAAAGTACCCGATCAATTCAACGACAGACAGAAATAGGAATTTTATATGTTATATAGATTAATCCCGGCGACAAAAACTTATTACTTTTACTTGAATTATTTTACAGCTCTATCAGCGAGAAGGTCAGCTACGCCAATTCCCTAAATCTTGGCGGAGTGATGCTCTGGAGTATCGAGACTGACGACTTCCACGGACTCTGCGGCGAGAAATATCCTCTGCTGAAAGCGATCAACAAGGGACTGAAACGAACGGTCCCGTCAGAGCCGCCGAAGAAGGACGAAAAGCCAAAGGAAAAGCCGAACGAACCGGTGCAACCGGACCCGGAACCCCCAGTGGCCCCTCCGAGTGGAGTCTGCACGAAGGAGGGATACGTTCGTGACCCGAATGATTGCAGCGTGTTCTACTACTGCCAGAATGTCAATGGCGTTTATCAACCAGCGAGATTCCAGTGCGCGACCGGACTAGCCTTCGATCCCAAAATCAATGCTTGCAACTTTCCGGCACAGGTTCCCGGATGTTAATTAATGATGATGGACGAATGAAAGAGTGACGAGTAAAAACGGTACCATCTACATGCAGCAACACTTTTACCAGATTTTATCGATATATATACTATGTGGTATATAAAAAAAAACATGTTCGTACTCTGTAATATATAAAAAAAAAAAAAAACAGTTTCTCGCAATCTGTATTAGTTATCTGATGAACATTAAACTCGTTTCCGTATTTTTCGTAGTATTAAATCACTCTTCCCTGCATGTGTACGTCGAGATAATTATTATTGCGACAAGACTTTGTATCGCAAATCGTTCTCGCGTTTCATGGAACGCCAGTAATAAAATTAATCAGTATCTACCTTGATTTATTAGAAGAAACATCTCGCTTCATCGGCAATAAATATTTATTTATAATAGATAGAAAATTTCGAAAACTGTCTTTTTAATTATTTTAGTGTACATATTAAGTTTGTTAATTAACATTGCACGTATTGCGGCAGATCGCACGAGTCTGTAATCGAGTTAAATATTAAACCGGGCTCGCAATAATACGCTATCGGTACCGCGTGATCGTGCTCGCAGAAATAAAACTTGCCGCAATTAAATGGGTCTCTAAAGTAGCCTCTCGTCATGCAATTCGGTAAGAGAGGCACTGTCGGGGTCGTTGGGAAAGCGTGTAAAGCTGGATCCATCGGAGCCAACTGGTCGACTGGCGATTCCTTAGAATTCAGCTCGTGCACTTCTATGAATCTTTGAGGCATTGCATACGTATGTGCAACTACGAACACTAGGAGCCACAGGGTGCAATAAAATGTGCGCCGCATCTACAATACATTTGTCAGAAGATATAAATTGTTTTACAATGTTTAGAATTATTTATTGATTAATATAAATTTTATAGTATTTATTAATTATTATATTGAACAGATATATTGCGCTTTCTATGTGAAAAAATGTATACTTACTTTTAAAATTTTTATAAAAATGTAGAAAATATTTCTCTGCGCGTGTGTAATAATCTGTATATCACATATGATAATATAATATAATACGAATCACATGTAGAAATGTAGATAGATCTTTGGGAAGAATCTACGCTGAGAAGTTTAAGTAACGTGCAACACTGTAACGTTCGATCAACTAATGCTTTTATCTAGGAAGGCTTATTTATATGCAGATACATAATCGTCATCTCGATGCAACGAAAAAGAAATACTAAAAGAAATATCTCATCTTCTATTAAATTGATATACGTGACACGTTACGTCATTCGCGGCGTGATACACAGAATTGTTTACTTTACGTATTGCGCCCTGGCTAGACAAGTCGCATTTCCCCATTTTTAAGCGACCGCCGGTTTGATGATAGCACATGAGTGATAATTCTATGATTTTTATTATTTTATTATTCATTTTAGTGAGCTAGTTCAAGGCGAAGATATTTACGGGTTTTCCAATCACACGTAATCATCGCTTTTACGTATGATTACGTGTGACTGAAATTTTAAATATTGATCCAGACGCGTACGAATAAATGTTTTAGTGGAAAAGATAGAATTAATAAGGAGAGATTGCGATAAAAATTTAGATATCGCGTAGCTATGAATTATTCTGTAACAAAAACACAGTATTAAAATTAAATGGCTTTGTTATCAAGAACTTTAGAAGATAGAAATTTATTCTTTATACTCTATTAAAAAATAAATATGTAATTAATATTTATCAACTAAATGTGTAGATGTTAAAAATTTATCAATTTAAGAAGAGAGATGTATGTATAGACATATGTACACATTCCGAATAACATAAAAATTTCTATTTATTCTTATCATGTATAACGGGATATATTGGGAAACTGAGCGACGTAACTATATTTTCTTTCCGGTTCCTGAATCTCTATAGGACCGAAACTAATAGGCAGAACATTAATTACACTTGTGGTGAGTTCCACTGGCCTGAGCGAACCAAAGAAATCTGTCACCGGCACTTTATCCGGGTCTCTTCTAAACAAATCTCTTCTTACGCCCACTGTAGATAGACAGTAGTCCTTCGGACATACTTTCAACTGAAAGAATTCGCGGTTTTAGAGAAAAAAAAGAAACAAATCAGAAAGATTCTAACAAAAACTTCAAAAGGTTTAAGACTTACAAATTCGCCCAGCGTTTTAGTACTAGACGGTTCCACTTTTTCCAAGAAATTTAGTGCGTAATAAGTGTACCGATCTATAATGTAGACGCCTATGGCTGGATCCACATGATGCTACAAGTTTGACGAATCAGTTAAAATGGATATTATATATCTCGACGCAAAATTGCATGATTAGTAAACGATCTTTTACTTACGGACAGAGAATCTTCCCCTACTAGACTAGAAGCAACAGCTAGTATGTTCGGGGAGTAAAACTTCTCGTACATGGAGCTCGCTTGGCAGGTGTCAACCACGAACAAGATCTCGTGATACCTGCGCTTCTGCCACATCTGTTCCAACGCGTCTCCCAGCTCTTGACTGGTGATCTCCTCGGAATCTTGGAACTTTAAGAATCCATTACCGCCGTGCCCAGTCAGGTATATCAAGATGTTCGAGCCCTCATCGGTCAACAGTTTCTTCGACCTCGGCGTCTCCTGTGCCAGACGACCGGTCAGCAGCCTCACAAAGTTCTCCACAGTCACTTCGTAACCCCTGTAGTCAACCTCCACGTCGTCGCCGTAAACGTTGATGTGCTGCTTGATGTTGTTGAAAACGGTGGCCGGCCTGGGATTCCTCGGATTGCACGCCATATCGTCGGCTATCATCAGGATGATCTGCGAGTCTGGTATTCCCAGGCGCTTGACGCTACGGTAAATCGACAGAACGTTCGCAACATGCCGGTAGTTGAACCAGAAGCGCGACGTGTCGACCAGAACCGCCCAATTGTTGGAGTGCTCCGTTTTCGCAAAGTTCTCCGGTACCTGCAAAATTCACGAGTGACAGGAAAGAAAAAAAAACGGATCTGTTGGAGCTATATGATACACATACCTCCCACGCGTGACACAAGACTGAGAGAGAAGCCAGCACCATGGCACAAACTGTTAAATGCATTTTTGTAATGCACTTAAGAAATTTATCTGAAGTAAGGTTACTTTTCAATTAGATAAATCACAAGGTGAGTGATCGATTGTCAATTGACACCGTCGCACCATCGTCTAGAGGACGTTGTAACCTCTCACGTGCACTTTGGGTACTTTAATTAACAACTTCTTCATCATTTCATACCGTTTTGAAAAACTACATTTAAATCTCCATTTAAAAAACTATAAAAGACCAAAGTGAATGTAGGAGCAAATGCAGGTAAATCGCGACATCTGCTACTCCTCTCGCAAACTATGCGGAAGTGTGCGGAAGTTTTGTTCCCTCGATTACGCCGATGTGGTTAGGTTAGGAGAGAAGAGGTTATTGTATCTCGTGTATTTTTTATATTTAATAGATTTGCACCGTGTTGCATAATTGTAGGACTCAATACAAATGTTATAGAACTGTAAAATACCGAATAATCATATTGAATATGACGTTTATATTGCGATCGTTAACACCCTATGTGAGGAGACACTGCGTGCCCATCGATTATTTACTTCGAGCGCCTAATCACAGGATTCATACATCAAAATGTAAGCACGCCGCTGCGTATTAATTTTGCGATTGATATTAAGTCTTGATAATTTATTTATTTTGCGTAATAAGCGACTAATGACAATTGAATGTGGCTATTGTCTCTTGTCCTTTTCGATAAAAACAGCAAGCAGAAATCTCAATTAAAAAAAAATAGAATTATACCGCAAAAGTTTTAAATATTCAAACAATTAACCGTAAAATTTAAATATTTTTACAGGTGTGTCCCATGGCGAGTACGAAATGCAGGACCCCAAGACAGAGGCTGATGTGTAGGTAAAACAAACATGTGCTTGCATCTCCTAGAATTTACTAGAAAAGTGGATAAATATTTTGATATCTTGTACAATAAAATTGCTGCACATTGAAACTTTGAAGTCAACGCATAGCGCTCCAGTGTCGATCAGCAGGAGTTACCTTATCGATCGTCTTTCCAGAGTCAACATTACTTTTATCGACAAAAAAGGCGAGAAGATTGCTGTAAAAGGGAAAGTGGGAGATAATGTACTCTATTTGGCCCATAGATATGGGATTGAAATGGAAGGAGCGTGCGAAGCCTCCCTAGCATGTACGACCTGTCACGTGTACGTACATCATGATTACATGGACAAACTTCCAGTTTCTGAGGAGAAGGAGGAGGATCTCTTGGATCTAGCACCTTTCTTGAAGGAGAATTCTAGGCTAGGTAAAGCGATATTCTCCTCAATGTTGATCTTCATCCGCCGTGTCATGGCATCTTGATGCACATAATTTAATGTATGCAAACAAATTCCCTTTTCAGGTTGCCAAATAATTTTGACGAAAGAATTAGATGGCATAGTGCTAGAATTACCAAAGGCAACTAGAAATTTCTATGTGGATGGACATACTCCAACTGCGCACTAGAATATTCTCCTTTTCCTTTATCGAAATTAGCTGAAAATGTAAATATTTATAATTGACAATATTTTTTGTACGTCTTATAATAAATACTGTTACATCGGCAATGCCGCCATTGTACGATATATCTCCTTACTCTATTTTGTTATTGTAAAATAGATGAGCATGAAGAACCTAAAAATAAAGAATGCAGTTTATTTATATGTAACGTTCCTTTATAATACAATATATTTATTTCTCATACACATTTGGGTTATGGTACATATGTTCTCCTTTTTTTTTAAATTACAATCACACAAGAATTAAACACATTTATGATATAATGGGTTTGCGAATTAAAAACCTGATTCCTTAAATTTGCGGTATTTGCATGATTAGTGGAAAATATCCAGTTAGTTTTTTTTCCCCCCCCAAGTCTGTGCTGCCACAAATATTAAAAATGTTATATTCCAGACAGGCACCGTAAACATCTCGGTTCGAGAACTTTCAAACTTATTTTTCGGTTACTCATGAATGCAAGCTTGTTGCTTAATATGCACACAGGATATCCCGGGAGAAGTAACTTTTCAGCTTAATTGTTTAAAAAATTTTTTTTAATTTCGATAATAAAGATAGGTTTGTTTAACAACAATTTAGTAACTTAAATATTGTTGATGCTTCGATTGTGTGAGGATATCACGATCCTTTTCTCGAAATTCAATATCAGGAGCTTTGTTATTACCCCTCGACAAAAAAGGAACGGGATATCTTGCATTTGCATGGATTTGCATTCCTAATTATACTTTTTCTACTTGTTTCCTTTCACACATGCGCACACGTAAATAACATACACACAAAATATCGTTTGCTCCTTTTCTACATTTTCTCCTCACCATCACTCTTTTTCATTTTTTTTCTCCTTCTCTCCTCACTTGTCATCTTGTTCTTCTTTTTCTATTCCTCTTTCGGCTCTCTCTTTTCTCTTGCTAACACCATTATCTTTCCTTCTTCTTTCACTTTCTCTACACGGCAGCTTCTTCTTTTCACACTTATGTACTCCCATTCATCTTTTGGCCATCGTTATCGACTAACATCATCAATACTATCATACAGACTTTGTTATTTATATTTCTATCTTATTATAAATTATTCTAATCTTTTTACAGACACGTTGTAGACTTTTCGGTTCAATTATGCGTATCACATTTGCTTCGTTATTAAAGCAATTTAAATAAAAGTTCGTACGTTCTCACCTATATCTACGCGTTACACCTGTGGGAATTATCACACGTGCAATTTCTTTTCATTTGGTATGCCTCTTCACAACACACTTGTCGAGAAATTAGCTTTGTACTTACATATAAAAAAATATTTTCTACCATTAATTAAATATTATACAGGTCATTCCTACATTACAAATGTATCAGCTCAATGCTTAAAATTAGCGATGATACGTGCACAATTCATACAAAAATTAAGTATTATTTTTATGGCAGTAAACAATCTGTGATATCTACAATATTAACAAAGTTTCCTGTTGTAATATTCGAAGAAGAGCACACTTATAATACGAGATTGTTTATGCAATGAAACTTCTGAAATTTTTCGCAAAGATGAGATTCGGGGAATAAATATTTACGTTAAGATTACGTATGTAAAATATTAAAAAAAGAAAACGTTTGCTGTTACTCTCTTTTAATAGCTTTCGAAGAATTAGCTTGCGTCATTTTTACGTATGACGTCTATATACTGGGTGTTACTAAAATTCTTGGCTAAATCTCGTAGATGTACTTTTTGATGAACACGCCTGCAAATGTACAAATGTCTCTTCCAGTCAAGGCATTTTAATAACACTTCGTATATATCTATAATGTAAAGCACGATGTAGATACGTTAGTCCATTATATAAATAAATCTCTTTAACGTTAAACACATGTCAGTAAAAAGTAAAGGCAAATATCATGAGAATGAACTTCCATGTAACGATACTTTATGAAATTCCAAATAACCGTTCATCACCGGTATCGATATTTACAAGGTTTCAATATTGTTAACTAGTATGTAAACATAGCACGTAAAAATAAAAATATTACACTACTCTGGTATATAACTTATAACCGCATACAAGTAAAAAGCGAATATGAAAATAAAAAAAAAAAAAGAGTCATAATATTTATCTTAAAACAGAAAGATGATATTTAGGATCATTTTATGACGTAACTAAATGCCAGATATGAAATACGCTAAAATTCATATTAATATGTATCATTTATACTGCGTGTATACTGTATGTTGTACATACGTTAATATCTTAATTGAAAAGTTCACTTCCAAACCGTTTCAGATATTTTGTAAGAAATAAATAATTTAAAAAATAAACTTGCACAAGACAGTTTGGAAATAAGCTTTCCAATTTTGAGTGAAGAAAATATCCTCTTACAATTTTTTTCGAAATTTCAGGTAAATAAGAATAGAAAATAATTAACTGATTTGTGATATTTAGAAATGCTTAATTTAACAAAGACCTCGATTCAATTTTCCGCACAGTCTCAATATAAATAAATATTGTCTACATATGTTTATTGTGGATTAGTTTGGTAGACGAGTAAAATAATTTGATTCTCTCTAGATCAACGATAAAAATTTTTATATTATGGAACATAGGAGTTCACAAATATAAAAAAATAATATTGAGATTGATATTGATATAATTAGATATTGGTATTAGATACTGTCACATGTATAATAACCTATAAATTAATAAAAATCTATAAACTCATTAAAGAAGAGAATTAAGTGGACTAGAAAAACGTAAATTGTAATAAAGCAATTATCTAACTAATTAATAATTGAGAAGTCCATTTTTATCTCATCTGTCATGTATCTTTTTAATAAAGTGAAATTGATCAAACTGTAATTTTAGAAAAAAATGAAGCATCTTAAGAATTTTGCCAAATGAACATGCTACATCAATTTTATATATGTCACAACTCACAAAATAGTGAAAATAACAAAATATGTATTTTTTAATTTGTAATTTAAACGTAGTGAGATTCTCTGATGAATTCGGAGTAGGGTTTTATTTAACAAAAATGCAGAGTACGCTAAAACGTAATGTGATTTGTATGATCTTTCGTATAACAGGTATAAGTATAAATATAAATAAATATAAATATTTATATTTATATATCCATACATTGTAAATACAAGATTCAATAAACCTTATCAGATCTCTGTCAAGATTCTGCCAAGATTATTGAACACGAAAGATATTATAGCACTTGGTTTTCAATTTTGCCAGAAAATTTCTGCTGATCAAATTCGTAACGAACGATTAGTGCGATATCTAGTTTCAAGAAATCATTTTGTTATCTGGGGAAAAAAAGACGGAAAATCCATGGAACGATAATAAAATTAACTTATTAAGTCAATTTATCAGCTGTAATAAAATTAACTTAGGAAATTAATTTCTCGCGCGTTTACCATTTTCCAATTTCATAGCACAATACGGGGAATGAAGATGGACGAACGAAAACTCTGTCGCTGATGCGGCTGATGATTTAAATAGTCGCGCGTGCGCGACCGAATCAGATCTAACAATGAGGATATATCCTCTTACAGATAATCCCAGCAGAAGTTACCTTATCCGTTTTCTCTCTCTCTCTCTCCGTTAGTCGTCACTAGGCGGAAATCACTCTGTCAGACTGAGAGAGAACGGAAGCATCTCTTTCTCGTGTCGACTCACAGAAGCTACACTCTCACAATGTGCACCGCCACGCGTGTATCACAAGTAATCGGTCCGAGTCCACTCGCTGCTCGCCACCAGATCGATCGTTCGGATTGTAAATACTATTTGACTTCCACCCCCGTTTAATGTACAGAGAAGACTAATTATGCGGCTCGCTAATAAGGTAATACAAAATGTACGGAATATGCATCGTGCCTCTACGCATTTCGCGACACCTTGTGCTAGAATCGAGTTCTCCTCCGGCCCTCAGAGATGACGCTGATGGATAAGTGCATGTACCGGAAGCTGTCTACCCCTTTGATACCTCTGGCAGCGACCCATACTCAGATCGTGACACTCGTACACATTGGCGACCGCGTTGCGGGGCGCCGAGAAATCGTCTAATCCAATCGAGTACGGAGCAGAGGCACCAAAGGGTTCCTCTAGTTATTCCATGGGATGGTGACGTCCGCCGCATATCCCACAGGACATCCCGCACCAGTGTACAGCCTTCAGCGGAGGATAGATCCACAGGCAGGGAACGATCAGCGACAGCAGAGCCAAACCGAACCACCTGCGCCCGCATCCCTCCTCCGTACTACAACTGCGGAATTTTCAATTGGTAAGTTGAATTTTAATGCGATCCCTTGATGAAGGAAAGAAGCTATTCGGAGAACTCACCTACAAGGGTTTTGTGCAAAATCACCTTCGGCGTCGCTCATGCAGTGATACAACATACATTGGGCACACGATAAACAGGAGACCGTCGCGATCCCGCGCCTGATCGGGTCCGGGGCGTACTCGCAGGAGCCCTTAGGATTATGCTGCTCGGAGTAGAGCTCCTGACAGTGCTTGCAGCGCAGGTGCACGTTGCGCTTGCCGGTGTTTTTCGAGGGCTGCGATATTATGATATCCGGCTTCTTCAGGGAGCTGCCACTGTTGGAGGTGTTGTGCCCGTCCAATCGTTCGCTCTTCTGATCGTCGATGATTGGATACAGATATTCATGATTAAGCGTCGTGAGCTGCACGTAGGGGTAATTGTCCGATCCGATATCCGCGGCGGATGTCAGGGAGTATTGCGTCGGCGGGCTTTTAACGGGGGAGCCGCCGATGTAGTGGATAGATCGGTGCGGATCGGTAAGCTCCGTATACTGAGAGTAATTCGGTACTCGAACTATCCCGTGAGGCGTGTCTGAAGACGGACGTAGCTCGGGTGGTTCCAACGGCAAATTCAACGTCTGCAAAATAAATGCAAAATGATTTTTTCGAGATCAGAATTGCCTCCAGCTTCCGGTTTGTCGCGAGTTTCTCCTGTGATTACTATAAGGTTCCTTACCATAAAAACATCCTCGTCGCCGGTATCTGAAGTATTGGCGGTTGTCAAGTCGGACAGACCTGTTACAAAGTTTCAAAGTACGAGCCGAGTGAGAAGACATAAGTAGCAGGACGACGAAACGGGTTTAAAACTACTATGAGGCTTACCATTTGCATAATCCGTAACAAGTCGCAGCAAAATGTGACGAATAAATGTGCGTGAATAAATTAATAGGATATTTGGAGTCAATCTTATGTTTATCATAGAGCGAATACAATTTTTATGACGTATAAAAATGTGGCAATACGCTGATACGTTTGTATATATTTTAGTTAAGGCTTGTGCTTTAAAACGGAAGAAACAAAGTTCCAAACGAAACAAGAAAATATAATTGCAAATTAAATCATTGACGCTATATAATAGTCCGAAAATCTAGCATCATAAATGTAAGATCATAGTCTAAACAATTATTAATTTATTAAAATTGGTTTTAGTATAAAAAAAAATGTGAAAATACCTTCTAATAATTCCTCGACTGCCGTTCGAACACCTTTGTCGAATGCTCTTGCATCGGCAGCCGTTTGAAATGTTAAGCCAAACTTCTTCTCCCCCGTTCGCCAGTGATGGAAGGTTGGCATTACTTTATTATATTCGAAATCCTTTTTAATTGTACAACTGAGAACAATCTGCAATGAAAGCATTTAACGTTGCATAAATTATAAACATACATACTGTAAACTATTATAATTATATTAAATGCACAATGTTGAAATATTTTGTTGAGATAAGTTGTAGCAAAGCATTAGCAAGGCCCGTGAAACCTACCGACTGATCCGTAATGCGTTTGCCGTATATAAGGTACTCGTATTTCCTTTTATTCGCGCCAGGTGGGGAGATACTAGAGGATCCATGGTTTTGAGGAGCAACAGCTGTAGAATGCGCAGAGATACCAGTTCCATTGGCATTGTTTGTCTGATGTATTCCCGATGAGGTAACTCTGCGCCTGACTGAGACATTTGCCAAGCCGCCGCCGCTCAAAGGAACCCAACCACCCGAACTGTCATCTCTCGTCATTACCTGAGCGCGGACTCTCACCAGATTGCTACAACAACAACTACAAACAATATAAAAATTGTTATTATATTACGTAGAAAGTGTCGATCACACAATGATTGACGTTAACTAATTAATTTGGGACAATCAATTTTTAATGCATGTTTACATGGAAGATATATTTTATATTTTACTTTGGAGGCTTTGGAGGCATGTATGAATAAATTGATAAAAAAGTTTGATGTACAAGCATCAGCATCACATGCGTCTACATTAGATATTTTTTCAGATGATTTTCGTGTTTTTGCATCGCAGACCGTCCAATTTTTAGTAGTTTCTATAAAAAATATCAAACGACGGATAAACGAATTTAAACTTTCATTGAAAATTATGACTGCCGTGTTCTGCGCGAACGTGCGAGCGCGTCCATTTAGCTAGATGTTACACACGCTGACATCGATTCAATGAATGAACGAGCATCCATACATGAACACTGGATGACGAACACACTATTAGAGGATTGGGCGAGGAGAGGGAAGGAATGGTGCATGTACAGGCACACCAGGGAGGCAGAGAAAGAGGCACAAGAGAGGGAGGGGAAAGAAAGAGAGAAAATTGACAATGGGACAAATAGAAGAAAGGAGTGGAAACGGCGAGCGTTGTACCACTGAATAAAATCGTAAATGCGTCCGCGAGTTTTTCGGCTCATTTCCAGGCGCAGCGAAGAAAGCTCGTTAAGAAACTTGTTCGCGTTGTTGCAATTATGCAAGCTAGATCCACGAAAGGCAGAACGTGAAAAGAGAGAGCGAGAGAGAGAAGGAGGGAACTGAGAGATGAATTCACGACGGGGAGAAGGAGGGGGAACAAAGTCATGTAGATCAGATAAAAGCGCGGCCGAATAACGCGTATTCGACGCAACTGGCAGATACGTAGGCGCGACGACAACAATAACGCAATGACAAGAACGAGAGACGTCACGGGTGTATTCCGCGAGAATGGAACGGTCTCGAGAAAAGGGATGCGGCGCGAGAATGAAAAGCAGCTCGCCCACACATATACTTACTCGTCCGACGCCTCTGTCATGATTCGAGGTATCAAAGCCTTCACTCGAAGCCCACTCTCTCCCACACTTCACCATTTTCGTCGCACCGAAAAGACATTCGATCACGCGATTCTACCTGCGGAGCTTTTTTAGACCAGCACCGATACCGACACAGGAAGCGCCCCAGTTCTCCTCCTCCTCCACCACCACCGTCGCCGCCGCCGTCGCCGCCACCGCCGCCACCACCACCACCTCCTCTTTCTCCACCTTCCGTCACTTTGCACTCCGCGTGCACTACATCCCCGCACGGCCGCACCGACGACACCGCGCAACACGCAGAGCTCGCCAGGACCGCGCTGGTCCACCACGCCTGCTCGGCTATCAGGCCTCTCCGCGAGCCGTCGTCTCGGTCGTCCTGGTCTCACTTGGGTATCACTCCGATCGTGCCTCGCCTCCTCGCCTGGCGGCCGTACCCTCCGATCAACCTTCCACCGCGACTGCCACGGTGCACTTGACGCTGCACGCTCGCGAGAAAGTGCTCGAGCACCGTAACCACGAACGCGAGCTGGCCGCGATCGGAAGAACGCGACTGAGAACGCGACAGTCCCCGACGGACCCCGCGCGCCGTCCACCGAGACCGCAAAACCGCGTCCGCGGAACCACTTATCGACTACCTCACGATCAAGTCGCGCCGGTTATTCTGCGCAACAGGATTCATTCATCGATACCGCACACACAGTCCTCGCGTAATGAAGCGCGCCGCGCGCGCACTCCTGCGACGGCGCTGGGTAACTGGTGGACGCGGCGCGGTCGGTAAATTAATCGCGGCGATTCACGTCAGTCAACGCGCTCCGCAAGTTTCTGATCTCACCTTTCGAGAATCGCTCTAGCAGCGCCGTTCGAATCGCGATTTGTGGCACGCGTTTTGCTGCGCGTATGACCGTCCGATTGGAAAGTTCTTACGAAAAGTAAGGGATGATCTTTCACGTGTTGTTAAGGTGATCCTGGAGTTGCTAGTGAACTATTTTTTCACTATAGCGATGGTAATTGCAGTTTCGAAAATTCTCTTTATTGCTTGTGCAGAATAAAAAATCCTTTTCCACAAATGAAGTATAGATAGAAAGAAAGTCCGCTCTACAGGACTTTATATTCAAAATGGAACAAAGTTAGAAACGACAAATGCAAGTTTTTAACTTTTTTCCATTTTGAATATAAAGTCCTGTAGAGCGGACTTTCTTTCTATCTATACTTCATTTGTGGAAAAGGATTTTTTATTCTGCACAAGCAATAAAGAGAATTTTCGAAACTGCAATTACCATCGCTATAGTGAGAAAATAGTTCATTAGCAGCTCCAGCATCCCCTTAAAAAAATTACAGGGAGAGAACGCCCTCGCGTTCAGCCGCGAGATTCAGCGAGATTTAAAGTCCGCGCGTAAAAACTTCGGACGTTCCTGAGTAGGAGAAGCCGACGCGCGATGGCGACACCGATCACAGAGCCGTACGTGCGCAGTTATGAATGTCTCTCGTTGACAGCGTCATAAATCACGCTCCTCGTACGTTCTACGTTCTGTTACTATCACGCCCGTGTTTGGCATCGTATTTTTGAATACCGTGAATTGATTTATCTCGTATCTTTGGCAAGTATCTCTAGCGGTATCTAGTGCTTACGCGAGCTGCTAGCGATGCAATGTACGAAGCTTTCATCAGCGGTTACCGTCTGGCCGATGTGTCACATGGAAAACCCTATTACGTTTACTGTATCGAGGTTCTCGAGTCGAAAACCGGCACTCGACATTTCATCGAGAGGAGATACAGTGAATTTAGCGCGTTACATCGCACGGTACGTCACCCAAGTATATCAATAGCAAGCGTCTGATTGTCAGTAAAAAAGTATGTTGGTGTGAATGTGATAAATGTGACTTTTTCGAAAATTGTCACAATTTTTCACGTGTCGCAGATATAATCTAGTATTATATGGTAACATGTTTTAATTGTTATTAGTAAATTATGTAATTATTTCGTACGTCGTATTAAGAATTGAATAGATTCAGTATATATGATTTTTGTTAATATCTTTGAAAAAGCCAGTTCCGACTTGGTCAAAGAGTTCTTAGAAGAATTGCTTTCGGCCTTACATCACTGTACAAAAGAATTTTGCTATTCAGTTGAAGAAAGATAACTCGGAGATTGCGCCATTTCCACCAAAAAGAGTAAGGAACTCGCAGCCGAAGGTTTTGGAACAACGGCGAGCTGCGTTGGAATTATATATCCAGAAAATGCTACGCTTGTTAGCGACGAAACAGCAGGTCCTTAATTTCCTGGGTATAGAGAATCAGGAGGCCCGTGCATCCTATCAGAGGTATTTTGTTAAACCGATCAAATTTAATTTGTGAGACTAGAAAAATTTTCAGCATCTTAATTTCAAATATTAAGAAATAATATAGCTTTCTCAGCAATCTTTCACTCTCTTTTTTTCCAAACCAGTCAAAATTACGACAACTTTGTTCATCTAATCGTATTATCTCTAACTTTCGCAGAATGCACAATGCCGGCTCGATGCATCACCATCCAGACACTCTGGGGCATCATCCAGTCATAACATATCACTGCGATCCATACGTCCAAGCTGACTCGACTAGCGATCTTCCAGATGTGGTAACCAATGGTGTATTGTTGGGTATTTACAAGTCCTGATCTCGAAATTGTTCTCAAAATATTGAGGATAGTTTACGAATGTTAGAAGAATAGATACAAGTGTATTTTTAACGATGATACGAGGATCCACATGGATGGAACGGTATAAGATAATATAAACACGATAAAATATTTGTGTGCAAGATCGAGGCGGAGAAAAGAGATTAAATGCTTCCATTTTATGTAGAATCTCATTCATATGCTATACGATGTATCATATATAACAGTGTCATCCATGATAACTAACAATAAGAAGGAGAATGTTGGTGCAGGGTTCCGATGAAGTTAGTTTGCAACAGTTATTCGGAAAATAAAATCTCTGATTTAGTCATTCTTGTTCAATAGATTTTTTACGCTGAGAAGTCTAATTTCGTATAGTTACGGCGTCTTGATTAAGCTCAACAACATATTGAAGAACATGAAAAGTGTACAACTGTTTACACAAAATGAAGAAATATAATTGTATGTTTGTTACTTATCTTGTTTATTTCAGCTCGTACTTCCCGCTCATTCGTAACGTTCGTCTTCTTTTCGACCTGAATTACAAACGTTGCATATCGATTTCGCGCACTGTTATTGCGTAGAATGTTTACCGTCGTAAAATTTAAATTGCATATTTTTAAATATTTTTTTCAGTTACATTTTCGTGTTCAAAGTTTCAAATCGCGTCTATTTCGTTCGTACAGATACAGCAAAATATTAATCGTTAGTGCAACGGGTGAACGAATGAGTTCTGTCAGCAATATTAATTAATTATTTAATAAAACAGCGTCGAAGACGAAGGAGTTCCGTCAAACGATAGCTTCTCACGAACTCGTGCTAAGAAAGAGTCGACAAAATTTCTCACTTGATTTGTTTTGATTCTGGACCACGAAGCGTCTGTTATTGATTTATTATCGATTATTTATATTGTACAAATCTTCCAAGTCTTATAACAAATGGAGCTATTAATAGGTATAATCCGCTGATAGGTCGGCGCGCTAGAAAATACAATTCTTTGTAAAAAAAGGAAGGGGAGTATATGTATACATATATATATATATAGAAGGAATGAGGGAGAGCAATAGTCTATTTATACAGATGCAATGAAAAGTGAGTGGTAAAAGTAATATCACTCGTAAGACGCTAGAGCAATTGTTAAAATAGGATCGTTCTTCGGTATTATGTTTAAAACGAAGCTCTCTTTAATCATTATCGTTCTTTCAAAAAAATGAGTATTATTGTACAAAGTATACTAGTATATTAAAGGTATGCATAGTACGCAAGTTACGCTACGAATTTGCATACTGCGCACACAGTTTGAGGGAAGGTACAATGTTAAATGTGGGTCGTTATCCTGCGCACAGTGACAAACTTGCTCGATATACTGTATATGCTGTATGGTTGTGTCGCGTAATCATGACAATTTATACGGGAATTACGTACAATCATTAACGTATCATTAGCTTCGGGAAGATGTGTATGAGTGTATGTGTGGGTGTGGGTGTATGAGTGTAATGGGGAAATATATTTACAAAATTTCATACACTCGTAAAACGGCATTGTCCGATGACGTCTCTGCATTCAAATTTTATCGCAATTACTTGATGAAATATCTCGATTATTCGCAGAAATACCGTCTTCTCTCTCTCTCTCTCTTTTACATACATCGTCAATTAATATCGCGAGATAAAAATTGTTTAGTCTGAAAGGGTATATAGGAATGGTATACAATTTTTTCTTCCTTACATTTTTATCAGTGGCATTACGCGCGTTAGCGTTTTCCTTTTTCTTCTCGGAATAACATTCCGAGAAAATATATCTTATCTAATATCACTATATTCAGAATTAGTATTATCCGTTTACCAAGGGGAACGGGGGATACTTCCAAGTATTATTATACTAGTTGTACCTTACAAGCCAGACAATTGTTTGCTTTTGGATCTTTACGAGTTTTATGGATTCCAATTTGGAAATTATATCATGTTTAATGAAAAACGCGTTCAAAGATCATCGTTTATTTTTTTTTTTTCACTTTTTTTGTTGCGTATACTTGTAATTAAAAGTCAAATTAAAACTCCTTTCTAGTTCTTATAAGAAATTATGTGAAAAACGTTTTGGAATTTATTTTTATACCTAAAGCTGAATATGTTAAAGACGCTTCTTAATTCTTAATTAGTCAATTCTTAATTATTCGAAAATCATACGTGTTTTCGATGTTTTCGTGTTTCACTTTTGAAGAAAGATCGAAAGGAGATTGGCCAAAGAATTTTTAGGTTCCTTTTATATTTTTAAAATTATATAAAATTAATATAGTAAAAGTAAATATAAAAACTACTTGAAGAAAACTAAGAGACACCCGTGAATATCAATCAAAATTTTGTTATACGCGAAACATAAACGCGTATAGTGTAATGTACACTTTCTGAAGTCGAGTATCATTTATCTGAAATTTTTTTTAAATCGTGTATGAGTGTATGTGATGATAAATAAATGTTTATTCAACTTAGCATGATTTAGATTTTAGCTATTTTATCTAAGGTTAATTAGAATTACAATATTATATACATAAAAGAGACGTTGCATTGGCACAGCAAAGATGTGTGCCCGGACTGCCACCCAGCCGCTCAGCGGGAATTATGTTACAATTAATCAACAATATGAGTTATGACGCATATTAGATACTTTGAACTTGTTTTCGTTGTGCTCTCTCAGACGGCTATGTGCCAATTATGTGAGAAAAATACTTTATTTAAGAATAATCAATAACGGGATATTTCTGTTCTTTCTTTCTTTGTTAATTTCGTGTTGCGCTTACGTTCCTTTTGTGCTCAGAAATAGTGTGGAAATTTAACGTTTCAAAAATTTGATAAAATTCTATTATATATCTTGAATTTTATGTATCTATTTCAATAAATAGTAACTGTGCAAGAATAAAATTCGTATCCGAAAGCTAAGTTGAATCAAACTTATACATTTCTTGCATGAACTGTCATGTCATGTATTTATTAATCATTTAAATGACAGAAAGAATACGTGGACATTACACGATATCTAAATAATGTCAAATATGACGTTTTACACGTATTTTGTTTTAAATCAAAAATAGTAAAATGTTATGGAACAATATAGCACGAATATAGAAAAACGATATAATGATGATACAGTGATATGAAATAAATTATTCAAATTCTTGTCGATTCCATCTGCATTCAAAGCATAAATAAATAAAAAAGTATTATTAGCTTTTTTTGCGTATATCATTCTTGCATCCCACTGCCAGGTCAGTATTCATTAGACGGTTGGCAGTCCCGGCTTTAATGGAATGTTGCGGTTACATTACCTAATTAATGCGAGTGTTATTACGAGTCTACGGCTATATATACCGCGTCACGTAATTATACTTCTCATACTGTCATATTCTCCGCATTGTCCCCGTTCCTTTTTTTTCATCGCGACACACGAAACAGTCTAAAATTATTAAATTATAAATTCAATTTTATTAAATTGAATTTGCTAATAATAATAATAATAATTGTCGCTTTACCGCATTCATGAGCTACATGTATTGCCTCTTGGTTTCAATCCGCTGGCTAAAAACTGTACAAAGCGCATTAATCTTTTACCTTTCTGATTGAAATGTGTCCTTCCCAATAAAAAAAGATATACTTGTCGATATTTTTATCAAGTAATGCAATATTTGACGTTTTACAATTTTACATAATGCAACTCCAGACTATACGTATAAAAACTGGATTCAAACTAAAGTCAAAATGATGCTTTCAAGTAAGAATTCTATTTCTACATTTGAAGAATTCTTCGCTTTTTGAAAAATTCTGAATCCATATTTTTAAAAAAGTGAAAAGCTGTCTCTTGAAGCTATGGATAGCTTATGCATTTTTCTCTCATGCTATATGTAATATTTAAAATTCCATGTATCTTTATCGAAGTCGTTTAAAAAGCACAATAACGTCAGTTTTGAACGGAGTATTATATACATTATTCGTATATGCAAATGGTATTCTAATAGTACATTTGTATACACGTAAATTTTTATACGCTCTTCCTCCCCCACGGTCTCTCAATTTAGAAATATTATAACATATATATATATGTATATATATAACAATTTTTGCCTACTGTCATATATCTCGCATTAAGGTACCTAATTGGAATATTTCTATTACATAAACATCGTTTTATATTTTGTCAAAGGCTTGCCAGCCGAAATCAACCGAACTCGATGAACGGGGCATGGCAAAAATTTATTTAAGGAAAGACAGACTTTTACAAAGTCAGCGCATAAATCTAATTAGCTGCCTCTCTTATTTAACATATCTCCTTTCTTGAAGTAGCATTCTACGCGAATTAAAAACGAATATGTGTGTGTGTGTGTGTGTGTGTGTGTGTGTGTGTGTGTGTAACTGCACGCTTATGTATGTATGTGCATGTGTGTGTGTCCATGCTTAACTATGCATGCGTGTATATATATATATATATACACACGCATGTATACATGTACATGTACACATACGCATGTACACATGTTATGTGTATGTATATA
Source organism: Ooceraea biroi (assembly GCF_003672135.1). Lineage (NCBI taxonomy): Eukaryota > Metazoa > Arthropoda > Insecta > Hymenoptera > Formicidae > Ooceraea > Ooceraea biroi. The sequence goes on from NC_039511.1 coordinate 5,535,324, forward strand.
CGCGCAGCAATGAGAATGCAATGTATAATATTGATGCTTATCACTGCTGCCCGCGTGACGAGTAGCATAACGAATGATTCCTCGATCTCGCTTAAATGATCTCAACGATAAAAAACAGTTCTACGTATTTACATGACTTCCCTTTTCGCTTATACAGCACGCAGTTACCGTCACATACGTATGCTATCTACACCGAGCCCTACCGTCGAACGCGAAAGCACTTGAACAATGTTTCGTTATTACCCTGATCTCTCTATGCTCAATGATGACAATCAATGATGATAATCATAGGATGTCTACTGTAGTACTGTACTTCGCTCGAGGCGTGTTAGAATTTGCGCGGCAGTGTTGGTTTACGAACGATGAGGAAATTAGTGCGTGGTGCACAAAACGACGGAAAGTACGTTTGGAGAACGGATTGTTACATTCAAGTCATTTCTGTGCGCTAACAATTACGTATAAAACGCGTTGGTGTACAAAAACGATGCACGTAGAAAATATCCTGTATCCAAAAATACCTCCGAGAAACGCATCATTAATCAATTTCTGATGCCCGTTTTCCTGGGATAAATTAACTAATAATTTAATTACTAATTACTAATAACTATTATATATACATATACATATAATAGAGATTCGTTCATTAGTACGTCGATTAATCGATACTAGGCTGACGCGATTAAAACAGGCTTAGGAAAATGAGAAACGTTCGCCTTTCACCGATCCTCGATATCGAGAGTGCACTTTCCGCCGTTTTTTCACATTCGAAGAAAATCTCAGGACGCTCATCGTTAGAGGCACTCTGTCCGCGATTGAGCTGTCAAGGAGATGCGCGCGTGTAATCGTATCGCAATCGTTAATTGGATGTATATACGCTAGTAAAACCAATTTGCGCCATTGATCTAAGATCTCTCGCTCATTCCGTTTCGGTTCCTTCCATTTCGGGGTTTCCTCGAGGATGTTCGCCGTGGTACACGACGGCGTGTAAAAATATATATAAAAAAAATATGAATCAAACATACATGCAACATGCTTAGTCAGCTAGAAATTAGTTCTACGCACCGCGACGAAACGCAGTTCGAATTTGTTCAAATAATAATACTCGCAGCGCTGCAACGAATCCGTTTCCTTCTGCATGTGTATTCCGTTGCACGTTCTGCTCAAATGTCAAATTGTCACGAAATTTGCGAAACGCAAAGGGAGATAACGCGAGAAAGCACTCTTTAAGTATATACGCGCAGTGTCCCTAAGCAATTTTTGGCCGAACTTCTCGTCTTATTCCTGAAATAGTTAGAAAAACGGTAGATTCGCTCGGTTACTATTATTATCTAGATAATCAGCGATTAGCTTCTAATCGAATCTACTGTCAAATTGTCAACGTACTACTAATATCTCGCCTATTAGATTAATTAAACTCCGCTCAGCTCGAAATAAACGTGCGCGTTTTGCTGTTTCTCCTTTAAATTTCCGTCCTTACTAGCAACGCCTACTGCACAAGTAGCGAGTTTTAATTTTTGCATTGACGCGCTTGCGCGCGCGTACATGAATTTTTCAACATGCATTCCTCGAAGAAACTACATACGGCTGCCACTATACTCCCCCGCGATCCGAGTTATTAATAATCACGCTCCCGCCCGTATTCCCGGCCATTACCAATACTCACAGCACGCCAATAAGTGCACAACGATACTATCGAATTAGTCTTACTTAGATCTCTCTCTCTTTCCTCCTCTCTGTCTCTCTACGCTCCGCTCCGTCCTACAGCTTAAACAAAACGCATAAATGAGGCACTTGCCCGAATCTATACCGGCCGTATTAACACTCCGTTTCCTGTTTATAGATCAAGATTTGCCAACAATTAATACACGGAAGGCACGCCTCATCTCTCTTTCGCGCGAATGCTTAAATGTCTCTACACAGTGTTTCGTGTTTTTTTTTCTTTTATCTTGCATCAGTCTAAGCACCTAACAGGCCACTGCTACGAACACAGTCCTCGTATGGTATCACATTACATTAATTACGGTTCAATTTTTCATCAGCCTCGACTTGTGTCGTTCTCGTCGGCATACACCTTTCCCCCGCGTTCTCTCTACTTCTCGCTCGTCGTCCCTCCCTATCGCGATCGAAAACGAATGAAGAAAAGTGACTCGAAACGATCTCGAATTCTATACAGAATAATTCCACGGTGGGGGCCACGTGGGCGTATATAACCGCGCGCAGACATCATACTTGGCGAAGCTTGAAAATACCATAAAAAAGTAGATCTCGGACTTATCACGTGATTCGCTATTCGCCCTCCGTTCCTTTGCATCGATCTACGATACAACGTGCGAGGTACGCGTCGCTATGTGATCGTGTCGCATCTCTCTCTCTTGACCGCGACCTGTAGCCGTGCGTTCGTGGGACTACAGGAAAAGAGAGGAAAGGGGTTTCGCTGCGCGTAGTACCATATCCGTGACAGTTCTCGGCTCTTCTTCTTCTTCTTCTTCTTCTTCTTCTTCTTCTTCTTCTTCTTCTTCTTCTGCTGCTGCTGCTTCTTCTTCTTCTTCGATACTAGAATCGTAGAAGATACGTACAGTCATTTGTCACTCCCTCAACACTGCTACTTTCCTAGATGCACACAAAGTTACGGTCCTAGACGTTTTTCGTGATCAAACCAACCGCAAGTAACGGGAAGGTCGCTTTATCCGCCGACGTGAATGCACGGTCACTTCCGCGGCGTTTCGTAAGTCAGTCCACGTCGAAAGCACATCGAGTTCGTGCCGTCGCGTTTACGATAGTCTATGCTTCGGAGCAGGAAGTTATCGTCCTCGCCGCAGTATTGGGCCATGGACTGGGACCGCGGTGGCGGACTGTGCGCGCTCATGCTCGCGTGCGTGATCATGCTGTTAAAGTTCGGCAAGAACTGCGGGTTGAACAGCGACAGGATCCTCTCGTTGAGCTCGCGCGGACTTCGCGTGGGTACCATGTAGTGATCGCGCGAGTTGCCCGTCACCTCGTCGTTCCGACGAGCGAATCGATCATCATCAGCGTCGCCGGCGGCGGCCGCGAGACGACGACCGCAGAGATCATCGAGGCTGTTGGCACTGTCGCTGCTGCCGGAGTCCTCGTGCTCGCACGTCGCCGGCCCATTCATCAACGTGGTCTCGGCGCACTCGGTCTGATGATACCGAATGGTGGATCGTTGCTCCGCGTCGTAAGAGTCCAAGTACTCGAGCGTGCAAGTCTCATCGTTCCCGACGCTCTCGTAGTGATCCTCGTAGCGATCCTCGTCCGGTTTGTTATGCGTGTTGCTCGTGTGGTCCGTGGCGATGCCGGTGGTGAGACTCGTGGGCGTTGTCCCATCGTCATCCTCGTCGTCGTCGCCGTCCTCGTCGTTGCGTTCGTCCGACTCCGCGAGGTCGGAGGAAGAGCTGGTGGAAGATGCGCCAGAACCCGTGGGGTCCTGTGGCAAGCCTCAGACGGCTCTGTGTCGCCTTCTGTATCATATGTACGTTTTCTTCACTTTCTGCACCGGCTTGTTCTCCGCCGACGAGTTGGCGTTCTTGCCATTTGGGTTCTTGGGCGGTACGTTAAGTACCAAGTTGATAGACTTGTTGTTGAATCCGGGCGACTCGGAGCTCTCCGTCAGCCGGTTGAGCTGTTGCCGTTGCTCGGATGGCTCCGGGTACGACGTACCGCGCAGCCTCTGGGAGAACCAGAAGCCGAACGCGAAGCCAGCCACCAGGGAACAGAAGCAGGTGCCTATCAGCGCTCCTGTCAACGTTTGCGCCGAGTATACCACTGGTGTCACAGTTACACCTGTAATCAGATTGCAGTCAATGTTGAGCGATGTTGGGTATTAATTTATTGTAACAACTGGTCGCGCGGTTTGTCACCGCAGAATATAAGTGCTTGGAACAGAGGGACAAACTTAAAGCGACAGAAGAAGTGTAAATGTAAGAGTAGGAACGATCACAGTACAGACAGTATACATGATTAATTCCTGCAGACACATCCCGAAATACAAACGCGTAGATGCTTCGTTATTGATGGTAACAATGCAACCAGAAAGATGACGAGTCTATGCGAAGATACGTAAAAGATGCACAGAAGATACCTAGAATAAGTTTTTTCATTTCCATTCATTCAATTTCCTGCATTTATAACAATAAATCACGCGATTTGAAAAAAAACCGAAAATTGAAATAATTTAATTGCTTTGCGGTGCGCATTGTCTGACATGGTCCTGCAGCTTTCAATATAGTAATATAGTAAGACAAATTTGATATTGAATTTGTTATTTCTGTAACATTAGTTTTTATACACAATCGCCAGCTCGTCTGATTGAATTCTCAATAGAGAGACCGTTTCCTGTGTGCTAGTGTATTGGTAGGGCAAATTAATTGCAAACGTGAAAGTCGATCTACTGTTCGAGAGAGAACAAATAAAGAACAATGGAGTGGAGGATCATCTAAAGCGAGTTCGCGATATTATGAAGTAAGTCCTTCAACGTCTAATGCTGAAGATATTAATGCTGCTGGCGTGAAAAGTGACGGTGAATTAATTCTGTATAGCGCAAATGGTTACCTTGAGGCTCGTTAGCCCTCGGCTGGGTACGGCCGTACTGATTTTCCCGATCCAACTCGATGACGATCTCATTGTCCCGTTCATCGGGCTGCTCGTCGCGCCCAATTTCGGGCGCTACTGCTGGTTGCACGGGCTTCGTCATCTCTGGAGTAACATTTACCAATATGATGATAGAGGACAGATGATGGCGTACAAAATGATTTGCATACTTATTGCCATGTACACCACACGTGCCACGTATGTCTTTATATAATACATGACGTTTTGGATAACTGCCGATTCAAGCGCATCACAGCTGGAGGATATTCGTACATGACGATTGTTGTTATTTAAAAATAAATAACTAATTAAAATCTATTTTTTTCATTTGATTAATTTAATCGTGTAAGTCCCGTTATTTTTATGACTGTACGATTTCTCACGATGATGATCCAAGCGCTTGGATGGATGTCAAGCTATCAGATACAACTCCAAATCATGATGTACGAATATCTTGGTACAACATTACGCGTCCAATCTGGAAGCGCTGCAAAGGCATACATGGCACCTAATGTACACCACGAGTACATGAGATGATGGCTGATTGTGAGTTGCGTTAGCAAGCAATGTTTCTGGCGTCCAGAAGATCGTGCACGTATTAATCAACTAGGAGTTATAAATGCCTTAACATGTGCGATATGCATTTTATGGACACATTTTCGGCAAAAAAGCGCGCCAAATAGCGTATTTAGATCGTCGGGTAGGAATTGAACTGTAGATATAATTCGCTGTTCTTGATTAATGGATCACATGTTTGGCTCAGCCAAGGCAATTACACTTAAATTAAAGCGGATGGAATTAAGAAAAATCAAGGAGCCTCACAATTTTTAAGCACTACTATGATTCTAAAAAAAAAATTAGGCAAAAATGGCCTTGTGGATGCAATTCCATCGTATAAAATTGTAAAGGCAACGTTCGGATATCGAGCAAAAGGAAGCGACTAATAAACCAATTCAAAAAATCATTTTCTTAAAGTCATGCCTAAAGATTTTACGTACTAAAAGTAATATTATTATTATTATTAATTCTCAATAAGTTTCAATAATTCGAAATAATTTATAAATTTTCAAATTAATTATAATTATATAATTTTATGTAAAATATATAGAGTTATATGCATATACCTTGTTCGTATCCGCAACTTCTGTGCCTGCCGGTAACGATATCCTGGAATAGCGTCTTGTCGGCATCGCTGTCGTGGAGTTTCGTCAGCACCGCCACGCAGAGATTCGCGGTCGCGTCCCAGGCGCAATGAGGATCTTGCAGAGCGACGCAGGATCTGCAGGTAGCCGCAGCAGGCGAATCGCAATGATGTAAGGGAACTGCGCGAATCTCGGAATCCGCGAACACCACCAGTTTGCTCGCCTCGCCAGCCAGATGAACCACCAAAAGATCCTTGACTGCTTGGCCTGCGATGGAAAAACAAATTATATGTATTACATAATATATCATATTATGCAAAGAGTGCATTTTTAAGATATTTTTTTATAATCATATAGGAGAAATTCTGCATTTCTAACTCGTTTCTCTTTTTAGATTGTTTATTTGTGAGAATGATATTTTTGATTAATATTTATAATGACTGTACATTATAGCCACTGCAGTAAAATATTTTAAATTTCATAAACTTTAATCTGTTATTTGCATACTTCGCGGGTTCCTTACCGAATTTTAATACTTGAACGTCGCTGACGATAACTTGGCCGACGCTAGATCGTGTCTCTGGCGCACGTGTATTGAGAGCCTTCAAAACACGGCCGTCGTCTGCGTGCAACAAGTCAATCTCGTTAATCTCTCAGTAATAATCTCGGTAATAAACTCATTATTATTATAAATAATAAATTTATATTGTATAACAATATTATTCCAATATAATGATACAAAACATAATTATTATATAAGCATCATGACAATTGTACGATTATAAATAGTTGTACCTGTTCCGATGTAGAGGATATCGTACGCTTTACCATCCAATGCTTTTACTTGGGGATCTACGGCGACTTTGGTAAATCTGTAACTAAGAATTCAAGAATTACATTAACATAATCATGCTACAAATATATTGAAAAAGTATGTAAAATGTATAATGTTGAAAAGTAAAAACTTCTAGCAATTTTTCTCAACATTTTCAAAAGGCAAAATTGACTCAGAACTTCAAGGAAATATAGAAACAAAATGATGATGAGAATTATCTTAGAAACTCAAAGACACGTGTTATGTAATCAGTTAGATGACTCACTTAAAACTGGTCTTGGTTATCACAGGTAATAGAAAGTAGGATTGCACCGCGTCGTCCATGAGAGGATGGGCCTTGACGAAATTGACAGTTATGTCCGGAAGTGTTCTAGAATCGTTGACACAGGCGCCGGGCCTGGGCTCAGGCACCTTTTCTGGCAGTACCCGTAGCCAATTGCTGTTTATAGTCTCCTGTTCCTTGAAAGCACCCTGGAAGACCTCTAGAATGCTGTCCATAGAGAACGCGCAGACAGCTGAGCCTCCGATAGAGTTTACCGGGGTCGTGAACACCCCGTAAACTAGACGCGCGGATTTTCCCGCGTATCGACCATCCGTTACGTCGCTCGTCGATTCTAGGCAACAAAGGATGCATTTGAATAAGTTCTTTTATCTTGTTTTCTACTGACAGTTACAGCTGTAACGTACCGTTTGAAATTTCAAGAGGCTTTTCGGACAACGTTTCATCACTGTTACACAGAAACGACAAGGAAAGTGTTTTAGGCTTTTAAATGGAAGCGCGCAGCCAGTTCCAACGTTAACAACTGTGTCGGAGGAATCGATTGAGGTAAAAACCGAAACTCTATTTACCCGCGCGCGCAGTGTTCCAATCGATGGCGATTATGGATCGCGGAATGGAATCGCGAAAGGTAATAGTGTGTGCAGTGTATATACACCCGCAGGTATAAGTGGAAACTAACGCGACACAGAACCGAAGAGGCTCTTTTTACGAGCCCTTTTAGATGCGCGCGAGAGCACTCGCTTGAAACTACTCGAGCGTAGTCGCGAAAAAGCGCGCATATGCATACTCACGTATTTCATTGAAGTAGAACGGGTACTCTCCCGGCACCGAGCAGTTCAGTCTCGCTTTCAGGAAACTCGTCCATCTGTCGCTAAATGCGTGCGGCCCGCCCTTGTCGTGCTGACAGACCCTGCCAACCCGCGAGTAGACCGCCTGAAATGATGAGAGTCAAGCTTGTGAGCGATCGACTCGGATCGACAGATCATGTCTCATGGTGAGAGAAGCTTGATAGAACTGTTCATCATCAGGGATTAATGGACCGCACGAATATAAAAGAAGCCAGAGTCCTCACCTTTCCGCAGTTCATGTACTCCACGGCCGTCTCGCGATAGAAGAAGAACACGTAATCCTGATGCGCAAACGAGCTCACAAAATTGGGACCTGAAATAATACGGGATTATACAGTTCGGGTTTAAGCGGCACGCGCGGCGTGCTTCCTTCCCTTTTAATTCGTCGACATTGGATATCCTTGTCAGCATATTACGCCGTACGGGAAAGTTTTAAATATATTCCCAGAGAGGAGAACGTGAAGCTACCATATCCGGGGATTTGAGCGACCGCGCATATATCTCGAGAAGAACGCAGACGGGATTCGAATATCACCGTGATGCGTTATACTGAAGATGTAACTGAAGACGCGCAACTGAACACGTAAAACACGTACTCGAATAACTTCAACGGATATCGAATCGCGCGAGAACCGGAGAAACAGAACATCTCGCGTTATTTTCACGAAAATTTGCTGAAAAAGGAAAAAGGGAATTCATGAAGTCGCGGAGGCATAGCCGAACTTCGCGGACACCTCGCACTTCCTGATTACTCGGGGCTTACCGTTCAGCTGGTTCAGATCCGAACGTTCGGTGCGAATTTTCTCCCTGTGTATCAGAGGCTCGCCTCCGGAGAAGTCGGCCACCGTCGCGGCGTACAACTGTCCCTCTGAAACATGCATAAACGTTTCCCGTCAGTCAGTCGCGCCTTCCACATTTGCAAGCTAAACGAGCACCATCAGGCCGATGGTTATACAGCGACTCTCAAGTTAATTCATCTATCTCCTGGCGCGTCTCCTGGAAATTGCTCGTTGAATTTACGTCAGGGGAGAGTATCCGCAGGGTGGTGGCTTATGTGTGCGAACGCACGCACGAGGATAACGCGCTATGTGGCACGACCGAACTTTTGCTCCCGTTATCAAAGTCCTCGAAGGGCCAACGGAGGCTGGAGCGCCTCTAAGCGATGCCCTATTTCGAGTTTATGTGAGCAATCATAGCGAGCTTAATTTCGCCAGTCCTCCCGAATTCACTGCATCCCCCATTAATATGTTGCCGTAAGTGGTGTTTGCGTCTACACGAATACCTCATTGTGTCTACCTCATTACGATTAAATGATGGATAAATAATGAGCTTGTTGGAAGCTGCGTCGAAATTTGAACGAATTTGATCGAATTATGCCAATGCAGTGAATGCCCATAGTAATAAGTATGTCATATAAATCATCCAAAGATGTCTCGATTGAAAGTAGAAAAAAATATAATTAAAAAATGCCGAGCATTTTTGACGTAACGTCTACATTTGTTCGATTCAACTGAGCGTTGCTATATAGCAACTCTGTAGCGTACCGAACTCTTCAACATTTTGTTCTTTCACGCCGCCCGAATCCCATTTAATGCGTATTCGGTGCCACGGCAATGGGGAATGGGAATTGGAAACGAGCTCGTCGATCCGCTCCAGGAGTATTCTGAGCCGTTCAGAAAAAAAGCTCGCCGTGTCGAGGAGATGTCGAGTCCGTGCAGTCGCATGAAGGGACAATTTTTCTCCCTGTCGCGCGGCTACCGGGCTACCGCGAAAGTCCCCGGCAGGAGCCGTGGATTTGATCAGTTTACGTGGGTATACACAGTGGGCATCTCATCGGCGGCGACTACATTTTCAGTTGTACTCCCGTGGAGGAGGATCCTCCAAGGATTCTCCGCGGCCCCTCGCGGAGCTCCCATATTTCACGTTCAAAAAGCACGATGGGATTTGAGGCCGGCCAACGTATGCGCGCGATAAGTGTATATAGCGGCCGGGCGGTCGTATATAACCGGGGGGCGAGGCAGACGTTAGACTTAGGGGATGAACGTGCCCCGTTGCAGGCTACAAATCTACCGTGAGCCCTGCACAACGAAGCCGAAGCCCGCGAATATCGTGCACACGCGTAATACCTGCGGGAAAGAGGCTCTCTCGCGTACGCGCGCGTGCTCTTCTTGCGCGGGTTCTTCGCTCGCGACCGTGCTCGGGGGTGATTTAATGCACCGTTGCGTCGGCGACGTGTTGTGTTGTGCTGCACGTTTTTCCGCACCGACGAAAAATCTCGGCGAAAAATTTCCCGGCGAGACTTGCCGTCCGCGCACTCGTCAACGCGCTCGCTGATTAGAAACGATAAGAGTGTCCCCGAGCTACTTCGCGTGTATATCTCTGGCACTCGAGCTTTACGTTTTAATTAAGATCGTTGCTCTTTCAACAACAGACGCAGCTCTCTCTCTCTTTGTCTCTGTCTCTCTTTCTCTCGACTGAACTAGGTTTACCTTCGACTTTAATCAGTCCTTTCGCTGACATCACTTTGCAGCTATTATATTAGCATGCGTTACGTGCGTCATCATATTTGTTTAATTCCCGTGCCATGACGCTGCTGTATGCGCGAGAATTTGGCGTTTCATTTGCAGTAAATAGCCGGCCTTCTATCGCAGATCGCGCATTACATTTCCCGAAGAACAAGTAACTCGAGAATCCTCTATTCTGAAGCGTTCGCACGCATATTTATCACGTTTACCAGACGGGACACGAATCGCACGTGTATCTCAATCGTCTCTGTGCGGAATGTATGAGGGCTCGTGATATTCGCGTTGAGCTTCTCGTTCTCACAAGCTACTCCACTCGTAGAGCGATCGAATCTCCCGAGTGGCACTTAGCATCGTCAAAGCCACGCGTCGCCTGTCAAATCTGGTGTACGATGCGGTGCCAGTGTGCGTGCACACAGCGTATGTTTCAAAATGTAATAAAAATCTCCTCGATAAATATTTTCCGCGGACACGGACAATTTTTCAAGCTATCGTAGAGTGGTATCGGATTTGACGCAAAAATGTTTTGATAATATTACGTTCACGCTGATCGCGCCGCGAGGATCGCTTCGCCCCGCGGAAAAATCTATTCTTTGAAATGTTAGCCGGGGTATCAATGCAGGAAAAATATCGGGAAAATGCCCGGCGCTTAATCGTGCAAGTCTCACTGCAAAACGAATGACACCGTTCTATATAATCTATTAACGCCCACCCGGCTGTTCTTCTTCGGCCAAGTTTCACGCACTCTCGACGCGACGCGAGTTGCAAGCGAGTTCTGCCTGCGAGTGCAGGCCATTAACGGGCAGCGTTCCATTTTCGGGACGAACTTTTATGGCGTGCTGGAATAATTCATGCGGTTTTTAATCTCGCTGATTCAATTGGCTCCGCGCAGTCGGAAGTTGAGTATCGTTCGATCTGTAACGCGATCGTAAACGGAGAAACTTACCGGCAAAAACCGCCGTGCTGTTGTGCCGTGGATCGTAAGGGCAAAGCCCCAAACCGTCCATGTCGCTTTTCTTCACGTACGTTCCATCCTGGAATACAAATAGAAATTCCGTATTACAGCACTTTTTCGTAAAGTTCTCAGGAAACCGTATGACGTACAGATGTGCCATTTTATCCGTCTTTTTCCTATACACGTATGCGTATTTTTGAAATGCGCACAACGTGAAATTGGAAACGTAATAGAAATATAGATTAAATTACGGTAGTCGGATAAATTATTAAAACGGAGTTTTCAGATAACTTGTGCTGTCAGAAGATCGTGCACATGTAACGTACCATCAGATAATTGACTTAACTTGAAATCATCAAATTAAGTAAATCAGTTTGCCTATAAACTGCAAAAGGATGTACTGTCAGTCACGCTATTTCCCGGAAACGCGAGATTTCCAGGAAATGGCTCGACACTTCCTATATCAGATTGATTTTTCTCGTGCAACGTAGCTCTCCATTGAAATATTCATTTACATTTACATTTATATGTACGTGAACGTAATGAGAAATACATCGATGTGTAGCGCCGTTAATGTAGTTTCAAGATATTAGCAATTTAATAACTAATTCCAATCGCAATTACCGTGCGCATACCTTTTTAAATATGTTAATAGACAATCGAAATATTATACGATATAATTTGTCGGCACCACTGGCCCGACTTTTCACAGGATTTTTGTTGAAATGTTGACAGACATAATAATAAAATAATTACATCGAGCCAATAACAAGCGGTCCACACGCGCGGTTCTTTATCAAGTAATCGCCGCGTAGTGATTGCGATGACTGATATTTCCTGTGACATTTTTCAATTGTTTGTCAGGCGTATAATTGAAAATCCAGCTTCCATCAAATATGTGAATTTGTAAAAGTGGATTTGCAAACGTATCAATTATACATCAATTATGTACGATATCTTACGATAGCGAATAGAGGCAATTTTTATTTAACAAACGGACGACGGTTTAGTAACGAGATTAATAACACACGATAAATTAATCAGATTTGTGATATAATGGCGCAGCCATCGCTGGCCGGATTCTATCTCCACGTTGACTCGTTGATATTATCAATTAACAAGGATGATACTATCTTATTTAATAATATTTTCATATAGTTATAGCATATTATCGATTGTATACATAATATATTTTATTTCATCAGGATAAATTAATATTGCAATAATATTTTTGGCTCTTTGGCTGATTAATTTATTAATTTATATTTCGTGTCGATTGCACAACTTACTATGTCCCGAGTATCTCTGTGACAAGAGAGTCATGTGCATACATCCCGCGTGCACACAGAACCGCAACGCCAATGTTTTGTGAAAATACACGCCAACCCCCTCAAGGGGTAGAGAACAATTACGGGAGCATCAAAGAAAGGGGGCACCTTACGAGACGCTTGATTCTCCAAAGAGAAGCAAGAAAGGAGAAAAGCTTGGTTCGTAACGAGTGCAGAGGCACAACCACGGTAGAGACGACCGATCGTAAGACGTGAACCACTGAAATGGCTGACTAAAAGCTAAAAGCCGGACAGACGAAAGCGAGAAGGAGGAGGGAGCGGGGAAATCGCGAATGGATTTCTCGTGGGAGGTAAAAGATAGATAGGTGGACGGGCAGCGATAGAATGAGTTGAAGGTTGCGGGAATCAGAAGAGGAAAAGAAGAGAAAGAGAGAGTGAGAGCGAGAGAGAGAGAGAGAAGGAATAGACGATGGTGAGGAAGTTTTTCCGACATGAGATTTACACCAAAGGTCCACCACAAATACGTAACATACGTGTACATACACCGTGACTGTTTCACACATCGAGACTGTTTTCGTTCGAGCGAGAACCAGATTTTCTTCTTCCCTCCGTACCGTCCGTACTTCGTTCGCGTCTAGCAATTTCTTCTCATACGGAGAGACGAAATGCAGGCGTGGCCGGGGAGCATAAATCGCTAAATCTCGTCCGATGTGTTTTCTACATCGCGCCACTGTAGAATCTCCTCTCGTAGCTCGCGGAACGAGCGCGAACTTTACGTCAATCGTTCACGCGATATCTTCCGATATGCGATATTGCAAAATTTCAACGGAAATTTAACAGCGGAAGGGCTTCGGGGGGCATTCGAGATACATGAGTGGATCATCGCACAAACATGGATCTTTTACATGTTCGGATCTCCGTTCTTGTTTATAAAAATTTGGGGAAAAAAGAAATATGCGTCTACAAGTTTAAGTATTACTCTGAGGACAATTCAGTTGAAAAACAAAAGAATTTAGCTGCTGCAATTTCGAGCTTACTTAGAGTTCGCAGTGCCGATCTTTTATCGCGGATTCTCATCGTTATACGCGGTATCTTAAGTCATCGCGATTTTCCTCCTCGAGGAAATCCGCAATTACGACGTTGATTTCTCTTGGTATGGAACAACTCAACCGGAAGATATTTCGAGACGTCGTTCTCTACGGCTTCACCGCTGTAATCAAGGATGGGAGTTTGGTTGTCCGCGAGTAAATTCTACAAATCGTTCATACAACGATTTCTCCTATTCTGCTGGATGTAGCTTCCTATTGAAAACCACAGATCGAGAAACGCACGAGAAACGAATCGTCAGAGAGCTGGCAGATACACAATACACACAAATACATTCTAAAATAACATTTTCGTGTACGAACAACCAAAAATGTGGAGACCCCGCGTTCGCAGATACATAGCGGTCTCAGAGAGGGAATACGCAGAGGGAAAACGATGGATCAGACGTCGATACTCGATAGCGCACTTAATTGGCTTCTTGCCGGGATGAATCGAGAAGGGAAAAAGCGAAGGCAGAAACGCGCGCGATCACGTAATACCGGACAGGTCCAGCGGCTGATAATGGAAGGAGTCGAAAGATCAACCGGTACATTAACGAGGGGTACTTTCGCGATAAAGTATTTAACGTGGCTCGTAGCCTGTGCGGGCGATAGAGCGTTCAGCAGGCGGGATGTAGCTACGTGTGTACGCGAGGTGGGATGCTGGCGAGCGGGAAACGGAAGGGTGCATCTTGCCCTCCCTGGGGTTCGCGACCCCGCACGAACCGAGGTATAGGTCAGAGTTGGCTACGTACTACGATAGCCGGCCAACCTGGCCGTGCTCCAAAACATCGTGATGCCCCGTATCTGGCATCTCCGAGCAGCTTGGAGCACGGCGTTCCGCTCGGCGTGGAGGATCGACGCGATATTGCGCCCGTGAGCGTAGCGGTCTTCATCCCCGTCTGTTCTATCTACCCAACTCCAATCCCTATCCGACGTTACGTCCAACGACCTGTCGTCCCGTTGCAGACATTTACCTGCACGAGCGATCGATCGTCATCGCCGGATAGCGCGACGATAAAGGGACCCGAGAGAGAGACTATTGATTGATATATAATAGGGGCGAGGAGAGTGTATCTGAACGGAAGTGAATCTGAATTTTTGAACGATCTAAATCGCGCCGCAAAGTTCTCGTCTTCTTCTGCTGCTCTCATCGCGGGCGGCACTCTTCTTTTTGCTGAGAAAACTTGTACTACAGCGTGGAATACTTTGAAATCTTTATTTCTCATTGATGAGACGGATTTACACGGACAAAGTTCACTCGCCGGCTTGATGCAGGTAAAGTAACTCTCGTTCACGCACGCTCTCCGCGTGTAACGGGAAACCTTGAAAAAACAAACAAACCTTGGAGCTTCCCGTGCTCGGGATCGTTTAACGCTGCGGCAGGACGAAAAGCTGCTTGCAAAATGTCATTCCCATCACCGCTAACTACCATGCTGGATAAAAATATATGCGATAAAAATAGCGTTCGTGCAGCGTAGAATTTTGTTTCCATCATCGGTCAATTGATCACGTATGCGCAGCCGAATCAAATGCATTGTAACTAGAACGCCACGTGCATCGCTCGAAACCACACGAATACATTGTGATTATACAAGCCACGTAGGTGCATGTTGAATTCGCCGCAATGAAAAGCAGTCGTATTTGTTCTCGACTTAATAAATATTGATCGTGTGTATACGTACAGCCGTTTCGTGCCATTCACTTTTTTTTTATTTTTCGAAAATACAATCACGGCAGTTGTATATTAACGAGGAAAATGACAATGAGTAGTTTTGCATCCGTTGAATTTTCGGAGCGACGCGTTGGCCGAATTGACGATAGTTACAATTGGGCACACGCCGGCAATCGTACAAAATAAACGTGACTTACTCGTGCGAATAAATCACAATTACCAGTATCGTCGGATAGTGTCCGTTTGCGGTACAGGTACTATAGAAAAAAATGGCCGGTTTATTTTAGATTTAATGAATGCGTGTAAATTTTAAAAAGGAGGCACAAATGTAGAATACAAAAATATTTTAAAGTCATATACGCAGTATACATTTTGCCGCGTAAATAAAAGCTTGAAAAAAAAGGGAGCGCACGCAGTAGTTTCAAGCGCATCAATTTGGTGTTAGTAGATATATCCATTAATGCATAAAGGTGTAAATGTAAAGTAAAAATAATATCGTAATTCGATACAATGTTCGCATCGGCACCTGCAAGTTTCTGATTATTAATCTTCCTTTTTTTCCAATACGCATCGGATGCCATCCGGGCGCTTAAGTTCATTTAACTCGTAATTTTATTTTCGGCTATGAAATTAATTCGGTGTTACCTTGTTTCGGTAGACGGGTGGAGAGGGCGGAAGTCATTACCATATGAATTACAAATACATGCAAATTTATATCCATAGCACTCGATGGGTCAATATTTGTAAAAGCCTATCCGCCAGAGTCCGATCGATCGTATACATGAATAAACGAGATGTACCGGCTAGGCATCCGCGCATCGATCGCGGATCTGTATCGTAATCGCGATTACGTGCAATTAATGCCGTGCGACAATGAGTAACGCGCGCTGCCAAATTAATAAATATCGATCGTTCCTTCGACGAATACTTGGAATAACGTACGCGCGGGCACATAAACAAATGGTTCATAAATATTTAATATTTGGATTGATACAGCGACCAATTCGGCGGATCGATGGCGTACATAATTAAACCGCGCATGCAGTAACAATTCGATAAAATTGTATCGATGGAATCGCACGTATAAATCACTGTTATCCGCTTATCACGCCTGCCGATATTGTTGCCACGTTCCGTGTAAAAATTAAATATTTTTATATTAATCAGTTAACCGCGTTTATTTACACGTTTAAAACGAACAAACTTGGCTTGCCGTTTAGAGAGTATATATAATTTTGATGACTATATTGATTGGACTTAATTGGACGTATTAATGGAAAATGGCTATCGTAAAGTCTGACGAGCTTCGCGCTTCGCGGAAATAATTAAAGATATAAATATGTACTTTAATCCAATTTTTTTCAATTTTTCGAAAAACGAATTTTTCAAATGCCACACGAAAATGAAGCAACGTGAACGAGGAGCGCGAACGTGCTCATGCTTTCGCAAGCAGGCATAATTGGCTAACTCAATTCGTAAAACTGTCAGAGAATATCGAATCCCCCTTTTTTGATTATTCATGACATTTCCGATGTAGCTCGACTAGATAATTCTGATAGACTTTATGAAACGCGCAATGTAAATTCTCCTCGCACGTGATTAATGATGAGATAGACCTGTCACCACCCTATTTAGAAAATCGACTAGATTCAGCCAACAACAGAGATTATATCACATTGGGATGCACACGCACGGACCAATAGCACACAATTTCGCCGTGCTTTACGCATCTGCATATTGCTGAGTATCTGAAATAGAATTTGTGATAAGCAAAACCACCGAGGGCTTTAGATTGCCACGATAACTAATGAATATGCCGCAATGATTGATATTATTAATAGAATCGAAATACGCGAAAACGCGCGCGTGCATAATAATGAAGCTATTATAGCAAAGCCGTATTATGTGCGAACGTATAATAAAGTGCAGGAGGGGAAGGCTGCGTCAAACTGTTAATATGAAAGATCGTTGTTGTCCTCATTATCTCGAAGTAAGCACTTTCAGACTTAAAAGCATCGAAATCTAATCAATTGACGTGAAGAACTCCTTCGAGATCCTTTCTCGGCGAGAGCAACGTCGATATACGTATCATTAAATATATTCCGGACGTCCTGATCGAATCAGACCGCGAGTACTCGAGTACGTTCAACGAGAACGAAGAGAGACCTCCTTCGGGGCGGAAGCAGCGTCTGCAAGACGGTGAATTCAGCCGGAATCCCATTGGGAACCGGCGGCTGGTCTTCCCGTGTACACCACGACAAAGCGTATGCTCGCGATACGAGAAGGAAGACAAAGGACGGAGACGTACAATGAACCGATTAATTATTCTAATTAACCACGACTGTCCTCGGCAAATCTTTATTTAACCGTTAGTCCGTTCGCAAGGTGCTCCTTTATACACATGTGTATGTAACGTAGGGTTGCTGTGTGTGATACCCAGCGGTATCGTGCTCATGGAAATCCGCGCGGTACAGTGGTAGATGTTTCCGCAAAATGTGCAAGTAGATAAATAAAATTCGTCGGGAAAAAATATATAAATGACAAGTAAATCGCTTCGGAGACGTCTATCGGATTATCCGTCAAACGTATTTTCTTATAAATTTTTCTTTATAAATTCTTCCGGCTCGAGATAAACGTCGGAAAAATTAATTTCCTCGCGGAATCGTGCGGAGCTGCATAGATGTAACTGGGTTATTGTTCGATCGAAATATTAATTATTGTAATTATTCACAACAGCCTTCGGTAAATCTTTATTTAACCGTTAATCCATTTGCAAAGTGCTCCTTCACACACATGTGTATGTAACGTAGGGTTACTGTGCGTGGTACCCAGTGGTATCGTGCTCATGGATCATCCGCGCGGTATACGTACAATGATAGATGTTTCCTCAAAGTGTGCAAGCAGGTAAATAAAATGCGTCGGGAAAAATACATAAATGACAAGTAAATCGATCCGGAGACGTCTATCGGATTATCCGTCAAACATATTTTCTTATAAATTTTTCTTTATAAATTCTTCCGGCTCAAGATAAACGTCGGAAAAATTAATTCCCTCGCGGAATCGTGCGGAGCCGCATAGACATAACCGATTGTTGTTCGATCGAAAATTTTCGTTTACTTGCTCGCACTCCTAATGATTTTAGACGAGGGTATATCGTGACAGTGATACCGACCACACGTACGTCTCGGAGGTGAAAATGAATAAACGGCGGTTTGCGTGAATGTGCTCCCTCGCTCATCCGTACAGGCAGAACTTTGTACAATCTGGTCGCATATCCGGTCGAAAAGCCTCGTGGAGAGCCTACGTGCGCCTGTCGAGGCGTTCGTGCGGTTCAATGAGGCTTACAAACACGCGCGCAATAAACGGCATGCGGTGCGTTGTTTATATAGAGCATGTATTATACATACGAAAGAGACCTGTGCAGAACGTACGTGAGATTTGCATGCGCGCGTAAGCACGTGTAATTTTGCCGATTGGTTCATTTTGTTACTGTAAATATCCGCCGAACTTGTACGCTAACGATTGTCCGGTGAATCTTTTTTTGAAGCAACTCTGATGACAGCTGTGCGAGATTGGACTACAAGCGTGTGACATTAATTCGCGACATACTTTATGAGACGCGTTACATTAAAAAAGATATATAAAGAAGAAAACTAGGGAAAATAATGTTAACGGATAACAGTAATTGATCAATAACATTATATTGTATCAAAACTGCCAAAAATATGATTTCTCATGACTGTTACAATTGAGCTACAGCATGCTTTATTGCATATTCAATTTACATTAATTGGCCCGTATTCAACATCAATATCACTGCACTATTTTTGATACGAATATCGAGAATGTGTCGGCGTCGACATGGCGTTAACATGGCGCTTTCTTTAGTAAGCCTTAAAAATGCATGCGATATTTGATAAAACAGGAGAATTTGCTTCCTAGAAACAAGAATATCGCCAGTTGGTCTTCTTAAAGTACAAATTTTTAATTAAATTAATTCCATTAAAATGCGAAAGAGGCATTTATAAAACGTAATACTTGGACGTAAAAAAATAGCTCATGGTTTCGGTGTAATCGGCTTAACGTGCAAGTGAGCTAATAATTCTCTCTCTTTCTCTATGTACTTTATGAGCGATGTCACGACTCAAACAGAAATAAAAATACATTCTCTGAAACTTTTTAATCAACAATTGAAGTTAGAGACGACGATACCGAACACACTTACCTATCGTATTGCAAACTCTATTGCGATACATTTCTATGTCATTGCAAGGAATGGATGACGGTGAAGTAGGATTTCATTAGCTGAAACCAGATATGTTTGCTATTGTATCGTCGATGCAACGTATGTCGGGTATATCATCTGGTTTACACTGATAATGGTTAACGCGCAACATGTTGAATTTTACCGAGACGAAGCACTATATAGATGCTACTAATAATCCGACAACTTTTAGGTTGAAACTTTTCATGCTCCTTTCTATCAAAAACAGTATCAGTTTTTGTACACGTATGGGTGCTGTGTACCAGTAAACGTTGTACCTATGAAATAATAGACAACAAATCGATAATCGGAGAAGATGTAGCAGTACTTTTGTCAGTATACGCGCTTTTACGAGAAGTACGTTCAAATTTCTCTCAACACCAAGACTTAAAAGATTTTATGTATTATATATTGTAAGCATTGTACAATAGTTCTTACGCCGTGAGATATACGTGGTTATTATGATCTGTAACTTGTTGTCCACAATAATTGGATAAGAATATATATATATATATATATATATATATATATATATATATCACAACTATAGATGCAATTATAATATGTTTAGCAAGTTGTATGAAATGTTCTTTATGTAATAACGTTCGAGAGATCTGAAATATAACGCAATCAACATTTTCCATAATCATGCAAATTATTATTACTTTAGTTATCGAGATTACGAAAAATTATATTGAATATTATGAAAGAAAATTCTTAAATAAACTTTGAAATATCGTGTTAGTCCTTTAAAAAGTTTAAGTTGGATAAGGTAAGTAAACTCACTCCAAAAAGATTAAGACTCATGCAAATTACACCAACCACAGCTATACCGAAGAATAAATTTCCAAAATTTGAAATAAAACATGTAGAGAACCTTCAAGGAAACGAAAATATTCTATGTTACATAATATAATATAATATAATATAATATAATATTATATTATATTATATTAGCTTGGTGTAAAAGAATTGCGATTTATGTTATTTAACTTAATAGCAAACACCGCAATTATCTTTGCACTTAATACTTTAATAATTATAATTATATTATTATTAGACGAATACTAACTCCATTGCTTCGCGGTGAATATTTACAGCATAAACTACCTCTCTATAAAGCATCATCTCTTTCTTCACGTTAACATTTTCCAGCACATTTCTCCCCAATGCTTTCTCGAGACGGTAACTGCGTATAGAAATAATTTCTCTGTTGTAATTATACAGTCTTCCCACGCGAAAAAAAGGATTTGCTGACACCGTACATTTTACGAATCATAATTTTTTCGTGTTTCTGCAATTTTACATCTCAATATCCAACTTCTTCACCTGGCCAATTGAAATATTCCGCATCCATGCTCTACGTATAACAAGAGCATCAGTCCTATTGCTGCAAATACAGTTCCTCTTATACTAAAGGCTACGTTAGTGTGCAGCAAAATTAGATACAAATATTTTTCTTGATCGACAAAGTACTCAGTCAGGATGAATTGCATCGGGAGATTAGACTTATTTAAACGCAGAATAATATCAAGAAAGTACGGCACAACCGGCAGCATATTAAAACTGATCAGGTAGCATACGAGAATAACTGGGAATGTTTAAAGAAAAATAACCAAATAAATCACTGTTTTCAATTTTCCAGAAAGTATTGTATTGTACATTGAGGCTGTCTTACATATAAGTATGATTGTAAAACGTTTTGCGTTGTTGCCATATTTTTGCATGATAGCAATCTCGTTCTTGTCTTTTAACTCGTTACACATATGTTGAAGTTGTTCAACTAAAGCTCTTACCTATTGCGTTAACACACAACTATTTGGCGTTCTTCATTATAAATTTTCAAAGGGATCGTTTTAAACAAAAGCTCGTTTATCAGAGATGTTTATTTGACCGAGCAGAATGAAAGCTTGACTTACAGTATAAGCGTTTGCCCAGAATGAGTTGTATGTAATTATAAATATAACATTGAATGATACGACTGAAAGGACTTGAATAACAAGATCAAGGGTGAACTGTATAGTCAGGAATACTGTAAGCTGCGATTAATAGAATTATTAGAATTATTAAAAGAATGTTATATTTTAACATTGAAATTTATTTGCGATTGTAACTAATTATATAAAAAAAGGTATGGATGATGGGGAAGAAAAAGTTTGAAGGAGATTTTGGGGAAGATGAATATGATTATTTGATAAATTAATAGAGCAGTGATGGGCTAGGGATATAAAGTTAGGAAGAGAGAGAATGGATGGAAAAGTTGGAAGGAAGATACTTTAGATGGGTATTAGTAGTGGACGGAATAGTAGACGGAAGGATGCTGAGTTATCTACTAAAACAGGAACTGCAAAACCAAAAGTTAAGAGGAAGAGTACAGAAGTGGTGTTCGAAAAAAGTCTGTGAGAAGGAAAGAGAAACGGATTGGCAATAAAGTGTTGGGAGGAAATGAGACAAAGGAAGGGAGAGTGGATTCAGGGAGGCGGAAAGAAGAAAATTTTTTGCAAATATAGGAATGAAGATAGAGGAAACGAAGAAAGAAAGGTAGAAGAAAGGAGATATGGTTTAGTGAGATGGATAAGGAGAAGCAAAGAAAGGAAAAATGGGAAAAGATAAGAGAATCAATATAGAATCAAATAGGTGGTATTCGGGTAAATTTTGAATTGTTTTGGGAAAAAGTTTTTTGTATCTCACATCTCGAAAGTACTATCCAATTAAAAAGCTGTATCGATTGGAATAAGTAGTAATTCGTTAAGTTGGGTGAATACGTCGCGTGCAGAAAAACTTTTCAGTCCAAATCCAAAATGATTTGTTGAATAGTATAAATAGTTTATACAGCTAAAAAATATATAGCTTTTCACTGCGCAACGCGTTCACTATTCTTTTTCGAAGTTATGTTTATTATTAAATCATGACATAAAACATTTTGTAGACTTCGATGCTAACTCTTCGAAAAATGTAAAAAATCGAGAATTTATTTAAAGCTTAAATAACAAAACCAAAGCGTTGAAAAAAGACTAAAACTCTTGCATATACTTAATACGTATATAAAAATGTAAAACTTGTAGAGGTGAAGAAACTTTATATCTAGAGATATCATATCGATATAAAATTAAGGATATACTTATAAGGACATACCTGAAATATCACAAAGCTATCTAGGATACCAAAAAACAGAATCAACTGTAGGTAAACAAATTTTGATTGCTCGTAAGTTTGATTGCCACAGTCCAACTAGAAGTAGCAAAATTCTGTTGAGGTGGAAGTGTTGGGTTTTAACAGATCGTCATTCTACGAGATTCGCGAGATGCATTTAACTACGGAAAAGCCAGCAACTCTTCACGCATTCTTCTCTCTTGGAAAGAATTACTGGAAAATTATTTTTGAATTTCGCTTTTTAAATTCTATAGTAAATTTTTAAATTCTAAATTCTATAATATTGCGCAATTTAGCATAAATCGCAAGAGGGTGTAAAACACTACCGTGAGATCGGGACACTCGTAATTTAATGTCGTTGCACGGGAAGAAGTGGGTGATTAAGCGATCGATTACTTTGATAGCGAGAAGAAAATTCAACGGATGTTCATTTCCCACAGAAAAATACTTGTGAAATAACGTCTTGATCGTAGTCGGCGCAAACGCAATCACCCTTCTTTCGCAGGTCGATGTCTCGCGTGCTTTATTCTAATGTGCGGACACGAGATACATTTATCCTTTGAGAAAGCAAGCTGACCTGCGTGCCGCCGTATCTGCGGAGTTATCGCCGGTATAGTACAAAGTATAATATAATATAGTATATACTACATCTTTTTATGCATGTTTTACATTCATAAATTTATATTTTATTTATATTTTAAATTTATATTGTTTGATGACTCGAGTGATTGAAAGATAAGATTGAGAAAAGAGTATAAATCTGTAACAGAGTTGGTGGGAATTGATTGTTGTGATCGCAAATCGCTAAGCTTAAGCTTTATCATTTATGCATCTGAAAACTCTTTTAAATATATACATAAGATCATAATCAAAAATCCTACATGGATCCAGTTTTCGTTAAAGAAAGATTGGCTTCGAATTACTCGGGGAATCGGTAAAAGATAACTCGATAGATGTCTCGAACATTTTGCGTTCATTGCGAGCCAACATTTTTTGGAAATATTACCATTGTGCGATGATGGAAAGTTTGCTCATACGTTGCAACGACGTGATACACATGTGCGCGTGTGACGCGGATTTTAGCGATTAGCTAGTGAAATAGAATGCGGAATGAAAATGTTGAATCGCCATGATCGATCGAGTATCTTCCTCGGCTTCGTGGCTTCCATTTCCACAAAGCGAAAAACGGAAAAAAGAGACGGACGCACGGCCGGTGCGGCTTACTGTCACTCGTCACGCGGCATGTACTTCATTCAAATAACTGACATACGTCGCGCTGTTGGTCGCTTTTGCTGAAACGTCAGCGGACTCGGCCGAATAAACAACGCATAATTATAAAAAAAGGGGAAAGAACACCACGTCGACTTCAACATTATGACGTCAAGCGATTATCGATGCCGCGGTATTCTACAATATTTGTCATGCATTATGAACTGCTCATGATTCCTACGAATTATTCCTAAAATGAATGGCATTTTTTAGTTGTCAATTATGCAGTAAATTTCGTACAGACGAGTATTTTTAAGAACAAATTTCAAAACATAACTTTAATGGTGTTTTCGTCACTTTTAGAAGTAGAATGTGGAGGTTCTGTTTTTATTTCGATTCTTATCTAATATGTTTCTTTTTTTAAAGAAAATCGTGATATTCGTGCGATCAACAGCGTATGATACAGTCAAACGGCTTGAACGCCATCAGAATAAGTGTAACGCTATAAACGCTCGCATTTCATTCCATTTTAATGAATAAAAGCTGCGTGTCAGTCTGAAGATCCGCATTAAAGACTGAATAAATCAGCGGCAGGTTCTCTCGATTACGAGAGATAACTCGTTTGTTCTTCGTTCGTTTCGCTTTTTAGCGGATTAGTAGTTATTAAAAGAGCACGGATCGTGTCGCACGAACCAACAGAGACTCCCGGCTTTTACTCGTTATACTAATTACTTCGCCGAGCGAGTTACAGCAGTCGCTTTGAATTATCTCGTCGCACGATAAAGGGTAATAGTCGAGGAACGAAAAAGAGAGTGTGCTCGGGCTAAAGCTGCTCGCGACAGTAATGGGATCGATATTTCTAACGACTACGCGAATGAACGTTGATTTATCGTTATCGAACATAGGTGGCGGTTAGAGTTTCGCGACGGATAAAATACGAGAGCGAAAAATTCGCCACTCCGCCGTATTTGTTGTACGTATGTACATGTATGTACATGCACGCGGACTAATCTCTAAAACAAAAAAAAACGATTAAATATCTTGAAAATAAATCTCATTGGCAATTTTATAAACACTGTAATAAACACATGCGAAAAAAGTTCTGGAGGAAAATTATTAAAATATGGAAATAAACCTCATTTTATAAATATTCGATCAACCTGACGGTTAATTCCAGTTAATGATTTCATCACAATTATTCTCATAAATTATTATTACATATAACGAACACGTATGTTCCGGTGGTGATTTTCGATTATCTTATGACTGAATTTTCTTGTACGAGATTAAATAATCGGCAATTCCAACGACACGTGACACACGCTGAGATGTGTTTCGACGAACATTTCGACTCTTTCCTTTTTATTTGTCAATAATTCTCATGACGTAAATCTTGCGTGCTGAAAACTTGTGCTGAAAATCAGACCTACTTTGCGTATGATTTATTTGCCGCCGTGCACGCGGTTGCAGCGGATGAGTTTTTAATGGCGCATAATACGGAAGTAAAATTGCTGGCTTTCGTGGACGCGGGAATTAGATCTCGCGTGAGAAGTGAGGGCATCAGTTTTCCATCAGGGATCGAGAGGCATTACGCCGGTAAATAAATTCCCTCTCACAGTAACGGAATGATAAGGTATTGCGGTATCCAGAGAAGACGCCAGTTACTTTCACGGAGTCTCGTCGATACGTCTTCTTTCGAGAACTTGGAAGCTTCACCGACTGATTACTGCAGAAGATCCCGACAAATTTTGAGGATTGGCACATTCAAAATCGACACACATAGGAACACTGCAGCATTTTTTCAATAAATTCAGAATCAAAGGAGAAGATTCGAATTTTAATTTTACAGTAAAAAATTCTCTCCTTTTGACGTCGGCATTGGACGCGATTATCGTAGGAAATCGTAATTAAATATTTTCGCATGATGATTCTAAAGCAATAACACGTACGATATAATTAATGAAATAAATATAATAAATATAATAAATTAATAAAATATAATTAATGAAATAAAAATAAATATTACAGTAGTCTAGCTCATTATGCAATATAATTGAATTCACCTGTCGGTTGTAACACTTTTCTATGTACTCGTGCGCATAACGATAAATAAGCTATTCTCGTTTCGTTTACTTTACAATGCCATAATTCTCTCGTAATAAGCTCGATCCAACTGCAGATAAGCGTATCCGAACACACATGCGCCATTATCTTTCATGTCAGTTACTGGATCTGCAGGCAGCAGCAACCCTGTCATCTGTTTGAAATCGGGAGAAAGAGACAGAGATGAAAAGCGAAAGAGAGAGAGAGAGAAGGAAAGAGAAAGAGAAAAAAGGGAAAGGGAAGAAAAAGATATACGAGCAGATAAATCACGCTCCCGTGCCATTTTTCCTATTTTCCTTTTGCCCTATCTACCGCCCACCTTGGTCGTCGTCGCCGCCATGACGACGCGTTTCCACGACGTGGCCATTATTAAGACGCCAGGGCGCCGCGGCGTCTTGCCGCGTTCGCTCTATATGGGCGCCGGTCTTCGGAGAGAGCGCGGCATAAAGAAACTTATTCGATCCGTAACTTTATTCTACGATCCGATCAAGAGCACCCGCCTGCAAAATTCCCTGTTAATCATTTTCCTTTTTCGATCCCGTTTACGCGCAACTCAAGTTAACTGGGGTTACTAACTGCTACTAACTGCTAACTGCTAACTGCTATAGAGAAACTTGTCGAGTCGAGTAGATCGGTGGATAGCGTGGGAGAGCGCGAGAAAGACCGCGAAATCTTAATTGACGATACTTGATTGATAATCGCGCCCCGGCGATCATCTGGTTGGAAGCGTGCACGAGATTAAGCGATTCCGCCGTTATTCAATCGCACGCAACCCGCGATTGGCTATTATCGATTTCGGCTGGCTGTAAAACAAAAGTAACGTCTCGTGAAACACAATCATTAGTTACTGCCTTATTTTACGGTGTTACGTAACTCGATATAAAGCTTCGGCGTCCGGCACGTATGCAGACGACGAAAGCGTTATGTAATTTGAAAGCCATGCGCCGGAATTGCATGAAACTTTCAGGAAACGTTGGCAATACCGTTACGGATATAACGATGCCATTGCGGCAACCCCGGGGCATCTCGTTCCCGTATATATTGTACAAACACGAAGGGTTAAATGTGCTTTACCAATTGCTCGGTTAAATTCCGCTACGTTTTCAAATCCCTCTGAGAAAATTACCTGTCAAAGTCGATTGTTCCTTTGTCCGCACATTAGCTGGCTCATTTGTTGTGTATCGCGTAATTTTATACGATAATACGTTACACGCATTTTACGTGTCTACTTTTTCCGTTGCGATGCGCTGATAGGCAAAAATTCTCAATCTCCAGGATTCACGAACATTTAATTGCATATCAGTGCTTCAAGATTATTAAATACATTATTTTCGACACATATTAACTCCTTAATAAACGATGTAATTACCGATTTTTGTCGGTATTACGGATAATTACTGATAACAGAGTAAACAGAATTAAACATTCGACTGACGAGCTGTTTGTCTGGTATCTCATCAGATGTGTACACATAAATAACTTTAATGTAATTATTTTTCATGTTTGAGTTAACACGAGTCTGTGTATCGTGATAATATAAAATAAGATAATAAATAAAGTACTGCCCGAGTCGGGCTTACGCACTAAGGGGTCAATGCTTTCTTGATATTGCTTATGATTCACAATCTTTTTTCAGCATGGTAGAATGGTTGTAATATATATTCATTATTAAAAACATTAAAAGAAAACGAATATTACAATTCAATACATCGATCTTAATAAATATCTATAGATATTTATTGTGAATTTAATTTTTGATTTTTAAATAAAACTTTACAGAGATGACTGATAATCAAGATAACTCGTAGACCACAAATAATTCAAGCTACGACAATTCAGTCCTTAAAAACGTTGACTTTATGACACGTATGAAACATGCATCAAAGCGTGTTACGTTCCTTTCTCGTTTAAAGTCTGTAGACTCTTCCCTTTCAAAGCTTCGAGGCGCGCTTAATAATTATTCCGCTCGTAGTTAAGACTCATGAGCTTACCTTGATCGTGAATTGTCTGCAGAGCGGCTTGTAGGCATTCGTGCCGCAAACGAGGAAGCGATCGGGGCCTTGCCTGCCAAACACTCGTACATAGTTCTGGCACTCGTCATCGTTGCGCCCCTTCAAGTAGCAAAGCTGGCGATGCGCCTCGGTGCTGGACCACTGCAATCTCTGAAACAGGCAAGACCGGACAAACATTACTACCTCAGGTCTCTCAATTGACTTGACGTCAAGTACAACACCAAGTACAGCGAGAGTTTGTACAACGAAATCCGATTAGAGGTCAGCCGAAGATTAATACCCTTGTATGAAAATCGAGAGCGATTCAAACGCGCGATCTTAATCCGCTTGCTCGCTCTGACAAGAGAGAGAGGGCGCGTATCGATTTGTCGCGCTTGCTATTCGCCCGTGGTTTCGCGCGAAAGGAGGCTCAATTTAATAATTCCCCCGAATCGCATTAATTTTACGAATTACCGCTTCGTCCGGCAGATTTAGTGGCGGGCCCGCAAAGAAGAATGCAAAGTCGCGCTCAAACGTGAAAACCGAGACCTTAAGACATGATTTATATCGCGTAAGCTGAAAGCGATAGAATTAAGTGTAACGCGATGTTAAATCTTTCGGAATTACCTCTCGCGATCTCTCGGCGCGGGAGATGAGAATAAATGGGATGCTGCCGCGTGCGGTTGAATTTTAATCCAATGGCAACACGTCTGCGATAATAATGACGGCGTATACCTGCGCTTATTTCTTTCCCACTGGCGCGCGCATTATTATTCAGACTGGCAGGCTAACATACCGTATTATTATTCCTCACATTGAGATGCATTGACGAATAACGATCCGCCCCGCGGCAAGAAGGCTACATCTCCCCCGTAGTCTTCGATCTACATCGTTCAGCTTGCTTCAGATATGCATCAAAGTCATATCCTTCCCCTCCCCCGCTCGTATCGCAAACGCTTCCTCGGCGATACGAGGATAAACAATAAACGAATCCGCGAAACGCCCTCCTCCGCAAACCGCAATTAATCAGGGAGGCAAAGAGAGTTGAACTTTCCCCGCAAAGTCGCGGGGAAAGGTCAAGCGCGATCGTAATTATAGGAGCCTTATTATTCGCATCGCTGAAAAATTAGCTCGCCATGGCTCTCGTGTGTTCTCGCCTTGTTTAAACCGACCACCGTAGCCGCGAGGCAACGTCGAAAGACACGGGATATATACGAAACGGCAAGAACGAGACGACGAGAGCGAAGGCGAGAGGTGAGGCAGGAAAGGTGGGCAGGGTAGGTAGGTTACGACAGGAGCTGCAGCTGCATACTGCCAAGCAGAAATCCTTGAACAAGCTATTCAGCTCCGTCCCCGGAGCTGCGTTATATCTTTACGACGTCTCATGGTCGACCGGGAAGTTCCAGTTTCCTTGATAATTTCGGCTGGTCACGCCTCTCTCTCTCCCGGTGAAACGAGTGCGGCAAGCCGCATCTTCGTGGAGAAGTTTTCTTTCGCCGGTGGCTTTTCCAACGAGGGAGCCAACGCGAAATTGCGAAGCCAAGCGCGTTCAACTTTGGAATTCCGGCATTTCGGCGTATCACGCGGAAAATTCACGCGCTAATGACAATTAGTGGAGTTGTAAATAAAGCGCGATACACGTCGTGGAAAACGGTGGAGGGCGGTTCTCGCGGTGCGGCGAGGACTCGCGAGTATTAGCGGTGCCTATAAATTCCGAACTTTGTAATGTAATTCAAACGGGACAAATGTAAGTTACTTCGACGCGGTGAATGTGGAATGATGTATTATTGGGCGTCACGTGCGATATAATTTATTGTCCGTTTCCTCGCTGTTCGTTACTCTGCGCGTTTGCAAAATCCATCTGCGTTTTGATTGTAATGGTGTTAAATCGGTTGGGAACCGTCACCGTGTGCGTGCGTATGCGTGAGAGAGAGTGCAACTTGATTCTCGACGGCACACGGTTACTTTTTATCTGTTATTTCAAAGTTATTTGTTTTATGTATTTTGTATATGTTTTGTGCGCAAATTTAATATCCTGAATGTCATAGAATGTATTCTGTTATTTAAATTAAATTATTAAATTATTGATTTTTAAATAGTTAAATTATTGATGTACTTATATATATATCCCACTTGAAAAAAATTTAATTTAATCAAATCAAAGAATCTGTGGTACGGGAAACTCTGCGTATAATAAAGAGAAACAAATCGGGAAACGTTAGTCTAAAAATAAGTAAGAAGGGAACTTTGAATATCCTCTGTTTTATGAATACGAAAAGAAGAAAAAACACATTTTGCACGAATACTTTATTCCCGCTCTGTCTTTCCTTCTTCCTGTCGTTTTCTCCAACTTGAGGGCAATATCTAACACTACTATCTGCCACGAGAAACTTTTACCTGCGACTAATGCCTATAGCCGAATTTATTCGCAGCTTTGACTCGCGCGAAACAGACTACAGTTGGAAACACGTACATTCTGCTTACTGCGAAAGTACAAATGTTTCACGGCACCTCGCCACACTTCCTTGGCACAGTACCCTTGAATTACCTTGTATCTCGTTTCTTGGCATTTCGGCTAAGGAGGATATCTAAGTTGCTTCGTTAAAAACTTTCGGATTACCTGACCGTAAGCGTTTTCCGCGCAACATACAGGGCGTTACTCGGACGTACGTATACCTGGACTCTCGCGATTTCTCGACCCAGATCACATATCTAGATGTGCACCCAAAGACGAAACGGAGAGCCGAGCTCCGGAAAACGGACACAGGAATACGCGTGACAGATACTTTGATTCGTCAGGCTGGTCCGATATCGCGGCACGCGGTTTTAATTAAAACTTCCCGGCTTTGAAAGGAAACTTTGATCGATCGCAAAAAGCGGATTACTTAATTCTGTAGAAAAACGAATATAAAGGAGACTCGCTCCTCGTCCCGTGTGTCGGACGAATCTTCCCTTCCCGTTTACCGGGGGATAAGCGCCCTTTCTCCTCCGTTCTAGCGTTTCGCGTCTGTTAGCCGTCTGAAAGTTACGCTGACAGAATCCAGCCGGAATATTCGAATCAGTCCGCGAACAAAGGAAACAAAAAAATCGTGAGAAGTTTCCGCGGCGCCACATTGCGCCGTGATGCTCCAAAGTCGAATTTATCCGCGGGTTAAAGCGTAAAATCGGCTGCCGTCGCGCCGGCTCGAAACTGGCGAAATCGTATTACCCGATGAATATGCAGTACGATTTTGCGGTCGAAAGTTTTCGGTCGGTTGTAACTCGCCATGCTGTTTCTGCCGTACCGTAGTCCTAGAACGCGCGGCGCGGCCGGGATTTGCAGAGACGTATTCTAATTAGAGCAAAAAGCCGGAATATATCACGCGGCTGTTCCTAAATCACATCCATACCCGAAATTCTGTTCGGCTGCTTAATTGGTTCCTTTGCTGCCGGACACCGCGGCAAGAAGTCATTCAGGACCCGCGAATTGATTAAGAATCTGCGATTAACTTATATTAATTGCAGGATCGATCTTGTGAAATGGCTCGATATGCAATCTGGCGTATTTCAATAATCTAGGAAGGACTTTCGGAGTATATATATATTTAGTGTGTGCCACGAGTGCTCATTTAGGATCGCGTTCGAAAAATAACTTCTATACATTATAAGTTTGTACCCCATTTTATTTCTATATCTGTACACGATATTTAAAAAAATGTAATCGGCCAAGTGTAATTATAGATTTTAGGATTTGGTCAATTTGAATAATGACGCGTTCGGGAATAATTTGCCCCGCTCACACAATTCGATTTCTCTATCGTGCGCTAAATGTATCCCCGTTACCCAATTTCACGATCGACCAATCGCTTCAAATTACTATCTAATTCGTTATAGCTGATAAAATCTATGGTTTCATTTGTCAACGAAAGAAAAACAAATTGTAAAAAGATCAAGCATGACGCAGCAGAATTGAGGTGTCGCGAAAGTCTGGAAGATGTTTGAAACAAGATAACCAGCTTCTCGAAAACTTCTCAGTTTTCTCAATTTATCAGACGCGCTAACGTCACACATGCCAGCAACGGCTCATTCCTGCGACGAGGAGATGGTACTCCTTGAGAATTGATTTTCCTCTTCCCAGGGAGGGCCGAAAAACAATTCACTTTTTTCAATGTTCCCGACTGGCAGAAGTCGGCAGCTGGCGGATGACACCGCCGCCCGGCCCCGTCGGCTAAATTTGCTATGGTCATCACGCGTCCTGCCACGAAAGGTTTTCCGCTAGTTTTTCGATGAGTCTCACCCTATAGTTTCGATTAAACTTTTCTAATTCTAACGTAAGACTAGAAGCTGGAGGTAAACTTCGGGCATCCCGAAATAACGATTCGGAACGCTTGAACTTGGAAACTTGGTTGTGCACGTAGCTGTTCCGCATGTGGAAGTAGCCATGTCCGAAAGAGAATTCGACTTTTACGCTTACGTCATCGTAACGCGCGGAGTTTAGTTTTTAATCGAATGACTTATAAATGCGCTCCCTTTTCGCGCGTGTTGATGCCGCACGTTTAGATTGGGAGACACTGATTCATGGTGGCAATCCTCATAATTCCAGGAAAATTCCCGAGCAAGAACAATTGTCGCTGCAATTAATGCATAAAAGGGAGAAAATGTCGCAGGAATTTACGAGAAATGAAGTTTACGTCAACCGTCGTAGATTGCAACGGCGCGATGCAAATAACAGAGCAAGATTTCTTGTGGGTGGCATGCAGCATACAGCAAAGCTTGCTGCAACAACATGACTCAAATTTTACAAGCAAATGACAGAGAGCAGCAGACTTTACTGTCACTGAATTTCTGGTAAGAATACGAGGTTTACTATGCTCCACGCAACGCGTAAAACAGCTTGTAATCTTACTCGTGAAGGCACGCGAATTCTCTAGGAACTTTCCGCGAAGTTTCAACTACCCTTCGCTGGCTGAACTCTTGCGATTATCTTTCCGCAACATAAACTTTCGTAATAGCAACGCTCCTAATTTTCATTACTATATATTTACAATTTTGTGATCAAATTACCTTCGCCCCTCACGATTTTTGTAGTAATTCATCTCCGATTATTATATATGCCATAACGCGATACGTTTCGAGGAAAAACGAGGTGAAGCGGGATTTTCTTACAAAAATTACTGCACAGTATACGCATATTAATATCTGCAATACGTGACTGCACTGTAATAATCGCGTTATGATTGTGCTTGTGAACAAACGTGATGGATGACGTGTACGAGGAGTGTGACATGCTAGAAATACTTGCGTGCGTGCATCATTTATGTCGCCAAACAATGTCATATATATACTGCAAAACAGTTTATATGCTGCAACTTGAGCAGAGAACTTTGATATATTAATGGAGTACGGAGATTATTCCGCGCTTTAGTAATTATAAACGATTCCTGACCCTAAAGCATTAATGAATCGCAACGTATAACCGTGCTGTACCGCGATAATTGCTGCATATATTATAAATAGCTGCAGCACAAGGATTATGTTGCGGCGCAGTAACAGTAACATGTGCAATATTTATAGATGCAAGCAACGTCGCAGCATCGTGCAGTCATGTACTGTAATGTGAATGGAATGTTTCAATATTGATGAAGCATGAGAGGAATGCATGAAACTCCAACAATACAGCGTACACAATCAGATACATAAAAAGTAACGCAAAAAGGACACCTCCTCTCGCTGCTCTGTGCGCTCGTAATCACGACAGCTAATCTAGCTATTCAAGCGTAGCAAATCCATTTTGGCTTGAGATTTTCGCGCGTGTCTTTTACTAAATACTGATACTATCCGCGAATACGCGAGACAGATGCGCAACGTTGCTGCAGCGCGATACTGCTAAATCGTATACGGTAGAAACAGCACACAAACCGGAATATGCACATATGCAATCGGGTTGCACGGGTGAACAATAGACGGTGGATACGATCCGCCAACGGAGAGGAAGATACTCCTAATTTAATTTCTACACACTAGTGGCCCGATGGAACAGACCGATTTTTCAATTTCGCGAAAGAAATCGAATTCGTGCCTGTTACGCGAAGTAGCCGTGGCCCCGCCATATTTTCCGAACCGGCCCGAGCCGTTTCGCTTCCAGAAATTCGTAATTGAACGGATCGCTGCAAGAGACGCAATTGTTTCCTTTTTTTTAACGATAAATCAGAAAAATGAGGAATTCCTTTCTCTAAGAAGAGTACCAAACACTTTCGATTTACAGCAACGAGAAATACGTAAACTGTATTTGTAGAATATCGCGCGCGATTAAAATAAACGACGGAAATATTATAATAAAAAAAGAGATACAACGGTGTATAAATTTAGACGTCTTGGCTAATATTGCAGGATGTATTAAAGTCAGAAATCGATGCAAACGCTATTTTGTTGTAAATATATTATTCAGTAAGGGAAGAATCAGAAAAATAAAGAAATAACATTGAGAGTGTTTGTACAATCGATCGAAAAATTTTCAAGAAAGTCGTTAGTCGATATCGAGTGACAAGTCGCGAGTGAGCATCAAAATTTGTAAGACAAATCACTTGTGAGACAATTACAATCAAAGGACAATACAATACTAATACAATCAACTCATTTTATTCAATTACGATTTTATTCACAACAAAACGGTTTTCTCTACTTCTGAAAAATTTTCGATGCGAGATACGTTTATTTTTTTTCTTTTGATCAATGATTCTATTTACCGCCGAGACTGAAGAGTACAATTCATCCGATTCGCGATCAGGATTCGTAAATAATACGGTGAATTGTCAGTTTTTCTTAAACCGAAGAAATCGGATTCCTCCTTGAATCGGAGCGTTCATCGACTGATCGCATCGCTTCCATCTATCCAAGCATCCTCACTCTTCTCGAAATTCATGATTACATGAGTAAAAAGATATGGTGGATATCGGAAAACTTGAAAGTGGGCGCTTTCCTTTGGAATCCTTTGCAGAAAAGGAAACAATAGGACATGGGCACCACCCCTTCGGCGTGACAATGGAACATTGTTATACAATAGCTTGTCGGCGATAATTTGGCATTTTGCAGTTTATTGATACTCTCTTAAAGAAAATACGGAAACAAATTCGTTGTCATTATCAATGACACACTTATCGCTGTTATAATCCTCTCTTGATAAACAAAATGGAAATTGATACCAGCACACGGTTCTCCGTTTATAAAGTTCAAAAAAGCGTTTTTGTATAAATAATTTTTGCAAATATACATTCCTGTTTTTACAAATATGTATTCCTTTGATACGCAATTGGGCAATAGAATAAAGGTTACAACTCGAAAAAAAAGAAACAAAATAAAACAACATTCATAAATGATATTAAAACGGATTTCCCATTTAACCGGTATCATTCGAATAGCTGTGCCATTGTGCAATAAACATTTGTGGCTTGCAGCGATATCGAGGATGCGCTTGTCAGTTAATTATTTGATCATGCATCGTCGCATATATGAAAAAAGGATATCTTTTGTTTGTGGGGACAAATTTGCGCTGCAGAATGCAACATTAATGTACTGAATGTAACATGGCGGATTATCAGGTTTCGTTCGCGTCGGATACGTCGAATGCGGATTTCAACGGGTATCAACCGAAAATTCATTCGAAACCTTCCCGTTTGGATCGCGAGCCGACGCAATCGTCGCGGTTCGACGAGGGCTCTAAAAGCAAACACGACACTCCGGCGAAAAGGAACCATAAATGGGACGCTGTGAAAAGTGTTTCAGGTGCTCAAAGCTGCTTCCCTCTTCGGGTACAGAGAGGAATTCAGAGTGCAGCACTCGAGACTCGTTACTTCGCATTGCGTTGTGACGCGGCCAACATCGTGCGCGCGGACTGACACGGGATGCTTGAGAGCGTGCGAGAGGGTGCACTCCTACGCTCGTATCCGCTCGCTTGATGTCTCCCTAACGAACGTTTAAACTGCCAGCTCATACACGCGTAGAATTTCGACACACACTCGGCCCGGAGAACGAGCATGGCTGCTCGCACTGGTTGACTGGCATACGCACAATTAAATTGCACCAACTTGCAGCAAGCGGTGTGATGGCATACGTTCTTGGCTAATCAGTCTACAGGGTATCCAAAAGCATCTCTTCGTTTTTTTTTAGCCGATCCGAAGACGATATCTCTTCGATATCTCTTCGAGGTTTCTGATGAGCAGCGGATAAACGAGTTTCGGGAGGAAATAATAAGATTGTACACTTCCGGTAGACTGTAACTAAATTTTATTTCGACTATAACGATGTCTGATTATCGAGTTACGCAACGCAGCTGAAGATTGGAAACGTGCGAACGATATCACTCGCAGGATTTTCGCTGAAAAAGATCATCTCCAAGCTTGGCGCTCGGAAGCTGCGGCTAAAGGAATATTTTGTGGTTTCGAAGACACCCTGTGTGTCGCGTCACGTAGCGAGCAAAGCGAAGTTAATACTCTTACGACGTGTGCATAGCTGAGTAATCCGGCCTTTATGAATGGTGCAGGTGTCGTCTTGCGGCGCTGCACAATGCGCGATCATAAAGGGAGTACTCTTCTGCCTGATGGATCTTTCGGAATTTCAGTATCTCGGAAATGAGAGTCTCGAGGGCCCTCGCGTGTCTGTATATAGTATGTTTCTTTATTGCTGACGCTGATTTTCAAGCTCTATTCAAAAGTCGGATTAGGGTTACGGTGCATCTGGACCTCCCGTAATGGCGACATTGTCGGAAGAATTCTTCGGCGCATATTTTCATCTTTAATTCCCAGTTCTCCACCTTACGACGTTAAGACTGCGCAATCGCGATCGGTATTCCGAAGGACGTAAATGTTGTATTGCACTAACGAGCAGACGAAAGGAATATCGAACAGATTCATGATGAATGACGACCATTATTCCCTTCGCAATGAAAAGAAGGTAATAAAATTGACCATTATTTCCGCGTCGCGTAGTGGAAGAGGATCATTCGGAGACGGAGTATTAAAAATCCAAGGATATGTGGCGGACTATATTTTCAGATAATATCGGTGCGATCGTACGAATTCTTTTTCCGGACGCCTCCGGCGAGAGAAATATACCGCGGCTTTCCTGTCGTCTCGACTTGAAAAAGGTGCATGTGCGTATTATCCCTCCATTCGCGGCGCTTCCTTAACGGTAGACATAGTGGCGCCTTTACCAGCTATTATTTCCTACACGCGGAAAAGGCGAGGGGCTTTCGCAGTGCTCACAATAGAGCCAACGCGCAAACGGAAAGGTTCCACAAATGCACTTTCAAAACAAGCTTTGTGTCGTATCTGGGAGAACAGAAGTCGCGCATTTGTGCGCGTCATTGGATAATACTTGCACGCGAACGTTGGTTTGCGCCATATCCGAAATTTCTCGCGCTTCTCTGCGCGAAGAGTTGGCACATTACGCAACGATTTACAAGGAATTTCTGCCGCGGTTGGCGACATCCACTTGCGAGATAGTCTGAATTCTGTAAACTGTCGCGCTTCAGAATTTTACGTAGATGGAATTAGATGCATTATTATATTGGACGAACGGTACGAAAGGGATGATGATTTTGCATAAAAAGAAAACTTCAATCCCTCTTTTTCCTCAGACAATCGATCATACCTCTTGTCATTTCCCACGCACAATTTTCTGCATCGTACTTATTTTATTGCATGTTATTTATTGCACGCTTCTGACTTTTTTTTCATGTAGCATTAAGTTCGTCCCATTAAATGTCCCGTGTATGATTTTTTATATTTTTTCTCTCCTTTGACATCGACCACGTTTATTTAATATAAAAAGATATTGACGTTTTGTTTTGTTGGGGTCGTCGACCGTGGCTCAGCAGCCAAGAATAATTGCGTATCGCGTCGGATTGCAAATTTAGATACGATCATTAAACGTAGATGGTTGCGCTATAAATAACAAAATTGCTGCGCGCGTCCGTCCTTTATCTCTTAATTGTTAAAATTGCAATGGCGGAATGAAATTATGGTACGACAGGACGCGCGCGCGGCCCGTATTAAATACTATTCAGATAAAAGTTTTCGGAAATCAATTTGCGGTCGTAACATTATTCCATTATAATTGGCGAGCGCGTATTAGCGTGAGGGAGCATACGTATGGCGTAATTTAACTCTAACGAGGTCTCGCATATTGAGACCGACATTCCAAAAATTCTCCAAAGTTCGACTGAAGAATTCGATGCCACTGCTGCTGACCCACTATGGCGAAATTAAATTTTAAGCACATCCCGTCAACCCGATACCCGAACAACGATATCCCGACGCAGCAACCCCGACGGGATATCGTCGGTCCGCGCGCGGGGTCTGCATAACAAAAGACGATCCCACGTTCCGTCACGAAAGAAGACACTTTGGCCGTAACTTTTGAGCGTCACCGTGTTACGGAGCGGAGTGCTCTTTCTACAGCATTTTCTCTCTCTTCCACTCTCGCTAATATTTGTTTGAGCACGCCAACACCCGCCTCGCTCGCTCGCTCGCTCGCACATCACCCCCGAGGAGGAGTTGCCCCGCACGTACCTATTATCTACCCTTTCTCTTCCCTTGAGTAGACACAGAGGCGCCTTTACCGAGACACAATTTTGTATGTAGGAGGAAAAGGCTGCTGCTGACTAATGGCGCGCACTAATTGTGCCGCCTGCAGCACACGAAGGCGCGGGAAAGCCCGTAGTTACAAGCCGCCATGAAGTAACATGGGGTAGGCGAAAGGGGAAGCACGGAGAGAGAGAGACGCGCACGTGTCTATGTGTCCCTATGTGTGGCTACGTAGAAAGTATGGGGAGGAGAAGAGGGATTGCTGAAGGCAGCCCGGTGGAGGGCGGGAGAATGTCAGAGGAAGTTCGCATAGCTGCTGGAAAGCCCCGAGTGCACCTATACACGGAAAAGAAAAGGGCCGACGGCGGCAGAGAGGGGGATTGCCGGCAGCCGCGATAAATAGATTAAATTTGCCCCCGTACTCCCCCTTTTGATGGTGCGTTAAGCGGAAATATATGGATGGCACGCGACCTCCCCCGGTGCCGCGACAATAAGTCGACACCGGTGCGATGCCGACGGTGACGTTGCACGTGCGAGGCTTTTTTAACGTTGCGCCGCGAAGCTCACGGTGATCTATGACGTTTTACGTCTTCGCCCCGATATCATCGGGAATAATGCTCGGGAATAATGAGCTCGCGAGCGAAATTGTCCTCCAATTTTCCAAGGTACCGGCTCAACACTCGGATACGGAATTCAGAAAAGAAACTAAATCAGCACCAATGATGAGACTTTTATTGGGCGATAGAAATCAGATGGTCAAAATAAACAATATCCTCGAGAGATCATGCATCTCACAAATGATGTATCACAAGAATTTACTCAAAAACATTTTCGATAGAATTTCTTCACGAAGATCGAAGTGGAAACCAGAGTGCAGCGAATAGGAGATTCTCGCTCGATTGCACGCGTGATGCACTTTCGGCATGGTAAATTCGACGTGTACGTCTCGCGTCGGCGAGATGCGCACGTATATTCGATATATTGACAGCATTACATGCACGCGGTATATACTCAGAACTGCGCCGAGATAGCTGCGAAATCTCAGACTCGATTAATTGTGACAGCCGACCGACCTTCGTTCCACGCTATCGCGGATGATAGCACGGCTGAGTAGTACCGAGTGACTTATTTCCGGGAACATCATGATAGATAACCGTCGCAATTATAGCTGCGATAATAAATACGACGAGTCGGTCCGAGGGCAGGCTAAAAAATAGATTCGCAAGTTATAGAGCCGATAACGGAAACTCGCGATAACCATCAAGGGCAGAGCCCTTGATTAAACGAGCCCTTTCGCTCCTAACGCGCCGATGATAATCATCATCTGGCTTCTAGATGATATATAATTATATATAAATATAATTCAAGAAATGGCTTCTAGACTAAATATAAGTTTAAACAGATATAGTTTTTATGCTTGGGAAATGATGTCTCAAAGACAAGTTAAATAAAAAATAAGCTAAAACCATGGGAGCAAAGAACGTGATTGCATTGCTCAGATGCGTAACGCTAGCAGTCTACATTACCGTATTCTATAACAGCCATTCGATCGACGTTGCCGTAGCGAAAGGATTAATAGCGAGATTATAATTTCTCCTGTCTCTTATTCGCTCCCTTCATTTCTCTCGCGCTCGTGTCTGTTCATTAGTAAGTACCCTGGATCGTTTGTTAAACGCCGATCAGGAATGCCGATCAGGATCCGATTCATCGCTATCGAAAGAATTCGCGCGGGCCGTGTTCCATCGTATAAATACATTTTTATTTGCCGTCATCTCCGGCAACGTCACATTTTTAACATTCCGCGCAAAAGCGTTCACGTCGTCCTCGCCGACGTGAATCCTCTCATCCACGGATTATCCCGTACTGCTGCCTCCGGCAATCCTGCGGCACCGCTGCGATCCTTCGCCCGGTGATTCCGCCGAGGGCAAAACTTCTCCCTTCTTCACGAATCGATCGTTCCGGCCAGAATGGAGTCCGAATGAGGCGTAGGAATGAAAGGACACCGCGGCAGAAAAGGAGTTTGAGAGGAGAGTGAATAGCACGAAAGGAAGATAGAAAGTCTAACGTGGCGTATCAAAAAAAAAGGAAAAGAGGAAAAGAGACGTGGCAGACAAAGCGAGAGAAACGATAAAAAAAGGAGATAAAGAGGAAACCAGCAGTAAGTAGCGGCAGATTAGAATGGACCTGGGTGGAACCGGAAGGGCACCAAACGACTTCGATTGCGAGAAGCAGGTATATACAGAAAGAGTGCGGCGAAGATAGGCGTATCTTTTTACTCCCGTCTCGGAAGGAGGGACCGAGGTCGTGACATTATCGCGACGGTATTAACTCGAATCGAGCTTCCGTTAGGTCGAACCGCAATCAGCTGCAACGAGCGAAGTCGACGATCGAGGGGGAGAAAGCAGGAAGGGTACGGCGAAATGTAAGACGGGGCATCGCCCGGCCTGGGCGAATGGAAGCGATCGCGTATGAGAGTTTCCAGGTCGAGCTCGAGTGGAGCAAAATGACCGTATCTCCATAGCTATCTAGAATATCGAGACGTCGGCTTGCTGGCTTGATGTTTTCATCCGCGGATCGAGAGATTGGCGATCCGCTCGTCTCGTTACGTCCAATTGTATTCGGACGCAAGGCAAGCACTCGGAAAATACTCGGACAGCTAAGATATCACGTTTTTCTCGAAATGTTCAACTCGCGGTGGAAATTATAGGTTTTCGAAATCAGATCGAGTGCCTCGCGCAGGTTTTAGAAATTTGAAACGGCCACCATATATAAGTGTATCAGATATTATTAACAATCTTTCACAAGCGCATGTATTATATATCTGTGCAGAGTAAAAGAGATATGAAGATCAATACTGTCCACCGTCCGGATCAAAAAAGTGTTATAAAAGTGGCAAAAAGTTCGTAAGGTCTCAATATCAATTTCAGTCGTTGAAACTTTAAAATTAAGATGAAGGTTTCCATTTCATCTGTGACATTTTAAGAAGACTTTGACTCTTGGAGTCCGACACCAATTGAATTATTTTTCTATTTGTCCTACCTCTCCTCTTAACAATGAATGCGGGCGAAATATATGGTGTTCGCTTACTGGATTTCTTGCACCATTTACCAAGTGATTTAATCCCGGCATGACTTGCGAGAAACTGCGAAATGAAATTAACGGTCGATCATCTGGATTTTTCCGCGTAAATTACGCCGTGCACAGCATGCACGCGCGCAAAACTACCGCAAATCGCTCTTGGATTATGAAAATGGAAACTTCGCGGACGATTTATCACAGGACGGTAGGGACAGGCGAGCTGGCGTGGCGGTTGTATATGTTACGACCTGATGTCGGCTACAGTGTTTCCTGAAAGTTCGATTTGTACGAAACGCGTCCAACTTTGGTCCGCTTCTTGTTGAAATTTTTTCGATCTGGCTACGGAAATCGTGCAATTTATAATCTGCGAAAACTTGCTCGAAAGTCGGTCACGATTCGAGAAGTGGTTGCACAAGTTTATATCCTAAGTGGCGTTTCTTACAATAATCCACTTGCAATTTTACGTGATGCTTTCTCTTGGAACGCTCCGTGCCTCGATGAGCATTAAACACGCAATTACCTTATATTCACGCGAAAAAACAAACGGAAAGGATCATTAGAATATTTTACGAGCAAAGTAGCACTTGTGAAAATATTTCTGAAAGTTTTGTGGTCCCGAAGAGACTCTTACCTGTCTTTGCAACATTGAAAGCGCTGGAAGAGAGACTCCAGAGGTGAAATTTATGTCATTTTGCGACAAAATATTCTTTGGAAATCAGCTCGCACGAAAAATATCTCACTATATTTCTCCAGCCGCAGTCCCTACGGTGAGGAGAAGAGAAGTGCGTTACGTATTCCCGTCGGGAAGAATTAAAGCTCGTATAAATGTGAGTTATGTAGGTATTTCAACACACCGCACTACGAATTTTTCCATCTACGGTTTTCCTAACGGTCTATCGCGTATTTTTAGTGTGAGATATCCTAAAGCGTATACATAATGACATTATATGTACAATTATGCAATTGTCAGACGCGTGAAATGCCGCGACAAAATTG
Organism: Ooceraea biroi; assembly: GCF_003672135.1. Classification (NCBI taxonomy): domain Eukaryota; kingdom Metazoa; phylum Arthropoda; class Insecta; order Hymenoptera; family Formicidae; genus Ooceraea; species Ooceraea biroi. Next base: position 5,577,919 of record NC_039511.1, read on the forward strand.
TGTCACGTTGAGACATTCTCGTTCTTACATCGAATTAACTGTAATTCACGCTACTCTCGCAATTACATTTATCTGATTTGTCGCAAAAGTCAGCAAAATTACGACTTTCATAAAAAATTAATTTCAGCAAGAAGTTAATAAATTCTTGGATCCAAGGTTTGTAAGGTAATTTTTAAGGATAAATAAACTTTCATATTTTCTCAAATTTACATAAAAATCCGAAAAATTGAATTTAATAATTAAAATTTTTGTTTAATGTTATTGTAAACTTTTAATACATTTTTCTAATTAATACACAACTTAATTACTATTAATAGTACAGCTTAGTGCTATTGTAAACGATTTCCGTTTGTAAAAATAGGAAAACGCAATGAAATAAATATACAATAAAGTCATTTAAATCCAAAGATTCCCTCATATTTGCAGAAAAGAAAGCCATCTATGTCAGTTACGAAGGAATTTCATAGCGAATCCCGGAGGAATAAAAACGTGTTTACACGGAGAAAAAAGACTTCCGATTTTTACAATCGGGGCACGTCACTACCTCAAACAGGTAATGCATTATGTTCCATCCAAGATGCGTATCTCGGGAAGAAGTCGCACTGTCAGGTTGAGTGAAATATCTCCCGCGGGATTTATACAAACTCGGAATTCAGTTCAACTAGCTATTGCCGTCTGGGGTATTTACGGTTGCACAAAGAACGAGGAAAGGCGTGGTGGAATTGTGCCTCCCGCAAAATGATACGTTCCAAATCGAGACACGCACGGGCACTAACATTTAATATCGTTCCTCGCTGTGTATTATCAGGTGAAATAATGGCCGCGTGCTCCGCAAACCCTAAAGTATGTCGATAGCATTCTCTCTTTCTGGTAGGATGCGCACGATATCATTAGTTGCAGTTTTTAAAAGACCGGCGTTACAGCATAATACCTGTTTAAGTACTTTATTCTCTTCGTCGCGACATTAGACCAACTATATCTACTACAATTGTACAGGATATTCCATTGTATGGTCTGCTCCCGGTTTCGAGCTATCAATTATACAATTCTCGAGTTTTTTTAGAGCGAAGTTTGAATTAAAGGTTCAATGAAAAAAATCATGTTAACTTCTTGTTTATCCTCTTTGAAGACGAGTTCGTGGTTGGATATTGGCATTAAATTACTGACGATAGATAACCGAAAATGAAGACTCGAAAATACTTGATTATTAACAAATATTTACCGAACAACAGCGTTCACATACGTGCTGTTATGACGCGCGAATATGACATCCGTGTGAAAAGTGCGATGTCAAACAGTTTGTCCCGGCGTCGACTGCGGAGAGTCAACTGTTAAATCTTTCAAGTAGTCTGAGTGCAAGCTCGAAGTTATAGCCTTACGGATTACAAAACTAATTTACTCGTTGTACTAATAAAAGTGTGCCAGAACTGCGAGAGAGGTGGACCTTACACTTTTAAAAACTTAAACGGTTTTACGGGAACGGGAATGTTCCGACTCGCGCAGTTTGTTACGGACGCGACCGTAACTCACCGTCGCGAACTTGTAACTTTTAAATTTTATGAAACAGCCATTAGAACTGCAGCAAACGCCACAGGTGGAACGGATCATTTTAATTTCGTTAAAATTGCCCTCCCTCCTCTCGCACCCTCTCTCGGTGCGGGACCAAACGGCACTCAATGCAAATTGTAGTTTCACCTATTCTCCGAGCGTTTTTCATTAGATTATTACAAAGGATTTGTTCTTTTTGTATCAAGTTTAGTTTCGGATAAAGTTACTTGGCTTTTTTCTTCAAAGGATTCGAAAAACTTCTTGTTAAACAGCAGAAGTGTAAAGAAGCTGAGGGTAACTATATTTTGATTAATGAAAAGTAATTTACTTGGACGCTGTGTAATTTCGTGTTCAACTTTATTCGACAAATACGACGAGTCTTTTGTCGACGGACCTAATATTTCCGCATAACACGTTTCGAAGTTTCTCAACTTTCCGTTTTTCCCTCGGGAAACTTTTTTGAGTTTTGTTTGCCTGCACGGTCATTCGCATGGTCGTTAGCCAAGGAAAAAAGGAAGTTTTTCAGGTAGCCCACTCGGAAATTTATTGTAGTCTCCGAACGTTCCCGGTCTTTCACGCGCTCCCTTGGAATTATAATGTGGCGCCTTTGGAAGGTCATGTGGTGGTCATGCAGACCTCTGACAATTTATTTGGTTCTTTCACACAGAGTGAAATCTCTTCCCGTCGTTAAAAATCACGTTTCGCAGCATCCGCTTCGAAAGTTGGAATTGTCGTAAAACTAAGCATTCCTCTTTCCCTCTCTTTTCTCTCTCTTTTATCTCAATTTTTACTCAAATATCGTCGTTTATTAATCTTTTCTCACGAAAAAAGATATCATCCGGTCGCTGTTACAAGATTCGCTTTCGATGAAAGTGTCTTCGTTATAATTCTTAGAAGTCAATCTTTCATAACGAGCTGCAGATGAAAAACCGACCGCGTGTCTTTTCATGCTTTCTTGCCATGAGGCGGCGTTCGTACTACGGTCCGCGGCGGAACTTACGGAAACGTAAATCGGGAGCGGGAGGAGAAACGCGAGAAGACAAACTTCTTGTGCACCGATTCCTCCCAAAGTAGGCAGGTATATACGTGCCCGGTGAATTTAATGAACGACAATACGAATAACGCCTGCAAATTACAACCGTTACCTAACGAACAAAAAGCCGCCCAATTAATAGTCGCGACGCTGCTGCCCGACGTGATGGTTACTTTGATTAATCTGAATAACGTCGATATCGCGGGGGAAAGCAATTAGCGCGGCTATTCCACTGTTCCACGGTGGGCGGCGACTTCCTTAATTACGCGCCATGTAAAAATTGCTTTCTATGTACCTATGTGAAAACGTTACATTTTTCAATGTGCGCGTGTGCAAGTAAATGTCACTTAACGCATTTCCTTTCGCGTATAAATACGATATTTTCTCTCCGCGCGTCCGTATTTTCCGTCCCGCTGGACAGATAAATTTCTGGGATCTCTAGAAAAGCGAATCGCGACCAGAAACAATCGCGGTGGTAACCTCTGGAATTCTTTGCATCGCGGTTGCGGCCTTTGATGGACTAACGGCGCATTTTCCGCTCGCGGATGCACAGCTGCCGCTGTAACCGTCCGTCTTCTTACGGTATCCATTTTTTCCCCTTTTTTTCCCTCTATCAAACGCCGCCGGGAAACGCCGACGGAACGCGCTCAACGCCCGTGCAACCGGACTCGTGCGACATCGCAACGCGTACAGGGACGATTTGCGAAATGCGCCGCGGAAAACTCGAGCGAGCGCGAGCCGACTCGCTGCGCCGCTCCGCGCATCCGTCTTCCTCGGCTTTCTTCCTGCTGCTGTCTCCCTGTCCGTCTCCCGTAGGAATATGCACGTAGATACGTGCGGGCATAAAGTACACACGGGCGAGAAGCGGCGTATAGAAGGTAGAGCGGCAAGTTTTTACGCGACCATCCCGAGTGAATGACCGGTCAGAGCCGCCTCTCACTCTCGGCACTTCAGATCTGCTCTCTCGTCGCTGTCTCTTTCTCTCTCTTTCTCTCATTCCCTCTTTCTCCACCTCTCCACAGTCGGTTACGAGAGAGCGAGAGCGAGGGAAGCGACGTGAGATACATAAAGAGACAGAAACAGGGGACGACAGAGAAGGCGATATAGAGAGACTGCAGTTGGTCGACTTTGCAACGTGGCACGGGCGGCATTAGGCGTTGTACACACCGAGAACAGCATGCCCCGGTAGCAGCAGAAACGCTTAATTCTCAGATTACGCGGCGTAACGATCGTGTAATTGTAACGACGATTCTAAAGCTGAAGCTAAAGTAACATAAACGCGTTACTTTGAGAGATCAAATGAGACGTTGCAGGAAGATAATTAGACTCGTAATATCACCAACTAAATTGAAGAAAAATATTTAATCAAAACTGTGAAGAGAAAATCCCGTTTCCCGTGCAACAACCGTTTTATTCAAAGCGGCATTTAATATATGTATAATTCTATATTATTCCCTTTTCTATTTATTTCCTATTAAATTTGTATCATTCCTCATTAAATTTGTATCATTGCACGTACCATTTCCAAATACGAATATCGATTCGCTGCTTTTTTTTTATCACAGCATCAATATTTCACAACGGTGGAAATGTTTGTGCCAATCAAGATTGACTGTTTCTGGATTAAAAAAAAAAGAATTTGGGTTAATAAAAACTAACGTGCGAATGATGAAGCCGTGCGCAATAAAGGTACGGAAGAGCTGAAACTCGTGGCTAGGAAAGATAATATCGCAGCCCACTAGCTTATCTCGCAAAATTATTATGTCATATGCTAACGCACGATGGTACCGTCGATATGAAACCTGGGTATTCTCCATAGCCAGATGGCCGTGTGTATCCGTTATCCGAGTTCATACCCGGGTAACCGGAGTCACGAGTTCGATTTAATCGATTTTCGATGTATTTGATGTCATCACGCTCTGCGGTTCCTGAGGCTACTTTACGTCGATACGTAACATTGTTGTCGTGGTAAGCTCATATAAATAATCAACGCGTACCTAAATTGATCTACTGTGCGTAATAGCGGGAATAATCGGGGGTGGCATTTTCCTCGAGCCACCACCGGAAACGCGGCTGAAACTGGTACGTGTATTACATAAATTACGCATTCGCGCTGGTTAATGAGAAGTTCCTGCGTTATTGTATTCAACGAGTAAATCGTTTAAGTCGTTTCGAGATCCGCAGCGCGACTATTATCTGTATAATATATCACAATGCCGCAACTTTGTGTCCGTGCACAAGAGAAGGACAGAGAGAATCTATTGTTGTAATTATCTCTTGCGTACTAATAAGCCTTCACGTCCCTCTCAAAGATATCGGCGATATTGTGCTTGACATTTATGAAACAGGACTGCCGAGCGGAGATCATGAATACGTAGCTATAGCACCTATAGGTGCTTAATTTTTCCATTTACCGGATTATTTGACACGACACTCAGAGAGAGTAGTGCGGAGAGAACTGCGAGTAGAAAACTGCGGCATGAATAAATCGATACATCATCAGCGTGTTTCCTGGTAAAACGCTCGCTCTCGTGGATAAGACGTCATATTGATTCGAGGAGCACGACCACACCGGAGTGTTAGCTACCGAACATAAATTATGCACTATCGGCGGAGCCGATAAGTATTGGTTTAGTTTGAAATTTGTTAGCCGCGAGCATCCTGCGGCTTTTCATAGTCACGAGCGGAAAAAACTGCGGCAAAGTTAGATGAATCATGAATAAATTTACGCGCCGAACCTTTTATTCCGGAATGATCCAAGTTTCTTTATAGTATGTACTCTCCTCGCCGCGGTAATGTTGAAACTTATATCGTGGCCGAGCATAAATTACGCGTATACGTAAATTTTCATGTACCACCGTTCGTCCAAATTTACGCTTGTCGCTATTAAATATCATTGTAGAAACGAATTAGTCCCGCGCGCACATAATCCACCTTACGAAATGCCGGATGCATTTTGAAGTGTCGCAAGTGCTAAACTGACTTCTTTAATGACTTCTTTAATTACTGTGCACAATGTAATTTAGACACCATTTCGTAACAATAAAATTTCGTGTCTGCCAAGCAAAACGACGAGAGTTAATTAATTAATTGTATTATGTCTCAAACTACAAATATTAACAATATTTGGTAGGATATCAACTATTCGTGTCTGCCAAGCAAAACAACAAGAGATAAACGACGAGATTAGAGTTAATTAATTAATTATATTATAATGTCTCAAATATCAACGATATTTGGTAGGATATCAACTATTCGGGATTGAAATAATTAATTAAAACTAGCGTTCACTGATCGAAGAAACGTCATGAACTTGGCCATGTGCTTTACGCTTTACGCGACGTCACGCCATCACAAAACACACTTGAGGTATCAGATTGATTGCGTACAAATTGTCTAAAAGCTGCGGAACCGAGGAAAGTTTCTCTCGAAAGAGAGATTCTCGTCTCTCTCTCTCTCTCTCTCGAATCTTCCATTATCTCATCTTATCGTAGGCGGAAGTAACACTCGTTCGTTCCGAGTTGGCGGCAGCACTCGAGCGACTAAACTTGCGACGGGAGTGGCGGCAGACTCAATTAGCCCCGCGGAAAACTTTCATGGAGAGATTACGATGTCAACAACGTCTTTCTTGCGCGAATGACGTTCCGCACGTCGGGCAAAATTGTTGTTTATCGAAATGGCAGTCTTCCAACGAGCATGGCCTGCTGTGCCCCGTCAGCTTCTGAAATCACGTCAAACGCTCGACTATTTAACTTTAGTTTACGCTACTCCACCACGCGTCTTTATCCTCATTTCAGGCTTCATTATGCAGCCACTAAAAATGGCTATTTTGTTGCTTTCAGTTACATTCTCTTGCTTTTTATTACATTTTCTTCATTATATTCTCTATTATGCTTTACGGTAAAAGGCTGTTGTGCGGTTAAACACTTTGCAGTTTCTCCCTCTTTACTTAGAACAAAAATTTGCTTACAACAGACCGGACGCGAAAGTTTGATGAAAATAAATCCAGCAGCGAGTCCCGAAGAAGCGAGTTAACGTTCCAAAATTTTCAGATTGCGTCGCGTAATTACCAGAGTGCACATACGTGCAGGAACACTGATAAATGCTGATAAGAAAAGCTAATTGAATGAAAATGGGATCAAAGCGTTTAGTAAGTTGTTTAACACGTAATTAACGTGGTACGTGTCGCGCGCGAAACGCTCAAGTGCGCGGTGCGATAGTACAACGAAAAGGCTGTCCCTGTTTCACGTGAGAAAAATGATTGCAGTCCCGATAATACCGGCGTTGCATGGTACACGAAATAACTTACCGCGTCGCGATCTGTCGACGCTGTTTGTTATTAATCTGAATATTGATTCCATCGAGAATGCATGCGCGAATCAGAAGCGAAAAGATTTAGCATGTGCATCGTTTCGATAATAATTCGATGAAATTCTGCGACAAAGCATCATTCGGATTATGGCAACTTTTAAATTGCGTGACGATTAAAATTACAGTTTAATTAGCGATTGCAAGTCTAATGGAAATGAGCACTCAGCCATCAAGCTGAATAATGGAAGATATGATTTACGCTGGCCGATGCAGATTCTCTTTTCTTGATATTGACATATTCACGTAACTGCAATTTAACTCGTTCGCCTTTGCCTTTACTTATGTACGATTGATTAACGTGTTGCACAGCCATGCAATATCGACACACGAAAATATCAAATATTCAAAATATATCCTGTTATGAGATGTAAATTTCTCTCATAATGATTTAACGTCAGAATTTTATGCTACCTTTCGAATTTGCAATAAATTGAGTTGCTAATATACTATCCGAAATATGTATATACATATATATCTATATATATATATATATATATATAATTATCTTTCATTCAAATCCTTTGCGATAACCATAAACGAAACTGTCAGCATTTCTACGTTGAAAACATGCATAAATAAACGCGAATGGAAAGAGTGGATTCAATGACGGTTCACATTTTCGCAAAGATATATCATATAAATGTACACAATAAAAGTCATCCAATTTAATCCGGCAATATTACATTATTGTAAATTGCCAATTAATCTGTTCTCGATTTTATTTAGGAAAACATTTAATACTGCCTCGTATCCCTGTAAAGTAAATAATTTATTGCAAAAATAATTGACCGATACGATTAGTCGTAAATATTATAGAATGTCAGTCATACAAATCGGTAAACAAAATGCGATCAGTCTGCGAGAGAGTAGTTTAAAAAAAAAAGAAAAAAAATGATCAAAGACGTAGAACGCGCGACCGATTTTCATCAATCGCGCAAATTCTTCGAGAAAGACAATTTTGATCATAAAAAGCGGAACGCGTACTCGACGTTGCAGGAATAAGTATCAGATGGAAGTTCCGCGATGTAAGAAGATTAGAAATAGCGGCAGATTCGCCGTGTACCCTCCGACGAGAATCAAGTCGGTTCAGTTTGTTTCCCATGAAAGGGGGATTTATTCTCGAAAGAACGATGATTCTCGAGCGGGAGCGCTTTTTCCTTCCGAAAGTAGCTAAACTGCATCGAGTCGACTCAAGGTATCGGCAAAGTTCCACGGGCCTTTTCCGCGCGCGCTACCTTTCCATTACAGCTAAATCCTTCAAATCGGTATCGATCGGTCGCAGCGGTCGGTCGCGCGATACGGCGCGAGCCGTTACAAGGGTTGAAGCCCGAGCAGGGTGACTTTTACGATTCCATTCTGACGGTGGCGGTGGGGATGTTATTGGCCGAGGAGCTGTCTCCGATCGATCTCCTCTCGCTACGTTATCTACGTCGCCTCGGAGAGCCAAGACTCTCCCGGCCGTTCGCGCCAACCTCTCCTCCTACTTTCTGCGGGTTCTGCCGAGTGCCAGTTTCTCGTGGAGTTTCGCGAGTTGCATGGTTCGCAGCGAAGATCAATATCGCTTTTGTGACTTGTGCCCCGCTGTCTTGGGAGCAGCACTCGGATGTACATATGTAATCCCGTCGAACTAATTGGACCGGAGGTCGCCGTAAGAAGGACCCGTAACCGGAAACCGTATTGCGAGAGTTATAACGCGTTTACGACTGTGTTCTTGTATCGCATAATACAACTGCAGGATATATTCTCAGCAAGGAAGTTCTTTTTCCATTGTGTATTGAATAATTTTTCTGTGAATGTCCAAACTAAATTTGATATCTCCTATTATAGCTGACTACGAATAGCAACGTTTCCGCTCAAATCTGACTTAAAATTGACTTTTGAACTTTTCGCAGAAAAAGGTCATTAGGATCCGTATTATGTGTTGCGATTTTTAGGAATATTGTGATAAAAGAGAGAATTTTGTGGTAAATAACAGTTATCCATACCAAAATAATTTTAGAATTTGCTACGATTTTAAATGTCACTAAAATCACATTAGTGAAAGTACGTTTTTGAATCGCATTTGTTTCGAAAAATCATCCTATTGACAATCGGGAAAAAGCGGGCCAGTAAATTGTCAGCTCTTTTAACATTAAACTCTTTTAACAGATGGCTGCGACGATTTTTGAAATATGTAACCCAAAGGGAAAAAGAGTGAGAGCAGCACGAGGCTATTTAAATCTTCCTGTCGGTCCTCCAATTTAAATCATTCTTTGTCGAGCTCTAGATATTGGAAATGGTTATACTGCGCGCTGTACTCACCTGGTCGGCGATCTCCGTTAGGTCGTGCAGACTTATGTTGTAAATGGCGTTCCTGAAAAACGAAACGAGAGCGTTAAATCCCACCCATAAATCGCGTCCGTAATCTCTGCGCTTCGCGCGTCTCTGTGCCAACGAATCCGAATTGAAGCGCGAGAGCAAGCATCAGTAATTACGAGTAAGACAGCAAAAATTGACAAAGAATGGGTCGCATTCACGAGACGGATCAAGGACAGAATATATAAATTGTTTTTTCGATCGCAAAATCTTTCCGGTTTTTCTGGGCGAAGTCACAATACGCGCGAAAGAAACGCGAGATAAATCAAACAAAAAAAAAAGAGGAAAAACGGCTCAGAGGACGGAATTGCAGTCGTAAAAGATTCGATGTTGTATATCTCGGATATGTAATTGATTTTTACGAGCCATGAACATTGTGCTGACTGTTGGCGGATAGCACGATCGGGGAAAAAATTAAATTATTTTGCGATCCGTATCAAATTTCCATTAGTCAACGTATTTGTATCAGATTCCGCAAAGAGATATGCTTTTGATCTCGAGCTCGCGACTTCAATAGCGGATAACTGGAGCAGATTGATGAAATAATGTTAGAAAGCGGAAAAGTTACACAAAACGGCGATGCGGGACATCGGGACTCTGCAAAATATGAGATAAATTTTTGAATAAGAAGAACCGTCTTCTCTTGTGTGTCTATCGGTTGAATCGATCGTGGATAACAAGATGTTTCAGATATATCTTTCTTCCACGAGTCCTTTGACCAATCTGAAAACCGATTTTTCTTCAATAGAAACGTCGCGGATCCAATGGTATCGAAGTTACAAGCAAACTGAAGATGGAGGGCTCTTCGGAAACGGAACGAATAAACGAACGTCAGAGGTGCGAACAGCACAAAACCGTATTCTACGTTTCTCGGTTTGAATGATTTTTACTTGAACGGAATTTTATATTAGAGCTTACTTAATGAGGCGATATCGGAGATCAAAAGATGGTTAAAAAAAAAGATTTACGTAAATGTAACTTCAAAGAAAGTCGGAATTTCAGAAACGAGGAATAATAACTGCAATAATAGTTTTACTTTATAACTATTAAAATAATGGTTTAATTGGACATTTCGACATCAAAGAATGATGGTCCGGAACACCCGGTACGTTGCATACCATCTTTGGCTCTTGAATGCAAATGAATCTCGTAAACCACTCCTCTGTTTACCAGTAATACGCGTGATGCTGCGTCAGCCGCGTTGCTGATGCATAATCGAATGAATGACTCGGTCCGTTGGCTACTCGGGGCTCGTGCCACCAATGAACAGAACCTAGCTCGTGGCTGATGGCTATCTCATTTATGTAAGCCCCCACGGTAGCGCGAGAGGGAGCGACGTGGCTAAGAATCGAATCACGTAACAATTACCTGGCCCCGATCAGGATGGAGGTAGTCGCACGTTCTAGGAGCTTGAAGTGCTCCACGTGGCTCTCGTTGCCCAGGAACCGCTGGCCAATCACGTCGCCTGTAACAAAAACAGACACACTTTCGTCAAGCCTCCGTGGTAACAGTTAACGAATGGAGAAAGAAAGTTTGTGAAAGTACAATGCAAGATTAAGATACATGAGAGATACATGAAAGATCAGAGTAGTTTCGAAGAAGCTATGATACACATAATAGTGCTAGGATCACGTAACTCTCAATTGTAATAGATATCGAGAAACCGACTTAATCGTATCTAATCTGCTTCTCTCTACGCTACATATCATATAACTCGCGATAACTCGAAGAGTCAATTGTGCGCTTTTGTCTGCATGTTCGCGCAACGTAAATAAAATTGATATAAATATAATATTAGATCGCATAACAAGCACAATGTTCCAAGTTGCATCAGCTGATATTCAATAACGCGACATAAATAAATAACATCCCCGACGTAAATATAGATTTCCTATCAAGCATTCGCGGAAAGCGTGATGCTCGTGAACGGTTCGATCATACGTCTGAGTCATAACGCACATCGCAGTCGGCGCGTGATCTGCATCACGCCACGATCCTCCCATTTACTCCTCTCGCTCGTGAATGAATGAGCATTCGCGTATGCATCATCGTGTACTTGCACGCGCGCACATATTGGTCCAGGCCATCTTGACGGTAACACCGTCGAGAGCTAATATTGACCGGAAAACCCATGCTCACCATCTTAGCAAGAATTAATACTACAAAGTTTTGCGTCAGAAATCTGCTAAAAAATCCGCACGGATTTTCCGCAAAACTTTTATATTAATTCTTAATGCAGTTTTGCATTTGAATTTTGTTAAAAGAATCAGCATGGACTTTTCGGTCAACCCAATGGTACAATTCGGGGCAGATTGAGCGAAGAAGAGGTGGCTCGATGAAATCGTGCAGGGGAAATTGTCTGCACCCCGTACGGAACTCGTGACGATGGAGGAGGAGGGGCGCGGTATAACGACGACGCATTGACGGTTGCATCTCGCCGACAGAAGAACTTGTTACGATAAGCGGAGGATGGAGGGGCATGAGAGGGTGCAGAGGGAAGAGATATCCAGGAAGCACGGTAAAAGAGTGTAAGGGAGAGCGTCTCTTAGCCTTTACTCGACGATAAAGCGCCGCGCCTACTTTGTGGCACGGCAGCGGTTTCTCCTCTCCGCCCGATTCTCCACCCCCTCCCCCGTTTCACCCTCCTATCTCTATCTCTCTATCTTTTTTTCTCTTGCTGCAGACTCACTACCACTCACTAACGCAGCCGACACTCTTCACGTTGTTCCACACGATCCTTTCTTCTCCATCCACCCACCTCTGCCTTCCGACCCTCCACCTTCTCCTTCACGCGCTTCAGTCAGTCGAAAGAGCGCTCTTTCTCCCTGGATATTCCGCGTTATGTTTTTTCACTTATGTACGCTCGGCCGCATTACGGCATATCAGGAACAGGCAGAAGAGATAAGAGAAAGACAGGAATGGGAGGAGCGTTTTTATGATCTTTTCTGCGCTAAATGCAACGTCGAGCATGCTTAAGGGATAAAATCTCTTACGAAACCGCTTTCCGCTGTGAGACATAATTTCGTACAATGCGTACAATGCATACAATGCATGCAATAAATTGCTTCAATAAACCGCGAGTGGACGCGCACAATGAATGCAAACAATTGGATTAAACAAAAGTAGTAGCCGATATAATAGATGAGTAGTACGCGCTCGTTTGCTGCGTTATTAAGTGTTACTTTTTTAAGTAGTTGTAAATTAAACCATTGTCCGATACGCGATGGATAAACGGTTCTTTTCGCGAGAACACGTGCGATGGATATTGGAATCTAATATAATGAAATTTCGACATGCACGGCAGACGGAACGTAACGATACGTATTCATGAATGTCGAGAAAAAGGAGAAGAGAAGAGTTGAAACAGCACTCGGAATCGCCATGGCAAAGGCTTAAAGACCCTATCGTCGCGTACGTGAGATCGCGCGGATGAGTTTTCCGATACGTTAATCGGGTCGGATAGCATTCTCGCTCGGCGTTGATCTGCTCTTTATATTCGAAAGCAGACTGTAGTCGAGATATATAAAGGACCCGAAGATAATCCTGCTCGTGATGCTCGTATGACTGCTATCGGAAAGAAGTAGCTTTGCCCTTTTTTTTAGCTTAGCTCGATAACGCAACCCGCTTTGCAATCGTAATAAAAAAGTCACAACCGTAAGCAGGAAAATCCTCCCCGGACTCAATCGACTGTCCGCCACTCGGTCGAGCTCAGCGGAATTTTTAGTTCTCTCAATCAATATCTCCGTGCGTGCGTGCTGCCATTTTCCAGATGAAATTTTCAGAAGCTGTAAGGCTGTATACGCGAGGGAAAAGAGTAATCGGGAACATCGGCGAGCCACCATCGCAAATATTTGACCAACTAAACCACACGCTCTCTTGCCCGCCTACCGGAACTTGAAATTGATAAAGCCGTTTGCGCGTCCGCTGCTTCCAAAATTCGAGATAACCGTCCAAGATAGCGTTCAATTTTAGCCGCTCATTCGCCTGATTACCACCCAGTGAAACTCAAGGAAAGCCTCGTGCTCATTTGCAAGGCGAACACACTTTTCCCGGCTTCGGCATACGCTACCTTAATTTCGACAACGTTGTTCTTTACGATCCCGCGATGCATATGGATGCAGTACCTAGCTACGATTGCGTCCTGTCTACCATAAGTATAGACGTGCTACGTACATTTGCATAGATGTGTATACATGTATTGTAATCATGGTTTACGGCGCGGGAGGGGGTGAGTTTGGCACGCGCCAACCCTTACGACATAATTTCTTATTCCCGGCATCGTCACCGCCTCTCATCGGCACGCGACTGATGCAGATAACGATCGATCTTTGCCTTAAGAATATACAACGTGTCCCGAAATTATCGTATGTCTTTTTGGCCATTCGCATACGTAAGCGGTGATTCTTGGACACGTTGCAATCATCTCGTTTCCCTCGCCATCTATCTTTATACAATTTAGGAGAAATGATGATGCTATTTTATTGTTGGACTACGTTATTCATGACTGCATAAGCTGCAAAATGGATAATAAATAACTGTTGTAACGTGTCCGGCATTGTCTCGGAAATCTAGAACTCATCTGTCTGACGATGGAAATTTTACAGATACTTTTGTCTCGTTAAAATTCTCATTATTTATTACATTATTTTTCAAATAAAATTTGCGAAATATATCAGATAAAATTTCCGTTAAAGGAAGACATAATATAAAAGGATTTTAGTACGTGTTTTACCTCTAAAGTGTATTTCATGAAAATCTTTTCATGAAATGTTCTATCGTTGATTATTTAAGCGCTACAGACTTATCGATGTTTTCAAGCATTATTTCAACAGAATGGAATCGTAGTTTATTGAGAACGCTCACAGTGCTGGGACACTCCGTATACCAAATCGTGTATACATATATACAGATGGCACGAAGACCCAACTATGGCATGGATAAGCGAAATTGACTCCTCCGACGAATCGAGTCGTTTTCGAAACGTATATTGATATCGGCTCGTGGCTTACGAATCCTCAGCCGCATTGACTCGAATCAATTTCCTTGGCTGGTCGATGCTTATCGATAACTTCCCTTCCTCTATCAATGTTTGGTTGGTGATCGATTGGGTCACGTTTCGATTTCGTTTAATTTTCATCATGTGGATCCTCGCTGGACGCGATGGCAAGATTTCGATTTACTGCGCTCCATCCAACCGCCGATCGTGAATCGAAGATTACTAGAGCCGGTAATCGATCAGTAAGTGATTGGCAAACTGAGCTTTCCTTAAAAAGAAATCTCGCGCAGTATTATATGATATTGCCCTATATACGATATTTACTCTATATACATTTTTATCTATGATTAAATAAAGCTCTCATATTAAAATAAATATATAATACAAAATATCTCATTTCGACATATCTGTAACATGGTAGACGTGAGTAGATGTGAGTTCTTGGTAAAAGAGAAACAGATACCATAATTATATATCTTAACTTTGTAACGATAACAACTTTGTAGCGCAAGAAAATCGCGATGTAGCGCTTTTCGGAGAGCAGGTTTCAAGTATTTAATGAAGGAAAACTTGGTAATAGAGTTAGTACTGGTTGGAGACGTACAAATGCGATGGGACGTTCCACATTCGATTCCAATTGTCAGACACGAAGTCTATCTTTTATCGACGCGAGCTGGATCTCTTACCAACACGGTGCCACGAAGTGCATCGTTACTTCTAACGCTGTACCAAAAGTTTCCTTGGTTCACAGTTACTTTGGTTACTTTGCTCTTCTACAACCTTTTTCTCTGCCGTCTCTCTCGTTCGTTCAAACTACTTACTTCTCAAAGATTCAGTTTCAAATTTTGCACATAAGCGATTTAAATGTATATACTACCTTTCGTTACATCGTACGACGCGTAGCAAGAGTTACATTTTTGTGCCCGAGCGTATTCAAACTAGCAGTTATTCCGTGTAACACATACGTACGACATGCATAAATAAAGGCGCATACACGTGAATTATAAAGTATAAACAAGACATGTTTTTTGAAAAGCTTGACATCAAATTCGCGAAATTAGAACGAATTTTGGCTGTTAAGCCAAGTAAAACGGATTAAATGGACGAGTACGCATTGAAGATCAATATTTCACCCGGTTGATTCAGGATCGTCAGGACTGTTTTCGTTTTCGGAATAACAATGAAATAAAGTATGATACAAATGTCGTGAATAATGCCAGAATGAGATCCGGCTTGGCGCAACTTACGTGTACACACGTGCCGATCGTGTCTTGCGCGTAGATAACGAGCTTTTATTTGCGGTGCAATTTTGCTTTAATAATATAACTCCACATAATTTCGCCGTGTTATTTCACTAAAGCCACTAAATACAAAATATATACCCACTCTCACGGACATTTGCATTTATATTGGCTTATTATACGCGCGGCCGGCATTAGTCGGCGAACCACCAGCTGCACCATCGCCACCTTTATCCTACAGTTATTCTACTTGGCACATTTTTACGCAATCGATACGTGGGTCGCTCTTAACAGCAAAGAGCTTAACGCTGATCAAACAGCGGATGTAATTTACGCTCCGGCGTGTGTGGTGCAAACGATTCGCGCAATGTGAGCGAGTCCCGACGCTATTGTTACCGTCTTTTTATCATGTACTTGCAACTGCACGGCTATCAACGTATTCAACTGCATCGGAATGCAATAGGAAGCTTTAGCCGTCATGCACGCGAAGATAAAACGTTCCAGCGCACAGAAGGATGACTACGGAATACCTGAAGCGTTACGTTTCTCCCGCTCCTCTCTCTATGATCTTTCTCGATAAATTAAATATTTACGTAAGAAAGTTTGACGCGAGAAGGAAGAAAATAATAATTTCTGACACGAAGAAACTTGAAATTGAGCTATTTTAATTCGGAAGTTTCATTCCGACTTCTCGCCAGCTTCGACGGTCTCTCGCGCGTGGATCACAGTTTTTCCCGAAACGTCTCTCGTTTTCAGGAAATCGAAAATGCGAAAAACGTATATCCTCGTCTTTCTATCGATCCACCGTACGCGTATCATTCTCTCTCTCTCTCTCTCTCTCTCTCTCTCTCTCCTGATGGTTCTTAAAAATGTTCATCCTCGTCTTTCTATCGATCCACTGTATCATTCTCTCTCTCTCTCTTGATGGTTCTTAACGTTCGTGTCGAGCCTGCGCTCGGCGAAATTTCAGCCGAGCCGAGCACGAGCCACCCCTCGACCGGTGCTCGATTGTCGACGACGGTCGGACGTGCGGTGCCTATCTACCGATCTATCACTGTGGTAATTAAGTCAAACAAAGGCAAGCGTGACGATCGATTCCAGTGTGCACCAGCGACAAAATGTCACGTCGCCGTTCTCTCGCGCGCACGTCGGGTAAAACGGCTTCTGAGGTTAAATATCGAGACAAGTCGTGGCAAAGAAGAGCATCGCGCGAGCGTGAGCATGCTGCTGGTGCTGGTGCTGTTGCTGTTACCGCTGCTACTTAATATTTCTCCTCTATCTTTACGCGAGTTTCTATCTTTACGTAAATATTATGCAAGTAGATAAATACTTTTGCGAGACGTTAAGGGAAATGAGCTTCTAGAGTAAAACGAAAATGACGAAAAATACGTCCTATTAGAATTTCAGATGCCCCGAATTTTCAGACCCACGCGACGTCAGTTACAAAAGGGAGAGAAATTATCAAGCCGGACTGCGCTCCGCTTTAAAATATTTAAATAAGAGAATAAATATAAAAGAGAAGGGCAAATCGTTATTCCAAGAATGAACCGACAGAACATTGCGCGCGATTTCTCTCTTTCTCTTATTTTGTAGTTTTTATTATTCTCTTTTGCACGCATAGTCTCTCGCTTTCGATAAAGGAATAATATGTTTACTGCCAAGTGATACGATTGATGTTAAATATTGACGAGAACGCGATTGTCATCGACATGTCGGTATCAATCACCTTTCACATGTAACGTTTATTTGCTCGCCTAGATCAATGGTCAAAGTAATCAAATCACGGGTGAAAATTTAATAGACAATAGAGATAAAAAAAAAGGCAGACAAGGATAGACAGAGAAAGAGAAAGATAGGAAAAACAGACGATTATCGAAAGGGCAAGACGCGGCGTTGACCTCAGGAGTTCTCCGAAAAATTGCTTCAGCAATCGATGTCGTTGACTCTTCGCGTTTCGGAGATAAATAAACTACGTGAGTGCGGAACGCCTCGATTGAACGTGAAATATCGAGACTTATCTTTCATCAGCAGCGAGCCAGAAATGAGAAAACGCCGCTTTCGCCCGGAGGAAACCGCTTAAAATCGCTCGGAGCGGGGGAGAGAGAGGGAGAGAGAAAACGACGTCAGCGGGAGCAAAAAGGGATCTCACAAGGGACCGCGAGACGATGGTTACAGGACTGAACACACCGACAACTTCGACAAAGTGGCGTGCTTTTCTACCGCTGCTGCCACGTCGCAAAAACGCGAAAAGAGGATATGTATATCGCCCGCGCACGAATGGTCGAACCTATCAAAATGTCATTATGGACTTTTACTCATATCTCATTGTGGGAAAAAAGAAAAGGCAAAAAAGACGAAGCTCTATGGGGAACGCAACATGCACAAAACAACGGTAACCCAAAAGGCAAACGGAAAAAGCGAGCACGCCAGCAAACTTCGAAGCAGAAATAGAAAAGGAGGGTAAATATTATTTGAGAAAAATTGTTAAACAGATTAAATATACAATGTAACGTTTTCATCTTACGTTCCACGTTACGTCGTAATTTGTTATACAGGCTTCGCATAACAAACACAGAGTTTATATAAAATTAAACATCTCGCCAGGATACGTGAAGATTTTACCATAATTTTTTTGTCAAGATGAGAGGCCACGTTCTCTGGCATGCGTACATTTTCACGCACAGTTACTGCGTACATTTTTCGTGACGCGTTGTGGATTATATGCTCGCAACCTGGCTAAACTCATGTTAATGCTAAATAAACTCGACGTTATCGTCATAAAACGTATATCCGTGTACTCGCGAACCTAAGTAAATTTTGCCTTGTTTATCCGCTTTAGAGAATTTTATGAAATTACGCGCTCGCGAGCCCTGGCCAGCGCGCGTTTCTGGGGCGTATCTTCCGCGATCGAGGGACGCAGTAGTTCTATATTAGCGCTTCTTGCCACTGCAGCTGCGGGGTGAGTTATCCCCTCATTCCCGCCCCTTGAAAGAGAATAGTTAATCTGCTTATTCAAAGTGCACCGGCGTCGAGTAGCGCGATGAAGGTAACAAAAATGTGATAAACGACGACCGCCCCGCGATGCTGGGCTTCGCCCGGAAGAAAGACCCGTTCCTAAATTGATCAAAGAAGCTATGATCAAAAGAGCATTCGATAGTTCCCGTAAATGCGAGGAAAGAAACACGCAATTTCGCCATCGCGCACGTGCAGATGCTCGCAGCATCGAGATCCGAAGTCACCCAGAACGGTTACGGTTCCTGTCCTCGTGTTGCACCAACTTCCGCCAACAAGAAGGCGACGGAGAGAGGGATGCGTAGGATGGAGGAGAGAAGGGGAAAAAATGCAAACGGAGCGGATAAACCCCGCTGTAGCTTCGCCGCGATACGTGACGCGGGGGTGGCTTCTTGCGATCGTAACGGCTTTCGTTATCGCGCTTAAACGGGGGTTGCAAGTCGAAATCGGGACCCGATCCCAAAAGCACTCGGCGCTGCCTTCCCTTATCGCTCGCTCGCTTTCTTCGTCGAGCGAGCTTTTGTCCGCCGGAAGCATTGTGTGGGCGATAGCTCACGCGCGCGCGCGAGGGTGGTGACATCGCGTATTCAGTTACACTCTACAAAATCCACCCCCTTCAATTCGGTGCGCGTCGCTCCGGGTTTGTTTTATTTCTCTTTCAATTTCGCCGATCTGTAAACCAAACTTGGACCCACAAGCTAGCGGAGAGGAAAGAGCAGCGCGCGGGAGAGAATATCGCGAACTCGTGCGCGATTCCCGTGTACGTGCGTGTATGCGCGGGCGTGCCGATATCCCTCTCCCCCTTGTTGATATGCAGTCGTGTCGTGCTACGAGATTTGCATCGTTGAAAACGCCCGTGTACGTGTCAAGCGACGGCACGCGCGTACTGAAACTAGTTTCTAATTAACACGACGGGTACGGGCCAAATTGGTTCGGGGGATGAAGTTTGAAAATAGTTTTCTTTCCGCGGGATAACGTACGTGACACATCCGGCTAATGAACAGAAAGATCGGGAAACGATTTACATAGAAAATTTATTATGCAGCACGCTTCGCATGTCGCATGAGGAATGCGTGCGCGAGCGGCGAGATCGATTGGAACAATTATTCCAAGAGTCGTTGTTACCCCGCGTAGCCCTGTCTTTTTCTCTCTCTTTCTCTCTCGCTCTTTCGTCTCATTCCTCCGCTGCATTGTTTCGCCGCGTGCCGCAATCGATGAAAGGAAGCGTTTCCACTCGGCGAGGCCAATAAGCGTGATGCACATCGATGATTCGTCAACAGGTAAAAATGCGACTGTTCAGTCGCAACCTCGCTTAATAACGAGTATATGCTGCTGGATTATTATTTATACTGCAGATAACTAACCCGCGGCTATGCGGCGGATTCCGCTGTACAAACGGCCGGTCGCGCGAATTCCGTCCAACATTAAATGACGCGACGAGTTAATACAAGTATACTAGGTGCGCACCACGCTTCTCCACATTGCGTATATACGTATTTTCATAGCGCACGTACGCACACACGCGATACGATTATTTCTCGGCAATATTCGTTTCCATCTAAACGTGCGCGATACGCGCGCTTTCAGGGAAATTAAAAATCCGATTGCCGAAAACTGGAGTAATTTCTCTCTTTCTCTCCTTCCCTCTTGCGCGGGAAAGATCGCGGAAATTCATTTCACTCTCGATTGTATCGGTCCCGATCTGCCGATGTATGCATGATTAATTTCCTCCTCGATACCTCACCGCATATTGCTCGGGACAGAGAGCGAGAGAAAGCGAGAGAAAAAGAGAGAGAGAGAGAGAGAGAGAGAGAGAGAGAGAGAGAACGAGAGAAAGAGAGAGCGGTGGACAACCGCGATTCTCCAAACCAAAACGCAAAACAAGAAGTAACTGGATGGAATTCGCGGGTACTCGCTCGTCCCATTGCGGCGAGTTGTTTAATTTAGAGCAAGAGCTCGTGTCGCGTTTCGAGAGCAGGATTAACATTCTCAATCCACAGTCGCTTTTGTGTACCATAACATCGTTTGTATTAGCGTATTAATTATTGGGCGAAATTGCGGCTCACAGTTTAATTGTTTAATCGGCGAACCGAGACTCGAGTTTTTTGGTAATTCCCAAAACACGAAACGAGAAATTTTCGTGCAGAGAGCGAGCTGGCAAATTCAACGAGATTAGTTTAATTCAGTTCAATTTCTTCATGCCAGTTCTACAACTTTCAATCTTAAATCGGTTCAGAACGAGACGGAAGATTTTAAGAACATAATATATTGTCTGATACATTTGCGTGTTGTTCCGGGATTAAAAACGCACAGAATTCATTAATAAATTAATTCTCGCATAGACATGATTAAATTGTACCAAATTATACACTTAAATACATCAAGTTATACATCTAAATACATGGTATACACTTCCGGCATTGTTTGTCGTTCGGGTGTTGTCACGTGTCGCAATTGCATAAATGCATCTCGTATCTAGCCGATCACGGAAACGACTGCAATCATGTCGGCCGCGATATAATTCATGTGATCGTGCAAACCGATGCAGCGTAATCCCAGGCGGACGCGAATACCTCGCGCAAAGCAAGGGTGCTTTTTTTCATTAGGTTATTCATACGCTCCGGTCAGCGTGAATGAAAATGCGCGCGGCGCCGTCGCCGTCAGAATATTCATGGCGCGGTCCAGGGAGGGGAGAGGGATGAGGGGAAAATTACCATTTTCATTATTACGCCTTTAAGTTTACTTCGATCCGGCATTTGTCGAGTCTTTATGAGCGCGGATGGCGGATGGGATAAATTGCGGCAACAATCTCTCTCGCGCGTATTTGCATCTCATTAGCGTACGAGGGCGCGCGCACGCACGCGGCCGAATTTCCGCGCGGCGAGACACACGGCGGCAAAAAGCAGGGAAAACAGTGGCGATAAGTCGCCTCGCCATGGAAATTACTCATGCCGACGATTGCCGTCGGCGGCACACAGGAACTTTAAAGTCGGGGGCCACCCCCTTCCCACCTTCTTCTGGAGTTGCATGCTGGCGCAAACGGCGGAAACGATCGAATAGTTCTCCGTTTAACGCCGGCCGTGATCGTAGGATATTTCCACGCTCGACGGAACAACATTTACGTGATTCATTGAGCCTGGGGGGCAATATATCGGCGAGCGGCCACCGGTATGCTGATGGAGTCCGCGGCGTCGTCATCGATTGCGGTTACGCTCCCTCTCTCGCACGCTCGCTCTCACTCCCCCTCTCTCCCTCGACGTGAACACGTACAACGACCCGTATACATTGTCCTCGTATTCCATCCGCATTAAAGAGCCCGCTTCTTTGTTGGCCTATATTCTCACCGCACATTTACCACGGGATCAAGCCGTCCACCTTCGAGTTTCATCTGTTGTCTGGTCATTTACCGGAAAATTGCCGTGGATAGTTCACGTAAGCAGAAGCCGGTGAAACGTGACGCGTACATCAATACACATGAAAATTTATCGAGTTTGAACTTTCAGTAGATGATACATTTTTGAAGCTTCGAACGTGGATGCGCTGTTTTATTATTTAATCTGTCCGTTCGAAATGACGCGCTTTCAACGATATTCCCTTCCCGGCGATCGGAAGCTGCTGCCGTAGGTTGCCGTCGCGCTAACGCGATTCGCGTCCCGCGTCGCACCGGTAATAAAAGACGTCGTTTTCTTCGGCGTGATGACGCGCACACGCGAGCATGTAGCTCGACGGGCAGTGCGGGCAGCAATGAAACCCCTCGGGGGCCTCATCGTCCGGCAGAAGAGTTTCAACGACAACGGTGACGACGACGACGGCATCCCCGGGCGCGCCATGCTCGAGAGAACGCAGGAAATCGATGGAGGCGAGCGAAAAACGTGACGAGAAAAGACGAGACGGCAGGCAAAGCGATCGTGAATGGCCCGCGGGGATATCGTGAGCGCGAGTTCGAGCTCGACGGAAGGGCAGGCTGGCAGGGACATTCAACGACGAGGAACGTGAAGCGGGGATGGCGAACGGAGGGTGCTCTCCGAGCCCGGAGGAAGAAGGGGGAAGTTCGGTGAATCATCGGGTCACGCGACTATAAGGCGAACCCCCATCGCGGTACCAAGCGGTGCCACTCTCCCTTAACCTATCCTAACCCGACGCAGAAGACGGAAACCTCAAGCGGCTCCCTGCCTCTGCCGTCCTCTCCTCTCCCTCAGCCCTCCTCCGTGACGCTCTCCGTATTTCTCCACCTCTGTCCACCACCCTCCACTACCTCCCTTCTTCATCGTCGCTTCACGCTTCTGGTTTACTCCTTCGTGCTGCTCTCTCGGCCCGATATCCTCCCCTCTTTATTAACCTGCCTCACCCCCTTATACCGCTGTTAGTCGGTCCCCCGTTTGTTGGCGTCTCGTTCGCATCCCCGCGACGCGACGGCAGTCCGGTATAGGCGGCATAATCGATCTTGCGTGGCGATATATACCGGTGGTTCTTTGTGCGCCAATATGCTCATCCGCGCGCTCAACGAGCTCGCGAGAAACGTGACACGTGACCGTATATAATGGCCGGAAACCGGTGATGGGCACGACTAATTACTTTCACGTTCAGCTCTCTCTCTCTCTCTCTATCTCTCTTTCTTGGCCTGTCGGCTATGTAACCGCGATGGCACGTTAATTCCCAACGTTTTATCGCAATAAGGAAAATATCCGTAGATCTCGCGTTTTATCGATGGAATCCTGGACGAACTTAGAGAATTGGATTTCCTCCAAGGGAAAGGAAAGGAGTTGGTAATTTCCGCGTATTAACCCTAGCTTCCCACACTTTCAATTTTCACGGGCTTTCTACACTGGAGTACAGGCTATCCCACGTCGAACATTTAGTTAAAAGTATAAGAAAAAATCAACTGATTTTAAATAACTTTTTTCCCACCGATACGCCACACATCAAGGAATATGCTTATGCATAGGTAATTTATAAAATATTCGCTTGTGAAAAAGGATTACATTCAAACATCGTGGATTACTTTATTTTTGGAGTTTTCAGGCACCCCGTGTGGAAAGCTAGGGTTAAAATGTGTCGTGTGAAAATTATAAAATGAATACATACAGGAGGATTTTTTGATAAAAAATGCAGATAACGTAACACATAAATTGCTGGGCCAGAAGGATCCTAATGCACGCGTGTGTACATTTATGTACGCGTGCACATGCACCGCAGAGAAACGATTACATAAATCAAAAGCGCTTTTCACGCGCACAAACCAAAAGTACGAAAAACGAGCCGTCACCGAGTATCATCCGTATTGCTCGCATGTCGCCTGCATAGATTACGTCACGCGAATAGTTGACATAGTTTTGCACGCTGACGTTGGCCCGTCGCGCAACTATTGTTACTTACTGCATGCAGTTGTTGCGCCCGATGCTAGTTTTGCGCATCCACGAGGATTCATCGGGCTACTTTATGTGACGCTAATGTCACACGACGGATCGAGAGACGTGTCGGAGAACACGCGCGCGTGTGCGCCTACGTACGTGTATGAAACATATTGGAGGGAACGCGAGACGGGAGCAGAGAAAGAACGGGGGATGCGAGAGGGTGGCGTTCGGATAAAAACGTCGAGAAACGAAAAAACGAGAAAAAAGAGAGAGGGAGAGATGCGGCTCGAGTTTCGTGTGTTGCGCTTCCCCGCAACGTTGCGCTGTCATGAATTGCGTTGTTCTCCGTGTACACGTCGCGTGTACGGCACTGCGTGCACGTGTAAACACGTACACGTCGTGCCGCGACCACGACGGTGCATCGTGCGGAATGCAAAGTAAGATCGTGCTGCGAGAGAGCGTTACAGCGAGCGGGATAGGCTGCGGCATCCACTCGTTTTACCTACGTGATTTTTCGTATCGCCACGAAGCTCCGGGATGTGTCCACGTACGTAAGACGGGGGAGAAAAGATGAACGCCTGCCCCCGACGATCCGTCATTTTTATGAGAGAAAATTTCCGAGGGACTTTATCTGCTAGCAAAAACCTGTGGCAGATCGGGGAAGACTGTGTTGCTGTGTACGTGAGCGCTAGCACTGCCGACGATTCATTATCATCCGGAGAAATAAGTTTTTCAATTCTCGTTTTAAAGGAACTCGGTAATTTCGTTTAAAACGAAACTTGATAGAAAAACCTCTTCCAGCAAGCTAATAAAATTTACGGAAGAGCAAAAGGTAGATGTCGGCATACCGAGCGCTTTGCCGACAGCTTGCTGTTCTTGCACGCAAAGATTTCGTTAATAATGTACCGCGTCTCCTCGCGAAGGAAATTTTAAGGGAATACGTTGCTCTGAAACCCTCGCTAATGAAAAAAGTAGTCTTTTTCATAAGTTAATTTGCAGCATCGTGGAAGCAGATTTATCATTCACATTTTACAAGATTCGAGAGTTTTGATCGTTGGAGACATTTGTTATGTATTATATATGAAAAAAAAGATAGTAATGAGTTGGAAAACAGTTTGCGAGACAAATGAAGTAAATGTGATGTTTCTAATCGGATCACGCTCTGATCTCTCAGTTGAGGTTGGTTATACGATATTATCTGCAATTTGCTGGATTCACGAATGCACGAATGTAGATTCAGGATGTGCTGACATATTGAACGTCGACATGTATCAACTGCGCTTTGGGATATTAATCACTCTGCTTATAAGCAAGTTGCTTGAGTTACGATATGGAGAGAATTAAATTTTCTTGCCAATATACACGTATACAGTGTCTCTAATTTTTAATTATCATTATTGCATTAAGATACGTTTATTGACAAACTGGATTATTTTTTTCCATTTCAATTTCATTTAGAAAAGAGTATAATGTACTTCTATCTCTCATGTAAAAGCTGTAAGTTTCCAGAGCGATATATTCTGATCGCTAGACAATATTTAAAAATGTAGAAATTTGCTGTGTTAACAAATATGCAAATATGTTTAGATAGATTCTATGGATAGCACGAAATTCCAAATATCATAGCAGACATCGTAACACGTAACGTGTTAATATTTCGCCCCTTCGCACTACCAATCCGCACGAGTAAACACAAAGTTTCCGATTTTCTATACATACAACACATATATGTATACAAACAGCCAAAATATAGACACATAGTTATAAATATTAACTTTGTGCTCCTTTCATTCATCTAATATCTGAAAAGTAGTGCAAATGTTTAAAAAATCACTGACGTCGCAAAAATTCTTGCAAAAATTGATCATTTCGACAGAGCAATATCGAATGCGTGCATCATGTACGAAGTTTGCAATCTTATATGCGAAAACAAACAGTAAGATTTGCTAAAAGTAAAATGACTAAACTGCCCTCATTTCTCAAATGGCTCATATGTCCTTGTTAGATGCGACACATGTAAATGATCTATTTATGCCGTTCCACGGTGACTGAGGGCTGTTTATAGGAAGATTGCGGATAGCAATCGGTAAACTACGGTAAACCATGTCGTTTTTATGTGTTGAATCGATTGATACGAAACGGACACGTGAATGCGATTTGAAGTAATACAATTGTACCTTGCTACTAGTGCATTTTGAAAATATAGAAGAATATTCAATAATTTTCAATGATTTTATTAAAATACCATCCTGCACAGTATGACCTCAGTTCCATTCTGATTGTCCGATTTTCCGCAGAGATGAAAATCACGAAAGTCAGAAATTCGAAAAGGCAGAGACGGAAACGTATCTCAAAATAGAGTTTTCAATTGCTCATTAGAGGGAAGTCGCGTAGATGCGGTCGATGTTCGCGCCGTAATAGCTGCAATTAGATCGAGAGCATTAATCGCGTAATCGCAGTCGTGTGATTTCTCCGCGTATAAAACACGCGCATATCGCGCGATCGCCGGCTCGGGTATAACGCTAATTGCATTATTTTCCAACGATAAGTATCGAGCGATTTCGCGAGCGGCGTGGAAAAACAGGATCGCATTGACGCAGCGCGGCACGACGCGATCCAGCCAGACAGCCTCTCGCCGTGACGGCCGCGCGATAAATTACGAGCAATCAAGGAATAAGATTCCCTAATGCGATTTTTCGATGCGAGCTATTTGCAAGTGCTCCGTCCACGTCCGCTCGCGAGGAGATCCGGGCAGAGTCCCGATAATTACGTTCGGCGTTTCGTCATTTTTCATCCTTCATCTCGCATTCACCTCTCCCTCTCCCTCTGTCCCTCTGTCTCGCTGATCACCGCGTGGCCTTCGCACCGGTTTTCACTCTCGTTCTCTCTCTTTCCCTTTTAGCTTCTCCCTCAGCATCGAACGCGATGATCGAACTAACAGGAGGGAAATTGAACGTCTTTTCGCGAGAGGAGAGAAAGGGAGAAAAATAGAGACCGGGGGCGCGCGAGGAAATTGCGACAGGTATTACGCAGCGACGAGGAAGAGAATACGGAGTGACGTATCAGTAAGGATCGAGCGCATTTTTCGAGAGTGACAAATGCACGTGATTACGGTTCGGTACGGTGAGCATCGATCGCTCACAGCGAGATCCGCGCGATACGGCCGCTGCTGTCATAACCGAAGCGTTCCCGGCTGACGGATTGATCGTTATCCGGCCTGCTGGTAATCGCGAGCATTCCAGCAGTGCCGGAAGATTGCCCGTACATTGACAGCTGACGCTTCTCGATGCTTCTTGTTGCGTTAGTCTTCCGTGAGCGTGGTACAATGAAATAATGCAGCAATAAACAGCGTTAAGCGTGTCAACGATCAAGCGAAATATGGGAAAAGTTGTTATCAGCGAGACTTTCGTGTCTCCGAGAAAGAGAAAAGGAGAGAGACGGACAATTTTATGAGCAATTAATCCGAGTAAACGTAGGCATAACGTCAAGCATACACTTAAAAAATCATTATTCGAACCCTTGTTAAATGGCGAGGTTATTTGCCACGTAATCTTACGCCGTAACCCTCTGGTAAAACCTAGCCTTTCCACCCCAGTAAGCTCCGCCTTAGCCGCGCCGTCGAAATGAGTCAACAGCCCTGATAGCAGTTAAAGGGATCGCGCCAAGTGTAAAACAATATTTTTACCAGAATCAGCGAGACAAATATTTGCTTGTGTCCGAATAGCTGCCAAAAGACCATGTTTTTATTAAACGGATACGATTCTATTTAGACAAAAGTATTTCTAGGAAAATTATTTTTGATCGCTCACGAGTTTACAATTAAAAAATTTAAAAGTAAATTTTGCAATTTAAAGATAATTTTGAAACGTCTATAGATAGTCGTGTGAAAGTTTGGATATTTTAAATATTTCCACGATGTATCAACGGATGTTTTCTCAGAAGTTTGGATTATTCCCGCGCAAGCTTCATCGATTCCGACGAATTCATTTACAGAAAATGACAAATAGTGACACTGATATGTCAGAATCGAATTAAGGATATATACGATAGCATTAGAATTTCGTATCCGCGGAAATGAGACCCTCGTCTCGAAATCCGCGAGATATACGATCCGAATATGATAATGGACGTGCTCGCCACGTGTCGATCGTAAGTCCATTTATCACGTCGACGTACAGCAGCGGGGGTGAAACGTCTTTACGGATCAGGGTAACTTCCGTACGAAATGCACGCGATAACTTCCGCTGTCTTCGTAATGAAAGCCGAGCTTTAATCTTGGGTAGATGATGGTGCAACGCATGTTGAAAGTAAATCCCCGTGGCTTTATACATCCAGGTGTTCCGCGGATACAGTCACGAACATTGACAGCGCAATTATAAAATGCATGCTGACACAGATAGGAACGAAAAGGAAAAACACGCAAAAGTGAACTATTGCGCAGTTGAAAAATTATATACACGATCAATTGTATCGAGAGGAGTATTGGAAGATGTAATTTTGGTCCATAAAGATCCATATTTCTTCGTTTCGTTGTAATTTCCAACCATGCACAATGTAGCCATACCTTGGATTACATCATCGTTTCAAAGAAAGAAACAAAAGAAAACGGGAAATGCCGCTGACATGCTATAATCCAGGGTGTGGAGTCTGGCGATCGATAGTTATAAACTGTTAATTCGCGTGTTGCCTTACACGTCATGCGGCTACGTGTGCTATTTATCCCGTGTGTCATACACTGCTCCTTCATCAGAATGATTAGTCAAATACGCCGACAAAGGTGACCACAGATTTTAAAGATGAATAACCCATGAATCCTTTTCGATGAGTTCACAGTATTTGTCACGATGAGTCGGTTGATTTCGAAACAAGCTTGTGGGAGTTTTTTTTCAAAAGTATTTTAACCGTTAGACAATTGTAGACAAATTGGAGAAACTATCTTATAAGCGGCTGCATGTCATAATCATGACGTGCAGCCTAAAATCCATACTGAGTTTATACTCGTGCGCGAATAATATAACATGATCCGTTTAATACCAAAGTCAGTTGGAGATTAGACCGAGAAAATTCAACTGAAATATGTCACACATCTCTTATTAAAGTAATACCTGCATACAGTGATATAAAATTGTCACCATCAGAAACTCGTGAACTAATTTAGAGATTTTGTTCCAACTTTAATTAGAGAACAGTGATATATTTTTGGGATACAATTAATAAAATGATTCATTTTATTTTTATTAATATAATTAACATGTTCTCTGCTGCGTATACCATTTTTAGTACATGCTAAAACTCATTTTCAGGCCAATTTTATATTTTATTTAAATAAAATTTTTATCATTGGTAGATAAAATGCAAGAAAATAATTGTTGGTACTATTGTTACATGTTCTATGATGATATTTGTTAGTTTTACTATTTACTCTACTAAACGATAATTTCCAGCTCACAAACAACGAAAAAATAGATAATTTTACGTATTTCAAATTACATTTATCTCTTATATGTACCGGTACAAGGTGTATCATTTTTGACACATGACCTGAAAATGACAATTACTCAAAAACAGTTTGGCAAGAAACATATTAAATTTGAAATAACAATTAAATTTAAAGGATATCAAAATATCTACTGATTGTGAGATTGTTAATAAAAAGCATGAGCACTATATGATTAGAATCGACTTTTGAAAACCAAAATATCTACCGAAATTATTAATATGTATAAGAAATAAGCAATAAGATTAGAATCGATTTTTAGAATCCATTCAGAATATCTTAAAGAATATCTGAACGATGGAGGAACGAAAATAGAAGGTAGCTAATCAAAATGCTTAAAAAGGTTCGATATATTTCAACATTCTACTAGCTGACATTCTACTGAAAATAATTGGGGAAAATTATTTACTACTATTTACCGGATTGTAGATAATTTTGCCCTGAATATCAAGGCATTCACCGTTAATGGCTTTAAGCACATTGCTCTTTATGTATAGTATAGTATCGTGTATCGCCTAATCGGATGCACCATAGAACTCGCACGATTCGCGCAATCTCCGACAAAATTTATGTAGGTATATCGATCAGCCGCTACACATACTTACTACACAAACCATCTGTGCGATTTGCGAGATTAGTTTAGGTCGACACGGCGTACACAGGTGTAATTAACAGGAGGAATATTTCTACTAGTGGAGCGTGTGCGAGAGAGAAAGAGAGAAGGGAGGAGGGAAGGGGAAAGAAAAAAGAAATTGCAATCGATTGTCAAATGTACTTAATTGCATATGGAAAGCGAATAAGCAGAGCATATTGGTATACGTTACAAAATGAACGTTGGATAAATAATAAAAAATAAATTAGATTTGATTTCAGTTCGAAATGGATCACGTAATTGAAAGTGTTTTCGACATTGAAACTTGTATATTATATATTTGTTATTACTATCATGCGAACATTTCGCGTGTATACATTAATATGAAACGTTTAGTACTGTCAGATGAAATCAGATTATGTATATAAACGTCCATTAAAATCAGTGCGACTCTTGAATAATAGATTTTTGTTTTAACTTTTTCCCTTTTTTGAGATACAGTAAGTACTTTGATTAAAGCTCCATCAAAAATTGAATTAACTCCGCGATACATTATTCCGACATATTTTATTAATGACGCGATCTACTTTGGAAAAGAAGCGTTAATAGTTATGAACGGAATGAAACGAAGCACGAATGTTGAATATCCATATCCGGTAGAAAGGGGAATAAACTCTTAAATCAAACTCTGGATCGAACACAGTGGTATTTACCGAAATAGAAATGCGCTACGGAAATAGATGTTGGAAAAAAGGACAGCGGGGAAGCGAGGCAAAAGGAAGTGTCGCCTCCACACGGACAAAACGTGTCCACGACTGTTAAGCCACGCAAAGACTTGCACAATCTATAAACCCCACGGCGAAAGCCACTCATCTGCGGCGCCAGGATGACTCGGTCCGCTTGAAGTGGCCGGGGGAAAGAAACCATGGTGGACACGTTGCGGCAAGAAGGTTGGCCTGAATTATGAGAATAATATATGCGGGCCGAGTCAGGTGGAAATTAAAATGCCACGGCAGCCAGATTAAGAGTAATACAGCGTGGGAGAGCCAGAGCGGAAAGCGAAAAAAACGCGTGACAGAGATGGCGAAACACAGAAATCTCCTTTTTAAGCGCAGACGATGAGGTCTGAGCTGGAGGTAGTGTTGGGATCGAATGCGTTCCGAGCGACATGGAACGCGAACGTGTCTCGTATACAGCAGCGTACTCGGTTTCTTCTTTCCTCCGTAATCGTCAGACTCTTCTTATTTTCTCGGTAATTGCGAAGGATTAATGCGGATATCATCAGCGCGGAACGCTCGGAACGCAAGAATATAGCGCGGGATTCGTGCGCAAAATAGATACGAATTATAGATGTGCTTATTAATTATATTTCTTGTTTTACGCGTCTTGTTGTCTTCTTAATAAACCAAGCTTCTCGATACGTACTTATCGCATCATCCCGTAAGGTTTGTACATTCCTTTACGTCATACGTGCTGCATCAAACACGAGGGAATCGATTATTGAATGTCATTCGCAAAAACTCGCTCTCGCGTGTCTGTAACTGCTGCTTACCACGGTTCTACGCATCTCCCTTCCTTCCCCCTAAATATCATCGCAGATAATTAGCTCAGGAGTTACGGTTTTAATTGGATTTGAACACGGCGAGAGACGTTTGCGTTAACATCGAGTCATGGGCAAGTACTAATTACGACGGCAGTAATACGCCGAGGTATGTAGAAATTCTTTAGAGGTATCAGTCTGCACTATCATACGGTCAATCTCCCTCTCCCTCTCTCTCTCTCTTTCTCTCGGTCTCTCTACCTTCCGGCGAACTTGTTTGAACGTAAACCGATCCAGATTCGGAATGGTCTCTTCGCTACTCGCGGCTGGCTGCAGGCGATAGGTAGGCGTACGTACGTACGTACGTACGTACGTCGGAGTTCGCTGCCCAGGGCGTCGTAAGGAAACGACCACGAATAAGGGACGACGCGTAGCGCGCGGAGGGAGAGCACGGATAGAGAGGAGGAGAGGTGACGAAGAGAGCGAGAGAGAGAGAGAGAGAGAGAGAGAGAGAGAGAGAGAGAGGCAGAGTGGATCCCGCACGCGAACTCGCGTGATCCACATTGACGCCGCACTCTCGCACACTCGCACGCGACACGCACACGGATGCACGTACTCTCGCTCTCGAGTTGTCTTTTGCGCGCATACACGCACAGACACACACGTACATGCATACATATACACACACCAGCGAGTAATCCCCTCACGTGTAATATAGTAATAACGCGTGGCGAAGCTTTATCACCACGCCGGCTCCTCTATTTATTATTCACCGTGTGTCCATGCACACACACACCACGCGTATCCGCATAACTCACTTACTCGTTCAGTCGCTCGCTTACTCGCGCGCACGGTGTTAATGTAGACGAGGGTCCCTTCGTCCCTTCCTCTCCGAGGATGGAAGGTCGCATCCCGAGGCAATGGCCCTGCGGAGCGATTTTCTGCCGACTCTCGCGGTGGCTTCGTCACTCGCGAGAGCGTTCGTGGAGCGCGTCGTAACCCGAGAAAGCTCTCAACGACGACGCCGAGCGGAATTCGAAAGTTGAATCGTTTTAAAGGGATCTGAAAAGTTACGGGGCGCTGCGGCTCTTTTATTTGCCCAGGCGAGTTTAATGTTTCGGATCGTGCGCGGGGTGAAGCAATCCGCCCCCGTTGACGCGCTCTCTCGCGCGCTTGTAAATAGCGCGCGAGCACACCCCGTTCTCTCCTTTGACAGCGAAACTTCGCACGTTTACTTTCTTCGAGCTTCGTGTATTCTTAAACATTACATGGCGCTGTCTGTGTGACGGCATCGCGATACGAGACCTCGAAGATCTCGTCTCGGAAACTTCGAAGCGGAGTGATGTCTGTTTGCGGCGTCCTCTCATGTATGAAGTACGTATCGATCAGTACAAACGCATCAAGTCAGTACAAACTATCCTTCCGATCACGCGAAGGAAATGTTTAATCACGAAATTTGTCAAATTCTATTACGAAAATTAACTTGCAGTCGCGTTCTCGACCAAATCGTCTTTGTAATTATTTGACCGTCTTTGTATAGTTACGAGTTCCACTGTTCCTTGCCCTGCTGAGTGCCGATCAACGACGAGAACCGTTCACCGCAACTTGTGGATGCTAACGGGTGACAAAATCCGCCCACTTGACTCAGGAACGAGACACGTCCTTCGCCGTCGTCGACCAATGACAGAGTCCATCTATTCGTATCCGGGGGTTGTGACCGCCGGCACGATCCATATTCCGTCTCCTTCGAGGTCGACCAGAGGCAAAATCTATGCTCAACCAGCCTCTGGAGACTGGTCGCTCAGTAACGACCTCCGATATCCTCGGATCGATAACGCGATTCTGCGATCTGCGCCTGACATCGCTGACCAGAGGCAAATCCTCCGAGCCTTCGATTTCCAGTGTCGATCGCAAGCGGGGTCAAGCCCCAAACGATCAAGCTCTGAGCAAGCTCTGAACGGATTCTCGCCTCTGAACGCGATACGA
This sequence comes from Ooceraea biroi, assembly GCF_003672135.1. NCBI lineage: Eukaryota > Metazoa > Arthropoda > Insecta > Hymenoptera > Formicidae > Ooceraea > Ooceraea biroi. The sequence continues at coordinate 5,611,444 of NC_039511.1, forward strand.
CGCGTGCAAATGGAATCGCACCGAGAACCTTTGCCGGCCACTATCGCGCGTTAAATAAATACTTCCTTTCGGCATTGTGCGGAGCGGAATGCTTCAAGCGGTAATACGTGTGATTTGATCACCAGTATACAGATATCTACTGTATTCCGCGTGCTAATAGAGTTTTACGAAATCGTTGCGGAATACCGTTGTTTACCGATTTTGAAACGTCCTGAACAACTAAACGACCAGGGGGTCTATTACGTATCTCTTCACGGAGTGAAAATGCGAAAAGTGAGCAAATTCACTAGGTGTTGACCAATTAAATTATAAATATTCTAGTAAATTTGCTCATTTTTCACATTTTCACTCCGTGAAGAGATACGTAATAGACCCCCAGTACATATAACTGAAGCTGAGGCAAGAATAGGTACTCACTTCGGAACTCTGACGTTTCTGACAAATAAATCTGAAAAGTAGTTGTTTCGCGGTTTGGCCTAATTTTGCCGTCGAACAATGAGAACAGATTCCAACGGTATGGATCTTAATGTATCATTATTCAGTCGAAATTCATGTTTTCTCAGGTCGGAGACGTAAACGCTGGTATTATTCGCCATTACTCATCCAGGAGATTCACTTTCCTGACACCACCGAGGCGCGTATATTAATTATGAGCCGTCCGGTTCGCGCCGGGTCTAGCTACGCGCGTCCTAATATTCGTCTAAATATAGCTCTACTCCAGAGCCTTCACCGTGAGAGACGTGCATACAGATGAATAAGAGGGACCGGAGCAACGCTTAGATTGAATGCAACAATATCCAATGCGCGGCCGTTGCATGAATTCATAGGCGAAACGGCACATCGACGCAAAGTGCGGTGGCGGGCGGGCGGCCGCACACACGTGTCTACCCACATACGTGTGGGCGCACACGTGTGCGCGCTCACACCACGGGGGATACGTCGAATGAAACGTCTCCATGGTGAAACGTGAAGGAGGACTTGGCAGACGGCCAGGCGAACTGGGAAAACCGAGCTGGTCTTCTTGCCGTGCCGTCTCTGGTGGGCGTATGCTAAAATTGAAAGAAAAGGAACGCCAGCGCGATATTCGCGTCAGCCTGATTGGAGTCTGTTTTCTGGGAGCCGCGTTTCTGGCTCTCGCATTCGAAATTCGCGTAATCGTCCGTCTTCCCATACGACACACGTACGTACGTACGTACGTATGTGTCGTGACGTTCCTGTCACACGGCGCCTCGAATCACGACGTCTGTCTGCGCTCCATCTTTCCCAGGCAGTTTCTGCTCGAGCGACGTCGGGGATCGTTTATTTTAGGAATCCGCTTGTAGGAATAACCGCGATAAACCCCCGCATTTGCGAAACTTACATACTTGAACGCGTCTCCGACGCTACGGGACGTGTACGTGCCAGAATCGCCCTGTGTGAACCGTGGCTATCGCACGAGATACACGAGATATTCCGGGACCACGGAAATGTCGATTTTATCATAAATCTGTTGCAGTAGTTTTGAAATATTTCTTCAACAGAAATTATGAAAAATGTCATCTCATATATTATTTCACATGTTTGTTGTCACTGTTATTTATATGTACATACGTTATCAGAACAGAAATCCGTTCTGGTTTGATTAAAAATATAAATAATTCTTACTCATTTCCTCAAGCTTAGTTTACCAGAAACTTCGTTGCATCATTTATTTCTCAAAAACGCAAATTTCCTTAATTATTCAAAGAATGCTTCCATATTCTTTTCTATAATAAGCTCAATTTTAGATCGATCAAAGAATTTATAATGAAAGGTACATCCGATGGCTCTTAAATATCCAATATTTTTTATCGGATTTTCGAACATGTATTATTTGACGCCGTTACTGAAATTGATGAGCTATCTATCGCTTTAATAATGGCCGGCTAACGAACTTTCTATGAAATTCACTGTAGTTTATCGTATAAAAATAGCAACATGAAAATCTTGTAAAACGTTCTTTGATTATTTGTGAAAATAGCGCATGAAAAAATAAATAATTAAGAATATCGCAATTTAATAGAGATATTGCGGAACATGATTCGAGAATATATCGCGAGAGGTGCAAAATTGTATGCAATAAATATCACGAAAATATTTATATGTCCGATAGCAACATTTGGAATAATTCAAATAACAGAACGGCGAGAGAATAAATAGACAAAAACTTTATAGAAATTGACATAAATATGGGCGTAGAAATGCTGCAAACTTCAAAGAAATGACCCAGTTCTAAACTAGTCAACGATACCAAATTTAATTTCAGTGTCTGAATAGATCGCGTTCGAAGATGTCAGACGACCGTTGTCTTCGTTGGAAGATTCGTTGTGTACTTGCATGTCAATCACCGTTCCACCACACCAACTACTACTAACGCGCACAACTTTTCTTTCCTATTATTGCTCAGCATTTGCACCGTATATCGTGCAAACTCGTGGATCATAAATCGCGTAACAATTTCTAGAACAAACTCCACTTCTTCGGCTGTGCACTTAGTTCGCCGAGTGTCGTGAGTTTAATAGAAACTGTAAATATACGTGCCGCGTTACTTTTTATCACAATGAATATCACTACGTAATGCACGTGGTAAGCGTGTATTATATGATTACAGCGGTTTCAGCGGGCGAGCCCGGCACTTACAAAGGTTGTTAACCAGAGCCATTATTACTCAACATGCGAACGCCGAAGCGGCGAATTTGTTGATGTAATCCGTATATATTCGAACAGCGTCATAATTCATCCGGAATGTCGAGGAGGGCGCGACTCCTTAAAATCCGAAAACGCGAGGACAAAAAGAAACGATTCACAGATAGTGGTGGTTATTTAAGTGGCGAAATAATGAGATATCGAAAACCGATATTCAATTATCGCCCGCTTAAAATTGATAAGCCTGGCTCTTACGATTCCGTAATACAGGCGAGCCGCTGCACATTTTACCCCTGAATACTCTCTCTAGCGAAGAAACACTCTACTACCGATCCGATCACACCAGATCATAATGAAGCGAATTAGGAAAATAATTTTCAAAATTTTGGAATGTGATTCGAGCGTTTTTTGCGGCGTAAAATAAAGCACATTCCAATCCCGCAAATTTATTTGCGTGCTTCCTGCGTAACTGTAGCAAAAGTATAAATTGCATTATAAGTTTAATTAAATTCTTCAAACAGGTAAAATGCAATTCTAAAATGCAATTATTATATTTAACTTTCTTTTTTTCTCCCAGGCATCATTTTATTTTTCACCAAAAAAAAGCAGCGAATCTTTAAACTCTCGAGATTATTTCTTCCTTCATTTCCTTCACAGAACTAATTAGATACATCTTCTGCGACCTAATATTACATATTTGGACACGTTTGTAGATTTGAGATTTCTCACGGAACGGTATATCTGTCAGAAACGTAACAGATATATATACAGTACGTTATTTCATCACGTTCGATCGAAAAGTGTTAAAGTACAAGTAAAATATCGTATACGTAGTTGGGACGAAAAAGGTCGATCGCATCGATTACACATCAGTAACAAACGCCGGTCGACAGCGGGACGTCCCACAGCGGCCGCGGCCGTAAAATATCAACTCGTCATGCTCGGTTCCGTTTCACCCGTTCGATGAAAAGTTAAACTCGGAGAGACAGCAACATCGCGCGGCTGCGTATCCGCAGTATAACCGTGTATCACGATATATCCCCGGCAATTCGAACAACGCGGATATCTCACTTAAAGGTACACCGGCGACCCGGTAAAAAGAAAATCGAATCGCATCCGAGCGCGGGGGTTGCTTTGCATGTGAATCCAGTGAATACGAGCGAAGGGGTGGCCGGTCGCTCTCATACTCACGGGTACCACGGTGGCTGAATCTCGGGGAATGCATTTCGCTGATGGCAGCAGGTCCGCGCCGCGCGGTGCCTCGGCGATGTTTGTTTTTATCGAGCGAAATGCTTATCGTGCCCTCGCGTGCCTCGAGTGCAATGTATAACCGCCCACTCGCATACATAAAGACGACGGAGAGAGAGAACGCGCCGCACGTTTCGCCCCCGAGCCCGCGCCACCCCTGGTGCCCTTCGCCGTTTATCTCGACGCCGGGAGAAAAAGTACCCTTTCGTCGCCCCCGCGCGCGCGACAGATCGCTACACTGGATTTCATCGATCTCGCACGCGCGGGCAAGCTTGCGAGCGACTTGAAGGACTTGGGTGCACTCGGGTGCATGCGAACGAGGCGTGCGTGCCGAGGTATCGCGCGGATACAGCATGCCGTGCAACACCGGAGACGGTATTTGGTAATGCAAATGTTTGATGAGTAATCACGAAGCGATCAGTGATTCCGCGAATCCATGAATTAACACTCAATCTCTATTTAATTCCTTGCGAGAATCCACGCAGCGGAACGAACCATCATGGAACCCGCAATTTGTTTTTAATGTCCGGCAAGTTCTTATCTGTCTATTTCGATTCTCATCTATCACTGTCAATGTCGAAACGAGATATAATACTGCCACGGGATTTAATATAACAATAATCTCACTTCCTTCTCTTCTTCTTCTCTCCTCCTGTCTCCTGTCTTCTCTTTCGTTGATGACTTCTAAATAACGTTCTATTTTATAAAACCTGATTATGAATACTAAAGTTTAATTAATTTATTGCTCATAATACGCGCGCAGTCGAGTAATAACCGTTTTCCCACGTAGACTCTCTTGGAACAAATCTTTTTATTACGCCGCGTTTCTCACCTCGTGGCCTAATTACGAGAAGTATTTTACCAAAAGGAGCGTGCCGTGCGAATAATAAACGTTAAATGAGAGCGCTACCTTGATATCTCGAGTAAGCAAGCTATCTCTTTAAACATTCCATTTTTCTGCAAATGAGAAAGTATGCGAGCGAAGTGGTGCTTATATTACCTGAATTCGATAGTTAAAGCTGTGGTAACAACAAATAACGTGTATGTACCCCGTTTCCATTCCCTATCTGGCTTCTTTTATTTCCGCGGAGCAGCAGGTGTCGAGAAAAAGCACATTTTTTTAGCGTAAGTTGCTAAAACCAAAACTCAACTACCAACTTCTCCGCGCCGTCAGGCAGCTGCGAGGAATTAACATCCCCCGTCATTTCCAAACCGCGTTCGATAACAAAGAGGAAGCAGAATAGGTGCAAGGCAGAAACAATGGAAACTGAAAAATCACGTGGCCCGGTTCAGAAATGTTCATTCTGTATGGGAGCCCGACAGGAATCCGCGGGTACCCGTTTTATTTCCCGTCTCATTATTTTGGTGTCTTGGAGTAAACTCTCGTTGACACTTTTGCACTTAATTCACTCGCGGGAGAGAAAAAAAAAAAAACCTGAAAGTATCGTTGCATTTTTCACGTTTAAAATGCGAGAAACAAACTCGCGAATAATTTGTCTTGCTTTCCTTCCTTCTTATTATTCTTTCCCGAAAGAACTCCCTGCGTTCTCGCGCAATACATTATATGCAGATCCCGAGGAATTTTACGTTTCATTGGTTTCCCGCGCAATTATTCGTGCACCAAAAACGTTTTCCGATTGTCAGCGATGGTAGTTTTATCTCCTAACGAAGGTGACAACGTTTAGTGCACGATTTAACCGTAGTTTTTGGCGATTTCTACTAAATATCTTCACTGCCAAGCGTAATTTAGCTAATTTTCTATTCACGTCAAGTGAATTATTAAGATTCATTAAGACACATGTCTATTTATTAAGAAACGTGTCCGTATATAAATCGTTTCCTAATCTTAATAAATAAAAATACTAAATCGTTTTAAAAAATGCACTTTGTCCGTTATGCTTTTCTATTATTATCAAAAAGTCATTATTTTACAAATGTAAAAGATTGTATATTATATATAATATTATTCGCATGTCTTGACACATTTATTGCACGTCGATCATAGATAACTGCTTGGTGATGAAGGTCTTTAAGAAGTTCAAACACGACGTTCAAAGAGATACATGTCTCATGTCGTTACATTATAAATGCGTTCTGCAGAAGAAACAGTATCACGTGTCGATATTATTTACTTCTGCACACCAGCCAATTTCCAGGATGGTAACTATCAAACGATCGTGGGAGGCGACGTGGCTACAAATTTTTCTGTTGTTCAGGCCGATTAGTCCAACGGAGGCAAGCAGCGACTTTTCCGATGCGGAGCGGCGCGCAGATAAGACGCGGGAAAAAGAGGAGCGAAGGAAATGGATAGAAAACGGACGGTTCGCAGCGGCCAGCGGGAATTTTATTCGGGCCGCGTTTAACATCAGCCTTCCGACATTTCGGTCGAAACCGTGACCAGGAGTTTAATAGCAGCCCCCATTGTAACGCCTTAACCCCTTGCCGCTCATATACAGTTATACAGCGAGGGCCGTGAAACGCGGTAATGCCTATAAATTTAAACGGCTTTATGGTGCAAAAGGTGGAAATCCACGGGATCACCCGGTGTATATTTGTGTCTAGCAGCTGAATGCGCTTCGGTCGCTTTATTGCGTTAGGGGGGGGGGGTGATACTAGTGTACAATTTACCTTAACTAACGGTGTCATTCTACCACAAAACAAAATGATACAACGCGAAAACCGTTCAAAAAATAGCTCCGTCGAAATTGATAGCAACATTGCTGTAACATTCGGGAAAATGTATGAAGTGCAAAAAATATATTTCGATACAGAGAAATTATAAAGTAAACGGATTATAAAGTAAATGGTTGTTAAAAGATCATTAAATATACAATTATTTAATGCATGGATACATAACATACATATATCGTAAATCATTGTTTGGATAAAATATCCATTATGTTTTATGTTGAACGTACAGTTCTCTGCTGTAAATTCCAGAATGAATCATGCGTATCCTAAGGGACTTAGCTGTATCCGCTTATACGGTAATCCGCGATTAACTGTAAATGCGCGCGCAATTTATCTTCAGTCCCCGTAATTACCAGTGCTTTTCGTCAGCTCTACCGAGTGATATCCATTATTCGCGTATGAAAGTATCTCACTGGTTTGTCAACATAATTCTTGCCGTAAAATTTCGAATTATATTCACATAAAAGTAAATGACGCACACACAAATCATTGTACAATTACACATATGAATTCGTTGTATACTACGTTGTAATCTACTTTACTAAATTTATAAGTAAATAAGGTCATGAGAATCGATGCAAAATTTGAGGCAATTTGTGAGATTGAAGTTTATGTCTCGAGTAAGAACATTTCTTTCCGTTTCCGTTTGAATGCATCTGAGAGAAACGTGATAATATGCAACCATCTGTCGGATGACATTGCACTTTATTAATGGCTACGTGCAACGCATATCGCCTTGTAAATTCCGACACTTCGTCTCCGCCACAAACGTCGGCTGCGTAAGTAACGAGTTGTCTCAAGTGCACAGGCACTTTTGTACTTTTGCACTTGGCTGAAAGTTTGCGCTCCGGGAGAAGAGGCGAGAGGATCGCTGAAAGTGATTCATAACTCTGGATGGCAGCCACCATGATAATTATCGACGGCATAATGAAAACTCATTGGTGGCGCGTTCCGATGTCCATCGACAAGATATATAATACCGGGAACAAGATGTATAATACCGGGAAATACAAGCAATCTGATAAGTTATGCTCTAGATGAGATACGATCAGCTGAAATCGTGATTTTCCCGACGTTTTCAAAATTGTTCGCGCACGTATAACGACAAGCCATACAATCAAGTCGATCACGACGGTTCGGTATTGTCTATTCAGAAGTTCCTTTACAGACTCAGCAGAGCGTTGACTGCCATTACTGACCGAGTTAACCGAAGCCGTGGAACTCTTTGGGTTTATTGCATCGCGACGCAGGAGAAGTGCCGTCTCTCGGATAGTTTCGGTTCAGAAGTTCGACAATTTGCGAAATCACTTTTTGTTTCGAAACTGATGCTCGACGCCAGACCCATGAATTCTCGACAAAGGTGGCGCATAATTAAATTTCTCCCGGGGTGTATGTACATAGAGCGGTTGCACCACAAGTTTCATTCGCGTTTCTTTTTTATCCTCGATGGTTTATTTGATCAAGTTGGAGCACGGATCTTTCTTCAGCAGAAATCATCCTCGCGGGTTTTACGATCCACTTTACGATCCCGACTCAAATAACTCTGACCGGCATCATATTTTCGCCCCGTTTCGCGATGCTTCGGAAGCCCGAAAACAAGCGAGATGAGTCGACCGTATCATATTTCTATGGTCTGCTATAGAGAGACTACCGCGCGAGAGCAAACCGTTAAGAGTGTATTCTCATCAAGCTTGCTATGCACTCTCTTTCTCTCTCTCTCGAGCGTCATTGACTTTTACGCACTTTCTGTGCGCGTAAACTGCGCGACCGAGAATGCTGCGGCGAGGAGTTCGTTCGTGCGACGAGAAAGTTCACCACCGCGAAATGAAATTAATTTAGTCTTCCGTGCACGAAGGTGAAGGAGAAGGGAGAGCAGATACTCTTGCGCACTCGATTTTGCTCGTAAAAAAACTGGGACGCTGCGGTAGCGCGACTGACAAGATTCGTTTGGTAGCCTGGAGCGAAATGGATAGCCGCACCAAGCGGAACGACGTCGCGAGAGAGGATATTTTCCCTGAGGAGGAGGAAAAAAAAGAAGGGAAGAGGGTGAGAACACAGGCGGAAGAAGGAAGCGCAAGGATGGCCCGAAGACCCGAAGAGGAGGAGCGCGGAGCGAGAATCTAATGGAGAGTCATCCGATTCTCCCGCGCGACCCTCATGATCTCTGGATAGACGTGGCATGGCGAACACGCGGACCCGTATTCACCGGCGAGTGGTAGTACATTTGTCAGCTCTTAGCGCGAGAATTCCACAGTGATCGCGCGCAAATGCGTACACGGCAATTATATCGCTAAACCGCTTGATCCTTTTGACCCGGCGCGGAATACGCGCCATTATTTCACGCGCGTTGCGCGCTTCCGCGCCTGTTTCTGTTTTATCTGGAAACGGTGTCTTAGTCCAGAAATTGCCCGTTTGTTGTAGAACAAGGGTCTTTCGACGTGGAAACAGCTCGTGCATTTATCTTAGGTATAACACAGGAGAGCAAGTAAAAATGCAAAGGTTGAAAATTGAAATGCAGTGGACGGTAGATACATACACACACCGTCATAGTTACGTATGAGTACATATATACATATATTTGTTGCAGCCACCACAGATATGCAATTTTCTTTGAGATTAGTATATAACTTTACAGCTGCGTGTGTAAAGCTAGAGAAAGCGACCGTTTGAACGTTCTGCAAAAATCTTTAGCTTCCATTCATCGATTAACCATAACTTTCCACTCGAAAAGACTCTGGAAAGACCTTTATTACAGTCGAATTCCTTTTCCTCGTATATGCTAGAACCAGGCGCGCACAAACAAGTCGATAGCAATATAAAAGAATTGATGAAGAAGAGCTCCCAAATCCCGCGAATGGAGACTCGCAAGGCAAAAATCGCGACGGCAACATTTCATACTAGAATTAGGGTACACTTATTTGCGTATGTATGCGCGTACATATAGGCAGATTATAGATATCTCTCTTCGTGTAGAGATCGCTGATCCAACAAAGTCCAATAGAAACCATTCACGAGGAAAGGCTAACGGCAGAAAGGGAAGCGGCGGGGAGGTAGGAGTGATTCCGGTCGAAATTGGCGGTTCGACTCGACCGATCTTGCCAAAGCCCCATTTAATAATCCCGATAGAGAGCACGAAGGGGGATGGAGGCTCGGGAGGAAAGGGGTTTGCGATATATGGAAACACGAGTAAGTTCAGTTAGCTCACTTTATCCGCTACCAAAGGTTGTAGATCAATAACGCAGTTTGGGGCAGATTCGTTGACGGTCGACACCGATGTCCCCGACGCGACTTATGAAGACGTGATACCAATCCGAGTCTCGGAAATCATTCCGACACCGGCAGTTCCGTCGGCCCCGATAAGACGGACGATGTCCGAGAGAATTTCGTCGATATCACCCGTTGTTTCCGGAACTACGAGAGAACGGAAAGCCCGGGGAAAGAGTATATCGCTCACCGAAGAGATCGCTTACACGATTGTCGACTCCGATGAGGAAACGCGGAAGCTATCAGAGAATCATGTGATATCGACTTCCTCTTTTGTTTGCTGATAGTTGCAGCAGTTGATAGTTTAAACGTATATCTTTACAGAAGATATTATAGATAAACAACGGAGACTCCATCCTGTCGCCAGATAAAATTCTGAGAGACGAACATTTCCCATCATTAGCTTTACAAATGTACGCTTTTTATTTATTAATACATATTATACAAATTTTGATGAAATAATATAATATATAAATCATTTTATTCAGATGAAATAATCATTTTCTCAAAATTGCACGAGTTTACAGTTAGATTTGTAGAAGATGCGCAGGTCTTGGGTGAAGTAATACAAGATTCATCTTATTCCGTCGTATCAAAATCGATCTAACGTGCTCTCTCCGGCGCGTTTGCCAGAACTTGACTTTCGTGTAATTACTAAACCCCACCTCCAGGCTGCGCGTAAGAATAGGACCTGCCTTTACCTCCAGCAATCCCGCGCTTCGAGTTCAACGTACGTTGGATCAAATACTAAAGTCACGAGGTTGGAATCTGTTCATTATACCCTCAGCTCGGCTTCAGCTCGGCTGCTGCCTGCCGCCGAGCGAGCAGCAAGGGTGAATGTATGTCGCAGGATGAGGCCGGGTGATTACTGCACATTAGTGATTACATATCGGGAGCGGGGAACTCGTGTGGGATGACGTTAAGTATGTAACACCCCGGGATCCCGAGATACGCGCGCGATAGATGCCGCGCATTCTTCTCTTCCCTTCTGTTCTCCGCCGCCGCGGCAATACCAACCGGTGATTACTCTCGCCGCCCGCGTGCGTTGCCCGTGCCGAGCAGCGACGCGAGGAATACCGGAGAAAATGAGATGAACTAGGAGGACTATGAGAACGGAATGAAATAGCAGCTGACTCGGGAGCGGAATGAACGCGCGCAATGGCCAACGGCGGAACTAGCACGTGTAAGAGGAATATCGAGCCTTTGACACGAGGTCGGTGCGAGTCAGGTGTCGGTTACGACATGGCGTCCTAAAATCTTGGAGCTTCACGTCATCTGAAAACTGATAAAGCGTTCGGTCGCTGCAAAGAGCCCGATCCGGCTCTGTATATAAGTCCCATTTACGTACCTCACTTTGAGCGTATTCTGTAAAATAATTGAAAAGCTGTGACAAAAAGAACGACTCGGAGTGCAGTTGGATCAATGTGATCCTCTTTGAGAATCTGATTATGCTTCCACCAGACGGTTTGATTAAAATTAAATTTCCACGAATCGCGTGTGGACGCTTTATCATAAAACTGGTTATAACAATTTGCTGGAAACCCACAGTGACTCATCACAACATTCCGACGACCCGATGCCGTATCGGGTGAATATTAGCTCGAATAGTACATAGTTTGCGAGTGCGCGCAGACGAGAAACGATCGTTTCGCAAAGTTCCTTCTTCCAAGGGAGAGTAGAGAAGATAGGGGAGACACACGATCGTACAAACGGAGCAGGGAAGACGAGGAACGAGAACGGGCAGACGAGAAGACGGGAGAAAGAGCAGAATGCCATCGAGTGGTGTCGGGTTGCGAGCGAGGGTGTGTCGTGTGTGTGGTGGAGTGCAAGGAGCGCGCTGACTCGGACTAATAGGCTAACAGGCTAATGTCGGCTCGTTTTGCCCTCTGATCTCCGCCCGAGCGCTCGCAATTATCGGAGTCAACTGGTACGAGTTGACCCACCGGCGGCTTTTTACGGCCTGGGGGCCCCACCATTCATGAAATCGTGAATCGGCTCGTCTGTCGGCGGAATGCACGCTGGAACGCGCGTACGCGTTCATGCGCGCGGACCAACGTTAATATTTCTACGCCACGATATATCGCCGGCCGCGGCTGCTCCCGTTCCTCGCGCGTCTGACTTTTCTAGGCGATAGCTTACGGAAATTGGTGGTTTTGCGCATTCCACGGTCCCCCGATCCTCCGCCGGTGCTATTAGAGGCCGAGGAACAATGGGGTTACTACGTGCTTCGCGCGGACATTCGAGGTTTCTCGCTTCATGTGATCGCACGAGTAATTGCTACTTCAGTGACCAAAGGAACAAATCTTGAGCTAATAAATAAATAAATTGCTCGAATAAAATATCGCGCAGAAAGGCGTCTTTAATTATCTCCATATTAAATAACAGCGCAATTGGAGACGAGATGTAGTTCAAGTATAAATCGTGCAGACTCGGAAATTCAGGCGCTTGCCAATAAAAGATGAGAACGGAAACATTCGTGAAACTATCATCGCTCAATGCTTCCCCGGTGAAGAAACGAGCACGATCGAAAGCGCGCGGTCTTCTGCGTGCTCCTGAATTAAACTTCGACCGTGCTCGGTCAATTAACTTGGATGTAAGCTGCGTATCGGAAAGCACCACCCTAGCATAACTACACGAACGACTGGAAGGAGCGAACATTGCATTGCCCAAACTCTTAGTTACATTCGCAAGACCGCAAGACGGGAAACGTTTCCGTATTCAAATAACGTCTTACAGTTTATCCACGGAAAAGTTACCGCGAGGTACGAGCCGGCCGCGCGGCTGGGAAAGAGTTTATCGAAAGTCGAAGCAATCTAGAAGCACGAGATACACACAGGTCGCAACGGATACAGATAAATCTTATTCCCCCGGTCGCCTACCCTTCCCATCGAACTTTCTCCCAAGTGATTAATTTAAACGTGTATCGGATTAAACTTTCGCTGCGCGGCGTTTTATTGCCGTTTTACGGTACAACCCAAATAGATAAAATCGAGGTCGCATTCTTGCGCTTGTGTGTGCGTGCGCGCGCGCGCCTGTCGCGCATTCCGATAAATACAATAATTCGCCCTGCGCATTATAAAGCGCGTATTACCTTGTAATTTGCGTGATGTGAATACAGATTGAAGCGTTTTACGATACGGATTACTGGCGTACGGGGTGTCGCGAGATTTAACGACTGGCTTCCGCTGACACGCTTTGGAGTAAGACAACAAATTAATTGTATAAATACGGTATTTTATTAAACTCTTGCAACGAAAAGAGAATAATTTTACTTAATTTTTCGTTTAAAAATACCGTCGACCGATATCGTCAGGGCAAGCCTGTGACAAACGTTGGAAAATTGAATTCAGTATTCTATGAATTTCATGCCGATATCTTGTTTAATTTCGTTGAATGAAACATTGATCCTCTCCATCAGTTTCCGTCGTATTGATCCTTGTCTGCTATAGTTTCACTTGCGTAGTTCGCCACTTGGGCAATTTTCAGCGGCGTAAGATCAGTTGCTCCAGCCAGAAAAAAAGTCTGATTTTCAGATTTGGTTTCGTAAAATATGCATTTGCATTTAAGCAGTCAGTAAGATATATGCAGGAAATCTAATAAAATAAGATTATCTTCTTTCCTTTGTATTCATTCTTAATGAGGCACGTTTTGAGCACGGCGTCAAGTTTTAGAACGTTTATTTTCCATGGCGCTACTCGCACAACAACGTAATAACATGTTATAAAGCCGCTAAATTTTGCGACGCTGTGTATAATATATGCAGCAAACAGATACATGATAATCTCCCCGGAGAAAGTTTTCCTTCTTTCGAAACTGCTATCTATCCTGCTTTACGAACAAATTGCTGTGCTTAGGATTAATCTTTATCGGGATAGAGTGGATCTCGATACTCGAGCAACAAAACGAGTCTAAACAAGCTTAAGTATTCGCAAATACCCCGCGAGATGCTGGATATCGATCCTCTCCCAGGCGATTTCACCGTCCCATTTTTGTCGTTCGTTATCCTTGGAGTGAAAATGGAATATTGACAATTACGCAGCGTCGCTCTTTTCCCTCACAAGACTCTCGCTTTAATCTTCGCTGTTTAGAATCTCATTACTTCATTCCCTCCTCTCGCGTTGCGTTCAACCGACCAGCCAATTCAAGCGGCCGATTATCCTTCAGCACGTGTACGATCCCCTTCATGTGGAGGAGCGCAATCTCGTTCGCCATACTGTTATGGTTGCGTAATAACGGTGTGGATTTCCTTCGATAACATTGCGGTCTTCACTGTTCACAATCTCGATGCCGCCAACCTTCATAAGCACACTTCTGAGATACATATATTCCCTTTTATGGACGACCAAAAAAAGAATAGAAAATAAAGTAAATTCTATATATTAAAACATTGAGGGAGCTGCGGCACGGTCAGAAACACGAGGGGATGAAAAAGACAGCTAGATATCCTCAGCATCGAGTGAGAGCTCTAAAAAAAGTCTCCACATAATATTTGAATATTTTATAAGCGTCTGGTCTGGTGATTTTATTGCACCAAAAATAATATTATGCCACTAAACAATATATCTACATAGGAATTCAATGCCATTAAATAATATACCTACATAGTAATTTATTATATACAAATGTAGACAATTGGAATTTGTAATTTGCAGAAGGTGCGCCCGGACGAATAAGGTGAAACATTTGCAAAAGCTTTACAAAGCTGTTACTTGTACGGCCATAAGCACACGAATGTACCTTTTAGCTCGTATATTTTGTCGATTCCGTCTACGTTCGCTTGGCGTGCTGAAAAGCGCAGGAATAACAATACTCGTTGGGACGAACGTAATGCAATTTTTTCTTTTTACGCAGTACAATCGCGCTTTTACACTGTGTGCTTCATGTTAATTAGAGAATCGTGACTGCGAAAGCACGACTTGCTGCTGCTTGTCGCTTAAATTAAGTTGTACATAGAGTCTGGACTACGATAAATATGTGAAGAACTCACGCTGCCTTTCTTGCTTGTGTATTAACGACGATAGATACATAAACCTATCAAACTACCGAGCAACGCAAAGTTATGATTAACAACAACACGAAGCACACTCTAATTCGTTGCGTTGTAAATTTAAATACGACGCCCTAATATTTGCGAAACATACAATGCAAAACAAACTGGCCCGCCACTGCCTTTGGCGGCTCACGAGCTCGTAAGCTGGCTGGAGAGCTTCGCTTTTTAACGGTAAACGAGGCCGGTTAAATGACAACGTAATAAAACTGAATAAAGAATTTTAAACAAAGCTGCGCAATAAATTTTCAACTTTTTTCTGCATTTTTTCATTATTCCACCGCTTGAATTATTTTAAAACATATGTTTCCTTTTTGATTTTACACATGTATTTTTTTGTTTTACTTTGAGGTATAACTTATTCGTATATAGAAATAGAAAATATGGAAAACGGTTTAATTAAATTTCCGCGTAAATATTTTTAAAGTTTTTCGTATAACTTTTCCACGTCGTGTTGATTCTACTGTTTTACTCATTTCTCGTATACATTTAATACGTTTTGATATGTGTTATTAATCAAATGCGCGCGTGTTCACTTAGATCGACGACTGCAACAATTACCACGAACATTGCAGCGCATCCAATATTTCTCGTCGTTCTTCATTAAAAAAAAATATCACCGCTCGTTGAGCTTTTATCATATGCCCGTAAATTTCTAAAGGAGATCGGTCCCGCCGGCAAATCGCTATCCTCTCTGCGCTCCAATTTTGTAGGATGGTCGCCGAGAATGAAAAGACCTCGTCAAGAGAGAGGAAGCTGAGTGGCTACCAACAAGACGGCAAAGCGCTCAAGTATTCCGCGAGGCTGATACCGGCCTGCAACCATGCAGATACTTTACGTGCCAACCAATCTTCTTAACGTTTTAGGTCTCATTCACACTCAAAAGTTGCTGCCTGGTTTTCTGCATGTAATTTCTCTATTAAAATATCTTGGATTCTAATAATACATAAGAGACGCGTCGCAGAAAAAAAGCGTCAATTGTTTTTCAAAGAATCCTCGCAATTCCGTAATTTAATTCGCAATTTGGAGATGATGTATGAAAAATTCACCGCGGAAGAGGAGTTACGGCAATCATTTTACGGCCAGCAGGATTGCAGCTCTGTCGAAGCTGTCGAAGCTGACGTGAAAGACTGAATCGCGAAATGGCGCAAGTCACGCGGATCTCTATTCGTCCCTATCGTTCGTAATGGATGAATAGATCCACTACTATGCGTCGAACGAATCGACCTCTAATTGCTATGCATCGTTGTTCAATTCGTTTTCGCGCCGCGTGGCCACGCACGAGCACGCGTGGATCAGCGTAGCCGTCAGTGTGAGGAACGCTTTACCGGAATACGATCTACCCTCCGCTTGTTCCAAGTCCCGAAGCTCGGGGCGCGTTTAACCGTAGATCGAACCGCGCAGAAACGACGACGTAGAGGGTTGTCGTAAGTGAGAAGAGGTCGCAGGGGGTGAGCGGGTAGTTGGAAGAGGGACGGAGGGAGGTAGAGCTGCGATGGGAGAGCGTGTGCTAGGTAAGAACCACCGGCGCTATAAGGAACGATGGAGAGCGCCAAAGAGGGAAGATAGGTAGGGCGATACAGAAGAGAACGGAGGATAGAAGAGGGACAAGGAGGCTGGTGGGACGGGAGGGTGGTTGGAGAGTAGGTTTGGCGTTGAATTATGCCGCGTATGCAAAGTGCAAGCTATCTCGGGGCGATAAGGGAGAGACACGCGAGAGTCGTGCATATCTCGGTGGAAATAAGCAACGACACTCCGCGCGTCTACCGGCGCGGTAGAGTCCCGCGGAGCGGCGAAGAACGTAACGGTCTCGCGCGCGGTGTGTAACACCGGCTCTGCTCCAGATATTTGCATAATATTTATGCAACCACCGCCGCGGCCGTCGCCGCTGCCGCCGCCAATCACCACCGGCGTGGCGTGGCGTGGCGTGGCGTGGCGTCGGCACCGCGCGTCGGCAGTAGCGGGGTGCCAGCCCGCTTCTGTTTTCCGCGAAGTTTGTAACCGCGAGAAAAAAAAGGGATAAAAAGGAGAAGAAAGGTCTTCCGCGCGCGCGAGTATCCAACGGCAATCCACTCTTGCTCGCGCGCGGACCCCACTTCGCACTTCGGGACGAAACTTCGCGGTACGCCGCGAGCGTGAGATATATCGCCTCCCGAATCACGACTTTGTATTTGCGATCGATACTGAAAATAAGCGACGAAAAACGGGAAAAAGGAAGAAGAAAAAGAGAGGAAAGAGAGGAAAGAGGAAAAAGAGAAAAAAGAGAGAAAAAGAAAGAGAAAGAGAGCTGGCGACATGGCCGGTTTTGGTGTTTCGAGATTGCGAGAGTTCGAGCTTTGGCACTGAATTTAATTTTGCTCTGCATAATCGCGCACGTTGCGTTAACCGAGTAATATTCTATAGATTAGTGTGACCACAACGAGGGAGTAATTACCTCCCAGCGTTTGCCAATGACTCCTCCGGCTTTCCCGCGAAATTAAGGCATGAACAGGTAGAGATTGTAAATAACGAAAATCATCTTCTATCTCTGTTAAATGTTTGCAATTATGTAACATACGTGTATACAAAATGTGCAAAGTAATATTCTAATACATATATTTACTTGGATCTGTCAATTTGCCAATGCATACACAGAAACTTGCTGACATATAAGGAAGAGTTTCCTTTTATACCCTCTAAAAGCCAATACGAACTTACTTGAACTGGATCTTATATCTTCCTTGAGCGAAATGAAATTTGATTAAAGTCGACAACGTTCCGTGCTGTGTTTGTGTAAGATATTTGATATATGTATTTAATAAAGGGCACGTCTAAATGGTTGCATTAATTTAAAAGAGCTTAATGAAGAACGTATTGTGTAGAACAATGATAACCTCGTACAATATCTTTGTAAAACGGTGGGATCGTACGATGAATCCGAAATGAAAAACATGTATTTTCATGAAAATTAGTAATACAGCAAAAATCTCTTTTGAGGAAATGTAAAATTTAAGAAAACAAATTCAATTAACTGAAGAGAGATCAAAGTGCGCAGAGTTTTTAATTGAATATCAAATTCTGTATATTTTCACTATTATCATAAAAATATCTTCTATTATAATAAAAAAGGAATGTGAAAATATTAAAATATTCGTATTCTGCTGGTTATTATCATGTTTTATATTCAATCAATAAATCGAATATAAAAGGATGAGAAAGGTATTACTACAAGAGAAATAAGACAGAAATCCAACATGAGAAAGAGAGAAAAAAAGAGAGATTGAGCATTGTCCATCATTCGTGAGTTCACGTATTAGATTTTCTAAAGTTTACTCATTAATGCAGAACATCGGAAAACATTGTAATTTTACATACAGCGGTGAAAAAGGCAAAGTTGATGGAAACGTAACGTGCAATATCAAGCAATGTGGCAGAAATACAGCATGCGCGCTCGAACGTTTCGTGTTTCTCACAAGATAATTAAAACCGCCTCGTATATACACGTCGCTGTTAATGGTGAATTATACCGAGAATAGATCGATCTTAATTACCGCGACAACTAGCTATTTTTGCACCGAATCATATACGACCGCGATGTCTTGCGACGCACGCTATGCCAGGAATGGAATATGTTGTCAGGAACGGGAGAGAGATTCGAGATTCGTTTTATAAATTACAAAACATTTTTAAATCTCATCGATCGCGCCAGCTTCTCCATTATCTCGGATAAAAAACGCAAGAATCACGAGCTTTAGGTATTAACCGGTACTCGGAAAAAGAGAATAAATTTCTCGTCGGAACGTTAAATAATGATGTTTCTCCGAACTCTCTGAAATAATAATCTCGGACACGAATCACGAAGTCTCGAAAAAGAATTATGTTAATTTACAACGACGTTGCGGTTCGCGGCAAATGTCCAAGGTTACATATTACAGGCTGCACGTTTTTCCGCATGCGTCATGTCACGCGAGACGTTGGAGAAAACGGCTAAATGCCTGAAATGACGTCACCTGCATGCCCGTTCTGATATGCATCACTGCGATGAATGAACACCGTGAGTACGCCTCAAGAGGCGGCGAAACTTGCCGGTCCTGCTGATGGCATTAACGACGCCGTGTCGGATCCCCGAATGGCTTAATGCACCGATACGCCAAGAATTTCGTCACGAGGGCGAACTGTGTGTGAGTCACACTATAACGTGACTCGATATAACGGGACAAGTGGGAAAAACGCATGCGCTGAGAAAATTGCCGTGCGAAACGAATGCTTCCGCTACGACGAATTCGAAACGTAATCGACGCGACGAAATAAAATGGTGGCCGTTCGAATTTATAAATGTTTCCGTCACAATTCTGACGTATTTTCGATTACGTGCCATTACGCGAAATCGCATAATCATGCTCTGATAATAATGATATCGGCCGTTTCTATGCGAATTCAAAGTCCGAAGCGAACAAATTTACCGGTTATTACCGTTTCAAAGTGTGCCTAACGAAATTATTTTACAGTTCGCCCATTGATACCGTTAATACATTTAGCAAATATCGTTTGGTTTAATTATTATGAGAATCATTATTACACATACGCGCATTGCGAAACATAATAACGATGAAATAACAATTACTACGTACATTTTTATTCTAGGAGTATAAATTGTGCTAATACATGATTGGAAAAAATTAATCGTTACATGCATCTCCACACCAATCTCACGAAATTTTAGTATTGTCTTTATTGTTTACTGACGTTATTACATAAGTAATGTCACTTCACTGTCATACTATCGATTTGTATTATAAATAGCTCAAACATTAATGTTTTTTTATCGTGCAAATCAAATTTCTCTGCACTTATGCGTTATTAACACGATTTTCCATCATGGAAAACAGATATCGATATTTTATAATAAATATAAATTTTCTAAATATAAAGTTTCATCTACAAAAAAAGATTGCCTTGATTTTATAGTCGCCTATTTATAGTTTTGCAAGATACTCAATGCAAATGTACTTTGTGCGCGCAAATTTGCATGTAGCGCAGGCGAATTCTGTATGCATATTAATACGCGCGAGGGTTTATTATTTTTCAAACTGATGAACAATAATCGTTGAATAATTCAGCAAAAGGGAGGCGCGGCCCTTTGTGAACACTGGCCAACACTCGCCGCGTGTATTATGCACTAGCAGAAGCGCTCGTAATATTTATCTAACGCGCTCGTTAAAGGATTAGCGTGAACGGGGCTTTACACTTCAGGTTGCGGTGCAGTGCGCCGCAGTGGCGCGCGGCGCATATATACCTGCAGAGCCGCGGACAAGT
Source organism: Ooceraea biroi (assembly GCF_003672135.1). Classification (NCBI taxonomy): domain Eukaryota; kingdom Metazoa; phylum Arthropoda; class Insecta; order Hymenoptera; family Formicidae; genus Ooceraea; species Ooceraea biroi. The sequence goes on from NC_039511.1 coordinate 5,631,653, forward strand.
TGCAGCAGCAAGTGCAACCTGCTGCGCCGGGCTAGATGATTTACAACGACGACCGACCGGTGGCCACGACCGGAAGGGAAGCGCGGACCGCGAGAGAGCAATGCACCTCCCTGCTTGCGCCACGGCGCGCCGCGCTATGTCAGTATGCTGACTCTCTCGCTCGCATTCGCTCGTAGACGCTCGCGAGCGTAAGCAAGTGCGATACCGTACAATAGGAGGAAACGCCGAGGAGCAAATTAGACGTACGTGAGGAAGCTCCCGCGCCCACGGTTAATTAATACGACGCTTCGAGCCGTTCCGCCGCGCGTCCTCTCGCGTACTATATATCGCCCGTTACGTCATACAGAGAGAAAGAGAGAGAAAGAGTGAGTTTCTGGGAAATCTAGACTTTCGGCTCGCTACTTCGCGCGTTTCTTCCTTACCGCGAGTACGTACAATTAGATTTTTGTCGAGTGGAATGCAGCCTTAATTAATTAATTGCAGCTTAACCCGTAATTTACATTCGCGGCTCGAGCGAATCGAATTACTAACTCGTTCTTTCGTGTGCCGCGTGCAAAAAGGTGAAACCACGTCTTTTTGCGCGTACGCGTACGTTTCACGCACGCGAATCAGCGCGACTAGTAAACTGATAGCGATAATTTTCGTTATCGCGGTGACGCGATAACGTTGTTTCCCGAGAAATCCAGAGGTTCTACGAGATTACTGATTGTCGAATGACTTAACCCGCGCAATTAAAGTAAAGAAATCCGAGCCAGCGTATCCTTCCGCCGTAAGACACGTATGATGGATTTATTTACTCTGGAAAGAAGACTTTGCGAGAAAAATGGATTTTCCTGTAGGAGCGCTCGTATCTTGAAGAAAGCAACATTCTGGACGGAAGCGTTTACCGATGTCTACGTAAGATTAATGGTGGTTTGGCCTCGCGCATGAAATATTAAAATACGGAACGTTACGAAAATATAGAATGCTCTTGTCACAAAGTTAGAATCAATAAAACGCTCATGGTACAATTACTCAACTCTTCGTTTATCTTGATCCTCTCTTCCGTCATGCGATTCTAACAACGTTACGTTAACTTTACGTTTATTTAAATCACTTTGACATTCACGCGTTAAAATCCTTTTCTCGTTTCTCTTGTATAGATACGAACGGTTCCGTTTCGATTAAATGCGTGGAAGTTTCAATTTAAAAAAGGAAAAGTTTTTTTATATTTTATGATCGCTACTGGTTACTAGAGTGCAGTAAAAAGGGCACCCGCCCCGGGCGCAGAAACGTGCGGATGTCAATTTTGATTGACAGAATAATTATTCGGTATCGTCGTTTTTTCTCTAACAAGTACTGCGTACTGTGCTATTGTACGTCGAAACTTGTTTTAGGATTATTTTTCACGTTGAAGAAAATATCACTTTCGCATATATCGCACGTTTCACACAAGAGTGTTTCATCTTTTTCTTTCCGTTTAATTTCACTCATAGATATTCTATGTCACTTTTGAAATATGGGAATCACATGGAATCATAATGGACTTTATCTACGGAGTACCACGGGAGGTGCTATGGGCAATAAAAAATAAAAGTCGCGCGATCGCGCTTTTATTTTTTGCTATGCGCTTTCGTGCAGTTCCGACTAATATATATAACATCGATATTGGCAATTATATAGTCATCATGCGCGCGGATAATGGCCCACGCTTAAGGGGTTAACGGAAATTACTCGGGACTTTTTCCGCGGGCCGATTTTATCTCATCGACTCATGCTACGACCGGATAAACTGGATTGAGCTTTCGATGTCGGCACGTCCGGCGCGATGCAACTCCAACGCCGAGTCGAGTCGAATCGACTCGACTCGACTCGAGTCGACTAACGCCGCAGTCGAGATCGGTTTAGCGTTGTAGACGGGAAAACAAGCGTCCTCGATTCGACGGATTCTTCTTCCGCCGCTATAGTAATTTCCGGCTTGCCTCTGGCTTGCCGTCGCTCGTCTACCATCAGCAAAACGAGCGTACGCGAGTACATCCATCGGAAAGTACAGGGTGTTCAATAAATCGTACAACCGTCTTGCATCTTGGTAAAAGAAAAAAAAAAGGAAAGAGCGTAGCAAAAATGTAGCATTAAATTGTGATTGAAATTTTGAACCAGATATTTCGAGGAAAATCGTTTCGAATATAAAGGCAGGAGAGATCCATCTATCTGACTTTACATTTGCATACACTCATCGAACAGCAAAGCGCATTAACGTAGATTTAAAAATTCTTTTCACACACAAATACATAGCGCTGTACGCCGCTGATGTCAAGTACCGGCTCGAAAGCTACGTGACCTATCGGAAAAATTCGTTCACGTTTACCGCTCGGCTTCTCACGCGGAATCGTCATCTCGCCGGCGCTACGACTTATCAGACACCCTGTATGCGTTGTACGCCACCACCGTGCGCGTACGTACGTACGTACGAGCGTCCGTACGGAGATAAAAGACAGACCGCACATTCGTCGTACCGCGTTACGCTGCGCACCGCGACAAATGCAACGCAAATTGTGGTGCATTAGTGTAAATGAATGCGGACGAGTTGGCGGTATGCAAAGCGAGCTGCCTGCCCGTACCGCTATACATACGTACGTACGTACGTACGTACGTATGTGTGTGTATCTCGTGTACGCGCGCGCGCGGTTATATTAAATTGCATTCGGCGGATACGCATCCCTAAAACCCGCCGGAGGTGCAAACGGAGGGATAAAGATGTGGAGGAAAGGAAAAAAGAGAGAAACAAGCGGGAAACGTTTTCGCCTCCGTCTTAACGCAACGGAAGTGGCCGCTCCGTGGCGGAGCGATTTATCAAAAATTGTTTCGAGTCCGAACGTTTCATCTCGCGAGTTAGCTCGCGCGCTTCGCCAAACTTCGGCGAGTTCGAGCGAACGTACGGGCGATTCGCTGATTCACATTAAAAGTTGAGCCCGTTACCTCACGTTTCTGGTTTTTTGCAGTTTTTCTTTTTTATTTTGCACCCTCCCCTCTCCTCCACGAAATTTATACCGGCCGGTGGAGCCGGCTGTTTGCTGGTTGTTGCGTCGCGACGCCGGGTTTGTTAGCTCGCGTTTGATCTCGTACCCCGGTGCTGCGTCGTTTGTCTCCATCGCGACGACAGCAATTGCCGTTAACGTTTCCATAAACAACGGTTGTCTCCGGGAGAACAATCCCGCGCTGATTACGCGCGATACCTCTTCTCCCGTTTCTTTTGCGCCATATGAAATGATCTCCCTCATTAAATTCCGCACGATATCCCGCCTCCGGTACTTCGTTTCGATTATTACGCTATTATCGCAGAAAAAAGCGCTCGCCACTGCGCGATGGTATCCTCTCATATTCCGTTTCCTTTTTCTGCGCTCTTACCATGAGATTACATTCCCAAGCGTATTTAACTTTGTGTCGCCTCAGACCTCTTTCCATTTTGTCCGCGGCGGGAAACACGACAGAGAAAACACGGCGGGGCGGCGGGCTCCCCAGAGCTCCGTTCATTCGTTCATTTCATCGACATCTATATGTATTTTTGCGGTATATAAATATCGCTTTATCAACGTTACTTCGTTGAGATTATCCGTATAAAAATAAGCAATTGTAAAAAATTAGGACAGACTTCTTTTATAGAATCTCGAAGATCTATAAATGTTGATTGTTGTTGTCACTAATTTTGGTATATGTCAATACTTTCCAACCACGATTACTCGTCAATTTGCGCACAATGCACGTGTGGATCACGGCGAACCCCAAATAAGAAAATAAAATCGATCATCCACGAAACGGTTCTCGTTATTCCTCAGGATGGCATCTAGATGGGCAGTACTTTGCATGATAATTCCCCGTGAAAAGCGAGGAAAACAACGCAGTAATCGAAATTAAAGCGATCACGCGGAAGGAGGCGTCGTCTCGCAGGCTCGAAAGGCGACGAAGAAGAGGAAAACGCCGACACGTCGAGCATAGGACAATCGATACTCGGCCGCGTTTCGACGTCAGCACGGCGGCTCTTGAGTCCTCTAACCCTCTTCCCTATAGTCTCTTCCTCTTCCTTCTCCTTCTCCTCATCATCGTTCCTTTTTCACCTTCGTCGCCTTTCCTCCTCCTCTCTTATTATTCCATTTCATTCCACTTCACGTCGTAGCTGCTCTCGTAACGTCGAGCTTCTTCTCACGCGGCGTACGTACATACGTAGATACGTACGTATACTGCGTAAGTAAGAAGTTTCCGCGTGTATAAACCAACGATCGTATAAATACGACGATCGTAAAGCCGATGCCGACGAAAGTGACGCGAAACGGCGGAACGCCTCCGCCGACTCGTAAACTTTCCGCGCTCGCATTCGCACGCCAGCAAGATATGAGAATACCGAATACCGACGGCCTGGATGTATCCCTTTCCTCCCCTCCGCCCCGCTTCAATGGCAGAGAGAAGCTCGCTATAAGTAACATGTTATACATTTAAATATGCTCACGTAAATTGAAATATGAGAAAGATCGAACCGTCATGAGAAGCTGATAATAACCGCGTACGCCGCTTCGAGTTCGGATTCACAATCGCGGAATGCTCGTCTTCTTTCAGAAATTTGCGACATCCTCGCGAAATGTATTCTTCGAGGATGACACGCGACAGCGAAGTAATTCCCACGCATTTTCATTATGCGGTTTTCATAATGCACGTCAAACGATGTCTTTTTGGAGAAAAGTTGGTTTGACGGATTTTATATTAAACACAAACTAATAAAACGCGGAAAGCAAACTTCGCTCATTTATTATCAAGTATATTAAATCGCGAAATGCATCATACTTCATGAAATATGAAATAAAATATTTACATGTGAAATAATGAATAATTCTAAATTATTCTGCTGAGTCTTCTTTTTCGTGGTATATTCTAAGGAAAAAGCTATAATTACCTTACCATATTTACATTGAACGTAAAAAATACAATAACATTAATGAAGTATCTTTTGTTTCTTTCGATGATGACAGGATAAAACCGAATTTCCCAAAATTAATTAAGATTAACACATGCTTCTCAACGCTTCCGCGTTCCTGTTTGTTTTCAGATTCCAAGCACGATAAGAAAAAAGAAAGAAAATCGTAAGAAAACTGCAAGGGAATATGTTTTGTACATATACACATGACACATATTGCGTCCGCAAAGGATTTGCAAAAACTATCACTGAAAGAAGCGGCCAAAGCTGACGATGAGTAGATACCTTAATTGTTATCGTATATGCTTGCACGCACATCGGACAGTAAGAAATCTAATAAGATTTTTACCGCAAGAATGCAAGCAGTGCAAGAGTGCATAATATCCAAATATCCGAAATATCTCTGTTTCGGAGGCAATTGGGAAACTGGCTCGTTGCCACCAGATAACACGCGCACCTGCAATATTAAAGCACCTATACAGGTGCATCTACGCACGTATGCACGCACGCACGTGCGCACACATTCGCATCCGGCATCGGTCCGGCGTTTAAAGGCGCTTCCTCCTGCGAGCTTTAAGTCCCTGACGCTCTCACGGGGTGCCGGTACGTTGCCCGACTGTATGGAGTCTCGTAATTACCATCCCACCTCGCACGAAAAACGGGAAGTGGATGCACGGGCAATACGGCTGCTTTGCAGAAAGAGAGCTACAGAACGAGAGAGAGAGAGAGAGAGAGAGGGGGGGGGGAGGAGGGTATCTAGTGCCCTAGGAAGCACCAGCAAAGGTGCTACTCGCTGGCTCGTCACGGTGCGCGATTACACTCGTTGTCGTTCCCTGCCTCGTGGCAGAGACTACGGACCGGCACTCTCGATGCACACGCTCGGTCGTAAGTAAAAGCTCGTTAGAAACACAAGCCGCGTTTGTCGTTACCTTCTCCTCCTCTTGCTCCTCCTCCTTCTCTCTCGAGAGCAGCGTATTATCCCAAATACTTTGGCGAGCGTTATCTAAGTTGACCTGATTTTTGCGCGAGGTATCGTTTCCCATTTTCGGGAAACGGCATCACGGGAATCTCGTCCGAAATGCAACAGTACTCGTCCCGTTCTGCACCCGCATTAAAAGCTTGAGTGCAAACGGAATGGGGGACCAACACATATACGATCGGCTGTTCAGCTATCGAAAAAAGCCCTTCGCGTTTCTTTGCGCTAGATTGCAGAGGCGTGCATCTGGTCCGGAATACGAGACGAACAGAAGCGGGTTGGCTGTTCCTCGCTTCGGATTTTCGCTCACCTCCGCCCCGACATGAATAATTTTAATATTGCGCGTACTCCCGGCGTCGATCCTGCGCCGAAAATGCAAACAAGTCATCGTTCGAAATGCAAAACTGCTGCAGCGTTACAAATCGAGGAGCTTGGCGCAAGAACCAAGTACTTTGGTGTCGCCTTTTCATCACGCGGAGGAGAATAAGAATCGTAAAAAACAAAAAGAAAAAGAAACGAGAAAATTAAATTAAAATTTAATTCAATACAAGTCGAGATAAACGTGAGCGTGATAGAGTAAATTTACTTCTGAGGACGTCGATTTGTGAAATAAATTTACATTGAGTGTAGTGTGCACGCTTAAAATATTTTTGCAAAGCAAACACGTAACATATACAGAAAATTGCTACAATAACCAACCAATAAATACGTTAACAAATATGTAAATTATCGGCAACGAGATAATATTTGCAATAAAATTTTCAGGCATGGTCATCACATATTTAACAGCGATAGCTAAAAACGGATATTTAAGAAGATATTTTTATTTAGAAAACTCCGGTATTTTATTTTCTTTTTTTCTTCCCAGATTCCTCGAATTCCGGTAAAAATTATTACAAAAACCGTTACTCGCTAGAAAATACCACCCTTTTTTGCAGAGAAAAAGGATTGAGAATATCAGTAACACAACTGAATCCCAAGTGTACACACACTAATGGAAATGGATACTGAAATGCAGATATTCGCAAAAATACGTTTCTCCTGGTAGCTTCCTGGTTTCGTATCTGTTGTTTGTTGTATCTAAATGTATGTGTTCATTCCACGTATGGTCAATCTTGCATCTAATACCAGATATACAATGCACAAGAGAGTGAGAGAAATGCATTAAATTTAGAAATAAACGGAAAATAAAAAAGGACACAAGTCCCCTTCGAAAAAGCTGCAGATACAACAAAGGATAATGCAATTTCGCAACTGCAACTCTGAACAATTACAATTTTGTCAGCTTCCGACATTTGTCGCCAGAACTACACATGACGGACAGCAAGTTGCATGTTTCAGTGGTCCAAAACTAGCAGTTGGTTATCCATTTCGAGCCGAAAGCGGAGCCTGAAGGGAAACCTGTACATGTACACAAGCGTATCTTCTCGTAGTGCAATCGAAAAATTCCTCCTAATGCGCAAACTTTGGGTGCGCGCGTGCGCTTCTCGCGTAGCGTGTTTCCTGTTTGAGTTCTCGTGTTAATTACTACGTTACGAGCAGCTGTTCTGGTTAGACACTTCGTCATTACATCTCAACGTAAATTATGGAAATCGCAAGGAAATTACACGGAAAAGCGCTCTGTCCTAGAAAGCGTAATAACTGCTTATCGCCACACACTCCATTATGCTCGTTACCGTATCCGGTATTGGTGGTCGACGCGTTGCGTCGCGTCGCGTCGCGTCGCATTGCGTTGCGCTCTGTGAGAACGCGCGCAAGTGCGCGTCGCGATTGCTCCGCGTTGAAAAATGATTTCGCGAAAATACATATCCTCGTTAAATCGGGGGTGTACATTCTATCAGACTGTTAAAAATTCCGTGACGCCGTGGCATACGTACGTCGTAGTATCTCTATATTTTTAGTTGCCGGCGTTCCGAATTTCAGGCCGTGCTATCTATCGTTCATAGCCGCCTATCCCTTTGTCATCGACTCTTTTATTAAATTCAATGCCGTCGATGTTAACATTTATTTATGGGCTTACGGACGCCGATAAACATGGAAATTAATGATCGCGCCGTGACGAGCCTTTGGCATCGATAAAATTTTCTGCATAATCATTTTGCCGCATCGCTCAATTCATTCCACGATGCGTGCGAAAAAAAAGCAGTAATCTAATTGCGAATTTAAATTTGCATTGTATTGATAATAATGCCCGTGGATTATTTGTATTTATACGTTCACAATCCTCCGTAAGCTGTTATGAGATAATACAGATAAAGTGTACCGTTACATCGAGTTGTCAATTATCTGTATCGAGAGTAAAATAAGTTTTATTTTCGTCATCGCTTTGCCGTGATCCGTGCTATCAGTTTCCTACGCTGAAAATTTCCCTACACTGCAGCTGTAGGGAATACATCATTATAACGCACATTACGCGTAGAATGAAATGTTTTCGCTGTACTGAATTTATTCGCATTCCATTGTACCCGGGCATCCGCTTCATCGTTAGTTTAATGTCTCGCGAAATGATAAAGACGGAGATTTCGTACGTAGCGGAACTAAATAATACGAATGTAATATATACGTGTGCACACACCGGGAACGTATCTCTCGTGACGCGCGTTCGCGCAGCATCAGCGTGCAGCAGCGGGCCATAACTCATGAAACGACTATCGGTCGGTTCCCAGGGAACCGTAGATCACTGGCATCGAGTTAAAATTCAACGACGCGAAAGGATGCGGAATTTTCGCACGCGACAATTTCGCGCCGGCGAAAAAAATGAACGAAACCGATTCGTCCATCGACGGCACGACACCGACAGTCCTGACCCGGACAAAACGTATGATCGGCTGCGCGCACGATATAAATCAGTTCTCGCACTTCCTCTCCTCTCCTCCCCTTTGCCGCTGTCGCAATCGTCCGACGAACGATATTCTTTCTGCCGAGAAACGAACCTAATATCGCACGAAGCGTTTATACAATCCGGAAAATTTGTACGCGGGCATCGCTTGTTATCGACGTGCATTTCGAAAGAGGAGTCCCTCCTCTAAAGCTCGACATGTGTGTGGCTCGCGCGCATACACGTACCGCGCACCGCGTTTGTCTCGTTTATCTCTTTTATTTCATATTGGTATATCTCGGGGAAAAAAGCGATGTCCCGCGGCTATATCGTCGTTCGCAAGTACCGCGCGCGCGTGCAGCATCTGCAATTTTCTACACGGCGGCGTACACAACACCCGCGCATTTTCCTCCGCGGCGACGCCCGGCGCGCTCGCGCTTAACCGCGTTACACTCGGCTTCGTTTCTTTTCGTTATCGGATGTTTATGTGACAGCGGCGCGAATTAAACGTTCAAGCGTCGCTGCACTGCCGCGCGGTACTCATTTTCCCTTTTTTTCTTGGTTTTCTTTTCCTTTTGTTTTCATTTTTTTAATCAATACCAGGTAGCGCCGGCAGGGCATTCGGGAAATCGAGAAAAATGAATAATTTCGATTATGGCTTTGGATTTAGCTGGCACTCGGGTATTCCCGCGAGATCACTCGTCAGACGTAACCGGATGCCCCAGATCCGGCGAGGTATCTCTCATCTACGAGTTGTCTGATCAATTCAAGGTCCATGCGTCTTTGTCAAAAAATTGTGATGGAGACGACCGAAATTTCAAACTTTCTGATTTTCAATATACTTTTTTAGAAATCGTGAAACATGAAAATTGGAGACCACTCGAGACATTACTCTAAATTAAAGCAAAATTAAATTTCCTACACCAGTCCACGATTACAAATTCTCGCTCCTGACCGAATCCTTTGTTTTCAATTGTTCAGAATTTGCGTGCAATTGGCCAACTTCTCTGTCACGGGAAGAATTCATAAGCGGCGTGGTGTTTCATCCTGCGTGTGGGAATAGCTTGTGTAATTGTCACTTATCCGCTCATTTGTAAATTCTATCACGAACGAGAGATCGCACGTGGCAGAGAGAGAGAGAGGAAGGGAGAGGGAGAGGGAGAGGGGAACAAAATGGAGTAATTATACCGGCGTTACCTTCATCTCGCTCTGCGGGATTAACAGCGGGCGTACCGTGCACGTAAATATTCCGAGCATTCGCGGCTATCTGCGCCGCCCCTTCATTCAGATGAAATGTCCACGCGATATCGGTCGCGTCGCGGAATTTATTGCCGTTTAAGCGCTTATCGATAGTTGGCTTTTGTGTTTTATACGCTAAAAAATCGGTGAGCAGTTGCTCGCGACGAATTAACGAGTCGACGTTCGCGCGAGCGTCGTATGCGCATTACGTGGTACGATACCTCGCGTTCATCCGGCTTATTTCAGATAGTCATCTGTGCAGCTCGGCCTTCGTGCGTCAGCCTCTTTGCTCGTAAACCGCACCGTCTCGACGAGACGGCAACGAACGACCGCAACGATCCGAACGTTGCGCTGCGATCCGCGTGCCTTGATCGACGCCTCGGCTTCGCGAAAGAACGACGGATTCCGCACCCGCAGCCGCGTATCCACGACACACACACGGTAGTCTTGAGCACCAAAACGAAAGTGACGTGTACAAATGAAGATTTTAATGATTTTTACACACGTATTTTGTACGCGTATCGCATGTGTGTATGCAACGCACATTCCGATCGATCAGCAGCGTTTCTCTTGCGGAAACGTCGGGTGTACTTATAGAAAAACGCGGAAGCGCGTAGCCCAACGCGAGATAAAAGCCATCAAATAGTTAATTTCACCTTCATTTATGGCGCACGAAAGCGTGCTTCCTTCGCTACATGCGAGTACTTTCTCTCCGCTCAATTTATATTCGCGATGTGTTCCCCTCCCTGTTTTATATCGCTATGCCAGCAATTTCCTAACGCCTATCGATCGCTAAACTGCAAATGTCAGACGTGCTGTTAAATGTATTCAGCAATTATGAACAGAATCATCTCCGATACAACTTAATTTCGCGTATTCCGCGACCAATCCGCCCTTTTCCTCAAAATTTGATTAATTATTATCGTCGTTTTCCCAGCGTTTCTGCCTTTTGATATTAAACATTTAATAACATCCCTGAACTGTGCTGTGCACGATTTTTTTTAATTAAAAAAATTGAAATGCTGCGCAGTTGAATGTGCTAGTCATTTTCCAACCGCCTTACAATTTTTATCCTTTAAGGTAACAAACGGAACAAAGGGCAGTACCAACAGAGGTACATACAAAGTATAAACGGACTGCAAACTGGAAATTTCTCCTTTTTTCCTTCTTTCAAGTGAGTACCGTCAGAAGAGAGTTTACATGGACTTATTATATTCGACCAAAACCAAAACCGAACCGTTGCGACTTTGGTCTCTCAGATTTCTCTTCAATGCTGTAATTGCTTGAACACCATAGTCACCAAGGTTCTCCTAGGGCGCGTGAGACTTAAAAATTCAACAAATTTAAACGTACGTAGTTCTACATGGTACGAGATGGTGTGCGCTGCGGCGTGGCGCACCGATCGTTCGGATGAACGCCGGTCGCGCGAGGACGAAGGGGCGTCGTCCTTGCGAGACGATCAATCACCTCGAAAGCATTCTTCTCTTCCTTCTTTTACTGCACACCTCTCGCTCCGCTGAAATCGCTCGTCAGCCGCGGGACTATTGGCTGAACGAACGAGAATCCACTCGACCGACCTCATGGTGGTAGCACAGTGGCGGGTTATCCACCCCTCGCGGGATAATACCCGAAATCGTACTGGCTATCGACCAGTCGCAGTTTATTCATTGCGCGCTTCAATTCATCAGTCGCTAATTAGCACGGTGCTCGTTGTTACTTCGGCCATTTCTGAGTTCCGTTATCTTCTTGAAAAAAGAGCAGACGCGTTGTATTGATTCTCTAGACATTTCCCTAAGTTTTCAGCTACGGCAGACAACTACCCGATTCTTAAAATACTTTTTTCTGGAAATAATTCCTGTGTGTATGCTATGAGATACCTAATTTGATTAGCTTTTAATACTGTTCGTACTCTTAGCGACACAATGATTGGTAAGATGTGAATCTTTAACGTAATTTGGCCAAAAATACCTCTTTTTAAATAGTTAGTGACAATTTAGGTAGTCACATATTCTATACATGACATCCGTCTAAAACTTCGCTTTTTATCTCTGCGTCTGATTCGATATCAGTGATATATTTCGAAAGATATTGAAGCATGAACAAATAGTCAAGCTTATCTAATAAAAGTCTTTTTTCTAAAAGAGGATTCGTGATTTATTTGATCTCGTAAAATGATAAGTATGCTAGCATGCACTATTTCCATCAAAAGCAAAACTTTAAATAGCCAGAGTACGTAATTCATTTTTATCTTTATCGTGAGATGTGTTGGAGAGACGTATTAAGATATAAAACTACTTTAACAAAACTCTCTCGTCTCTATGACTATCCTGAAGCGCGCGACAGAAATATTTCGCTCCTATTGACGGCGCGAAGCGCGATAACTCACATTAATAGTTTCACCACCAACGTTGCTCCAGTGTCTCGAGTATCTCAGTGATCCTATCGCACTTTATTCTAACCGAAAATTCTTCGATGAACATGAGAACCAACTTTTCCTTTACAAATATTTAATAAAATGCCATTATTTGTTGTATACTTCTTATCTTTCAATCGTAATGCTTAAGTCTTTAAATTGAGTTCATGTTAAAGTCCATGTTGAGTCCATTTGAGATGAAGTCAAAAGCGGAGTGCATTTCTTCGCGCTGCGTTTACGTAACGCTTTGAAAGTATTCTACGCCGAAACAATTTAACTCTTGCGATGCTTATTAATGAAATTGAACTTTGGATTTAAGTGCAACAACCAAGCAAAACAATATGTGTATATTGAAAAAATGAGATAAATCTCGATTATATTCTACGTATTCTTGTTCGATATGCATATTCGTACATTTGTACTTGCCATGATAATTAGTTTCTTTTTAGCGCAAGTAATTATTTAATGCTGTTTTTTATTTATAATATAAATAAAAAACAGTATTAAATAATTACTTGCGTATAAGTACTCATTTCAGTAGACAAAGAGAACATACGCGTATGAAAATATGGAAATAATAGCAGCTTTTCTGGTACAGTGAGTTAACGAATGCAGGTGTAATGTGTGCAGAGAGAAAATTTATCAAGATTAGAAAGGTACGTATACTCGCATACACGTACGTACATACATACATATACACGTATACATACTGCGAACGATATTCAGCTACACATGAAAGATATTCAGTTTTACGTTTAATATCAAGAGCTGTGAAATTTTTAATTTAATTTTAAACTATGAAATTTTTAAGCCACCTTTTGCTGAAAAATTTCACGTCTTTGTTTGGACAATGTAAAAAAATGAGAATAATAGGTTTCGTACAAACAATAATCTCCCTCTCAGAATAATACATTTTATGTTGAAATACTTAATATATTATATTACATTTTCGTGAAAATTGACTATTACTATTACATTTATTATTATTCCAATATCGTTTAAAATAATCTATCTTTGTTTATTTTTATTTTACTTTATATTTTCTAGTTTTGTTTGCATGATAAAATGTAAGAAAAATAATTATTTAGATCTCTCGATAAATTTATGCAGGAATAATTAATTTCCAACGAGCCAAACTACATGTTCGTAAAATTTGATACAAATCTGTCATTAAAATAAATTTCGATTTATTCTGAAATCCTCTCTGTACATGCTAACGGTATATTAATATTTGACATGCGTTACATGTGTTTTCTCACAATATCGGATTCAATCGCAGCGAGGAGATCTCTAATTCACGTGATTTATCTCGATCGGTTATTACTGGTTCTCGTTCTCGAGCGCGACGCAAAATTTGTACACAGAGCTTTCAAGGCAAAGAGAAATATTTTCTTGGAGGTGGTCAGCGAACATGCCACTGTGCGAATATTTGTCGAATACATATACGACAGCATATCTGCAGATATCGAAATACGAGAATAGAATAGCTCGTGTTTGATCCCGCGCAGAATGCGTTTAATGTATGCTTAAAAATACGTACCGAAATTACTCATGCAGTCGAGCGTGCCGGCTGTCGGCAGATATATTAGGACGACACGTATTTTCAACACATTTCAGCAATTCATCGTTATCTTTCATTGTAACAACAATAGTATAAAATGATAGTGTTTAATGGTATATCAGTGCTCTGGAAACAAAAGCGTACTAGCAACAATATGAAAAATCGAATAAAATATGAACAAAAAGCATCAAAAATATACGTATGCCATATGCTTTATCAATTATCCAGATAAATTAAATAAAATGAAAATGTGAAATTTTTCCTCTCCTTCTCTTCAACTACAAAGTTATTATTATCATATCGACTAAAAAGAGACACAACGTTCGAGGATAACGCAATTCGATTTGATAAAAATGAGAAAGCCATTACATTGCAAAACGAGTCGCGGTAACATAAAAAAAAAGAAAGGAGAAGAGCGAAAAAGGAATCGACAAAAATAAAACGAACAATAAAAAATTTACATTTCCGCCGCTAATTTAACCGAACGATTTAGCACGATTCAGCAGGAATGGATTGGTCGGGGGTTGCGCCACTCCGGGGGCACGGAATTGCATTAGCCACCGCGAATCGCCGACGGCGCGCCCGAGACGAGGATGCGTTATACCGGGCTATCGTTTACGGTACATTTACGCCACTTAGCAAACTTCTCTCGTCGAAGTCGAATCTCGAATATCCGCATTCTACATCGCCGAACGCCGGAAGAATAATCGAAGCTTCGACCGCGCGGTCGACCAGGGGATTGCAAACGCCGCGGACGAACGGTGTAATGCGAAAGCGGGATGGTTCCTTCCTCTCTCTCTCTCTCTCGGTTCCTTTTCTTGATGCGCACAGCGTGCACAGAACACATCGGGCGCTCGAGCGCAGACGTTGCCGTTGTCGTTGACGCGGTCCCAGGGCTTAACAAAGTTCTTCCGAGTCCTAACGAGCTTACTCTCGGCGAGAGCCAGTCGAGTGTACGGCTTCCGTCGCAGCGACATAGCAAATGGTTAACCCACATACTCCGGCGTCGTCTCGAGATATTACTTACGTTCCAATAGTACGTTCCAAACGTAGATTATCATCAGCTATAGGAGACGAGCTCGGTTCGCCGTTAATTATCAACGATTCAAAGATGCACGCGCACGTTATCACGTTCCTCGCGGGAGACGTACGTCTCAGCGCGCGTACCGCAAGCAGACACCTCAGCATCCGCTCGATAGACACTTTACGCGTGAGTACCGCGACGCTGGATGCACGAGACACGCAGCGTGATTCCCCTTGGCGATACGTATCGCGCTTTATCGCGCTAACCGGATCTAGCAACCGGGAGTATAATCGATCGGAGTGTAATCGATTGCGAATTCGCAGGGACTCGCCTAGTGCAGTTCAACGCTCGATTTCACGTGCAAGATCGTAAAGACTCCTTCGGAAAGCTCCTTGGGACTTTTCCGTCGTTCTTGCGCGTTCAGGACCACTATATAACGCGCGAGAACATTCAATTTCATCTCGAGCGCGAAACGACAGGTCGACTGTCGGGGGACGGGAACCCGGCGGGGGTCGAGTACGTATGTATGTACCGCCGCCCCCGCGCTCCCGCCGTAATTGAATACTCAATAGGATTTACCAAAGCGGGCCATGGCGCCGTGCCACGGCGGCGCGGCATGGCGTGGACGCGCCGATCGACAGGACACACGCCAATATTTGATCCGCGTCAAAAGCTCCGAGGCGGATCCATCCACCAGCAACGGGCGGATTTCCAACGGTCGTTAACCCCCTGCGCGCTGGCCGCTGTCTCGCCGCCGCAGCGTGTGATCCTCTCTCTGCCTTCCGGTCGGGTAAACTTCCGAAAAGCCATCATCCCCGATTTGCCGGAAATTATCGATTGTATCTTTGTTTACGACGAAAGGCAACGGGCGCGTGCGAGTGATCGCCTGTAGTCAGCAACGACGACGACCTTTGTCATTTTTCGATAGAATCCGGGCAAATTTCAAAGTGTCATCGGCGAGCCGCGGCATTCTCCGTTACGTTTTATCGTAAGGTGATAATAAAATAGGAGCGCGCGTACGTGTTGTATAACATATTGTATGCGCAAACGTGTTTTTCGCTTTGACGCGCAAACGCCGCGGCAAACGTTACAATTTAAGTGTGCAGTGAGAAACTCTTTTGTTAATTTTATCAGAGAAGAAGAGTCATTACTGCTAGAAATTCTTTTAAGTGGACTAATGATAAAATATGCGTGGTATACCATAATTATATTCCTTGCTGTAGACGGAAATGCATTTTCCGCGATGAAACGTCGAAATGTGAGAAATTTTTGTACAGTTAAAAAAACAAATAGGCAAAACACGCTCGAAAAATACAAATAAATAACGAAGCCGTATGCACCGTATTGCAGTTATTTATCATGACTGCTAAAGCATTTAATGATGAAACTTGGAAAAAGCGCGGGAAAAAAACGCGTCAAGTTGGATTCTACTGGAGGGAAATTTGTTTCAGCTCCGGTAAAAAAATTTATTCCGGTATGCGCGTTAAAAAATACATGCACGTGCAACAAAATACATTACAAAATGTTCAATATTTTCGCGGGAGGAACGAGTGAACTCCGCTCAACGATAACAGCCGCGCGACGATTGAATGCGAAGCCATGCTCGCCGAAAAGAGGTTTGCATCTTGCGTCACAAATGAAAGCGCGCGGCGACAAAGGGGCAACAATTTCCGCGTTGCATCCGCAGCTTCGATAAGACGCGGTAAAGCAGCCGTTCAAGCAGACGGCGCCTGTTCTCTCTCTTTCTCTCTCTCTCTCTTCCGTGGCAGCATGCGTGTCTATGTTTAGACCGGTCCACCCGTATCGGAGCACGTCTGCGCCACGAGACAGACAATCAAATCCACAGGTGCAGTCGAAAGGGTGCTCGCATCCGCGCGCGGAAGTGCCTTCTGAATTGGCAGGGCCAGTCCCGCTGACAACCTGTGAATACACGGTCGTCGCAGCCACGCAGCATGAAAGTCGCCGCTGTATCCGGCGCAGAAATGCGACCTCTCGGAGGGACAGAATAGCCCGGGTCGTCGCGGTCCTCTGGATCGCGACAACCATTTCCCGTCGCCCGGCGCGGCCGTTTCTCACGATCCTTTTTTTCTTTCCACCTTCCCTTTCGCGCACGAGTGAAAATTAAGTCGCGGGTTAACCGACGCGCTGGAGATTGCCCGTGATAAATGGCGACCGCGCGTTCTTATCTACATCGTCCTGCGCCGGGAGGTTCGCTCCAACCGATTTTTTCCTCGGGCGTGCGAGAGAGACTCGCGGAAGACGCGCACTTGGAATAAATTTCAGCGAGGACCTTCCACGCGAATGCCGCGAATTTGAATCAAGGCTGCTTCGTATCTTCGCGAGATACGGAGCGTAACTGGATTAAGAGGCGTGTACTTTGAAATCGTGCAAATCTATATTGTTAGGAAATGGAGGGAAAATGGAGAGAGCAGTGACTAGTGGTGGTTCATCACCGAATATTTGCGGATTTTCACAGCAGAGGTTCTTTTAATGGAAGAAGAGGAAATTATTGTCTACCGTAGATAATAGCGCGCGATAAATTCGCGGTTGGTTGGCACATGAAGTGTGACTATCATCAGCGTCCCGGTTGATTAATTAGATTCATTTTAATTGAACGCCTATGTATATCCCTAAAAGGGAGACTGGCTAGCGTAAATTTAGTAACTCAATAAATCTATAAAATAGCGCGGCGAAAGTGTGGCTACGTTTTATTAAATTTCGTCTCGCAAAAGGTCGTTGTGGCGTTGCGTCGCGCCAAATTTAGTAATGGATCATTATTGAGCCCTGTAGCAAAGGTGCAATTTTAGATAATTACTTCTACCGGCGGACCAGCCGCGCGCTTATCCCGGAAAAAGAGTCCACCTAAAAAGATACGCCTTCGTCGGTAAAAATGATTGATGCATTGAAATTTAATTGAAGTGAGTTGAAAATTCAAATATACACTAAACGTATTATAATGGCCACTATCTACTTGACAAGTCTAATTCGTTAATTGTTCCAAGCGTTTAAACGGCGCTTAATTCCGATATAGCTACTTTCTTACTTGATGTAATTCTTGTTAGACTGGATGCTGGCTTAACATTAAGCAGGCATCTGTAACTTTCTTCGCGGAGACCTGCCGAATGGCTTGGATACTAAAATCGACGTACAGAGCAGTAAATTAGCGGCTAAATGGCACTTAATTCTGCGATAGTTTCCAATTCAATTTGCTGCGGCGAGGGCACTAGCTTAACGGGGGTTATCTTGTGGGAGATATTTGGAGTAACGACAACTAACTGTCGAAATGCATTACCTAATCGTCACTTAAAACCGATATCGCCGTAGAATAAGGTACTGAAAATTTAGCAAAGAGCTAACGCGACTGAACTCTCATTTCCATGATTCGCCTTAAATCTGTATTCTCAAAAAATAAGGAGAGAAAGAGAGAAAAAGAGCTTTCCACAATTCTGTGGCGCATAATCTCCATCCCTTCTAAAAAGATGTGGATTTAAGAAGATTTGCAAATATGGTCTTCGTGCGCCAACCATATAAATCCATATCGCTAAGAACATTTCCAAATAAGGAGTTAAACAAGCGAAACTTAGAATGAACTCTCTAGATGCGGTTCTAGATTCACGATGCGAATTTAAGTTGAGCGTTTGCACAGGATTAGAGTATCGTAATACGGGATTAGAAGAGCCTTGTTTAAATATTACTCACGGTGTTTGACGTGCAGTCGAGGAATGGGGTCCTGCGGCCAAGCCACATTTTGCGCGGCTAAGCTGATCAGAGCCAAAATCCGCAGCGACGCGCTCATCCTGGAAACAAATGGCCCTGCAGGATGTCCGACAAGTCAACGATAACTTTCAAGCCTCATCATCGCCACCACCGATCGTCATTCCTGTAATCATACAAAATAGCAACATCATATAAAATGATCCGTTATAATCCTGTGTATCACGAAACACGCGCTCTGAATTTACAAGGATTTAACGTCCAGTCGTTTATTGCGGAAAAGCTTCACATTAACATTGAAATGATTGAGTGATTAATGATTTCACATGTTTCGAAAACAGATTTATAGGAACATCTTTGCTGCTCGGTTGTTCCTCGTTAATGTACCCCAGTCGTGATATCTTTCCAAGGATGAAATGTATCTTTTCTGATTTGGTCTGTTTTCGGCGGCCAAGGAATTCGATGCATTTATTTAACGATTATTGTTTAGTAATGTTATTATCGTATTGTCGCCCGAGTGCACTACAGAATCCAAGGAAACATATTACTTTGAGAAAATTGGATTCGCTCGTGTATGCACGATGCTCCGTGTGTACCAGTACTCCAAATTGAACGTACGTATTCTTTACGGCGCGAGGGGAAGAAGGACAGAAAGAAACAAGTCTTTTGTCCCCTTTTCGCGCGGAACTTATATATGCATATCTCCTTGTAGAAGAAAACTACTACTTGGAATAAGTAAGGGAAAGCACGGGGAAGGATAAAAGGCTAACGAAGGAATGGGGGGGAGCGACCACCGACTGCAACGACGACGATGAAGAAGACGACGATGTTATGCATTATGCAGAGAGGTCGCCAGCTCGAGTTTCTATTTGTCCTGGGGCCATGTACTGCCGTCTACTACTACGAATACGTTCAAGATTAAACGCAGTATCGAATATGTATATTCACTCTACGTATAAGGTGGTCGTAAAACATGCGGTCAAATTTCTACGATATACCGAGTTAGCAAGGTAGCTGAGAAAAGTTTCTACGAAACGTGTGTTTAAGATGCTTTATTCTTCGTTCCCGCTTCTTTTCGCTGACGAGTCTTTTTTAGAGAACTTGGTTTTCATCTTTTCTGCACTAATCACGATAATATTCTTTTCCTTTTGACGAACGTGTCATAATATATTCCGATAGTTTTCTTAGCTTTCGAATATGAAACACGATGAAGAAGCAGCCACGAGTAGAGATTATAACGCTAATGAAAAGTGCAAATTTCATCTTTGGAAGGAAAATTATAAAGCAATCATAAAGAAATTATGACTTAATGGCGAAAGTATAATATATTTTCGGTAATTCGCAACATCGGGAATGCACATCGGGAATGCTTGAGAGAATCCAGCAATGATTAATCCAACGGGAACTAAGGGAAACGTACGTTCGCGCGAGAGAGCAAAGTATTTTCGACGTTTACTCCATTTTCTCGTTGAACCATGGAAATCCGATAGAAACCGCACATGGTTTTGCGAACACCCTGTACATCCCGGGAACCCTTGTAAATGTCTGGAGCGGAATTATCATTCCGTGCTACGCGCGGCGCTCGTTTTTCTCCGATTCCGCAAATCCACCAAGGCAAACGGAGCGAGGTCCTAACATCCAGCAGCCGCTCCGATACCAATTTAAATCCCAATTTGCCCGCGCGGGTTTGTAAGCAGCACAATGATCGACCGGCGCGATCGGGATATCGTTAATCCGGACCAACGAGTATGATGCTATTAAAGTTTTAATTGATCTCGGCCGTGATCGATCGCTTTCCGATGCGACAATGCACCGCGTCGTTACTTGACATCTGGCGGCCGATCATAAATTCGCGATCACCTCGCGACAGCTGCGCGCGCGAGTACGCGCAATCTAATAAAATCGACTCATGAATCACGGTTGGAAAAAGAGTCGGGGGGAGAAAAAAAAAGAAGAATGTTTCGTCGCGATACCGTCGCGTTGATGTTGCGAGAGCGAGAGCACGCCTCGCTAGGCGTGGCTCGTCCTACTTTCGAGAGATACGAGGACGAGTTGCAGATCGAGAGTCACTTCTCCGCCAGCCGCTTTCCGATTCCACGAGTGGCGTGCACCGAAAATGAGACTTTCTCTCTTACGTTAGACGGAGTGCGGAATTACATCGCGGGTTTACAAACAACGGGAAAGCTCTCCGCTCGATTGCCGGATGCTCTCTCGATGCGGGGAAAGAGATCTAATTTTCGGCGTGCCATGCACGCTTTTCCGTCTTGGATGCTGCGATACACGCGTACAGGAGAGACGGACTGCGGGATTATAACTATCATTTCGAAACTCGAGATTATCGCGGAAGAGCGGTCGTCCTCCGGTGACATGAATTTGGCCAAATTTGTGAATTATGTAAATATCCCATATAACATTCCGCGCTGCCGTTTATTTCCTCACGATTAATCTCGTTTTCGTCCACTTAATTACCGCCACCACCGTTTCGCGTTACATTCTTAATGCGTAATTTGCAAAGTGCTGCATATATTTACACGGTAAACATATCGAACTTTCGTACGCGAATGATTGTCGCAAACAATCGCGCAAAATATTGATAAACGTCAGAATATAATTAGCACTCAGTCAAGTAATTGTTTGCTAAATAATTTCACGGGACACGTCGATTTCGCGGTAATCCCGCATGCATGGCGCTTGATAGCACAATTGAAGCCCCCATTTTTCCGCTAATTACCGGAAACGCGACAGCGCCGAAAAACGAGACCGCCCGGACTTTTAAAGCTGCCACCTCGCATTCTGGAGGGCAGAGCGTTTACGTGGGAGGAAAAAATAACTAGGAGAGAACACCGTCGAAGATTTACGGCAACACCCGGAAAAAGATTAGGCAGGAAACGCACCTGGAGAGCACGAGCGAAGGAGAAACGGGGGAGGAACGAGGTGAAACGACGGAGAAAAGCAAGCTGGCGCTGGGTGTAGCCTCTCGTGGGTAAAACTTTGACCAACACATTCTGGAAAGGGAGAACGCGAGAGCGCTTGGCAACTGCTCTGGCGTCGTTGCTGCTGCTGTAGCAGTGGGAGCCTGGTCTAATTATCCATGCGCTTTGTGCGTGTACTGGCTCCAACAAGAGCAACGGCAATGGCACAAATGGCGGTACGAGCGTGATTGCTCGGACCGTAGATAGTTCCCAGCAGCGATTGCTCCCCGTTCAACGAGCCAGCGATCAAAGTAAAAACAGCATACGCGCCACGGAAAGGCCGCTCCGCCTGCGATGCGTCTTGTGCGCGTCGTGCGATTTCCAGCAGAAATCCCGCTTGAAAATTCGGCCTGAAATCCTAAAGGTCGCTCGGTGTGTTTGTCCGTTTGTTTGTCGTTCTCCCGTTGCTACAGATCGCACGAGTGCACACCCGTCGTCCTCTTCGACACCGAACGTTCGAAACGGGCGTGTAGGTACTCGATATTTCCACACGCGGCAGCGACATTCGTCGTCGCAAAAGCTCGGTTAACTTTCGGTTCCTTTCCGCTTCGCGAACGGAGATCACGGTTCGTAGTAAGTTGAAAGTGCACGAGTAGTTCCTGCCGCGCCAAGAGTATTTGGCTGCGTCGTTAATTACACGATTAACTTTCCTATTGTTATGACTAATTATTGACGTCTGCGACTGCTTCATCCGACTTCACCCGAGACAGCTTCGCGCCGTTCCAAATTCCGTTCAAACGTGGAGATTGTGTAACCGGAAGCAGGAGGGAAAGATAGAGCGAGAAGGAGCGGCACGGGAGAAGATAAGTCTAGTAGCTGAAAGACGGCAAAAGGAAGCAAAAGATATCCGCGACAGAGCGGATGAATGAGACTACCAGCGGTCTTTGAGTCGGCAGGTAGGCAATGATTAATAAGTAACGTCGATCTCGTTCAAAGTGAGGCGCGCCGGGAACTCGGGGCATCCCCCTCATCTCGAGAAGATTTCGCTGTAACCGCGCGCAAATAGAATATTTCGAGAACTTATACTGAGAAAATGGAGCAAAGTTGAGACAGTCGGATCTCGTAAATAACAGTTTATTAAATTAACTCATCTGCCGCCATGTCAGCGACAAGCACGCGCCTATCGCAAAATTAAGCTCATTTTACATGTTAATTAGCTACCTATTTCAGCGCTTAAATCGAAAACAGCATAAGAGATGGCTACCAATGTAGTAGTAAATTTTGAACGGCGACACCTTTCTTCGAGAACTTCGGGAAATAATTTAATAGAAACGTGCGTTATCGACGGAGGAAAACTCACTTTACGTTTCACTGTCCACGCTACCGTGGAATTTTATGGTAGATCCTAAACTCTTCAGGCAAGCTCGGTTTCGCATGAATTGTTAAACTCTTCGTTTCACCGCGATACTGTTTACGCTCCAGAGATGTTTAGTTTCTTCGTTTCAAATGCCTTCTGGGCTTTGTGAAATCCAGGTAACGCGGCAATTTTGAGTAACATAAAGTTTATCGTTCGTTGAACCTTGTAGAAACGCCACGACATTCGGTATGAAGTTCCGAAACTGGAACGGAGATACTACGAGAATTTCTGAAAACCGATAATCTAATAATCGAGAAAACTTAACACAGACGCTCATGTATTACGTACGATATGTGAAGAGTTATTTTTACTTCCTGTCTGGTACTTTAATAGTCGTTATTAGAATCATTATTAATTTCTGCTAAACTTGTTTTTATATACCGGTATGCCAATTTCTGCAGAATTATAAACTTTCAAGATTTAAGCTTAAAACTCGTCAATGTTACGAGGCACATTATAGGAGAGACTATTATAAAGTATTTTGGACGAGCGATCAAACTTGAGAATTAAGCCCAAGCCGTTTGGAGCAGAACGCATTAAATCCACAATTTGTGAACTTCATTTTCTATATAAAGTGGTACTTAAGATATTGGCTTTACAAATTATGCAGAACTTTATCTATTCATTCTTGTAATACCTCCCTTATCTCGAACTGAAACGATTCAAACTCATCCATAATTAATACGAAAATGAAAAGTTCACATCATGCCTCCATCCATGTACAATGGAGTCAAATATCTTTCTCTTCCTCAATTTAATTCGATCTTTAGATGCGGCCTTGTCAGATGGCTATGACGCTGGTACTCCAGGTTTCCCATAACTCCATTAACTTGGATTCTTCAATTTACTCGACCACTGACCTGTCTCACCATCGCTTTCAGATTGTCGTTCATTAATTTCTTGATGTCTTGGTGTCACTCCATTGGATAAGCAGATCCAGGGATCTGCTTCGGCCTCATTTACTCTACGTCTTATAATAAGCCTTTTCATATTGTCGGCTTTTGTGATGTAGCCAAAGAAAGTGAGAATTTTAGCACATATGAGGCTGGACAGTCTTTCGTGTTGGCTTGATTATTTAATACGGAGTTATTTGTTCTCCATACCGTCCATGGTATGCATAATATTCTTCTTCAATATCTCTGAAAGCGTTTATTCTCTTATGGTCCGCCACCCATAATGTCCATGTTTCAGTGACATAAGTGAATACCGGTAAAATCCAGGATTGTGTAGGATGATGTTCAGTTCTGTGATTTTAACTTCGTCTTCCTAGGCTGGATCATTTTACGCTCGTGCGCGCAGCTGTCCACGTACATGCTGATGTCTCACGGATTAATGACTACACCGATTGGCACTCACGTTTCCGCGTGCGCGCACAGCGAATCTCGGTTGTTGCGCCCCGAAATCCGGGGGGTTACATAGCCACCGGAGCATCGCGGTTCCGTGTTAGCAGGACCAAGTATAACGCCAGCAATTGCCGGCGAAGTCAGGAATGCGAGTCGAAGCAGGAACAGTCGAGTAGCGTGGCGGGTGGATTTAAAGCAACTCGCTTCGTAGCTGCAGCCAACTCGCGTGAATGAATATTCAGAAGCGCGCGAGAACCGCGGAGAACGTGGTCTTCGTGCCCCGGATGACCTCTCGTGGAAACGGCCAGGTGAAATGGTCCAAATCACGGGGAATATTCAGATTTCATCCTCGCCACCAGGCGAATTACTCCTATTACGTATACGTGCGATCACAATCGTGGTCGCGAGCGAGTATGCCGGCAGGAAAATCGCGGTCTCCACCAAATTTGTCTTCGCGACAGCGGTAGCATCACCTCGTGCGGACGCGCACCAGCTTTTATCTCTTTGCGTGCATATATTTTTGCGCGTTAAAAGCCAAGGATAATTGACAGCAGTTTCACGTACTCTATATTTCTCATACGCTTTATCTCTAACAAGTCCAATGTCTCTTTTAAATTAGGAAAGAATGAATTCGATTGGCTGTACGCTCAGATAAAATTATCGATCAATCGAAAATCCTTCTTAAATTTCTTGTGATGTTTGAAAATTCTCAATATTTTCATTTTCGAGAAGATTGGCTTGTTGCGTTTTAAATGTATTGTTGTATGCGTGCAGGACACTCGTCGTTCTAGAGCGGCTTGTGCTTCGTTTTTTCAACAGTTTTAAACGTTATTGAATGTTATTGAAAGTTTTTTCTTCATTTTAATGGCTCTGCACTAGAAATTTCAAATGAACACATTTGTTTAGTTGAAAACTGCATCGCATTCCCACGAAGCTAGAAAAAATTCCAATTATTACAGAGAGGAATGGTGGATACCTTCATATCAAACCAAGAGAATGCTCGAGGTTCGCGAATGCATAGAACAGATTAAAAGCGATTGAAATGCACTTCGTATGAACCTTTCACCGATAAACAACAGAAAATAATTGCAGCAGCCAAGCAAACGGAATACCTAGTTATTTCGTTCGCTCAGTTTCTACACGTACGTCGGGAGAGATATTCTGATAATACCGCAGCCTCCAATTATTCGTAAACCACACAGTGGCAGTATATTACTAAAGATATTACACAAATATCAGGTCGCACACAGCCTTAAATATCCAATGTAGCAAATAGCCGCTCGACTGTACGCATACAACGCATCAATTTCCGCGAGTAATCGGTACAGCTATGTAGTTTCGAAGTTTGGGAACTATAACAATTACAATAACATACGGCGGTGGGTCGATTTACTTATCGCAACCGAAGTAGACGCGCTACGCTACTCGAATGAAACTGTAAACCGCGCGGTATCGCTTTCAGGTCTCTCTCTCTCTCTCTCTCTCTCTCTCTCTCTCTCTCTCTCTCTTTCTCTCTCTCCCCCCTTCCTTTGTAATAATAAATTCGCGTACCGCGAATAATCTCGCTCGAATGTACTGCGCACGTAAGGAACCAACCGACATGGTCTCGGGATATTCTCTTAGCACCTGCGAGCGACGTTTCTCAACGATTTTCGCTGGTCTTCGAGTCGGGCAGAAGCATCGTTACCACCGCTCAAATAATCTCCATGCACGTCCGTGGGCGTTTTACTCGCTCGCGTCGTTTTCGCTAGTCGTTAGGTCTTGCAGCGGAGGCGCCAAGTGTAGCTGCAGGTTACCGCGAGCGTTGCAACTGGAGCCGTAAGGGCTGCAGCTCGGATTGCAAAGCTACAGTTGGTTGAAGCGCACGCGAAACAAACCACGACGGAGCCAATCTCTCTACACGCGAGACGCTTCCCCTCGGCTTTGCGCTGGCGCCAGGTACTAGCCTTTCCTCCGTAAAGGAAAACGCTCGGGATTATGGAGATTTGCGTACGCAATGTTCCAGCCGTGAAATTCCGGCTGGATAAGCTGGGTAGACATCGCATAGGGAATCATCTCACGTATTGCCAATAAATCTGACCTGCCAGCGGTGTCCTGAGTAATGAAAGATAATACGACCCACGGAGTTCGTCAAATAACTGCTCCAACTTTTAATTGACTACATTATTTCATTATTTCTTCTATTTTTATTTTTCTGGTTTCCGCTGGTTCTCACATCACACGTTTGCGAAAATACTATATCGCAATTGTCTGTTGATTGTCTCTAAAATGATATCAAATGTTATTTACGTTGAAAAAGAGAAAGAGAGAGAGAGAGAGAGAGAGAGAGAGAGAGAGAGAGAGAGAGAGAGAGAGAGAGAGAGAAAGAAGGATAGCGAAACGAAGAGACAGAGGCAGAAAGAGAAGATCGAGTTAATCGGGGAACGCGGGAGAGGGGAATCATTAAAACAGCCAGGTGATATCGCGTATGCAATAAAAACGAGTGGACACGCCTGGAGCGCGGAAAAAAGTGGAGGTACCGAAATTTCGCGCAGGGCGGACCGCACACCAGGGAAATTGCCGGAGTATAATGGACGAATCCTAATTTAGCGTGCGCGCGTACGATGAATATATAAGAACGATGGCGCAAATTTCCGTTTTATTCCTGGAAATTCATGAACGCTCGAAATAATAACGCGGATCGGACCGATCGATTGTCGTGGTCGAAGGGTCGTTGGCCGCGCAAACGAATCCTCGCATTGCGAGTAATATGCGAAAGTAAGCGTTTCACGGAAGACGTAATGCTCTTGATTTTTCACCCCGCGGGATTAGCTCGATTCACTGGCGCAAACGCATTGCACCGGAATACTCCGTATGTTCATGGGGTGCTGCAAGAGCGAGAGCACCGAGCGAACGAGCTCTCCGCACGACGGAGGTCCATTTGCGGGCCGCCGGTAATTTCCTCGGGGAAGAATCCCGACTGTACACGAACAGGGGCGTCGTTTGCTCGCGCGATTACACCGTATTTCGGAGCCAACCACGCGATGCCAATTCGCGCGCATAATCGGCGCGATTAATAAGGGTCACGCTGGCTAACCGTAAAATAGCGTGAAGAGTAAAGACTAAAGAGAGGAAGAGAGAAAGAGAGAGAGAGAAAGGCGGGCCATCGTGTCTGCGTGTATGTGTGTGTATTCTGCACGAAGGAAAAGTGAAAAAAGACCGGATCGTTACGCAACGATATCGCTTACGGAATGCATCGCGCGCGCTCCGATGGCGACCGCGATGGTATACCGTCAGCGAATTTCCTCGACTAACAAACGACGCGCGTGCATCCCTACGTGTACGTGCGCTAGTGCTATGATGTTCACAAGATTTTCGCAAGCAAACAAAAGCCCCACGGTGGGAAAGATTTTTCACGAATAACCCTGCGACCCGACCACCGGGTGATGCACGTTCAGATGCGAGTATCAGATTCCATTTTGTAGTCGCTATTACTATTTCGTACGTGAGATCCGTATTTTTTCGTCTATTACCTGACCGCGATTAGCATAGAAATCGGCGGTGTGTACCGTCGCGTGAGACGCGCTCGTCGTAAACCTTCGGCAAATTCTCCCTCGACGATCCTCAGGATGCGAAACGATCTCAAAATGTGGAATTATCTTCCAGAGCACAGCAAGAGAGACGAGTCCGAATAACGCGCTGCTAAAAGAGATAGAGAGAGAGAGAGAGAGACAGAATTCCAGGCTTTCGATTGAGTATTTTCGCTCACCCTTCAAATAATTCGCGCGTGAGTAAAAGTTTTCTGAAAATTTCTCGGATTTTCTTGCGTCGCGCGCTACTCTCTCGGATTCGTCGACGATGAATTTAATGCAAGTCCGATCTTTCAGGAAACCGGTACGCAGCGCGACGCGTTCCGCGCAATGTTTTCCCCAACGTTCCGTTCTACGTCGTGCGCGGAAAATAGTAATACTTTTATGGCGTGTATAAACTAGGATAAACCTGGATGGAGGTAGAGGAGAATTTTGAGAGAATTGACGCTGGGAACGTGTTCCTTGTCAGTCAATTCGCGCAGCAGACGAGCCCGTGTGGGTACAGAGGTTCCGCGTCGATCGAACGATAATACGATTGGAACCGCTATGGAAGCGCATCAACGAAGCGCTCGAGTTTCTACGTTTCTGCGAAAGGGCGGTGTGATTCCATCCCGTCGCTGTACTTCCTCGTCGTGAAAGAAAGCTATTGGAGATCGCACGCGGTTCTCGGCCCTTTACCGTCATCGCGTCGCGTCTTGCGACGATCTCTCCTTCTCTGTTTTTCTCAGTCCATCGTTACGGTTTCGCACTCCACTCTATTCCCTGCGTTCACGCTACAAAATTCATTTAATGCAATGAGATACACACAGCAGCGACAAATCGATGTATCCCGCCAAGAGCTCGCGACCCGACCCGATCAACGGAATGACGAGAAAATTGCTATCGGCGCGAAGATGAAATAACCGCGTGCTAGAATTTATTGCACGATACAGTTTTATGTTATGATCCAACGATATATCCGCGAAGGGATGACATAGCCAGTAATCAATATGTGGATAGATTGGAGCTTGCACAAGTTTAAGTTTTAAATCCTACTGTTTGCACAACTTTAACTGATACAGTATCGCATATATCCTTTTTGTTCTCCTAGCGAGTTCCACAAAAGCGTTATTGTGACACTTAGATATTTAACTTTCTTACAGTATTTAACAATAGTGCAATAATAAGAGAGAAACGAAGAAAGAGAGAGAGGAAAAGAGATAAAGTGGAGAGAAGGAGAGGAAGAGAGGGTGCGTCCACAGATAGGTAGATATAGGGTGTGTTTGATGCGCGCACGACACAATATGCAATATCACAAAGTCGTACTCGTGAACGCAGCGACCGCAAAGGCGTCGTATGACTTTTAAAGGCCTCCAACTTTCCTGAGATGCGCAGCCAAATGTCTCTTAAATCTCTTTATAGATTACTGGTAGGTTATAGGTTACTACTGCTCGTTAGGTGTTGCTTTACTATGCTGGCTTTCACCATGGGAGGCACATGCTTTCCGCCTCTCTGTTTTTCTTTTTTCGCAGCACTTGTGCTATTGTCCGATATCGCGCGGCATGGAGGATTAATCTTTTAAAAGCGCGACCGATCGTTTGACCGCCGAATGTTCGGAACTTTAGCAGGAGAATGATTCAGCTTTTCTATCTCTGGGAACTTTTTCCTACGTTCGGGAACTCTTTCCATCTCTTTTCATGATAAGTGAAATCTTTTTCAAAAGCGTGGATTTTCATGCAGAGAAAAACCCAGTATCCCTTGCGTGTCTATTTTTCTTCATAAAAATGACATTAAAATAGCTGAAAACTGTTAGAACTTGCATAGGTGGAACCTTGGAACTGTCGGACAAGCATTATGCAAAAGATACATTAAGCAATGTAAACTTGAATGAATTAAGATACTTCACAACTTTTTTAAAATGCTGTTGCGAATATTCAATTCTCAATAATCGTGTGTGACACAGCAAAACTGCTATATTATAGAAGCATATCGATAGAGGTGCACGTGAGTTTGTCGTGGACGTATCTGTCGCTACCACACGACAGCACTGATAATCGTGTTCATCGTGCGAGGCTTCGTTTCTTAAGTCTTCCTACAGTCACTGTACTTACGACCACTGTACGATAACTGTAAGCGCGTACACCGCGCGTCGTACTTGTACTCTGCTTTACTTATACCCCGAAGAGGCTTGAGGACAACTATGCTTAAGAGTTTCGGTAAGGCAAAGTGGAAGAAGTTATTTTCGCGTGACTAATATGCGTCTACGTTTATGATACTCTTTGTCAAGTTTGCGATCGCACTTTGTGGAATATATTGAACACGTAAGCACTATTTCTGCTTAATTAACTCATTCGCCGTCAAGCGAAATTTAACTTTCCGTTCAACTCGGTTATTAAGATTCACCGTAATATCCATATATAATTATTTCCATAATTTTATCATGGATATTATTAAAATAATATCATGGTTATTATTAAAATAAATAAAAATATTAAGTTATTTACACAATGCACTGTGTCTCTGTCTCTCTCTCCCCCTCTCTGTTATGCTTTATTTTTATTATTAAATAATCATTATATTCATGTATTGTAATATTACTCAATGGGTTAATAACTCGAAAACGTGTTCATATAAATGTGATATGCGTGTTAGGTAAAAAAATCGATTGTCTTCAAACTAAATTTTGCATTGATTTCCGCTTTGAATCGGCCTGCCGCCCCAGCTGAATCGGATTACAGTAGCATTTTAATATTTGGTTGCGTGGCTTCTTTCTATTTATTATACAAAGAAAAATACAATCCAAAGAGTATTCCGTTGTTCTTGGAACAATAGAAGGTGGAGTGTCATAAAATTCTTCCGCGAAGAAATAAAGACGCCGAGCTATAATTGCCCTATTTCCGCTGACATTATTATTCAGCTTTCTAAAATGGCGTCGTAGCATTAACTTATTAGCTGGACTCGACGAGTTCATTACGCGGTTGCATAAGGAGTACGTGTCGCGTAATGCGGCCATTACAGCGTACGGCTACTCGCTATGTAAACATGGCTATGCACGCGTAACTATAATACATGATTCCACATAAATTACACGGCCTGATGGTTATGGTACGGCTTCATACTCCCTCTTCGATGAAACCTTGATCCAATAGAATTGTCACAAAACCAAACCAAGAATCGCTCTTTGTATGTCAGTGATTCCAGCGCTTCAAACATTCACCTGACAATTAACATGTTATGAATATAATGGAAGAATTTTTCTCATACTTTCCACAGAAAGAATTCAACTCGCAATCAACTCTGAATAATTTTAAATAAATTTAAAATTATTTAATTTATAATAATTTAGAATCTACATGTATCATAAATATATAAGATTAAATAATATTTAATACTATAGCTATCGGTCTTTAAAAGTGTGCTTCAACAATAAATATTAATGGTTGACAAATTAAATAAAAATACATTGCATTTACAACAATCTTTGCTCCATCTTATTCCTACATTATCCTACATTAATTACACGAAATGTCGCAAATTATCCAGAAGCTTTCGATCATCTGGGTTTGACAAATAGTCTCGCTCCTTAAATGTATTCGTAGCTAAGGGATCCAGTGGAAAATATGGTCGACCGGAATAGACATTGTGTCTATTCCGTATTAAACGTGACTGAACTCAATCATTCAATATCTAAGGAAACACAATGTCGTGTCGACGCCTGTGCGCGCGTTATAACACGGAACCGTCTGGTCCGAAGTACCTCACGCTCGCCGACGATTGTTATCGATCGGCCAATAATGCATGGCGTTGTGTACAGCGGAAACGCGCACGAAGACGACGTTGCGAGAGATGGAGCACGGCCGTCGTCCTCATCCTCGCCGTTGTCGTCGTCGTTGTCGTCGTTGTCGTCGTTGTCGTCGTCGTCATCGTCGACGCGTTGCGGCACGCTATATGTCGAGCCCCGTAGCTACGGGGCAATCGAATTTTCATCGCCGCGGAGACGAGCCCTGAATATTCATACGGTCGGACGAATCCCCCCATACCTTCCGCGCGTTACCCTCCGTTTCCCTCCTCATGACGATCGTGGTGGCAGGATCCGCGTGCGTTATCCTGCACGTAGGTTACACGTCTGCCGGGTAATCGTAGACTCGCGTCACCCGCTCCTTCCCGCTGGCTGAATTTAAACCGATGCAAACTCGGGGGTGCTGCACGATGGCCCGGGGGCTGCAACGGGGTTGCAAATCGAATATTCGGAGGAGGCGGGAGCCCCGTCGCCGAGACGACATGCCGCGCCTCGAGAACCAGGTAACTCCCTTCGGCGTGGACTGCTTTGCGCGAGGGTACCAATTAGAGCGAACCGGAAGCGGCTGATACGATGAGATACCGATCTAGTGGAACGTTAGTGTCGAGAGAAGCAATAAAAAATGTAGGGAACGAAGTTTGTTTAGTTTTCCGCAAGTTTTTGAAGGGATGCCTGAGCGACCGTTTAAAATTTCAAGATGTTTGTGCCAGAGATATCGAAGGGAACTTTCAGCCGGCCTGTTTTTCCACTTTACCTCGGTTTGCCCCATTGTTAATAGCTGCTGCGTCGAATATCATAGCGCAATCGATCGCATGCATTGTTATTGAAATCTGTTAACCGCGTGCGTGTTAAATATTGTACGGCAATTGATCGCGTATTGTTAAGTAGGCGGCAATGGCGGTTTCACCGATAATTCCGTATTAAGTAATTTATCCACGCAGACTTAGTACTTCAACAATGAACGCTGCATGGCGGCATAAAATCGATAATTGTGCGTGTGTACGCGCGCCGTATGAGAACCTAGGCTGATCAGAACATTCGTTTGCTTTTCCGCTACATTCACATACTAATGAACAAAACAAAAAACAAACTTTTTGATCAACCTGATATTTTTCAACGTTGGATTTTTATATTCGGCAATACCGAAACAGATTTTGGAACGATATTTCCTTAACGAGGCCCGAATCGAGGAAGATTCTGTCGAGGACTAATAGTTTTCGAGTAATAAACAAACTAGTGAATTGAGATCAAGATGAAAGATAAACGATGAAATATTCCATTTTTATTATAATTCGTTAGTTAATTTAAGCAGAAATTTTAGCAGAAACTTAATTTGGATTCCATAAATGTATAATGTTGAAGATTGAAAGTTGCAATATGATTTCGATATTTTATAGGAACGTTTATAGTTATAAAAAAATCATTTTTTAAAATCTTTTTTTAGAAGAATTAATTATTTAAATTCCATCTTTTTTTGAATATCCATGTTCCGACAATGAGGATTTAAATTTATATACCTAAATATTACTTCATGTTATTTTTATGATGTAAAAAAGACAACTCTATACATAGGTACCATGAGCTTTTACGTCATCTGCATTATTAGTCATTAGCAATCTGTGCGGCTATGGATATCAAGATTAATCTGATGGCATACTTATTAATATCGCGAGACATATGTAGAGGCGGCCGCACGATTTGACCTCAAAGGGTTTTGTCGAAAGAATACATATAAAAGCGAGAGGACTCATACACGTATATATGTATGTATGTACACAGATGTACAATACATACACATATTCACGTATCACACGTATAAGTAAGCACACGTGCGCAAAAATCAGCCACTTTTCAGCGGGCGGCGCTTCACGTATGCGGTCGTACTTGCAGCACGATGAGCATGCAGCCGTTAAATCGGGGGAATGAGAAAAAACGAAAGCCAGGAGGGGATACAGAGAGAAAGAAAGAGGGAGATAGGGAGAGAGAGACAAACGAACGAACACGAGCGGATGGAGGGCTCGGTTTGGGGAGAGTCGGACGAACGTGCAAGGAGCGGAGGGTAGCATTACCCAGCTGGTGTATATACAGGGTGTACCCTGTGAAAAAGGGGAACGTCAGTAACAGGAAGTCCGTGACGAATTTGCAGATTATTTTCGCTTAGTAACGATTTCTCGGTAACCCATTCATTTAAATCTCCATAATTAAGTTCCGAATCAAATTAGTACGTTACAGCCAGGTCCGTGGAAAATTAATTGGGAAGGAGATTTAGTTACCTGAAATTCAATCCACGAGGATTCTTTAATATCCAACCCTAGAAATATATCTATAATTTCAATTTTCGCCGCGCAATTTAATTCCAGTGTCTGAAAATATATTCTCAATACTCTCTAATCCTTGTATTTCTTCACGAAATTTTTACATAAAATAGTAGAATTGCCATCGAGAATATCTCTCCTTAGAATTGCTGTCGAAAATATCTCTCCTTAAATTTTTTAATATTCAAAAATAAGATATCCTGCCTTTTTTTCCTGTTAAAACTTTCTTAATGTTATTAATAATTTTACGCCCTCGTACTCATATTTGATACACATCGGTATGCTAGAATGCACAGTAAGTTTGGTACACCCCGTGTACGTAGGTACGCTACCTAGGTAGATAGGCAGGGACGAATGACTAAAAGCTAGCTGACAAAAGGAAGACAACGAAAACGCGCGTAAGTGGGGGTGCAAAAGATAAAAAACTAGGAGGGAAGCGCGATGCGGAGCATTGGGAGAGATCATTTTTCAAAGAAGGACGCGCATAATGTGCAGTCCTATGTACCTGATACGGCCTAAATTCAGTCCCTAAAAGGTTTAATCACTTGTGACAAACGTGCACATAAATAACGTAAATACGTACAATACTGGTTCTTTCATCCGAACATCCTTATCCGTAAGAGGCGCCGTCTTTTGCCGATATTTCAATCTGCAGAAAGGTTGAGACCTGACGTTGGGTTGTTGCCAAAGTCGGAACCAATATCGTTGACCTAACAACCACTAAAGCGATCGACTAGGACACGATGACAAAATCATGTGCACTCGGCGTCACGGATGCTTTCACCTTCCTACACAATTTCCCGAACAAGCACGGCATCTCTGGATACTGGTGCATTGTGGATATCTGTATTTTCGAAAAATACGACCGCGCATTCAGAGTTCCGAGCTACGTAATGCGCGTATGATGCATCAGAAATATGTTTGTGGCTTTACGCAAGCCGCCTAGTTAAGAATGCAAGGAATGAAAATATCGATTGAATTCTTCCGCATCCACCACACGGAAACTGTCTTAAATGCGACGGGAATTTATTGTTTATTCCGCGTGAGTCCGCGCCGGTGCATAATTCCGGGAATAAAAATATAATCAGCTGTACAGAGCCGCGTACGGGACTTAAACGGGACGCGTGGGAGGCATTCGGGTAACGGCACCGTGATGTATGGCAGACTTTCATCATTTTGTCTGTGAACTCGTGTATTTCACACCGTCGGGTTTATTTCAGGCCGTAAACTGGTTGTAACGAGTGCGGATTATATTCGCGTTGCCGGCGTTGTACCGTGCAGCCACGGTTTCAGGAGTTTCCGGGTCGCGATGCCGGGATTTAACCAATCAGCGGTAGTTTCGGCTTGTTTTTAAAAATTGGTCGTTTAGGTCGTTTACCCAGCAATAACTCTAGATAAAGTGGCAACGCGTTGCGGTACGTTGTGGACGTGCTGGAGGTAGAACGTTGCTACGTCGACATTTCAACGTTGATGCACACGGTTGAACTTGACCGCCTTCATACGTTTCTGCCGTTGGCGAACCATGACGCGAATTTTCGTTGTCGCGAACAATACAGCAATTGCGTTTCGTCGCGTTTATCGGCAATTTTCTGACATTTTGCGCGTACAATCGAACGATTAAAATACTATAATATTCAAAGATTCTTCTCAATTTTCTCGATCTCCCACTGGTATCCTTTTCTTCCTATCTTTCTCTTTTTTTACGAAAGGTATACAAAGGTATTTAGAAAGGAATTTTACATTTAGCTCGAGATCAGCTCACTTATCGACTGTACGCACGTCCCCGCGATGAAATACGTTTGCCTCGCCGTTTTATCTCGTTCGGAATTTTAGGTATTTTTCCGGTGTTACCTTCGGTTTCGGGCTGCTATAGCGACAGCCTGACTTTAACAATTGGACTTTTACAAACCGAGCGCACAAACGCATCGCTACGCCGGATCGTTTACCGCAAGTAGGCACTGTAGCCCCATAGTCGGAGCGAAAGAGCGTATCTCTCGAAGCGGCGACCCACGGCTAAAAGACCGGAAACGACCGTATAGCGACCGCAAGTACGTCTAACGGTTCGCCCCTCTCCGGTCTCATCTTCTTTCATCCGCGAGTTCACGCTTGCAATTTTCCATTGCTCGCTCTCTCGCGCTCGCGCTCGCGCGAGCAGCCGCTTAATCCGCTCCACGCTCCGCCTAATCCGCTTGTCGTTCCGCGATGCTTTCGTCCCGCAGCAATCGCGATGTCGCCCAGCAAAACCGCGGAAGTACCTCGCTAGATACCAGGGAAAGCCACCCCATTAAAATTGAATAGCGCCGGCGTGCAACGGGGACGGAAAGTCCGTCTGTGAGGGTGATCTTTCAAACTCGGAGTTAATAGAGCGAAGTAGCGCGATTCGGAAGACACTGAGCCTAATCGAGCGCAAGGACGTAATGAAAGAATGAATATTCATGAGATATAAGCTCTTAAAGCTGGAGGATCTAATAACTCAATAATATTCATAACACGAGGGAAAAGAAAGTCTTCGCGAATGCATATATGAAGAGATGGGGAACTAGATTTCTTTGGTAGAATGAATGAATGAATTAATTAATGAAACCAAATTAGTTGACTTTTTCTCATCTGAAAATTTGCTCAGTTTTAAAGAGACGTTTTCCTTTTAAAAAGCTGTCAAGAGAAAGAGAGGAAGAGGAATGTAAGAATATTTAATATTTAATAGACGCGTTACGTCGTTTGAGATTTAAATAAAATCTCGCGTACTATTTTTACTAAATTTCGGAATTGGTATCGGTATCGAATCAAAAACCACGGAAAAAGTAAATTTCAACGCTGCATGCTATTCTATTTCGATTTCACAAATGCAACAGAGAAGCAAGTTTAAAACGCCAAATCCCGAATGTTGTCGCGCGGAAACCTGATTCGACGGAAGCGACACAATAAACCGCAATCTAACGAAAGCATGAAAAATCCTATCATGAATTGGTGGCTCGCCGCGATCGCGTGACGTGTACGCTTACGCTCGTTACGATTTGCATTGAAAGGCCGGCGCATCGAGAGATGCGTGTCGCCGTAAAGCCCAAAGTGCCGGACAATATTGTTTATTACGTTGCCCATTAAGCGACACGACGAACCATCATTTCGTCGGGGGGTCGCCGCGACATTTTTGACATCGCGCGATACGAATGCCCGAACGAGCGTGCCGCAGCCTCGGAGACGCCTCTCGGGTGTAACACGTTAAAGTAGGTACCCGGGTAATAACCGGCGTATACTCAACTTCACCGCGGCGTTTGGGGAAACTTCCCCGAGATCAGCGCAACGTACACGTACATACATCGACTCACAAGCCCGTCTACACGGACGGATTGCAAACTATCGGTTACGAGCTGTATTCCAACGCGGCGTGGAGACGCGAGAGAACGTCTGCCGCCTCGCGTCTCTGCGGAAAAGATACACGCGCGGCGGTATTCGCCATGGATATACTTGGTTGCGTTTCTCTTGATTCGCCTAATCTGGACGAGCAGAAATAATCCATCCGGTTAAAATAGAACAATATTCCATGTCTTTCCGTTTCGACCTTAAAAGACTGTCTCGTTCGACCAGACAAAGCTTGAGAAGATTCAGACCTGGATTTCGAGAAGATACATATTTAACTGTAAATTCAAGATCTTGAAGAAGATGAAAGATGGAAGAGAAAATTAGATATTTACATACAATTAACGTTTCAATAATGTTTAATTTGCATAGAAATAAATGCGCAACGGTTGCTTTTCTCGGCTGGATTCGAGAAAGCTTGGATCTCCTCGGCGCGGAGTATATTAGATGTGCAAATTAATTCGGTACTTTTAATTCTATCTCCAGTAACCATTTTAAATTAAAATCGTCCGCTACGTGTATCGCTATGCGTATTGCAATCGTCAGCAATCGTCGTCTGGAGCACTCGAGAGGAGATCGAGGAGGGAAGAGGGATCTCTCTCGCGATTCGTGCATTGCACGTATATCGACACTCGATTGAATGCTGAGTCGAAGGGAAACGGGTGCGGGTCGAAAGCGCATCGTGGCTGCCTACGTTACACAATGTGAGTTCGGCTGGACGAGAGACAGTGGAAAGCATCGACGGTCCTGAGCACAGTTGACTTCAAGGCTAGCCATTCGTGTACAGTCCACCGCACAAACGTAGCGGGTTTCTTGCATCGGCCGTTCGCTGTATTACGCCGGAGAGCACGACGACGTTCATGCTCGAACGTCACGACCAGGACCCTACTCATCAATGTACGGGGTGTCCGAGAAAGCTCATGGCCAAGCTTGGAAGGGAACGTTTGCGCTGCCTGCCTTGATTTTGCCCATGCAAAACGTCAATTTGCAATTATC
This sequence comes from Ooceraea biroi, assembly GCF_003672135.1. Taxonomy (NCBI): domain Eukaryota; kingdom Metazoa; phylum Arthropoda; class Insecta; order Hymenoptera; family Formicidae; genus Ooceraea; species Ooceraea biroi. The sequence goes on from NC_039511.1 coordinate 5,670,030, forward strand.
GACAGCTTCTCAAGTGCGTCTTTCCTCTGAAATACGAAGCGGTGCTTCTTCTCTTCTACCTCTCGACTGTCACTTAATGAATCAAAAGTATTTTAATAATTCGTGAGAATTGTTACGTGTTTGCGACTGTATTTATTTATGCATACCGCGAATCGTAACGGTATTTATTATACATCTCATGGAAAAATATGTATTATTCTGATTACTGTGTACTTCTTTCACACGGTTTACATATTTTCTTGTTTTTGCTTAACATCGTGAGACTTTTGTATTCAAATATAATTACTCAACACGAAATTACAGAAAAGTTTCAGTATGGTGTAATTAATTCTGAGAGATACCGATTCCGAGATATTCCGTTTGTATCTGAAGTGCAACAAGTTGGGTAAATAAATTATAGCCGAAACTGATGTGTCTCTAAGGATTAGAACGGGACTGTGAATTTCAAGTTCTTCTGTTTTACATTTCTCGTACATTAATATCTGTCATTTATAAACCATTTACATCTCTTGATGGAAATATAATTCCTCTCGACCAAAGGAAATGCACGGTTTTCTGCTATTCAGTTGCATTTAATAAATAAATTACGAGGCTATTACAAAAATATATGCACTCATTATAATCGATAATCACCAATAAATTGATAGCTTTTGTGATATGTTCAATTTTGGTGCTTTTAATGATGTTAACGGATGTAGAATATGATTGAAACGTGTACATTCAATTACTTCTTCAGTTATTAACGAGAGATGGAGAAAAGAAATTAATATAACAAAAAAATTGTTTTATATAATATTTCGCGTGCATCTAGAATAAGCTGAAAAATAATTCGCGAAGAATGCGGGACTGAGAATGGGGTTAATGAAACCGAATGTGTGTTCCATGGATTTCAGATTTAACAAACAAATAAATATCATACCATACGCGAAAAAACAGACGAGTTACATTTTGTCGTAAATAAACGCATATTCAACTAATGCAATTAACCTCGTTATACATTTACAAACGAAAAAGTACGGTATAACACCACAAAAGAATTGTGCGCTTTCAGGGATGCCACAACATTTTCGAGACTAATAAAGACATTGACTTCTCCATAACCGAATTGCATGAATTCAGAATATTTGGGATCATTCTTTTTTTCTCACGTTCGTGCTCGAAGACGCGCATAAAACTCCACGGGTAATCCTTGAAAATTAGGACGGGTTCTCGAAATCTGCCAGTACCGCGAAATCGACCTCCAGGCGCGTTAAAGCACCATGGCGTAAGACGCGAAACGTGCTCATGAAAAATGCACATCGCGCAGTTATTTCCCGTCCTTTTAACACGCAGAAGGTGTCGAAACGAGTTCGCTTACGAGCAACGGCTCGAGGGATTAGCGACTCTCACCCACGAATTTTCCGTGCTGGCGGATACAAAGGAAGGGATTTGTGGCCGGCACCCCGCGTGGGCACGCCCCCGTCAACTATTTCCTGGCCTTCGGCTTCCACCGTCCTTACTACACACAATACACACGATGTACATGTGCACACGCATACATGGATGCACGTTACATGCCACGCACATGACACACATACGCACGCGTATATACGCGCGCATACGCAACATCCTCGCTCCTTCCTGCCTCCGTCGTGCAGCGAACCTACGCGCCTGCACACTACGCGATAAAAGCGCGTCTTCCCTCTGCCAAAGTGCAGTGACGCGTTTCGCACCTGTTGGAATGCCAGAGAGCCGCCGGCTGCAAGGTGGTTGGAGGAAAAGTTTAACGTTCGACGGTGCCCCGTGCATAGCCGGTAGCGCCTGGTTAGACCGCTGTTGTGCCTAGGCACAACCGGTATCTATTCTCGCACTGATTCGCGGTGACTATAAGCACACGCGCGCGGATTAAAGTTCTACGTCGGGAACATCAAAGCGTACCGCCCATGCTACTTTCCTGGTTGATTGTAGTCGTGACAGCGGTGATGCACGCGCGAATCACATCAGCCCACAAATCCAGCATAATTCGTGATTGATTAAAACGAACACTACCAGATCTTACATGTGAAGCGTACAAACGATCGAGCCACGAGCAATCGGGGATTCTCTTCATTAACACATCCTTTTCTCATACGCTTTTTTCTCCTTCTCTCTTTTTTTATCTGCGAATCCCACGTCCCGCGTGTATCCCGGAAATGTACCTTCACACCCGAGTGCCTGGGAATATACACCGTGGTCGAAAACACACGAGCGAATAACCCGGAGAAGGGGAGATTCGAGACTTGCGTAAGGGATTTACGCAAGTCCCATTCACGTGCGCGTTGTCGTGAAACTCCATGGAACGAATGCAGTAGCCAATTACGCGTAATAAAGCAACGTGAAAGTAGACGGTGACTTTTCTGCGCGCGTTTAAATCTTTCTTGGTATCCACGGTGTATTGTAGAGCGCGGCATTGTGCATTAAGCCGTGAACAGCTGTACGAAATTTTTCAGAAGTCAGCTATGCAGCGCCTTGATCTGTTTACTTTCGCGTGTATTGCTAATTATACGTATTAAGTAAAGAGGCACGTTGTTATAATTACCGAGAGTCGCGGTTTCACGTGACCTTTTAATGATGGATTTTGTTAATCAATCTGGAGACAATTCTTGTGGAAACAACATTTCTACAACTTTCCAATTCTTAACAAGATCTATCTTGATAGCTAAGCCGCAAGTAATAATTTTGCTAATAATAAGATAAAGTCTATTCGAGGTTAATTGGAATATGTGGTTTCGTTATTTACTTTTCTTTTGAATTTATTATAAAAACTGTATATTTATTAATCCCTTGAAAATTGCAGCTTGACATAATAATGCAATTGATTCCTAAATAATGAAAAAATCGATGAAAAATAAAATTGCAACGAGAATAAACTTGCTTTTTATACATGGCTATATATAAGGCCAGTTTAAATACTCGTTATCCTACGAATACCTAATTTGCGAACAATTGTGTAGAAATGCATTTGAAACAATACAGGGAAATTCGACATTTATTTTAATGGTCGGCAATTCAAAATTGATGACTGCTAATGTACTAATTTCAAACCATCGGGGACACAGGTATACGTACGCTGCATATATGGTCGATATCGCATATCGTATATTTCGCGCGAGTCGTAGGAAAATAGTATAGCGTTCTTCTACGACTTAAAATGTTGCATTATGCATAGGCCGCTTTACAATTCCTTTCCATTCAACATTTTTATCAAGACTACCGTTATTTTGAATCAATTTTTCTAACAGTGACTCATATAATATTCATTGTTGAAAGTGTCATTCACTAGTAACTGTGCATGCTTACAAACTTCGATACGAAGAGGTACAACAAAACGTATAACAGATTTGTCTTCAAGTTCGCAAAACTGACATGAATATTTCAAATGAAGTTTCCATTCATGAAATTACCAAGAATTAAAGATTTATTTTTAAAGATTTGAACAAATATATAAAACATTCATTTGTTTTCAATTTTTTCCAGTTTGTAATTAGATATTTATACAAATTAAATACCTACATAAATAATTTTCAAGTTATAGATTCCCTAATTAAAACTCTCTCTCTCTCTCTCTCTCTTTATCTGAAATATATATGTTCATTATCTATCTTTGAAGCTTGAAAAATAAGCTTGAATTTTGAAAAGCTCCTAAAAATCCTTCATTTCCAATGAGTTTAAATTGAAGAATTGTGAGTAAAAATGTGGATGAAAATATCAATCCTAATTTGGTAAAAAGAACTGTGCAAGATAATGCACAGATCTCCCTGGGACACGCCATATATTTAACACGTTTCTGCTATCACATCTGAATTGCATTCCTTGCGCGGGTAAGTCGCAAAACGAGCGTCGGGCTATACCAGTGCAAATGTAAGCGCGCCACGTACCTCGTTATAGCTTTCATGTACGCGGTATGCGGTTCACCGCGTACGTCATAATTTCATACTCGCCTATATACATCTATATATCACGCAATTACGTACGAGCAACCTGTACACTGCCGATAATCGCTCAGTCACGGGCGCGTAATAAATTCATGTTTAAATTATCATTTCATACATTCGTACATGTTATGTAACCGTCCGTGCAAGGAATCGTGCAAAGCGTAAGCGGCGTCAATTAACAGGACCACGCGTCATTTTCAACCTGTTAATAATAGTCAAACAAGTGGACAACACCTCGAGGATATCCTCGAGGGAAAAATCGGTTCCGAATTAGCGAAAGAATCCGCAACGAAAGAATCTGCAGCGAAAAGAGCTACTTGAGAGTGGCCCTGGAGTGGCACAAAGAGCCTTTGGAACACTCTGTATGCCGCACCGCGGGATTTCTCGTCCCGAGTGTACCTGGTCCACGCCGGTTTCTTACTCCTTGAGAGGTAATAACCTCCCCTGGTCCCTCTCTCTCGTCCTTCTACCTTCACGCTCGATCGTTCTGGCAACCGATGACAGAGCCAGTAGTACTCGTAGCCGTACTCGTTCATTCGTCCGCTCGAGTCGCTTCGCACGATCGGCCGGGGGCGAGTTGCAAAAGGAGAAAAGGAGTCGGATCGTGCTATAATGGAAATTCTAATCAAATAGAGAACGCGAGTCGAACAATAACATCGTCGTTACTGCATCATCATCCAAATCGATCGCTCTGCCATTCTATTAGCTTTGACCTTAGCGCAGAAAAAACCGGGCAAACTCGTTGAAAATGAGCGCGCGATTTGCATATCCGTGAAGTGTATTAAATCGAGAACTCTTGCAAATAATTTGATGTTATCCTTTTATGAAATGTTTTCACAAGACTGTAACATTATAGTACTTTCCAAAACATAAACTTAAAAATTATGTAACAAAGAAACAAAATGTGCAAATGACAAAAGATTAAGATCAAAATAGTCAAATGCAGAAGTGATCTAAAAGTATAATTCTAAAAATAGCGCTTTCGAACATCAGATACAAACAAATCTAGAATTAGTTATGTGTACGCGTTTTCTGAGAAACGCGAAGCGATAAAACGTGCACACTCTGATAATGATAGACACAGAAAGTACCTTAATGCAGAGAAGAAGAAATTAAAAAGAGTACTCATATTTGTGCGATGATATCGATATCAAGTTTCCATACACTAGATAACGTAATTAATTCCGCTGATATCCGTACCGCTGATAACAGCTTCGAAGGGGAAGAAAATAGAGATCATAACGGAAATAGTAATCGGATACCGTGAAAGATAGTGCAGTGCAGAGTGTCAAGTGAAAGAAAGAACACTCCCTCGACATCTTGTTCGGGTATCGACGTCGGAATTTCAAGCACGTGAGATCCCAGATCTGAAAGTGGAAATGTGGCACTAGAGCAATAACCCGCGCGATGAGAGCGAAATCGACGAAACAATAAAGCCAGAGATGACCACGCATCAAGGCCACAAGCCAAAAATAAGAGTAATGGCTCTAATACTATAATTGGTATCAGTCACGGGTCCCATTAATTCTGCGTGAAATATGTCACACATGTGACCGATTCAAATCGAACGTGACTATTTTTCACTACGGGATATTAAATCGTTTTTTACGAGAGTAGAATCACTCGAAAGTGACATTTCCTGAAATAAAAGCTAAATTAAGTTATCAAGCGCGTGCAGATTTCCTAAACGTATTTGTCTAATGTTCCATTATTTTTAATAACGTGTGAGAAATATTGTTATATTAAGAGAAATATCGTTAATACCATCAACGCCGAAATGTTAAAGCAAAAATATAATTCGAACTTAATCACCTATGCTGTAAACAGGCTTATGTGTCCAAATTCTTTATATAAGAAACTACCAGGCTGGAAACGAGAGGGACTATTTTGAAAGTAGCTGGGATTAGCACAAATAGATACGTGGAGTCTTAGTAGATTTAGTCCGGATCGGAATTTCTGCATAATTTCGCTATGACGATTTTTCTCCTCGGTATTCGGTCTGGTGCAATCCGATTTACATATATATATATATACATATATACTTCAAATAAATTCTTTTTCTTTGTTTATTAAAATCTGAGTCTCTCAATATATATTCAAAACCTTATCTTACGAACGTTTATTTTCAGCTTCATAACTGCATTCATTCATAACTGCATTACGCTTATGCGGTGTTAGCAAACGTATTCCTGGCTTTCCTCCGCAATAAAGTATAAATGTTCACTCTGGAAAGTTTTACGCGCACGTCGCTGTATGTCTTTCTCACAGTTTAAGATACGCGTGCCTGATAATGACGACAACTCGATGCTAAAATAATATAATGCACTCGGTAATAACGGGATAGCTGTGTGGCCCATACATTACAGAATAATATAGTGCACACGCGCGCAGTAATAACAGAACGCAGCATGCGCCAAGTTCTTCGAGAGTAGCAATTCTGGATACTGCGTTGTATCGGGATTTAAATTATTCGCAATAAAAAATGAAGCGTTATTCATTATCGCGGTAGATTATCGCACAAACAAATATACGAGTAGTATTTATCTTCGGACAGTTTATCATCGGATAAATCCCGAAATAGCAACTAATTTTCACGAATATGTGGAATAATTAAATTTGTTTAAAATGAGGACAACTCACTGAACCAACAGTAAATTTTTCATCCGACTCTTCGCTAATCATTCAAGATGTAGAATCGCGAATCAAGAAAGAGGACGCGGACGCTCGGTACGTATAGCATTCCTATTCACCGTCCTATAAATACCCGCTTGGCTCCGTTCCGAGCTGTCTGCTTTTCTTCGCTCCTCCATCGGCAATGTGCTCTCGCGAAAAAAAGGAGTAAAGCAGAAATACATTGTTTTGTCTACGTAGCTCCGTAATTCAGAAGAGGAAAAGTTTCGACGATGCGAGTTTGTATTTTTCATCGGCGTCTAGCAAACGCCGCTTTCTCTTCCGCGAGCGCAATCCCCCGGAATTGCTTGAATCGTGCACTAAAACCTGCTGCCAGCTGTTATCAGCGACAATGATTTTTTTTCTATTAATTCTTTCGTACTGAATGTCTTATTTTAATTATATAAATTATTCAGTACGAGTAAATAAGTAAGTCGAACAATTTACCAAACAAAGCTAAAGACTGACTACGTCTCATGACCAACTTGCAGTTCCTGAATGTAACAAATAGTAATAAGACAATTGCAATCGACAAGTTTATTAGACAAGTTTCTCGTACAGTAAAGAAAGTAAAGAAACAATAAAACGCAAGTATCATGTTTTCTTTATATCCTTTAAGGTTCTACGGATAGTGCAATCGTGCGGATGCGATTTACACGTAGCGTGTTAGAACGTTATTCGGACTATTTGCAAGACGATATAGCGTTCTCTGCTGACGTTACTGCTCTCCACAGTCTGCCGGTGTAAATTTTATAAGACAATCCTGACCTGTTTTCTTGGTATTCTAGATCTTCTTTTGTGTGTGCAGCCGTTCCCTTGCAACATCACTTAAAAATAAGATCGATACTAACGTAACTATAGGCTGTGCCGAAACTATCGTCGATCTCGCGCGTTTCATGTAAATATTATGTATTTCAATAGTTATCCGGAATTGATATTTTCGCGCTAAATATCAAACGCTTATTTCTACCAAGGAGAAACCGCGTCTTGGTATTGGCCAGTTCATCATTGAAAAATAAATGTGAGAAAAGTGGAACATTCTGTATATTTGCGTATGACCGTGGAATGAAAACGATTAAATCGGAAATGTGAAAAAGGGAACACGGAAGGTGAGGCTATTAATAATCGGCGCGAGGTAAAGCAAAAGTCCATCCATCTATATATCAGTCAATTGAAATTTTATATGACACCGACAACCGTAAAGTGACGCGATCGCATGATCAAAAAGTTATAACGCAATTTGCTGAGTGGCAAGCGTATCATATTCCTACCGTGTTAATGAAGAATTAATGAGTCGGGCGTAGAGCACGACGACAACGTCGTGCTTTGAATAATATACTTAGCCGGAAGTCGTCAAGTAGGAAGGACGGTAATCGGTAGCGCGCAGAAAATAAGATCGCGAGCTTGACGTGCGCTTTTGTAAGAGAGTGTATGTACGCGCGCGGGTGCGTGCGTGTGTGTGAGAGAGAGAGAGAGAGAGAATGAGAAAAAGAGTGAAAGGAGAGAGAATTCGCGTGTCGAGAGCGTAAACCTAAATACCGTGCAACTGCCGCGGTAAGCATTTCGGGTGCTTTCCCTCCTCCGGCGGCGAAATTGCAGAAGTGCTCTCACGTAGAGTGCGTATTTCCGCGGGCGCATTCAGGCGCGTCATTTTTATCTCTTCCCCTTTCACGGAAATGAATAGGAGTTTAATGACAGTCGCACGACCGTCTGTCGTCCAACAAATTTCTTTAATCAAGTTCCTGACGAAATCACGAGTGCGCGGAGGGTTGCGCCTGTCGTCATCCATTGACGATTTGCCTTCGCGTCTAGAAACACGTTGAAGACATGTTCGTTTACGGGTTTGCTGCCCTCTATTCATCGAACAAACCATAATCGAGCATTGATATCAGTAGCGCTTACAAAACCTAAACGAAATTTACTAAACGCGCAGTCTTCAGCATTTTTTAATTCTTTTTTTTAATTGAAGTGACCCTTTAGACGCCAACGTTGGCACAGTCCATAAGTCTAATTACTAGCACTTTTTTTTAAACATATCTAGATTGAAATCCCTATCGATTTTAGTAACAGTGTTAAGAAGTACACTCTAATGGGGTTAACACAACAGTTTACCAGCTGTGGACCAACGGCTTAACGTCTCTTCCAAAGGACGAAGCCCAGTTTTCCATACACGAGTCTCGCTATTTACTCATTGCTACATTATCAAGATCGAATCGTACTGTTTGTGTCGTGTAGAAGAGCGAGAAATCGTTCTTCAAGCTTAAACTACTTTAAACTATTTTTTTATTAAACTACTTTTTGATACTTGATGGCCGCATGAGGTTCGCTTCGACTCCATCATGGGTTAACCCGACATTGCAATATCATCGAGAATGGTCCCATAACATTTGAAGAGCGTACATTGACTAAAAATTATCATGGTCAAATAGGCGAGCTCTTGACGGCCTTAAAAGAAAAGATCTCCCCACTTACTCGGTATATAGAGCGTGCAACTTGGAATAAAATTCCTGTGATCAAGTGGACTCGAACCCGGTTCCCCGTGGTTACAAGTCTGGTGCTCTATCACTACCATGACCATGCTACCACGTCTTTAACATTACTCAGTACATGTGGCTATTACTTGAAAAGTTGAAAACAAGATTGTTATTAGAGAAAGTATCTTGCAACATTTCACATCATATCGCGATATTATCCATCATAAATTCAATGGGACACAACAAAGAACACAAGTATACGTGAAGCTAGGTTCCTTCAATTTTTGTCAATTACCTTTTGCACGAAGGAAATAAAATTGAAGCCGCTGAACAAACTCAAACGTTCATGACTTCCAAAGGTAACTCGTACGTCACTAATATTTGAACATCTCCGAAATACACGAGCGCCGTAGACGAACGTCTTCCTGAGATGCTGTGCGGCACCACGTTGCGAAGTTATTACGAATTCAACGGAATGTCACGAGCCGTGAGTATACAGAACGATACTCCGTACCATTAAGCAGCTTCGTGTTCCACGTGTTAGTTGAAAGGTCGGTAACTTCGTGCTCACTGTGGTGTATACGAGCACCACATACACACGCACACAACACGCTGATCACCCCCGACAACCGTGTCTATAAAAGAGTGTAATTCGCTTTTGGAAGAAGGATGAAAATTTAAATGACATCCCGTGCTGTGCGAAATCGCTTTTCGTGATCTTCGTCGCAACTGAAATCTCGAGAACGAATGTCAAATTAGCAACTGCTTCAGCTGACATCGTACACATTTAACGGAGACTTCATAACAGAAGCTAAACCTGTCTTTATCGCAAAATCTTGAGCTCCGTTATTTTCGCATCCGAGAAGTTCACGAAATCGTAAAGCATGTCACAATAATTTCTAAGAATAACGAAATACACGTCAGCAGTCGGTTTAATATCTTTATTTAGATTTCAATATCTTTATCTTTATCCTTATACAAATATATATACGGAGCAAGCGGTACAATATATATGTTTGCGAACAAACTTCAAGATTGAGCATAAATACTGATGTCTGAAATGTCGGGTTAACCCATGATGGAGTCGAAGCGAACCTCATGCGGCCATCAAGTATCAAAAAGATATTATCTTCTGCAGTTTTATCGAATGCAATAACTGGTACCTGTATCTTGACTAATATCTCAAATTTGAAGAATAACATATCGAATAAGATTATACATAAACATCTAAATATCAATACATATACATGAAACTACATAATTCGTCAATGATTATTATTGACAAGATTATATAACAATATAACCGGTTACATCGGAAAAGAGATAACACAGTCTTATCTATTTTTCTTCAGACAGCATCGTATCTAACATAAAAATGCGAGAAAATAAATACTGTATATCACTGATATATCGTTACAACATTTCTATCGAAACGAAGAATTTTTGTAATACTCTTGATTGAAACATTTCTTTCGATTTCAAAGGAAATATCTTTTTCATGTTATCGTCTTCCGTAATCACGAGCTTAATCGTGATTTCGTCGAAATGGCTTTCCACATTGCTGCCAGAAACCGAAACGATAAGAGTGCAACGGCTGATCGTAGGACTACGCGCACGACGGAAATTTAGAAAGTCGCAGCGAGTTCTCGCGCGCGCGTGCGCACACGGTCGACCGGCTACACAACACGATCCCCGTACGTTCGAAACCGGTTCCGAGGGTTTTCGCCGGAGGGGCCCCGTGACTCGAACGTAACGACGCGTGTTCGAGAACGATAAGCTGGTGGTCACGGCGCGACTGTGCTCTCGCGACGCAAGAAAACTCCATAAACTATAGGTACGAGCACTCGCTGCGCCGTATTCGTTAACAGGGTGTCTTCATTCATTAGGACCCCGTGTTGCATTATCATATTGCCCGTGAAACGTTGTTACAATTATTGACTTTCATCTCGACGCGTTAGGAGAGTGTTCCCATGTCTGCCGTGCGTTGGAGCGAACCGATAATAACGTGGAGATTTCTCCGTAAAGAATTTGGCATCGATTTTCCTTCGATGATTTTCCTCTTTCATTGACAACGAAAGCTGACAATTTTTTCATGCGCGAAATGTAAAACACTTTTAGAGATGCAAGAAAAGGACGAGACTTTGTTCGAGAACGCGAGAACGCGAGAACGCGAATAAGCTTCCTTTTAGCGGAATTTTAATCACAAGTTTTAATTTGAGTTGTTTTCAATGCTTCATTTAATTAACACCTTTGCTAAGAAAATATCTACGCTTCGTCGTAGAATTTGTCCCGGGAACATCGTTTGCACGGGAGACGTAACTGCCATGAAATATTTTTACTTATAAAAAGATACGACTCTACTTCGTCTTTAATTTAATTCGCTTTATCGATTACGGTCTCTAGAGATTTTCATTTCCTGATCGCAATTGTATAACGTAATAAATTATTCCCTGAGTGACGTATAACATGACGTAAACAATTTTCGATTGCAAATAGTGGCTAAAGTAATATGGCTTTCGCATTACATTTTTTAAAATGCCATTTAAAATGCTATTTCGAACACAATTGCCGCGTTGTTAGTCACGTACAAATTTTTTTTCTAAATCAAATCTCTCCCGCTCCATTATCCTGACGAAAATTATGCTTTTTACGAGCCGCGCTCTCTGAGCGTGGTAAAACTAAACCTTTAGTCCTGTTAAACTCCTGCATTAAAATCACCATCACTCCGACGCGAAAACTCCGTTAAACGTCAGCTTCCTTCAATCTTTTAACGTGCAGCCCGCGGTACACTCGCATTGCTCGCAAAAGCCTACAACGTCAACCGAACTTTTGTTTGGCAAATTGCTCCTGTTGGAACGACGATTGAGATCGACGGGCGCGTCGGCAAAAAAAGAGGGCGAAAGAGAAAATGGGAGACAGAGAGATAGCGCGAGAAATGGCGCTAAAAATTGAAAAAGTACCGATGCATGCGCGTTCGCGCGAACGTTCGGGGCTTCGTTGTTGCACGCATGTATTTATTTATTTATGGCAAAAGGTAGCAGGTACCGCAGGAGCAACGCAACTACGGGAATAAACGGACTGCACGGTGCATGTCGGACAGCGTTGCATGGCGCCGCGCGTCGCTCTCGACGCTCCTAGCATTCCTAATTACGAGAGACAACGGACCCCGCATTCGGGCCCCGTATTTGGACTCCATAGCGGTGCACCGACACACTATTGGATCCGTTCCTTCCATTGCACACATATTATACGTTACATAACGTTTGCCAATTATAAAGTCTCGAAGTGCGATACGCACACGTTCAATATTTACAGGAAGAAAAAAAAAGGGAAGAAGAGAGAGGAAGAGGAAGAAACAAAAAATTATGCAAGAATTAATGTGCGGCTAGAAGAATGTACTGACTAAACTGGGATAATTCAATGGGTAGTGTAAAATAATTACACGTACGATTAAGACAAATTGTCATTATTTTAGTAGCAATATTGGCTTGTAAAAGGATAATTGTTTAAATCGTGGAGATGTTAAGAGAGTAGAAAGGGGATTCAATGATATCGAATCAATCTCGCTGCACACTGCTTTCACACTGGATAATAACGGCGATACTAAACTTGTTCTATATATAGACGATCTCTGTATAATTTGACACGTACGCCGGATGCATGATTCAAGACGCGATGTAAGACGAAATTAAATTCGAGAGTTGGAGTGGTGTGTTGCAGTGCGAGTGGAACGCAAATAGCGCGGCCGAAACGTCGCTTAAAAACCGGACAATTCGCGAGATTTGTTCACGTGGCGCTCCAAACTTTTCCTCTTTTTCCCGCTTTTCGCAGAGCTGAAGTCGCGCGTGACGCTCTCGTTCAATTCTCCTTCAGTCGTTGATAAATTATTCCGTTTTTCAACCATTTCTATATTTATTTTCTATTAAATAGGACCAACAAAAACAAAATGTCAGTTCTTCCGTCGCGTTTTTAAAGCATGTTGAGAAGCAACAGATCTTGCAAAGACGCTGTAATTATACATTGTATAATTTTATACCTGCAATGCGCACTATGTTTCTTAGAAAACCTAACCTCTATACATACAAGCGAACGGATAAACTTGTTTGTCTTCTACCCCATAGAGAGTACTTCATTCCGGTCAATGTACATATATATATATATATATATATATATATATATATATATATGTATACGTGTGCGTGCGAATGAACTCAAAGTGAACGCCGCGGCGTCGCGTCGCGGTAGGATCGACGCAGGCATCCTGCCGGACAATGGAAATGGAGGCCAAACTTACCGAAAAGGCAGAGTCGACGTGATGGTGCATACGCGCGGGCGTCGAGTTCCTCCGAGTAGGTATTCCCGTCACCGGACGATCCTTCGTATCCTTCGCAGAAAAGCTCTTCCCAAAGAAACGCTCTTGCCGAGCGAGGGATCGAAGCGCGCGGCAACTTTCGACGGGGGGCCCGACGTTCTATCGCCACGCGGTGGCCCGTCGAAAGAAAATTGAAAAAAAATCCAAGAGACGGGAGGGGTGGGAGACGATAATAGGCGAGAGACAATAGTTGTTGGCACAATAAAAGTGTAACACTGGAAGAAAGAAAGAGACGGGGAGAGAGAAAGAGAGAGAGCACCACTCCGCCGCCTCTTGCTCGAACGCGTCACCCGCGACGTCCGCGACGAAGCGTCACTCCTTTTCAGCGTCACTCTTCGCTCCCGTGGCCGTTTCACAATTTCCGGCGCGTACCGGTCGGTGGATACGTGCGCGCGAAATAAAAGGCAAAAAGAAAGAAGAAATCCGAGCCTCGCGTCTTTGGCGGCCGTGTCTTGCGAGTCGCCCGACCGCGACACGACGGCAAACGCGTTACGAGACGAGACGAAACAGAACGACACACGCACCACTCGCCGCTCGAGTCGCAACTGCCGCCACAAGCGGCGCTACACCCCTCCGCGCTCTCCCCGCGCCACCATGCGACGAGCGCGGTACGCCTGCGCCACCACGCGGCCGAGAAAGCGCACTCGGTTTCCCCTCCCTTTCGGCCGCCCCGAGTCGCGCAGACCATTCTTCGGTCCCTTCTTCTTCGACCTTCGACGGTTATTCCTCCGGTGTTCACGGCGTTCGGGGCCACACGCTCGTTCTCGATCAAAGACCCTCCGAGAGCCTCGTAAATTAGTCTCACAGGGAGCAAAAAAGCAGAAGTTGATTCAAAATGGAGCAAATAAATATCGTCCGCTCGCATTACGCGCCGAATCATGAGAAATTGTGCACGCTAATATCTACGTTCAATCAGGTCACGTCAACTCACGCGCAAGTGTTGCAACGTTAGCGAATTAGGCGTCCCCGAACGCGTGTAGTTGAAAGATTTGAGTGAAAATATTGTTACGCTTGAGGACGACGCAAAAAATTGTACAAATTTTTCCCACGTACCGTAAATTTCTGTTCATAATGATAATCTGATAATATAATATCCGTTAAAGATACTCTTTGTAATTTTTGTAACTTAAAAACCGCCTGTACAATTTAATATGCATGCGTTACAGTGAGAAAATTAATCTAATGGCAATTAATCAAGGTTCTCACATTCATTTTGCTGCATGTATTAAATGATAATAGCTTATTTTAACGACCATACGGCTATCCGCCATCTGCTACGTACGTGTTATTAACGTTACACAGTAATAATTTTTCGCGGGGAAAATAAAATGAATGACGAAAAAATTATGTAAAATTTATGAAAACAATAAAATAATTATTATAATTAAAGCATTATATTGTAATTATTACATCATTAACCATGCAACGGAAGGAGAATGTGTCAACGAAAACTCCATATCATTAACCGATAATAATAATAATATACCGCGGTTCAGTATGAAGAGAAATTTCCGCTTGAAATTTTCGTTACAAATCGCGGGACATTAAAAGGCTGGTACGCGATGTAATTATTCGAAGAAGGGAGATGATGTAATGTAATTAATTAAAATTAATTTACCGACCGTTTACAACACCGGCGAATAATTGGCCGTGTCCGTATGCTACCGTGTAATTCAAACAATCTGACTGAATAAATCAAACATTTAATATCCCCGTGTTCTGACAACGCGCGAGTGTAATCGTAATCCTTGATATCGCGTGAAAAACGCGCCGGGAGTCAGCCGGCAGCATCACGTGACGGCGTATATATACGCCGCGTATACTCACGAGGGACAGCTTCGCCACGAGGGATAGTCGGTCTCTCGTTAATTTGTAATTTGAGACAAACGCGGTTCCTCATCTCCTCTCTCTCTCTCTCTTTGCGTCATTTGCGTATCGACGAAGCACCGCAACTGCTTCGGATCGCGTCCAGCTCGCGCGCGCCTCGCTTCGACCTGACATAAAGGAGGCTCCCGTGGGCTGCAGCCACTTTAATTACATCGATTTAACGGCCGATTCTAACGACGATTAATGCTTACGCTCGCTAATCGGATTGTCCAGTCTACAAGCCGATATTAATCCGATCATTTCGTTCGAGCTGCCGTAAGCGAGAACAGACGGAGAATCGGCTGATGAATCCTGACGAGAGAGTCGATCGGCGTGAGACGACTGAAATCGGTCATAAGGCCCATCATCTAACGAGACGCGAGCCTGCCAAGGGTTGTCCTGCGAGGAGATCAGATTATTCCAGTGCGGACTCGCGGGAATGGCGATCTGCACGTGGCGAACGCTCGTCGAGATCGAAGCGAATCGGTCACGCGTGCAACGCGTGCACGTAGGACATTAAACGACATAACGCAGTTATGCGCGCGCGTACGTGCGCTCTCCTTCGCCGCGAGTTATTTCAGGCTGTAATAGTTGCCTACGCGTGCACATGCGTATACGTACGCCGACGATCGCAAGTAAATGCGAGGAACCGGAGGAGGACTGGACAATGAGCGGCAGCGTGTGGCAAAGAGCAGGCGCGAGACCGAGACGGCGTATCGCTGCAGAGCAGACTGCTCGACGCTGCGCGACTGCGAGACGGGCGTGGCACAGTGCGGTCGCACAGTGTGAAATTCGTCCAATTTGCGAGGGTAAAAGCACTTGGATCGAGACGCAAATGCGAGGCATGATGTTCTCCGTTCTGCGGAGTGTAACTAAACGAAAGGATCGGAGCTACCCGGGAATGGAAGCTCCAATTCCGGGCGGAACAGTCTCAATAAGCGCGCGTTTTCCGGAAAACGCGCTTCCGTAAAAAGAAAATCGTCCCCGGGAGAATTGGCGCGTCGCATTTGCCGCGGCTCTCTTTTATTATTATTTTCTTCTTTGTAAAAGTTGGATGGGTGTATTTATCGAGCCCGGGATTGCCCAGGGGATAATAGAGTCGATTGCGTCGGAGGAGGAAATGATGCTATTCTCATGAGGGATGGACTCGGAGAGTCCCCTGCTCCGGAGGGAGTCCCTGATCGAAGCGAAGTACGGTCGATTCGTAACATCCCGCGTGCGATAGCGAAAAAGCTCCGCCACGGAGCGACTCGGTCCGCTTCTTCAAGGTGTAGCGTGGCCGTTCGAGAGCGAGCTGCCGCGTAACCTGTTTTCATTTTTATCGCCGGCATCAGGTTTCAGCGCAGGTGAGCCGCAGCGAAGGTGCCGGTCGGTCGGGGTACGGCGAACCAGCCTATATCCGCGGCGCGACGTTTCCTTCTTCTTCGTTGTAGAAACACATTGACCTTCGGAGCGAGGTATCGTATTGGAGACAATCCACGCGCAGACCTACGCTACGTCGTCGTCGTTCCGGAGCGACGCGATAAGCAACGCTGCGTAGATGGATTTAAATCTGCTGCGAAGCTTCAACAGCCTAGCTGTTGTCTCTCAAGAGACGCGCTTCTTTTGTCCCTCTTGGCCCCTGGTGAACGAATCGGAGGATTCGGTGTTCTTACACGAATAACGTTTCCTTCCATTTTCATCTTCAACCGTAGAATTGAAATGATGTAATTATTTATTTAATCTTTTCGCACGTTATACTTGTTTAATTTGGAAGCTACAATTTAGATTTTATAAAATTACGGCTTTTGTTCATTACAGAAATGTTTTTAATACGCGCGGTTTATATTTTAAACGAGACAATGAGATAAAAGCAAATGTTGAATTTCGCTCTTTTATTCTCAAAAGTATCAAATTACAATGTGCAATAACAATTGCAGTAAAATATATCTTTTATATGCAAAATAATAACGAAAGAATACGTTAAATAATTATTATAGAAAGAATAATTATTATAAATTCCTTTTTACAATATATATTTTTAGAAAAATTAATTATTGCTATTATTCTTACATAAAATATAACAAAATACGATATATATATAATACAACATAATAGTTGCTTGAATTTCGAAAATCAAAAAACGGAATTTGCAGGAAAATTAAATGTTTTCTATTCATTTGTAAATTTAAAAATAATGAGAAAGAGTTACAAGAGTCTACACGCAGAAATCACAACTCTAATAGGACTTGCTATGTACTACTACTAGTAGATTCTCATATTTTCTTTATTACGGGGAGATGCTATCTATAATGTCTGATGTAACTCTATATCGACTCTCAAGTTTATAAATATAGCTAAGAAGATAGTGATATTGGAATTCTGCTTATGCAATCGCAAATTATGCTGCAAAACAAAATTCGAGAATAGTACAAATCTGCTGGATAAGATAAAAGTTTGTAATGGAAAAAGTAAAGGTCGTGTAATATGGCAGTAAGTAAGAAGTTGATACATACATTAGCCGTGAATATCTTAGACTTATATATCTACTGGTTAAATAAAACACTCCGTGTTGATAATATGTGCTTGAACATGTAATTTACATCATAATTATACATTGTGTTAACGCTTTTCACAGGATTAATAAAGTACTGCGCAATGATAGTACGCCCAAGTCAAATGCGATGGAAGTATAAAATTCTAAAATGACCCTCTCTTCATTCGGGTACACCTAGCGGTGTTTCTACGCTTTCTACGCATCCTTATGAAGAAACAAATGTCATTATTTATCTAATTTTATGTTCTTACACACTAGATAAAACGATGATTTCAATATTTGTTCGAGGATGTACAAGCCTCGCTCTCCTGCTCTTTCTTCCATTTCTCCTCGCGTGTACGCAATTATTACTTTAAAGCTTTCCTCCGCGTTCATTTGCCTATATAGCTTCAGCTCCTTACTTTTACCTTCGATAATTACATCACAGCTATAATCTTCGCTATCAACGCGTTTCCTCATTTAACGTATCTTCTCCTCTGTAAGTACATTAGACACGACCGAAGAGAACATTGAGTATGTAACGTTTCTGGTTTACTTCTTTTCTTAATACTTCGCTTACACGCTATTATGTACAGTTACGAATACCAACGCATCGTGAATCCGCGGTACTCACATGGAGCATCATCGAAAGCACCAGTTTCTTACCGCACGACGCGACTATGAAAGACGAAAGTGCTGTTCAAAACCGGTCGATCATTTACGAGCGCGTGAAGGAGAAGGGCAGCGAAGAAACGCAAGTAAAAGTAAGAAGAGAGAGGCTTGAGCGGGAGAGGAGACACAGGAAAAAAGAGAGAGAGGAACAGAGAGAAGAAAAAGAGGCGGATAAAAGTCATAGACTATTTGCGCTGAAAGAAAAAATAGAAGAAAGAGGGGACTCGTGTGTACGATGCGTGCTGTACAAAAATCTCTTCGATGGACAACAGTGTAATAGCTCGGTTCTCATTGCGAGTTTTCTTCTGTTTTTTTCTTGCTAAAATAATCAAAAAATTCGCACACGAAAAAAACGATCGATAGTGATAGTCAGGTAAAAACAAAAACGGATGGAAGCAAAAAAGTAAGGTGATGCACACTTTTATATCATGGAGGAGTGCACTTGGAGTAATAAAATGACAACAGGAATTAGTACACAAGATTGACTCTAAGTTCTCTGCCGCTTCGAGAGATTTTCTGTCACTTTACCTTTTCATTACACTCCCCTTGTTTTTACTTAACAATATTTGTCTTGAGTTCACGTTGATATTTATACATATTGCATCAATGTCCCTTTCTTATAATAGAGAGAACACAGAGATAGAACATGTGTCGAAAAATTTATCAAATGCAGATCCCTCGACAATTATACAATCAAATTCCTTGACAAGATGTTTAAAAACAGATCTACTACGTAGATACAATCTTAAATAAATGGAAATAAGATAATTTTTATAAATTATAAAATAATCAAATTCTCCGATAAATTTTACTTTAAACGTTTAGCAAACACCATTATTTTATTTAGACTCCTGGACGTGAGAGAAAATTTTACTAGATTTATAATAAAATGTAGAAAAATAAACATTGATGTTATTGATAAAGTGATTATGAAATTATTGCCTTATAAATTTTTTAATGATTTTTTTCATATAGATATGTCTATGTATAGATCTGCTTGCACGAAAAGTTTAACGAAGTGACTTGAGAGGTTTGCTCACTAAAAACTGTAACTCTTGGTATCCCAGCTTACATTATTCATTCAATCTTCTAGTATGCATTATTTGACACACTTTTTGTGACAATCAACGGATTTTATATTTGTTTAGCAATGCACGAAATTAATTGTCCCTTAAGTCATGGAATTGTCCATCACCTCACTGCGGAACATAGGATTAGTATTGAATATTCAAAGTATTATGTATTGAAATGCCGATATTATTTTTCGTCCAAGAGAAGAGTCAAATTCGCCAAAGAGCCGTCTCTGAAATGTTTGAACTCGATGAGTTTGTGACGCCCAGTATTTACCGTTCATCATATTCAATTGTAACACTTGGGTGGAATATTTAAAATTAGACCTATTCTTATTTCAGTGTCCCCGCCGTAGGGATCTACTGCAAATGCTCGAGTCGCCGTGTAGATTGAACGAAGCCTTGTAAGAAATGCCGTGCAGAGTGTAGCAAAATCTCGCCTTTAGATAACTAATTTGCATCATCAGTTTTCCTCCCTTTCGTGCACTTATCGCGCATTATCATTATTTCGCTTGTAACATTTCCACAACAAATTGCGAGGGCGTATGGCATGTGGCACAAGTAGCCTGAACGGTAAAAACCGACTTACGTTTATCGACGTATCACACTTCCTATCTCGTGTACGTAAAAGCGATATCTCAACTCGTCTTAAAATTTCCATCTCGCAAACATTGACGCGATACCCGTTAAACAATTTTGACCAGTAAAAAGTATCAACAACCCTGCTATAGAAGTAGCAAAATTGCTTTACGCAAAATTGTATGTTCTGCGGTGCGTCATTCGCATTGGCATTTCGCGCAACCGCCGCATACTGTCGCATACACATTGATGAAGAAAAGATTGTTTAACTGTACTGTATTTACATTATCGAGATATAAAAATACTAACGAGAAACGTACTTATATAGACGAGGTCCTTCGCACGCATCACTTCTTTAGAAATTAATTAATTCATAGTCAAGTTTGGCAGTAATATTGTCCCTAGCTATTTGCATTTCTTATTGTTGCTTACAAGATTTTTCTCCTGCTTTAGTCTTCCGACAGAAACGTTCTTGCGGGACGCACTGCATGCTCATGCGATTTCTCATTCCCGTGTTTCGCTAGTTCCAGCTGTGCCATTACACGTGAAAACGCCTTTACTAGCTCGGAAGATTTCCAACTCTCCTTGGGGATCTTCACCATGGATATAAGAACGAATGCCCTCATTACCGTTACAATCATCCTCCATCATCACTGACGTTGAAAATACCAAATATTTGCATAAACATGCAACTTGAAACGATCCGCATTTCCTCGCTGAACCAGATCTCTCACCCACCGAACTGATAGAATGCGTTAAGCTCTTACACACGAAATAAGGATTCTACTGTCTCGATTAAATCTAGACAGATATATTTGAACAAAAAAAAGAGGACACATAAAAATGCAATTAATCGCCCATGCTGATTGTTAAGTCCAGTGATTGAAGTCTTTCAGAGCTTTAGCTAAATAAAAAATATAATAATACTAGTTGTAATTTAAGAAAATGCGGATATTTACAGCGAGATATCTTCTTGCTGCATTGCTACCAACGTACGTGGCACTCCTCTCGAGACGAAATGCCTCGGTACGAGGAAATGCTTCGGCACACGCGAACCATTCGATATACTCTAGCCTTAAGGAGAATAATAAAAATAATAATACTCGACGCATTCGTCGTTAACAACATTCCGTAGCCTATTCTGCAAAAACGGCTTTTAATATCTACGCAACGTGTGCACAAACACGCGTGCGTTTTCAGTGTATATACGTAGATAATAATATCCAGTATGCACAAGTATGTATATACTCTCGCACACACATCTCTAGAAATATATAGTAAATTTTATAAATGTGTGTTGTATATATTCGCCTTTGTATGTGTGTACAGTTTCTCACTAACACGATTACAGCCCAAGCGGGTAGCACGCGCGTTTCCTTGTATACGTATACGAGACATTTCGCGTATATCCTATATACGTGGAAGAGAGAATGGCGAAATATACGCGCGCGTGAGCGGCGTGCCATTAAGAATCGCGCCTGCGTTTCATTAACACTTTGTCTCCAGAGTGGCTCTTCTGACTTTGTCGGAGCAGTCAGCGTCCAGTTTCTCCTTGACTTCCGAATAGCTGCTGCCCGAACCCTCGGCCGACGACGTGTGCGGCCCGACTTCCTCCAGGGACAGCACCTCCGTGCCGGTGGGCGAGTAGCTCACGGTGGTCGCTTCGCTCGTCGGCGATGTCACGCAGCTATCACCCACGCTCCTGCTGCGCGGGGTGTATCGTGGCTTCTGGAACTGTTGGATATTCAGAGATAAGCTCGCCTGCATCGACGCTCTTTTCTCATCCGCGGGCTTTGAAGCTTGATCGTTATCGGCTTGCACGTCGACGTGAGACGGACTTCTTGAGCGTGGCACGTGAAGCGGACTCTCCGGATCTGCTGCCAGATCGGATGACAGGATCTTCGAACTCGCGGCTAATCTGCTCGCGCAGGGCGAATATTTTGGCAAGTTTAACGTGATCTTGTCCGAGCCCACCGACAAAGATGATCGCCCGAGTTTCTTGAGCGGGCTGCACGTCGATTTCTTCTTCTTCAGTTGCTTAGCGTCATTGTAGGAATCGAAGCTCTCGGTGGAGTCGCTCCTCTCCTGTTCCTTGCATTTCTCCAGGTTCTTCCTCTTCATCTTGGAACACGTACAATTCCAGAGAGATTTCTTTGCGGGTTCCGCGGCTTTTCCGTGCGTCGCGTCGGGTTTTCTGAATTTCGTGATGTTGTCCACGATGGAGATTTTATTGTGGTAACGTTGCCCGCTATCCTTATTAGCGCTGTTCGAATCCAACGCCGACTCTATACAATTGTACTTGAATCGAGATCCGGGAGATTTCTTCTCCGCTGTGGGCTGAGTGAGAATACCTCTACAATCAGTAACGTCCTTTTTAACATCACCGGAAGCATTGGAAAACGATGCGACCGACTTTTCTCCGATCGCGCATTGTCGGCAGTCTTCTACTAGTATATCGATCAAAGTCGTGCGAGCTCTTTGGCTGTCCGTTTCCTTGTGATTCTGACCGAATGAATTCTTTAGACTTCTGTGAACGATATTTTTCTGACTCTGAGCAAAGGGGTTTTTTAAATTTTTCGGGAGGTAAGTATGTTTCTTCATCAATTTTGTCGGACAATACACTTTAAAACCGTGACAATCGATTATTGTATCAGCAGGGACTTCGTGCTGCCACTTATCCTTTGCGTCCATAGACGAATCTTTCTGCTTCGAGCTTTTACTCTCCGATCTTACGTTAGACTTTTTCGCGTTACCCTCATTTGGATTTGGATTCTCCTCTTTGGAACGCGTTTTTTTGAACGAGTCTGAGCGATAGGTATCCTGATTTACAGCCTGCTGCTGCTCGCAGAAGAAGAATACATCATCTACAGAGGCGAAGGATGATTCTTCGTCACAGGGAAGGACAGGTGTCTTCTCCCCTGTGGGAGGCGACTGCTAGACAAGCTTCTCCGTTGGAGAGCTTGTCGAAATGGAGCTGACGGTGTTAGAATTGTTGGAAACGGTACGTCCTTGACTGCTCGCGTGCATGTGGTCCCCTCCCTGTCCCCCCTGGCTCTGGGAGAGGCTGAGTCGCCGTCAGTTTACCAATTCTACGCTTACGAATTGCTTCAGTCGTTCGAGGTATTGATTGTACAATTCCACATCGTTGTGGCCAGCACCCTGAAAAGTTTCATGTTTATATTTTGGGCAAATAGTAATATCGTATATATATATACGTGTAATTTGCATAATCTACATAAAGAATACAGAATCAAAATGTATAACAATATAAGACGTGAGAAATGTATAAACGTAAAAAGAATAATAAACAGGTTTTTCATAAGAACGTGATGTTTATTCTTGATACCTCAACCCATAGTGGTTCCACTGCTCGTGGACATCTTTCGTAGATCGCCAGACCATGACTAAAATTTATGACTTCATCCTCGGTGCCATGAATGACCAGAACAGGAGATGTTACCTTCGGTACTTTATCTATACTGCAAAAAAGTAAAAACGTTCAAACATTTTTCATTAAAATCCTGAAATTTTGATGATAAACAAAAAACTTTGACATTATTGATAGCGTATATACAAATCACAAGTTCGCATCCACGTTTCCATTTCTGTGTAAATAATGTCATTACGCAGAGATAGATGTCATACAGATCCACGCAAAACCAATTAGCAAAACACGACACAAATCGTGCAACGTAGGTTTTATACGTATACTTATACATCTGTTCGGTCATAAACTTGTACAGCTTCAGGAGCCACCTATAATAGCCTTAAAGTAACAATGCGGAAAACCGTTACTAATCTCGGTTTAGCTTCACAAATGCAAATTCGCAATGTATTCTGTTTCTCTAATTCTCGCATCGAATGCATGAAAATCCTTTAAAACTGAAAAAGTCATGTGCATGTCTTGCCTAGTCTTACCAAACAGTATTCGCAGACAGAGATACTCCGATGCACCGATACAGACTGTGTTGCATCGATGAGGGAGACTCTTCGCTTACCTGGTGAAAGCATCAAAAAACCAAGTCCTCTTTGTCTTGGGGAAGGCGACCCGCATGCCGGACATGAGCGGCGAGTGCAATACGACTGCACCGACCTCATATCGGGCAGCGAGGTCGACCGTGGGCACGGTACCGATGCTCTGTCCATAGAGTATTATGTTCTCCGGGCTGATACCATAGCGCGTGCGTAGCGCGTGCCACGCGGCGTCGATGTCCGCGTAGAGGTTCTTCTCGGACGGCTTGCCGCCCGACACCCCGTAGCCCGAGTAGTCGTAGCTGAATATGTTGCAGTTGATGCGCGAGCCGAGTCCCAGGTAGAAGCTCGACATCTGGCCGAGGTCGACGGCGTTGCCGTGCGAGAAGAGGATGGTGAAGCGCGCGGTCGCCGAGCAGCGGACGAAGAGACATGCGATCCGGTTGCCGCGCGAGGTCCTCGCGTAGAAGCCCTCCACCGACTCCTTCTCGCGCTCGGTGTACTGCCACTCGGCGCGCTCGGTCAGCGAGATGGAGAACTTGGAGCCCTCGTCCTCGACGAACGTGTACGTGGGCTCGGGCGGCAGGAACGCCAGCTTGTCCGCGATCCTAGATGGGCAGGGCGGGCAGCAGAACAAGCAACACAGTTCACTCAGGCTCAGGCCGTTCATTGTGCTCTGGCACGGACGCGCGGCGGCCACGCCACCGCGCACGCACGAGACACCGTTTTTCCCGTATCACGTCTCCTCCTCGTGTGGCCTCTGCATCGAGCTGTCGGCGAACAGGACCGCCAGACCGATATGGACCGATACTCTGGCCGGATCTCACGCAGGGCTCGAGCTCTCGATCAGGCGACACTGCTCTACCGCGGCTAACACGGACACCGCGATTCCTCTCAATCACTTAATGAATCATGACGCGAGGCGTCATTTGTTATCAGTTTGTTTCCTGAGAGAGCCACTCACAATGATTCAGCCATGACGGCTCGCGAGACGGACAATTTCTCTCCCACCTTTCCTTCTTCCTTCTCTCACGTTCCCACTCTCTCTTTCTCCTTCGCTCTCTCTCTCTCTTTCTTTATCTCCCTCGTTTCCCTCTCTCTTCCTCACCGTGCTCCCCTCGCCCATCTAGCGTACTTTCATTGTGTCGAGTGAGACAAAGCACGAGACAGAGAGGGAGACTGCCGTACCACTTTGTTGGTGTCGCATTCGCACTCGGTGCCATCGAGTTTCGCCAACAATCGTTGCGTGTCGGACGGCAAAAGCCGATCAAATCCGATCAGTCTCATGACGAGTCTTTAACGTGACTCGTCCAGCCGCTTTCGCGTTACGCAACGCGATAATACATGGCGCGTAACTTGAATGATTTTCATTTCCGATGGTATAAAAATTTATGCACTTTCTCGTCGATATAGCGTGAACACTGAATAAAAGTTCCTCTGACTTGCCGTTGAATCGT
The DNA here is from genome assembly GCF_003672135.1 of Ooceraea biroi. Lineage (NCBI taxonomy): Eukaryota > Metazoa > Arthropoda > Insecta > Hymenoptera > Formicidae > Ooceraea > Ooceraea biroi. Next base: position 5,695,630 of record NC_039511.1, read on the forward strand.
ATTGCATAAAAATTAAAGCGTCTTACTTACTATATTGTATTGTATTGTGTGAAAGTAAAATATTTTCTGGCCCACCATTGAGTAGTACTTGCGAAAACGAAATAATGGTTGGCTTAATCTTGAGTTATACTACTTGAGTTATACTACGTCTGTTTAGACAGTGCAGACACCTGGCGGACAGTTTTATATGGAGAAGTTATTGGCGCTCGTAACACCGAGCCGTGGCGTTACCTACCGGAATTCATTTGAATTAAATAGACACACATTGCAATATGGTTTGCAATTTTTGTCATCAGTATTTATTTTAAATATATAAGTGAAATAATGTGTTAACAAGGAGTGAATTAAAAGAGAAGAATAATATTTGAAGAAAGTTGTGCTGTGACCACTTCATAACTGGTTTGGTATACTCCAAAAAGGTAAGGTAATAAATATAATTAATAAAAATTAAATAGCATTTTTAAATTAAATTTAATATTTTCTATGCACTTGATTAAAAGATGCTGAAAGATTACATATAAGTTCTTCAAAAATAAATAAATTCTTATAAAAGTAAGCATGTACCGATTAAAGCGTAATTTTTATCTTTAGTCAACAATTATGAAGTGCATTTTATGATATTGCAAAGCGGTATGTGACACGCTTTATCGTATCAACTTGGTTTGTCATTAAAAGTTTATGTAATGGAAGATACTATTACAACGTAATTTGCAATAATTTAATTGATAAATAAAATATTTTACAACATAAATAATGCGAAGTATACGACGCGTCGTTGGTTAATTCTAATGATGTTGGCACCTATATTTTACGTCTCACTTACCAACCACGAGTGGTATTGCTTCGTTTCGTTTATCTCAATGTTCTCGATCCTATCGACGATCTTAATTAAAATTAAATATAACTGTAATAGTAACAAGAAATAATATACATTTCATATGCTTGGAGAATAAATATTCAGATAATCACCGCAAGTTCTGGTTTTGTCTTACAAGTAGAAACGGACGTTTACGTCGCTTAACTATAAATACATCATTAGTAGGTGTAGAATGCCACAGTTTTGAGAATTCTGGATATTCTAGTTGCTTAGGGATACTTAAATCTTATCTCCGTTGTCTGTCGTGAATCGTGACTTCAACAACACAAGTTGGCCATCTTCTACGACTCGTAGAAAACAAAATTTTCAAGTTGCACAAGTGCAGTAGTAATAATACTTTAGAGCGACAAAATTATAAAAAAAAAGAATCGCTCAGACAGACAAATATTCAGTACAGTTTTGAGCGTTCTGATAAAAACAGCGAAGAAAAAAATCACGTTAAATCTCCTGACTAGATTAGCACTCGGTAAGCACTCGTCCAGTCTCACGAGTTTTAGCTTCACCGTACGTGAAATCGCTATAAGCGGTTTTGGGAACAATCTACAGGAACAATGGCACTGTCGCCGTTGCGCTATCAGTCAGGCGTGCATAAATCTGCCGTACCGCAATTGCGATAAAAATAGGTGAACAGAAATGCGGAAATAATCATCAATTACATCCGCCGTTACTATGCGGTGCGAACGGATGCTTAGGATTGCACGTTTACAAATGCTTATTCAAACAGCTTTTTAGCATAGTGCCAAATGCGGAAGAAGTACTCGTCTTTCCTAAGTAATCTCGCTCTCGCGTACGAATGTATGTCTGCGTCCATGTTGTGTTCCCGCAGCCACGAACTCGTATTCTCCGTGCTGAAGCTCACCGATGCAGTCTCGCCTTTGTCCATTGCTTCTGCGATTGGCTCGTCGAATGACAGTTCTGTTGAAGAAACAGTTAGAGGATTAATAAAATTTTTTATTTCTGGTTTTGGTAGAAATTGCATTATGGAACAGTAGATCGTACGTGAGGTCGGTACGATCTTGAAAGGTTCTTCTGATTCCAAATGATCGCTGAATCCGATCTCATTTCGCGCGAAAATCCTCACGAGATATTCATGATTCTCCTGCAGGTCTCGGATATTCAGTTTCTGGATGTCCGCGTTCACCCTTCCTACTTCCATCCACATGGTTTTTCTGGCGTCCCTAATAGCGATTTTGTAGCCCTCCAAAGGCGCGCCGCCATCCGATTCGGGTCTGCCCCATTCGATTACCATTGTGTTCGCCGCGATTTGTCTCATCTCTAACGGAGCGGTAGGTGGCGACGGGACGTCTGCAAAAGAATAAAAAAACAAGTTAGGATTATAGGATGTCCATCAGCTGTTCATAAATATATCGACGATATTATAAGTTAACTTACTGGCATGAGTTTTCAGTGTAACTGGCTCGGAATTAGTTGGTGTGCTAAGTCCCACACTATTTTCAGCAAAGATTCTGAAGAGAAACTCGCTTTCCTTCAAGTTCTCGATGCAGTATTGTTGCGTCGTAGCGTCGAGAGTAACAACCTTTGTCCATCTGGCGCCTTTTCCGATTAATGGTCTCTTCTCGATTATGTAGCCTGCAACGATGAGAAAACAATAATACTCAAGTAACGTTAGTACAAAGAGTTGTAAAAATTGCGATTTCGCACAAGTTCACCTGTCAATTCTGATCCTCCTGTGGTAGCTGGCGGTGACCAAGTCAGAGTAACGCTCTTGCTCGTGACGTTTGTCGCTCGCACATTTAAGGGGCACGAGGGTGGTGCTAAAGAAGATTCAAATTACAACTCACATAATATACATTTTATCGCATAGAATAAATTGTTTTGCAACTAGTGAAAACGCAAGCAGAACGGGACGTAAGCAATAAATAACTTACTTTTTACAACGACCATTTTCGTTGACGGAAATATGCCTAGCAGCGCATATATACTGTTTTCAGTGAGTTTTTTTATTTCTAAGCAAAAGCGAAAGCGTTAATAATAGTTAGGCGATATTTCAGGGATTAGCAATAGCCAGGAACGTCTAAAAAAATAACTGATTAGCTTACTCGGTCGTTTGCCAACTGTTATTGCTTCCTCCGCCGTGTACGGAAGACCAGTACCGACACTGTTTTTGGCCGTTATACGGAAATTGTATGATACATCAGTTTTTAGATCTGATATCATGGCATTAGTGACATCCCCCTTTGTACTCGTAATCTAAAAAGACGCGTATAAATATTTGCAACAGTTTAGATATCGATGTGAATAAAAAAAGCCTATATATTAACCTTTTGCCAAATCTTCTTCGATGTTTCTTTAGCTTCTATGATATAATCTGTGATAGGTGTACCACCATCGTTCTCTGGAGGCTCCCACTTGATCGTGAACGATGTTTTCGTCATTCCAGAAATTTCCAGTGGTCCTCTTGGCGGTGCCGGTGGTTCTGTTATAAACAACAAATATAATTCCCAATTATTTTTCTTATTATATTTATTTTAATATTCTTCTATTTAACAAAATTAAAATTATTATAATCTTTTCCGTACCGAATGAACTCCTTGTTCTGATTGGCTCGGACTCCAAGGGGTCTGAGGATCCGATCTCATTTTTAGCGATTATTCTGAATGAATAGTCGACATTTTGCTGCAATTTTTGTGCGCAGAAACTCTCCACTTCTTTGTCGACGTCACCTACTTTTGTCCAAATATCCTTATTCGCCTCACATTTTTCGATGATATATCTCTCCAGTTCTACGCCACCATCATCGGCTGGCGGTTGCCATTCTATTGTAACACGATCTTGTCTAATCTCTTTCGCAACAACTGGTCCTTGAGGTTTGCTCGGTTTGTCTACAATGTGATATTAAATGCATTACATTCTATTTTTAAAACTCTCATTTTTAAGTATATATATGTACATCTAATGCTCAGAATTACATAAAAATAAAATACATAAATAAAAGAAATATATGAAAGATATGAACCTATAACACGAAGGCGACACTCTATTGACGAGCTACCGGCTTCGTTCGTCGCTTTTACAGTATAGACAGCTGTATCATCTCTGACGAGCGAAGGAATCGTAATAATGGATATGTCCTCCTTAGTTTCAACGGAAATGCGATTGTCGGTTATCTTTTTGTTGTTTTTCGTCCATGTTACTTCTGGTCTTGGGAATCCACTGATACGGATCTCAACCGTCCATTTATCGCCTACTGCTAATCTCTGGTTGGTCAAGCTTCTATCGCAAGTTATTTTTGGAGATTCCTGGATCTTTAATTGACACGATGTTTCGGCCGTGCCTGCATCATTTTGAGCTCTAACTGTAAACGTAGCCGAAGATGTTTCCGTGGTTTTTGAAATCGTGTATTTAGCCACGCGATTTTCGTACGTGATGCTGGGATCTTCGAAGATTTCATCATTTTTCAACCTAGAAAATCAGTTGCAAAATATAGTTCAAGAGTAACAATTGACATATTTAACTACCATCATTAGGAAAATGTCGTAGATAGAAAAATACCATGTAATACGCGGTGCCGGTACGCCGCCGATTACGCAAGAAAGCGTTACGGTCTCTCCTAATCCAATCACGATGCTCTTGAGTGCTTCGAGAACGATCGGTGATTCGAACGCCGATAGCTTAGAAATTCTTAGATACGGCGTGTTCGGCGATGCCTCGCCCGGGCCAGCTTCGTTGACAGCTGTTACACGGAAGGTGTATTCCTTGTCAGTGGTCAAATCTGTCAACTTGTACGTAGTTTCGCTTATTGTCTTCGTGACTCTGCTCCATCTTGAAATAAAAAAGAATTGTCTTATATGTGCAAATGTTTAAATAAACCAATATTTTTCTTCTTTTTCATAACAATTTTAATGAATATACTTACGAAGATTCCGTCTTTTCGCGATATTCCAAAATGTATTCGATGATCGGCGAATGTCCGTCTGATTCTGGTTTGTTCCAATGAAGAGTAACGCTGTTGTCGGTTATTTCAAGGGGTTCTGGAATTCCTGGTGCTCCGGGTACCTCTGCAACAGGCATATTCATGATAATTTTTACTTCTTTCTTCTCATTTATTCATGGACATTCATGGAGCATATCTCGTATTATATTATATTCAATATAATAGTAAATATACTTACGCACGACAATGACGCTGATTTCTATACTATCCTCTCCGAGAGGATTAGTTAATTTTAGATTATAATCGCCGAAATCTTTTTCTTGCACGTCTCTAATCGTTAAAACAGCTGAACTTTCATCAATGGATGCGACGATTCGTTTAGATTTCCTAAGAGCGCGGCCGTTAACGGTCCATTCGTCATTCGGTAGTGGCGTAGCCGTGAATTTCACAAGAATGTCAATGTCATCACCTTTCGTCGTCTTGTATATTTTTAGCGTATCAAGATTAATCTTGGGTGGCGCTTCGATAACTGAAATAAATTTGACAATTTAAATGTTTAAAGAGATTAATGTAAAATAGAAAGCTAGAATATGAGTAACACTAATGTAGTTGAAATATTATCGGATATCTGAGATAATTACAACGTGTAATCTATAAATAGAACCTACCTTCGACTTTTAATCTAGACGATGTTTTCACATTAGCAACTACAGCAGTGTATTCGGCAATATCGTCAGTCGTGCATTTCTTAACGATAAGTTTCTTAACATTTCCTTCGTCGACGATACTGTATTTTGGAGATTGTGTGCAATCAATAATCTCGCCTTTCCTGTAAATAACGCATGATCCATCATATATGTATACATGTATTTTTTTCCAATTTTATCAATTGTCAAGGAAGACAAGTCTTTTTTTTGTTTTTACATCTGTAAAAATAAAAGTCGATTTACCTTAACCATGTTACTGGTATATCGGCGCGTGACAGTTCAATAAGGAAAGTTGCGTCAGCGTTGAGAGGCACCAGAGTGACATCCGGCAATTTTTTGATGAAATCTACTTCGGGTTCTTCAACCGTCAGACTAGCTGACGAAGTCTGATCGCCAACTTGACAAGAATAAATTCCCGCATCTTCTACTTCTGCATCGTAAATCTTCAGTTTTTGTCTCTTGCCATCGATCGATAGTCGCACGTGCTCGGAGAATTGCAACTCTTGACCATCTTTAAACCAACGTACTAAAGCATCACCTTTCGTTAGTTCTATGTCAAACGTTGCTTTCTCGCCTCTCGCAATAGTTACGTCCTGCATTTTGGTAATAATTTCTGGTGGTAATTCGACAACCGTAACTTCCGCCGTGCACTCTTCATCTGGTAATGCGCACGTATATTCGCCCTCGTCGTGAACTGATGCGGTTCTGATGAGAAGTTTCCTTATCGTACCATCCTTTACGAACTCTAATTTTCCCTTGCTCGGTGTTAATAATTCGCCGTCTTTTCGCCATGTTACATCAGCCGTTTGAGACGTGATCTCGACTTCCAAAATCGCCACCTCGCGCTCCTTCACCTCGAAGTCTTGCAGCTTTTTGACAAATTCCGGTTTAGTGGCCCGAACGATAACGTTGCTGGATGTCACTTGATTCTTAACGGTACACTTATATGTTCCTGCGTCAGATGGACTGCTCTTTTTAATGAGTAACCTGTGTACGCGTCCTTCTTGGATTATCTCGCGGTGGTCCATCCCGCTAATTTCTTTATCGTTATGCCACCAGACCGTGGAAACAGTATGAGATGTCTCACAGTTCAGTTCTAGAGTTTTGTACTCATCGATTACGACTTCATTTTGCAGTTTTCTCGTGAAGGAAACTTTAGCAACATCTACCGTGACTTTTGCACCATGAGAAGCTTTTCCCACCGGATTATTAGCGACACATTTATAATCCCCAGCATCAGTTTCGGAGTCTGCGTTCCTAATTTCGAGCATAATATTTTCACCATCATAACTTTCTGTGATATTGAGCGATTTTTCAAGCGGTTTGTTGTTTCTGAGCCAGGTAACTTCCGGAACAGGATTTCCAGTGACTTTGGCAACCAATTTAAAGGTGCCTTTTTCCGGAACGACCAACTCTTGAAAACGTTCAGTAAACAACGGTGGTTCCGGGGCACCGCTTGGTACTTCTGTATTTAAGAAATATGATATTATTATTACAAAGCATTATTATTATTAATAAAGAAACATTTATTTTATCTGCAGTGTAGTTGTTTTTTTTTATACAGTATAATAGGCAGCAACAATAAATCATACCCTGAACAAACGAAACGTGTTTGTCGCTCGTATAATGCTCGAAGTTAATGTTGGCTTGTGATTTGGAGTTAACTGAAAGCATATTAGTAAAGGACTACTTTGTGAAATTATGTCTGGCAATAGCTGCTGTGAGCTTTATCAATCGAAGCGACATTAAAGTAATGCTATTAACTTGTTTAGTTTATATTTGATTTGATTAGCATTAATTAGCTGGCAAAGCAGATGTCAATTATTCTTGGCCGATTTTTATGATAGTAAATTAAAGAAAGATAGTAAAAAAGCAAAGTATTAAAATCCAACTGAAACAAATGATATTATTGATCTTACTTTCAACGGTCAATGTAGCTCGAGTTTCGGCTTTGCCGACATCATTAATAGCTACGACTGAATATTCTCCACTGTCGGCCAGTTGGGGTTGTATTAAGCTCAACATATTAACGTGTCCGTCTTGCTTCGGTTGCAGATTCTTTATCGGTTTTCCATCTTTATACCACGTTATTTTCGGCGATGGATTACCGACTATTTGAGTTGACAGAACAACAGTTTCGCCTTCTTTGATCACATAAGATTGTAAGGGTTCCAAAATTTCAGGCGGTTCACTCTTTCCAGTTTTCACCTGTTTTGTAAAAAAATTCAATTAATTGTTTAATTAATCTCATTAATCTCACTAATCTCTAACAAATGAAGATGACTTCTATAAATTAGTTTCGCGTTGTTAATGTTAACCGACCTTCACAGGAATGTCGATAGTAGCTTCACCCTCTCTGTTCTTAGCGACGATCTTGTATCTTCCTTCCTGTTTCTTTTGAATTTTGGAGATTTTTACGACACTGCAGTACATATGCATGTCGCTTTCGGTCGCGATTACGATATTTCGTTCGTTGACTACCTGAACGTCTTTATAGTACCATGTTACATCTGGTTCTGGTACAGCGACTAATCGACATTCCAATATTACATCATCACCTTCGTTTACGTATTTCGCTTTTGGTTTTCGAGAGAATGTAGGTGGAATACCCTCCAATATATCCGCAAGAGATGATTCTCTGAGCATAGTAATAATAATTAAAATTAGTATAAGTAACAAGCTGTTTTTTATTAAAATAATGTATGTTCTTGTTGATTTCATATAAAGTATAATAAAATATCGAATTATTCAACGAGATGTCGAGATATTAAATAGAATGACTCGAGTTGTTACTATATCTGAATAATCCGTTTTTTAAGAGAGTTGTTTGTAAGAAATGTGTACCTTGAAAGACTTTTCCTCGAAGGACCGGTAACATCTGATCCATGATCTGATAGGGGAGCTTCAACGATAAGTTCAGTAGTACTGGATGCAAATCCTGCAGCGTTTTTAGCAACACAGGTAAAAGTACCGGCGTCTTCGGGAAATACTTCTCTGATTATTAAGGTAGCAACATTATCTTCATCATAATATATTTGGAAATCAGTAGATGGCTTGATAATAGCAGTTTGACGGAACCAGGTTATTTGTGGTCTTGGTATGCCTTCTACCTGGCATTCAAATTGAACAGTATAACCATCTAATGTATGGATCGGCTGTAATTTTTCGATAAATCTTGGAGCTGATGCTTTTTCTCCTGGAGCCGGTTCTAAAAAAAGTACAAACATATAAAATGAACAATCGGAAAGCTTTGTAGCATATTTTAAATTGCAAGTACATATAGTAGGAATAATCTGATTGATAACATTCATCGTCGTTTTAGTTTTCTAAATGGACACTTACTTTCGAAGATTGGTAATTTATCAATCTTTTCATGGAGTTTTCGTTGCAAGTACACAGTGTAGTGTACTTCGTCCAATAAGTATTGTGCCGGTACCCAGCCTTTCTCTTCGGTCAAATGCTTCTTTACAAACCACCAATCCTGATTGGTATGATCTGCGCGAAGTAAAATTTTACTTTATTGCATTCAATAGAAATAAGTTATTTATCAGTCAAGTAATCACTATCGTTGTTTATGATTAGACATTATTGTTTATGATATAAATTATCATACATTATCAACATTGTTGCCTGTATTATAGGTAAATTGAGTAAAGTGAGTGTATAAGGTATTGCCTTACCAATAATGTAAACTTTTTCTCCTTCGACTAAATTAATAGCTTCTTCCGTTTCGGCCACATAAGAACAGATTGAGTACATTGTATCACCATCACGAATGACATATTCGATATCCTCAACTAAAAACCATTAATAAGTTATTTAAAATAAAAAAATATAATTTTAGTAAATGTATAATTATATTATTGTGTGTTAAAAAATTATACACAAACCTTCTTCGGAGATGTCCTCTTCTCTAGTAATGCTGAGAGAAACATCTTCTGCAATATTTTACATAAATGTTAAATAAAATATTGATCAGTTATCGAATGCGGTTGTTTAATGCAATTGTAATATAGCAGGAAGTCTTCTATGTGAAAATTAGGCGCATATTTATATACGCACACATATATACATGTACATGTAGCATTTATTAAGCATTTAAATATGCATATTTAAATATTAATTGCTTAGATAAATTGCATATTATATATTATATTATAAAATAATATGCAATTAATACCGATATGCTTTTCAGACGCGGCAAATTAATGATTACATTGAGGATAATAGGTAAAGAAATTATTGTTTCCTGAAAAGAGCAGCATATTATTTAAATGAAGGAAAGGAAAGGTAAAGTACGACAATATATCGTACAGATTTATTGTTAAAAAATCAGGACGGCTGTCAAAATATATTAAATATTATTTTAGTTAAAAGCATCTAGGTTAATTCAATTTTGTTTGCTATTGCATGAATGCATGTAGACATCATCGAACCTTCTTCATACGTAGAGACACGTCTCTTGCTCTTCAATTTCAGCGCCAAAGACTCAACATCTGTTTCTTCATATGAATATTTTCTATCACGTTTTAATTGCACTTTAACATCCTCTTCAATTTCTTCCACACTATATGGAACTTTTTGTTTCTTTTTCTTTCGTCTTAATGGTATGCTCATTTCGTCGACGTCAAGTTCTTCGATGCTATATGCTTTGTCTTCTTCTTCCGATTCATCAATAATCTCTTCGATAATTGGTCCTGAATCATCTCCGACTTCTTGAATAATTTTAATTGTTTCTTCTCCCGTCTCTTCTGAATATGTCAGTGGACGTTTCTTTGGCTTCAGGCGAACTTTACCAGACATTGAAATATCCTCTTCTTCATATGTATTTAACGAGATTTTAAATTCTTGTTCCACATCTTCTTTTGTTTTTGTAGTACGTGGTCTAAACGTTACATTCTCCACTTCAGTGACTTCTTTGATATCTGGTCTGGGTTTCTTCTTTGGCCGTAATTTACGTAAAGTAACATCTTCATAAATTTCTTCAATAGGTTTTGGTGCCTTCTTAGGTGGCTTACGTTTCAACGTGAATTCCTCAATTACTTCCTTAGGTTCTTCTACCTCTTCGACTTTTTGAATTGTTAATTCCTCTGCGACTGTTTCTTTGACTTCTGCTACTGGTTTCTTTTTCTTTATTAATACATCCGTTGAAGTCTCTGTAGTTTCTTTTTCCTTTTCCTTTTTTTCTTTAGGTGTGGCAATAGTCACTTCTGATATTTCTTCTGTTTCGACTTTCTTTTTCGGTTTTTTCTTTAACGTGATTTGTTCGGTAATATCTTCTACTTCCTCTTTTCTTTCTTCAACGACCGGTTTCTGAATTGTTACTTCATCTGCTGCTTCTTCTTTGATAGGCTTCTTTTTTGGTTTCTTTATTGCTATTTTTTCAGAAATTTCTTCAACCGCTTCTTCTTTTTCTTCTACCGGGATTGGTTTCTTTATAGTAACTTCAGCAGCCTCCTCCTCGATGATAGGTTTCTTCTTTGGCTTTTTCTTTAATGTGACCTCTTCGGTGATTTCTTCTACCTCTTCTTTTCTTTCCTCAATTACTGGTTTTTTAATTGTCACTTCATCCGCGGCTACTTCTTCTTTGACAGGTTTCTTTTTCGGTTTCTTTATTTTCACTTTTTCAGAGACTTCTTCCGGCACTGTTTCCTTTTCCTCTATCGGAATTGGTTTTTTTATGGTAACGTCAGCAGCCTCCTCCTCGATGATAGGTTTCTTCTTTGGCTTTTTCTTTAATGTGACCTCTTCGGTGGTTTCTTCTACCTCTTCTTTTCTTTCCTCAATTACTGGTTTTTTAATTGTCACTTCATCCGCGGCTACTTCTTCTTTGACAGGCTTCTTTTTCGGTTTCTTTATTTCCACTTTTTCAGAGACTTCTTCCGGCACTGTTTCCTTTTCCTCTATCGGAATTGGTTTTTTCATAGTAACGTCAGCAGCCTCCTCCTCGATGATAGGTTTCTTCTTTGGCTTTTTCTTTAATGTGACCTCTTCGGTGGTTTCTTCTACCTCTTCTTTTCTTTCCTCAATTACTGGTTTTTTAATTGTCACTTCATCCGCGGCTACTTCTTCTTTGACAGGCTTCTTTTTCGGTTTCTTTATTTCCACCTTTTCAGAGACTTCTTCCGGCACTGTTTCCTTTTCCTCTATCGGAATTGGTTTTTTTATGGTAACGTCAGCAGCCTCCTCCTCGATGATAGGTTTCTTCTTTGGCTTTTTCTTTAATGTGACCTCTTCGGTGGTTTCTTCTACCTCTTCTTTTCTTTCCTCAATTACTGGTTTTTTAATTGTCACTTCATCCGCGGCTACTTCTTCTTTGACAGGCTTCTTTTTCGGTTTCTTTATTTCCACCTTTTCAGAGACTTCTTCCGGCACTGTTTCCTTTTCCTCTATCGGAATTGGTTTTTTTATGGTAACGTCAGCAGCCTCCTCCTCGATGATAGGTTTCTTCTTTGGCTTTTTCTTTAATGTAACCTCTTCGGTGGTTTCTTCTACCTCTTCTTTTCTTTCCTCAATTACTGGTTTTTTAATTGTCACTTCATCCGCGGCTACTTCTTCTTTGACAGGCTTCTTTTTCGGTTTCTTTATTTCCACCTTTTCAGAGACTTCTTCCGGCACTGTTTCCTTTTCCTCTATCGGAATTGGTTTTTTTATGGTAACGTCAGCAGCCTCCTCCTCGATGATAGGTTTCTTCTTTGGCTTTTTCTTTAATGTGACCTCTTCGGTGGTTTCTTCTACCTCTTCTTTTCTTTCCTCAATTACTGGTTTTTTAATTGTCACTTCATCCGCGGCTACTTCTTCTTTGACAGGCTTCTTTTTCGGTTTCTTTATTTCCACTTTTCAGAGACTTCTTCCGGCACTGTTTCCTTTTCCTCTATCGGAATTGGTTTTTTATAGTAACGTCAGCAGCCTCCTCCTCGATGATAGGTTTCTTCTTTGGCTTTTTCTTTAATGTGACCTCTTCGGTGGTTTCTTCTACCTCTTCTTTTCTTTCCTCAATTACTGGTTTTTTAATTGTCACTTCATCCGCGGCTACTTCTTCTTTGACAGGCTTCTTTTTCGGTTTTTTTATTTCCACTTTTTCAGAGACTTCTTCCGGCACTGTTTCCTTTTCCTCTATCGGAATTGGTTTTTTCATAGTAACGTCAGCAGCCTCCTCCTCGATGATAGGTTTCTTCTTTGGCTTTTTCTTTAATGTGACCTCTTCGGTGGTTTCTTCTACCTCTTCTTTTCTTTCCTCAATTACTGGTTTTTTAATTGTCACTTCATCCGCGGCTACTTCTTCTTTGACAGGCTTCTTTTTCGGTTTCTTTATTTCCACCTTTTCAGAGACTTCTTCCGGCACTGTTTCCTTTTCCTCTATCGGAATTGGTTTTTTTATGGTAACGTCAGCAGCCTCCTCCTCGATGATAGGTTTCTTCTTTGGCTTTTTCTTTAATGTGACCTCTTCGGTGGTTTCTTCTACCTCTTCTTTTCCTTCCTCAATTACTGGTTTTTTAATTGTCACTTCATCCGCGGCTACTTCTTCTTTGACAGGCTTCTTTTTCGGTTTCTTTATTTTCACTTTTTCAGAGACTTCTTCCGGCACTGTTTCCTTTTCCTCTATCGGAATTGGTTTTTGTATGGTAACGTCAGCAGCCTCCTCCTCGATGATAGGTTTCTTCTTTGGCTTTTTCTTTAAAGTGACTTCTTCGGTTTCTTCTACCTCTTCTTTTCTTTCCTCAACTACTTGTTTCTTAATCGTCACTTCGTCTGCCACTTCCTCTTGGACAGGTTTTTCTTTCGGTTTCTTTATTGTTTCAGTAACGATTTCCTCTGTGACGGGCTTCTTCTTTATTATGACTTCTGTTTCAGTAATTTCTTCTTTTCTTTCTTCCTCAATTGGTTTTTTAATTGTAAGTTCATCTATAGGAGCTTCTTCTGGTACATCTTCCTCTTTTTTCGGTTCTAATGTTGGTTCCTTTATTATTAGTCCTTCCGTTGGTATTTCTGGCTTTTCTTCTGGTGCCTTTTTAAAGATAATTTCTTCACTAACATCGTCTGGTTTTATATCTTTCTTTTTGGGTTTCTTGAGTTTTATTTTCTGTTTAATTGTTACATCATCGGTATCTTGTTTAGGTGCTGTTGGAATAACATCTTTTTCTTTAGTTGGGAATTGTTCTGTGCCCTCTTCTTCGGGTTTACTCTTCTTCCAACCTTTCAATGTTATTGTTTCAGGTTCATCTTCTGGTTTCTCTGATGTTGGTATTCGGAATTTGATCTCTGGTTCTTCTTCGGGTTCTTCTGGTTTTGGTATTCCTGTAATTAGTGGAATGTGCTCTATTTCTTGATCAGGTTTCTTTTTCTTAGGTTTTTCGTATGGCTTAGAAACATGCTCCGGTTCCGGCTTATCAGTTGGTTCTCTCTCTTCAGGTATATATTTTTCAATTTCTGGTCTATCAAAATCCAATGGTTGGAATTCATCAAATTTAAGTGTTTCTTTAGGTTTTTCTTTCTCTGTCTGATGTACATCTTCTATTACTTCTTCTTTTTTAGGTTTTTCTTTAATTTCTGTTATTTCTTCTGGTTTCTTCTCTGGTATTTTCTTCAGTTTAACTTTTTCTGGGACAATTTCATCTTTTTGTTTTACTTCACCTTTTCCAATAACAAGCTTTTGTGGTTTTTCATGTTCTTCATCTATCTTCTTGGGTGCCCGTTCATATATAGATTTGTCTTCTATTTTTTCCAGAGGAATCTTTTTTAGTTCTTCGAATTCTTTATCTAATTTTTCTAATTCAGTTAATTCTTTCTTGGGACTCTTAAACTTTTTATATTTTTTCTTTAAAACTTGTAAAGCTTCTTCTGCATTTCTAGATAAAATGCCAATTTGCACCGGGTTTTCTTCTATATATGTAATTTGTGGTATTTGTAATTCTGGTGGATAGTCTCCAATGAACGTAATTCTACTGCGTAACATGATTTTAGGAAAGATTGGTTCGCTGACTTCCTTTTTCTTGATAATTGGTACTTTCTTTAATTTAATTGTACCGAATTGGATTGTTTCTGTTGGTTCCATATATTGTAATTTTATAGGTTTGATTTCTTTTCTTTCGATTTTTTGTGGAACTAATTTTTGGACAGATTCAGGCAATACTTTCTTTTCCTTTTTCTTTTTGGATGGTTCCCATTGAATTTTCTCAGGCATTGGTTCTAATACTGGTCTTTCATATTCGGGTTCTACCCACTCTTCTATCTCATCTTTCTTAACAGGTTTCTTTTTCTTTTTCTTAATCTTCTTTTCTTTTAATTTCTCAGTAACTTCGTCCACAGGTTTTTCTTCCGTAATAGTGGTAATTTCTTCTTTCGGTTTCGCATCCTCCTTTGTTTCTGAAGGCTGTATCGTTTTTATTTCCTTTAATTTATCCTCAGGCTGTTTCTCTATTGGAATATCTTTAGTTTCTGGAATTATCTCCGCCGGTTTTGTAGTATCTAAAGAAACTTCCTCGATTGTTGGTTTTTCTTTTTCAGATTTGGTAGGTGTTATTTTTTCTACTACTTCTTCTTCTTTAATAACAGGTTTCTCCTTTTCAGTAACCTCTTCTTTTGCAATACGAGGTAACTTCTTTTCTTTTTCTTCTTTAACTTCAACTGTTGCAATTTTCGCTTTTTCCTTCTCGATTATTTTATCATCTGCTGTAGCTACAGTAACTTCAGTAATTTCAATAGCTTCCACTGGTGCAATAGTTGGTTCTGGTTTCTTTTCAGTAGGCATTTCTTCTACGGCGAGTTTTTCAGGTATTGTTTCTGTTGTTACCTCTGTAATTTCGATTCCCTCCTGTAAAGGAATATCTTTTTTAGCCTTTTCCTTTTTGGATTTTTTCACTTTCATTTCTTCTACTATTTCATCTGGTTGACTGTCTTTGATCTCTACCGCTTTTTTCTTAAGTGGTTCTTTCTTTGCGATTACTTCCGTTAGTTTTACATCTTCTCTCGTTTCTTCTATGGGCACAGCCTGCTCTTCTCGTGGTTTCTCTTTATCTAGTTCACTAGTTGCGACTTCAGGAACAATTTCTGTAGTTTCTAGTTCCTCATTCGTTATTATGACTTTTTCTGCTTTTTCTTTTGTTGGTTTCTTTGAAATAATTTCTTCAACAGTTTCCTCTTTAACTTGTTGTTCAGTTGCATGTTTTGCTTTAATCTTCTTGGGCATTTTCTTCACAGTAACTTCTTTTACTTCAATATGTTGTTCTGTTTCTTCAATTGGAACTGCCGTTTCTTTTCTTGGTTGTGCCTTTTCAGGAAATTCCTCAGTAGCCGTGCTTGAAATTGTTTCAATGACAGTGAGTCCCTCTTTTGTTATTACAGCTGATTTTATGTGTTCTTCTTTTGGTTTTTCGCCCATTATCTCCTTAGTAATTTCTATTGGCACTTCTTCTTGAACAGGAACCGTGCTTGTTTCTTCTTTCAAAACTTTCTTTAACATAACTTTTTCTTCTTTAGTGTCACACACTGCAGCTTCTTTTGGTTTAGCTTTATCGTCTGTGAGTTTGGTAACCGGTAACTCAGCTAAGATCTGAGTCACTTCGATACTTTCGCTTGGAGAAAATATGGTTTGAGCTTGTTCCTCCTTCGGTTTTTCTATGACGATTTCTTCAATAATTTCTTCCGGCACGTTATCATCACGAATAATAGCCTTCTTCTTCTTTATAACTTTTTTCGTTGGAGTTTCAATGATTTCAACTATCTTTTCTTCTTCCATTATTTTGGTTTCTTCAATAGGCTTCTGTACAATTTCCTGAATAATTTGTTCATCATGGTCTTTTGTTTTTGGTTTTTTCTTTTTGATAATTCTTGTTGTAGGTGTTTCGATAATTTCTATTATTTCTTCTTTGGTATCTGCTTTTTCTTTTGGCATCTCGATAGCAGCTTCGTGTATATCTACCTTCGTAATCATAACTGTTTGTTGTTCTTCTTCCTTTATAGTTTTAGCTTTTTCTTTCTTTGGTTTCTCCGTTACGATATCTTCTACGACTTCGTCAAGAACATCACTCACCTCTGTTACGTGTTTCTTTTTAGTGATCCCTTTGGTTGGCTTCTCAACAATTTCGGTTATTTCCTGTTCTTCTATAGTGATTACATTTTCATCTGGTTTGATTATATCTTCATCTATCTCTACACGTTCGTCCTTTGTCTTTGGCTGCCTTTTCTTCTTGGAGATTTTATGCGTAGGTTTTTCAATGGTTTCAATAACTTCCTCTTTTTCGATGATATCTTTCTTCTTCTTTTCTTCTGGTAGCTCTTTAACATCCACTTCCGTAATCTTTACCGATTCTTCTTCTTCTTCTTCTTCTATAAGTCGAGCCTTTTGTTTCTCTGTTTCTTCTGTTATTATTTCTTCTACAATTTCTTCTGGAATTTCATCCTTTGCGCCTTGTTCCTGTGGAAATATAATAAAATTATGATATCTTTCATAAGATATCAGGAAATGTAGAATTGTATTTTAGCTTACCTGATAGAGCGATTTTTTCAAAGTATCTGTAAAATAAAAATAAATTATTAACTTTAATCCTAAATACATTAAATAACATTAAAAAGTTTTGATCAAAAATATTTTAAGTAATAATTTTAATGCATAATAAAATAACGTTCATGCGATTGTATAATGTATAATGTATAATGTTATTGTACATTAATGTGATGGATTATTTAGTAGCCGTCCTCTTTTTATTCCATCCTTTTCTTTTATTTTAGTGTAAGAACTTAGTAAAGAATAGGAATGTTATCAATATAAAATTATTTGAATTTTCAACATACAGTAATGGAAATGTACATTTAAAACTGGATGTAAGCTATGACTGCAATAAGCAAACAAGAAGCTTACCTTCCAGAACTTTTTCATCGACTTTAGGTTTTGTCAATTTTTTGTGTTTGAGTTTTTCGTGTTTTTCTGGTATAGTGTCTGCATGATGATCAATTGTCAATGGCTCGAGACGTTCACTAAATGGCAGCACGGATTCTTGAATAATTTCTTCAACGAATTCCTTTGTGACCGTAGTCACCGGCAACTGTCCTTCTTCTTCCACAGTAATCTCTTCAGTTACATGTTGTTTCGGGCCTTTGCGTTTACTACTTTTCTTTTTGATGATCTTCTTTGGTGTTTCACCCTCACTTATTTCTTCTGCTACTGTAACTAGTTCTCGAACTTGTTCCTCAGAATCCGCAGATTCAGATTGTGGTAAAGTTCTCACAATTTCTTTAATAATATCTTCCACAGGGCCTTCATCGATTCTGGTTATAGGTAACTGCCCATTTTCTTCTATAGTAACTTCTTCAGTTACTTGCTGTTTAGGTCCCTTGCGTTTAATTATTTTCTTTGTGGTAATTTTCTTTGGCCTTTTACCTTCAACTACTTCCTCGGTTACAGTGACTTGTTCTCGAACTTCTTCTTGTTCAACAGGTGTGGCGAATTCCGGAAGCGGCAGAGGTTTTATAGTTTCTTCGA
The DNA here is from genome assembly GCF_003672135.1 of Ooceraea biroi. NCBI lineage: Eukaryota > Metazoa > Arthropoda > Insecta > Hymenoptera > Formicidae > Ooceraea > Ooceraea biroi. The sequence goes on from NC_039511.1 coordinate 5,713,590, forward strand.
CAATTTCTTCTACGGGACCTTCCGTGATCGTCGTTACGGGCATCTTTCCTTTTTCTTCTACAGTAACCTCTTCGGTTACCTGCTGTGTCTGTCCCTTGCGTTTAATTATTTTCTTCCTGGTAATTTTCTTTGGCCTTTTACTTTCAACTACTTCCTCGGTTACAGTGACTTGTTCTCGAACTTCTTCTTGTTCAGCAGGAGTAGCGAATTCCGGAAGCGGCAAAAGTTTTATAGTTTCTTCGACAACTTCTTCTACGGGGCTTTCCGTGATCGTCGTTACGGGCATCTTTCCTTTTTCTTCCACTGTAACTTCCTCAGTTATCTGTTGCTTCGGCCCCTTGCGTTTAATAATCTTCTTCGTGGTAATTTTCTTTGGCCTTTTACCTTCAACTACTTCCTCGGTTACAGTGACTTGTTCTCGAACTTCTTCTTGTTCAACAGGAGTGGCGAATTGCAGAAGCGGCAGAGGTTTTATAGTTTCTTCGACAACTTCTTCTACGGGGCCTTCCGTGATCGTCGTTACGGGCATCTTTCCTTTTTCTTCTACTGTAACCTCTTCGGTTACCTGCTGTGTCTGTCCCTTGCGTTTGATTATTTTCTTCTTGGTAATTTTCTTCGGTTTTTACCTTCAACTACTTCTTCCGTAACTGTGACTTGTTCTCGAACTTCTTCTTGTTCAGCAGGAGTAGCGAAGTGCGGAAGCGGCAGAGGTTTTATAGTTTCTTCGACAACTTCTTCTACGGGGCCTTCCGTGATCGTCGTTACGGGCATCTTTCCTTTTTCTTCTACTGTAACCTCTTCGGTTACCTGCTGTGTCTGTCCCTTGCGTTTGATTATTTTCTTCTTGGTAATTTTCTTCGGTTTCTTACCTTCAACTACTTCTTCCGTAACTGTGACTTGTTCTCGAACTTCTTCTTGTTCAGCAGGAGTAGCGAATTCCGGAAGCGGCAAAAGTTTTATAGTTTCTTCGACAACTTCTTCTACGGGGCTTTCCGTGATCGTCGTTACGGGCATCTTTCCTTTTTCTTCTACTGTAACTCTTCGTTATCTGTGTCTGTCCCTTGCGTTTGATATTTTCTTCTTGGTAATTTTCTTCGGTTTCTTACCTTCAACTACTTCTTCCGTAACTGTGACTTGTTCTCGAACTTCTTCTTGTTCAACAGGTGTGCGAATTGCGGAAGCGGCAGAGGTTTTATAGTTTCTTCGACAACTTCTTCTACGGGGCCTTCCGTGATCGTCGTTACGGGCATCTTTCCTTTTTCTTCTACTGTAACCTCTTCGGTTACCTGCTGTGTCTGTCCCTTGCGTTTGATTATTTTCTTCTTGGTAATTTTCTTCGGTTTCTTACCTTCAACTACTTCTTCCGTAACTGTGACTTGTTCTCGAACTTCTTCTTGTTCAGCAGGAGTAGCGAAGTGCGGAAGCGGCAGAGGTTTTATAGTTTCTTCGACAACTTCTTCTACGGGGCCTTCCGTGATCGTCGTTACGGGCATCTTTCCTTTTTCTTCTACTGTAACCTCTTCGGTTACCTGCTGTGTCTGTCCCTTGCGTTTGATTATTTTCTTCTTGGTAATTTTCTTCGGTTTCTTACCTTCAACTACTTCTTCCGTAACTGTGACTTGTTCTCGAACTTCTTCTTGTTCAACAGGTGTGGCGAATTGCGGAAGCGGCAGAGGTTTTATAGTTTCTTCGACAACCTCTTCTACGGGGCCTTCCGTGATCGTCGTTACGGGCATCTTTCCTTTTTCTTCTACTGTAACCTCTTCGGTTACCTGCTGTGTCTGTCCCTTGCGTTTGATTATTTTCTTCTTGGTAATTTTCTTCGGTTTCTTACCTTCAACTACTTCTTCCGTAACTGTGACTTGTTCTCGAACTTCTTCTTGTTCAGCAGGAGTAGCGAAGTGCGGAAGCGGCAGAGGTTTTATAGTTTCTTCGACAACCTCTTCTACGGGGCCTTCCGTGATCGTCGTTACGGGCATCTTTCCTTTTTCTTCTACTGTAACCTCTTCGGTTACCTGCTGTGTCTGTCCCTTGCGTTTGATTATTTTCTTCTTGGTAATTTTCTTCGGTTTCTTACCTTCAACTACTTCCTCGTTACATGACTTGTTCTCGAACTTCTTCTTGTTCCGTAGGAGTAGCGAATTGCGGAAGCGACAGAGGTTTTATAGTTTCTTCGACAACCTCTTCTACGGGCCTTCCGTGATCGTCGTTACGGGCATCTTTCCTTTTTCTTCTACTGTAACCTCTTCGTTACCTGCTGTGTCTGTCCCTTGCGTTTGATTATTTTCTTCTTGGTAATTTTCTTCGGTTTCTTACCTTCAACTACTTCTTCCGTAACTGTGACTTGTTCTCGAACTTCTTCTTGTTCAGCAGGAGTAGCGAAGTGCGGAAGCGGCAGAGGTTTTATAGTTTCTTCGACAACTTCTTCTACGGGGCCTTCCGTGATCGTCGTTACGGGCATCTTTCCTTTTTCTTCTACTGTAACCTCTTCGGTTACCTGCTGTTTGTCCCTTGCGTTTAATTATTTTCTTTTGGTAATTTTCTTCGGTTTTTACCTTCAACTACTTCTTCCGTAACTGTGACTTGTTCTCGAACTTCTTCTTGTTCAGCAGGTGTGGCGAATTGCGGAAGCGGCAGAGGTTTTATAGTTTCTTCGACAACTTCTTCTACGGGGCCTTCCGTGATCGTCGTTACGGGCATCTTTCCTTTTTCTTCTACTGTAACCTCTTCGGTTACCTGCTGTTTAGGTCCCTTGCGTTTAATTATTTTCTTTGTGGTAATTTTCTTCGGTTTCTTACCTTCAACTACTTCTTCCGTAACTGTGACTTGTTCTCGAACTTCTTCTTGTTCAACAGGTGTGGCGAATTCGGAAGCGGCAGAGGTTTTATAGTTTCTTCGACAATTTCTTCTACGGGACCTTCCGTGATCGTCGTTACGGGCATCTTTCCTTTTTCTTCTACAGTAACCTCTTCGGTTACCTGCTGTGTCTGTCCCTTGCGTTTAATTATTTTCTTCTTGGTAATTTTCTTCGGTTTCTTACCTTCAACTACTTCTTCCGTAACTGTGACTTGTTCTCGAACTTCTTCTTGTTCAACAGGTGTGGCGAATTGCGGAAGCGGCAGAGGTTTTATAGTTTCTTCGACAACTTCTTCTACGGGGCCTTCCGTGATCGTCGTTACGGGCATCTTTCCTTTTTCTTCTACTGTAACCTCTTCGGTTACCTGCTGTGTCTGTCCCTTGCGTTTGATTATTTTCTTCTTGGTAATTTTCTTCGGTTTCTTACCTTCAACTACTTCTTCCGTAACTGTGACTTGTTCTCGAACTTCTTCTTGTTCAGCAGGAGTAGCGAAGTGCGGAAGCGGCAGAGGTTTTATAGTTTCTTCGACAACTTCTTCTACGGGGCCTTCCGTGATCGTCGTTACGGGCATCTTTCCTTTTTCTTCTACTGTAACCTCTTCGGTTACCTGCTGTGTCTGTCCCTTGCGTTTGATTATTTTCTTCTTGGTAATTTTCTTCGGTTTCTTACCTTCAACTACTTCTTCCGTAACTGTGACTTGTTCTCGAACTTCTTCTTGTTCAGCAGGAGTAGCGAATTGAGGAAGCGGCAGAGGTTTTATAGTTTCTTCGACAACCTCTTCTACGGGGCCTTCCGTGATCGTCGTTACGGGCATCTTTCCTTTTTCTTCTACTGTAACCTCTTCGGTTACCTGCTGTGTCTGTCCCTTGCGTTTGATTATTTTCTTCTTGGTAATTTTCTTCGGTTTCTTACCTTCAACTACTTCCTCGGTTACAATGACTTGTTCTCGAACTTCTTCTTGTTCCGTAGGAGTAGCGAATTGCGGAAGCGACAGAGGTTTTATAGTTTCTTCGACAACCTCTTCTACGGGGCCTTCCGTGATCGTCGTTACGGGCATCTTTCCTTTTTCTTCTACTGTAACCTCTTCGGTTACCTGCTGTGTCTGTCCCTTGCGTTTGATTATTTTCTTCTTGGTAATTTTCTTCGGTTTCTTACCTTCAACTACTTCTTCCGTAACTGTGACTTGTTCTCGAACTTCTTCTTGTTCAGCAGGAGTAGCGAATTGAGGAAGCGGCAGAGGTTTTATAGTTTCTTCGACAACTTCTTCTACGGGGCCTTCCGTGATCGTCGTTACGGGCATCTTTCCTTTTTCTTCTACTGTAACCTCTTCGGTTACCTGCTGTGTCTGTCCCTTGCGTTTGATTATTTTCTTCTTGGTAATTTTCTTCGGTTTCTTACCTTCAACTACTTCTTCCGTAACTGTGACTTGTTCTCGAACTTCTTCTTGTTCAGCAGGAGTAGCGAAGTGCGGAAGCGGCAGAGGTTTTATAGTTTCTTCGACAACTTCTTCTACGGGGCCTTCCGTGATCGTCGTTACGGGCATTTTTCCTTTTTCTTCTACTGTAACCTCTTCGGTTACCTTCTGTGTCTGTCCCTTGCGTTTGATTATTTTCTTCTTGGTAATTTTCTTCGGTTTCTTTCCTTCAGTTACCTCTTCAACTACCGTAATTTGTTCTCGTGTTTGTTCCTGTTCAAGATGCGGTAAGGGCAATAGAATGTCCTCTTTCGTTTCTTCTTCTGGACCTTCTGTGATTGTTGTTACAGGTAATTTTCCTTGTTCTTCTACGGTTACTTCTTCTATTATTTGTTGTTTTTGTCCTTTTCGTTTAATAGTCGTTTTCTTAATTATTCCTTTGGGCTTTTTGTCGGCTATTATCTCTTCGGTTAATATAATTTGTTCTTGGACTTTTTCTGTTTCAACAGGTTTATCTTCAAGTTTTATCGGTTCTGCTTCTATTGGTTTTTGTGTTGTTTCTTCTAATTCTTCGATTTTTGATGGAATTATTTCTTCTATTCCAGTTGTTTCAGTTACTTCTTCAATTTGCATAAATTGTTTCTTTGGTATTGTTGGCAATTGTGACGTCTTATCTTCTAGTTCTTCTTCAATTATCACAACTTTTTCATCTGATTTAGTCCTCGGTTTCTTTTTCCGTATTATTGTTTTCTTTGTTTGGATTGCTGCCGTTTCGTCGTCTTTGCTACCACGTCTAAATTTAGTGGTATATTCCTCAGTTACCTCAGTGTCAGATTCAATCAATGGTTGTTGTTTTGTATCGTGTTTTGTAATGTGTTGTGTAATTGTGATGTGATGTTGCGCTGATGCTTCTGTAGTTTCTGAAATGTATACAGAACAAGTGTGGTATGATTAAGTTATTGTGTACTTTGTGGATCTGTTTGGATTACTTGTATTTCGATATTTTTCGCACTTTTTCGATTTAAGTAAGTTCCAGATGCGTATAAAATAAAACGGATACTTACTAGGTATACACAGCACAAAGTGTGTAGGGAAAAGCAAACATGTAATGGTTGCATTTTGATAGAGACATAATTGAAAACAGTTTTCACCGAACATAATTGCATATTTATGGAAGTTTTGTTCTTTAATTGAAAAATTAAAAATGAATGAATTGATGGAACTTTGCTACATCTCCTATACTCTCCAATTAATTTAACCTGATTTAATTTAAGATAGAATTCATAAATTATTTATGGTAGAGAATATATTTGTTTATGCCTGTCCGTTGGCAATCATTATATGTCTGTTTTTAACTATGCGTAAGAGGAATATCAATTCGGGACAGTATCCGTTTCATTCAGGTTGCTCTATTGGTTTTATTTATTGTGGATCTTAACTTTTGAGTTACAATAATGTAAAATCTAATATTTCTTCAACTACATAGAAGACTATTACCATTTACATGTCGAATAATAATATTGTAATATGTCGAGATAATTATTTCGTATCAAGTATGATGCAATCAGTTATAGGCTGAATGTGTCATGAAAGTTGAAAGTGATATGTTTAAATATATGATTATTTTATTGTAAATTAATCATGCTTGGCTTTGTATTTCATTGCATTTGTACTTACCTGAGATCATTTTAAAATACTTTTGTAAATTAAACTTAAATTGATTAGCAAAAAATGTTGCTAATCTATCGTATTCTTAATGGAATGTGCTTTTTGGCTTGTTAATAAATTTATCTAACTTATGTAATCTGTTTAATTTGTTATTGTACACGGTTTTTCCAGGTTCTAGTGTGACTAATTAAAAAAAATTGTTTCTTCGTCATATCTTATTGAATGGATACATTATGAAACTTGATATTTCAGCTATGACTACGCAAAATTTTAAAGCGCCTACATGATTGCGTCATTAGTTTTGATATTAAATGTCACAATACCTTATCGGAAAAACGATAAAACAAAGAGGAATTATTAAATCTTGTAACCTGAGAACAATTGATGAAACATATGAAATGACGAAAAGTGTGTAATGATTGGTTGGATCTTTAATTGCTGGGTTAGAAGCGATTCTGAAAATGAAGTCATTGCTACAAAAAATTTTTTAATTGCTTCTAACGTTGTATTCCAGCATCGTATGAATCAGTTAGTGTGTACTTTGAATAAAAAAATTTAAAAAAATAATTAACATCTTGTACTGTTTTTGATACCAGTCACACTAGAACCTGTATATATCATGTATTGATCACAGTCATCGTGTCATCGTGAGGTTTGCTAATTGTCGAGTCTGTTTTGTCAATGATAATGGTATCTTGAAAAAAATAATACTCACCTACAATCTTTTCCAAGTGGTCGGCTTCGATAGATGTACTCGCTAATTTTGCTAAAGGTATAACGGTCTCAGGCAGATTTGATTCTATTTCAGCAGTGTGTTGTATTTCAGTAACAATCACGCCTTGTCTTTCGTCTTTTACTCCGTGAGCTATTTTACCTTCTGGTTTCGAGATAACAAACTCCGATACTACATTTTCTGGAAGAATTTCAGTTTTTAAAGCAACCTTTCGGTCAACTATATCGGCTTGTGCGCTTGCTTCTTTCGCCTGGCCTTTCACGACTTCTTTTGCTTCTTTTTCTGTAGCAGTTACTTGGATAACTTCAAGGCCTTCAGAAATGCGGAATGAAACTTCAGCTGTTGCGCTTGGTGCTGCTTTGTCAGGAAGAAGCGAACGTTCGCTTTCATGAGGAACTGATTGAATTTGTTGTATACTTTCATACGGTATTTGTTCCGGTATTATTTTCTGTATCTCAGGTTGTACTGACTCTATTATTTCTTTTGTTGTTGATGATGTGATTACTTGAGACTTTTCTGCTACGCGAATACCCAGCATGCTTTGCTCCGCTATTTGTTTAGTTGGTTGTTCTGGAGTAAGTAGTCCTTTCTCCGCTTCAGTATAAGCTACTTCAGAGACTGATAACGGCAATAGTTCTTCTAAGTTTGGCCTACCTTTATGTTCCTCAGGAGCCTGGGACTTCACAAATTCTTCGACATTGCTCACTGTCAAAATTTCGGAAGTTTCTGCAACTTCTATGCTAGATACTTTAGACAAAGCTTTATATTCTTTTGGAGCTTCTTGACTTGGTAATTCTTGTTCCGCTTCCGTAGACAAGACTTCAGATACAGTAATGAAACTCATTTCTTCAACATCTGGTCTTCCTTTCTCTCCTTCTGTTTTCTTAAACTCAGGTATTTGTTCAACACTCGCGGCGGTTATAATTTCAGTTTTTTCAGCTATCTCTCTACCTAAGAGGCTTGGTGCAGCTGTTTTCTCATCTATTTTTTCTGGACTAGGTAATTGTTGCTCTAGCTCAGTAGATATCACTTGAGAAACCATTAGTGATGATAATTCATCCAAACGTGGTTTAACTCTTTGTCCCTCTGGACTTTTGGGTTTTGAAAATTCTTCAGCAATTGTTACAGTGAGCACTTGAGAAATTTCGGCAATTTCTCTACCAGACATCATAGGCATCGCTGTAAGTCCACTAGGCGCATCGGAACTCTGAAAAGTTTCTTCCGTTTCATGAGATAGTACTTGAGATACAGTTAACGAGGATAATTCTTCTATTTTAAATTGCCCTGCCCGTTTATCAGGAGTTAATTGTTTTGCAAGTTCTTCTACGCTTAGCATTGTTAGAATTTGACTCGTTTCAGCTACATCTCGACCAGATATATCAGTCTGTGCCATTGTTTCTCTAGGCATTTCTGGACTAGGCAACAGAGCTTCTGTTTCGTTGAATACAGTTTGCGTTACACTCAAGGATAATAGTTCTTCAAGATTCGGTTTTCCTTTCTGTATTTCCGGTTTTTGAATTTCGATGAGTTCATCTACATTTGACACAGTTGTTACTTCTGTAATTTCAGCTACGTCTCTACCATACAAGCTGGTTTGCGCTGTTTTCTCACTCGGCACTTGAGGACTAGGAAGAACATCTTCAGCTTCCTGAGATATTATTTGCGAAACTGTTAACGATGTGAGTTCTTCGAGACAAGGTTTACCTTGCTGTTTCGCTGTTTCCTTCTGAGGCATAAATTCATCAGTGCTAGACATTGTTAAGACTAACATTGTTTCTGCAACGTCTCTTCCGAGCATACTTGGTTCTGCTGTTTTCTCTGCAGGAAACTCTGCTTTAATTAATACATCTTCCGCTTCATTAGAAATTACTTGTGAAACGGTTAATGAGGTTAATTCGTCAACTTGTTGTTTGCCCCTCTGCTCTTCAGGTCCTTCTGTAACTAAATCACTAGTTTCGGACATTGTTGTTACTTGAGTTGTTTCGGCGATTTCTCTACCAGAAATACTGAAATCAGCCGTATGATCTGTCGGAGCAGCTTTACTAAAGAGAACATCTTCAACCTCGTTGGAAATGATTTCCGATACAGTCACAGAAGATAATTCTTCAATACCTGGTTTACCTTTTTGTTCATCTAATTTCGCAGCTTTCGCGAAGTCTTCAGTAGTATTGGATGTAATTATTTGCATAGTTTCCGCAACTTCTCTGCCTGTCAAGCTTGGTTGTGCTTGTTGTTCTTTTGGTGCAATAGCTTCAGGCAAAGTGTCTTCAATTTCATTAGAAGCTATTTCAGTTACTACGACTGTAGTAAGCCCCTCAAATTGCGGTTTACCTTTATGTTTCTCAGCTTCTTTGTCAGGAATAAGTTCTTCCGTACTAGTCATTGTTATAACCATCGTTGTTTCCGCGATGTCTCTACCGAGCATACTTGGTTCTGCTGTTTTCTCTGCAGGAAACTCTGCTTTAATTAATACATCTTCCGCTTCATTGGAAATTACTTGTGAAACGGTTAATGAGGTTAATTCGTCAACTTGTTGTTTGCCCCTCTGCTCTTCAGGTCCTTCTGTAACTAAATCACTAGTTTCGGACATTGTTGTTACTTGAGTTGTTTCGGCGATTTCTCTACCAGAAATACTGAAATCAGCCGTATGATCTGTCGGAGCAGCTTTACTAAAGAGAACATCTTCAACCTCGTTGGAAATGATTTCCGATACAGTCACAGAAGATAATTCTTCAATACCTGGTTTACCTTTTTGTTCATCTAATTTCGCAGCTTTCGCGAAGTCTGCAGTAGTATTGGATGTAATTATTTGCATAGTTTCCGCAACTTCTCTGCCTGTCAAGCTTGGTTGTGCTTGTTGTTCTTTTGGTGCAATAGCTTCAGGCAAAGTGTCTTCAATTTCATTAGAAGCTATTTCGGTTACTACGACTGTAGTAAGCCCCTCAAATTGCGGTTTACCTTTATGTTTCTCAGCTTCTTTGTCAGGAATAAGTTCTTCCGCACTAGTCATTGTTATAACCATCATTGTTTCCGCGATGTCTCTACCGAGCATACTTGGTTCTGCTGTTTTCTCTGCAGGAAACTCTGCTTTAATTAATACATCTTCCGCTTCATTAGAAATTACTTGTGAAACGGTTAATGAGGTTAATTCGTCAACTTGTTGTTTGCCCCTCTGCTCTTCAGGTCCTTCTGTAATTAAATCACTAGTTTCGGACATTGTTGTTATTTGAGTTGTTTCGGCGATTTCTCTACCAGAAATACTAAAATCAGCCATATGATCTGTCGGAGCAGCTTTACTAAAGAGAACATCTTCAACCTCGTTGGAAATGATTTCCGATACAGTCACAGAAGATAATTCCTCAATTCCTGGTTTACCTTTTTGTTCATCTAATTTCGCAGCTTTCGCGAAGTCTTCAGTAGTATTGGATGTAATTATTTGCATAGTTTCCGCAACTTCTCTGCCTGTCAAGCTTGGTTGTGCTTGTTGTTCTTTTGGTGCAATAGCTTCAGGCAAAGTGTCTTCAATTTCGTTAGAAGCTATTTCGGTTACTACAACTGTAGTAAGCCCCTCAAATTGCGGTTTACCTTTATGTTTCTCAGCTTCTTTGTCAGGAATAAGTTCTTCCGCACTAGTCATTGTTATAACCATCGTTGTTTCCGCGATGTCTCTACCGAGCATACTTGGTTCTGCTGTTTTCTCTGCAGGAAACTCTGCTTTAATTAATACATCTTCCGCTTCATTAGAAATTACTTGTGAAACGGTTAATGAGGTTAATTCGTCAACTTGTTGTTTGCCCCTCTGCTCTTCAGGTCCTTCTGTAACTAAATCACTAGTTTCGGACATTGTTGTTACTTGAGTTGTTTCGGCGATTTCTCTACCAGAAATACTGAAATCAGCCGTATGATCTGTCGGAGCAGCTTTACTAAAGAGAACATCTTCAACCTCGTTGGAAATGATTTCCGATACAGTCACAGAAGATAATTCTTCAATACCTGGTTTACCTTTTTGTTCATCTAATTTCGCAGCTTTCGCGAAGTCTTCAGTAGTATTGGATGTAATTATTTGCATAGTTTCCGCAACTTCTCTGCCTGTCAAGCTTGGTTGTGCTTGTTGTTCTTTTGGTGCAATAGCTTCAGGCAAAGTGTCTTCAATTTCATTAGAAGCTATTTCAGTTACTACGACTGTAGTAAGCCCCTCAAATTGCGGTTTACCTTTATGTTTCTCAGCTTCTTTGTCAGGAATAAGTTCTTCCGCACTAGTCATTGTTATAACCATCGTTGTTTCCGCGATGTCTCTACCGAGCATACTTGGTTCTGCTGTTTTCTCTGCAGGAAACTCTGCTTTAATTAATACATCTTCCGCTTCATTAGAAATTACTTGTGAAACGGTTAATGAGGTTAATTCGTCAACTTGTTGTTTGCCCCTCTGCTCTTCAGGTCCTTCTGTAATTAAATCACTAGTTTCGGACATTGTTGTTACTTGAGTTGTTTCGGCGATTTCTCTACCAGAAATACTGAAATCAGCCGTATGATCTGTCGGAGCAGCTTTACTAAAGAGAACATCTTCAACCTCGTTGGAAATGATTTCCGATACAGTCACAGAAGATAATTCTTCAATACCTGGTTTACCTTTTTGTTCATCTAATTTCGCAGCTTTCGCGAAGTCTTCAGTAGTATTGGATGTAATTATTTGCATAGTTTCCGCAACTTCTCTGCCTGTCAAGCTTGGTTGTGCTTGTTGTTCTTTTGGTGCAATAGCTTCAGGCAAAGTGTCTTCAATTTCATTAGAAGCTATTTCAGTTACTACGACTGTAGTAAGCCCCTCAAATTGCGGTTTACCTTTATGTTTCTCAGCTTCTTTGTCAGGAATAAGTTCTTCCGCACTAGTCATTGTTATAACCATCGTTGTTTCCGCGATGTCTCTACCGAGCATACTTGGTTCTGCTGTTTTCTCTGCAGGAAACTCTGCTTTAATTAATACATCTTCCGCTTCATTAGAAATTACTTGTGAAACGGTTAATGAGGTTAATTCGTCAACTTGTTGTTTGCCCCTCTGCTCTTCAGGTCCTTCTGTAATTAAATCACTAGTTTCGGACATTGTTGTTACTTGAGTTGTTTCGGCGATTTCTCTACCAGAAATACTGAAATCAGCCGTATGATCTGTCGGAGCAGCTTTACTAAAGAGAACATCTTCAACCTCGTTGGAAATGATTTCCGATACAGTCACAGAAGATAATTCTTCAATACCTGGTTTACCTTTTTGTTCATCTAATTTCGCAGCTTTCGCGAAGTCTTCAGTAGTATTGGATGTAATTATTTGCATAGTTTCCGCAACTTCTCTGCCTGTCAAGCTTGGTTGTGCTTGTTGTTCTTTTGGTGCAATAGCTTCAGGCAAAGTGTCTTCAATTTCATTAGAAGCTATTTCAGTTACTACGACTGTAGTAAGCCCCTCAAATTGCGGTTTACCTTTATGTTTCTCAGCTTCTTTGTCAGGAATAAGTTCTTCCGTACTAGTCATTGTTATAACCATCGTTGTTTCCGCGATGTCTCTACCGAGCATACTTGGTTCTGCTGTTTTCTCTGCAGGAAACTCTGCTTTAATTAATACATCTTCCGCTTCATTGGAAATTACTTGTGAAACGGTTAATGAGGTTAATTCGTCAACTTGTTGTTTGCCCCTCTGCTCTTCAGGTCCTTCTGTAATTAAATCACTAGTTTCGGACATTGTTGTTACTTGAGTTGTTTCGGCGATTTCTCTACCAGAAATACTGAAATCAGCCATATGATCTTTCGGAGCAGCTTTACTAAATAGAATATCTTCAACTTCATTGGAAACGACTTCGGAAACAATTACAGATGATAGCTCTTCGAGTTCTGGTTTACCTCTTTGTTCTACTTTAGTAGTTTTTGCGAGCTCTGTGGTTGTATTCGCTGTAATTATTTGCATAGTTTCCGCAACTTCTCTGCCTGTCAAGCTTGGTTGTGCTTGTTGTTCTTTTGGTGCAATAGCTTCAGGCAAAGTGTCTTCAATTTCATTAGAAGCTATTTCAGTTACTACGACTGTAGTAAGCCCCTCAAATTGCGGTTTACCTTTATGTTTCTCAGCTTCTTTGTCAGGAATAAGTTCTTCCGCACTAGTCATTGTTATAACCATCGTTGTTTCCGCGATGTCTCTACCGAGCATACTTGGTTCTGCTGTTTTCTCTGCAGGAAACTCTGCTTTAATTAATACATCTTCCGCTTCATTAGAAATTACTTGTGATACGGTTAATGAGGTTAATTCGTCAACTTGTTGTTTGCCCCTCTGCTCTTCAGGTCCTTTTGTAATCAAATCACTAGTTTCGGACATTGTTGTTACTTGAGTTGTTTCGGCGATTTCTCTACCAGAAATACTGAAATCAGCCGTATGATCTGTCGGAGCAGCTTTACTAAAGAGAACATCTTCAACCTCGTTGGAAATGATTTCCGATACAGTCACAGAAGATAATTCTTCAATACCTGGTTTACCTTTTTGTTCATCTAATTTCGCAGCTTTCGCGAAGTCTTCAGTAGTATTGGATGTAATTATTTGCATAGTTTCCGCAACTTCTCTGCCTGTCAGGCTTGGTTGTGCTTGTTGTTCTTTTGGTGCAATAGCTTCAGGCAAAGTGTCTTCAATTTCATTAGAAGCTATTTCGGTTACTACGACTGTAGTAAGCCCCTCAAATTGCGGTTTACCTTTATGTTTCTCAGCTTCTTTGTCAGGAATAAGTTCTTCCGCACTAGTCATTGTTATAACCATCGTTGTTTCCGCGATGTCTCTACCGAGCATACTTGGTTCTGCTGTTTTCTCTGCAGGAAACTCTGCTTTAATTAATACATCTTCCGCTTCATTGGAAACTACTTGTGAAACGGTTAATGAGGTTAATTCGTCAACTTGTTGTTTGCCCCTCTGCTCTTCAGGTCCTTCTGTAATCAAATCACTAGTTTCGGACATTGTTGTTACTTGAGTTGTTTCGGCGATTGTTCTACCAGAAATGCTGAAATCAGCCATATGATCTTTCGGAGCAGCTTTACTAAATAGAATATCTTCAACTTCATTGGAAACGACTTCGGAAACAATTACAGATGATAGCTCTTCGAGTTCTGGTTTACCTCTTTGTTCTACTTTAGTAGTTTTTGCGAGCTCTGTGGTTGTATTCGCTGTAATTATTTGTATAGTTTCCGCGGCTTCTCTTCCAGTTAAGCTTGGTTGTGCTTGTTGCTCTTTTGGTGTAATGGTTTCAGGCAGAATATCTTCGATTTCATTAGAAGCTACTTCAGTAGTTACGACTGTTGTAAGACCTACAAATTGCGGTTTGCCTTTTTGTTCTGGCGGTTTAAGTTTACCTTCAAATGTGTCCTCTTTTTCAGCTGGTGTTGTTTCGGATCTCACTATTGTTTCCATCGTCGTTTGTGTTATAGTTGCTTGTGAGGAAAGTGGTTTCTCCTCATGGAGCTCTTGAGTACTTTGCATGCTCTTCACGAAAGAACCTTCAATAGTTTGAAGCAAATCAATATTTTGCGTAGCTTTGACTTCTGCTCGCGTTGAAACAATATTGAGCATCTCCTCCTTATCTTGAATAATTGTTTCTAAAATCTGCAACGGTTTTATTTCTGGTATATCAATAGTCGCTTTTTGCGTTGTAGGTTTAAAATGATCCTCGAAGGTTTTTTCTTTTTCCTCAATAAGATTTTCATTTATAATAATGCTATCAAATGTATCTTGCGCCGGTGTAGCCATTTGTGGTATTGAAGTACGATCAGGAATTTGTTCAGGTACATCAACTCGTGATTCTACCATCATAGTTTCTATTGTATCCTGTTGAGTAACAATAGTACGAATAGCTGTTCGTGATGTTTCCTGTTTCTTCTCCTCTAGTGACGTTTCCATTTCACCGGACGTTATCTCCATGATGGATATCCCATGACCTTCTTCGAATGTCGGAACAGCTGTACTGGATATCGTTTTCGGATATTTATCAAAAATGCCTTCTCTCTCCGCGCTTGGAACTTCTTCAACAACGATAGATTGAAATGCGTCTTGTCTCATGTGAGCTTCCGCTGGAGTCTTTTCGAAGGGTTTAATCAAACCGGTATTTTGTTCGATAAATACTTGTGCTTTTTCGGCAATATCCATGCCAACTTTTGTCAGTTTTACTGTAGCTGTGTTTTCTTCATATTTCGGAATACTTATCATGTCTTCTTTGTCTTGAGTTATGACCTGATCCACAGTAATACTCTTTCCTTCGACGAAGCTAATATCAGCGCTAAGTTGGGCAGGCTTAAACTTCTCAGTAAATATTGTACCTTGTTCTTGAGAGACAGTTTCACTAACGTCAATACTTTCCAACGTAGATTGCGTTTGATGTGCTTCGTACATAGTCGGTTTTGACGTCTCAAGTAATTCTCCGAGTCCTTCACGTAAATTAATCTCCATTCGTTCGGCTACTTCTTTACCTTCTATCGAAAGATTTGCAGCCTCTTCGCGAAGTTTTTTAGAAATAAATTCTGCTTCAACATCTTGAGTCGTAGTGGATTCCGTAATAGCGACGAATCTGTTTTCATCTAATACAACATGCGCGTTTGTTTTCGGAACTGGTATTTCTTGAATTCTGTCCTCTTCTTTTTCAACAGGAACTTGTTCCGTTAATTGTACCGTCTCGAAAGGTTTTTGTCCAACTTGTGCGGTTGCTTTTGTCGGAGTTGCTATTTTACTCATTTCTCCTATATTTGAACCAGGAATAATCTCGGATTTTTCAGCGACTTCATGACCAGGGATAATAACCGGTTGTGCCGAGTGAGATCTGTCTTCTTGTATCATTTCAAAAGGAGCTTCCTTATCAGCCATTTTAATTTCCGTAACGGAGATAACGCGTTTACCCTCTTCGATGCCCAGTTCTACTTTGTGTAATTCTGGGGCGAATTTTTCTTCGAAAGGCTTCTCACGATCTTGAATTAGACCTTCAGTCACTAATAAACTTTGATATACTTCTTGCGTAGATGATATCGTTTTAGTATCTGGTTTTTCAATGATGATTTCTCCAACAGAATGTTCGACAGCCACCGCAGTTGTTTCGGCTATACCATGAGTAGCATCGATTCCAAATGAAGCAGCGTGTTTATGTGGTTGTTCTTCAATGGTATATGGTGATTCCTTATCCGCAGTTGTAATATGCGCTATGCTAACGATTACCTTGCCTTCCTCCATATCGATATTAACAGTTTTGTTTTCTGGCATTACTGCTGGCACAAATTGCTCTTCTCCTTCCTGAATGATAGGCTGAGATTCTATGAGTGGATTAAAGACTACATGATCTGGAATTGCGATAGCAGCTAGTGGTGTTTCACTAACAGCAATTTCGCTAGTGCTGAAGCCAGGAATCTGCAATGTTGTTTCGGCGACACCGTGGGTTTCCATTAAAGTTTTCTCTGCTGTTTTTGGTCTCGGTATTTCTTTTGGCTTGTATTCGGCTTCCTTATCCTCTAAAATTACAGAGGATATTTGTACACTTTGCTCTACTACCATAGAAAGATCAGCTAAAGCTGTGGTCGGTATTTTATCTGTTCCAAGTAGAGCTTCTACTTCCGTTGCTTGTGTTTCCGTTTGTACTATCGCCTCTAACGGGATGTTCGAGAAAATAGCTGAAGCAGAAGCTGGTTTTACTTCTGTTAATTCTCCAGCGCTGGAATCTGGAGTGACTTCGCTTTTCTCGGCAATTATGTGTCCAGCAAATTGCACCTCGGCTTTTTTCTCTGTAGGCTTCTCAGGAATTCGTAGGACATCTTCTTTTTCAGCTGGAATCTCGGTAGACATAGTAGCACTGATAATTTCATCGACAGACACTTGGGCCGTATCAGTCTTGGCAGGTTTATCTTTAAATTCCATTTCGGTCTCTGTTACAATAGTTACGCTTTGAACGATACTTTCAAACGGCAAACGTTCTTCTTTCGCCGCCGCGCTTGTTGGTGTTTTTATATCGAGATGTCCTGGATAAGTAGCTGGCGTAACTTCTGTAAGTTCAGCGATTTTGTGAGCATCGAAGCTCGTAGTAGCCTTTTCACCAAGAATATCCGGTTTCTTTAAATACTCTCGCTCCTTATCAGACGCGATTGTCTCAATTACGTTTATGCTCGTTTCTTCTTCAAAAGATACATCGACTTTCTGTTTATCTGGTTTCACGAAGTCCAGCATTGGTTGTTCTAAGTCACCAGCTGCTGTTTCTGATGTAACAATGCTACGATGAGTAATATGCTCGGTCGTAGCTATTGCGGAAATCGTTTCTTCGCGTTTTAATTCGCTGATGTTATCAGTTGTAGTCACCTCAGCAGCTTGGGCCACTATGTGAGTTGCAATATCAAAACTAGCGGATTTAGATTCCGGTTTTTCCATTTCTGTAAGTATGCTTTCTTTATCGCTGGTTGTGACAGATGAAACAACAATGCCTTCTCCTATCACGAATTCAAGATTAGCTTGTCTCTCTGATGTTGGTATGTGAGGCAAAGGTTTCTCCGTTTCTCTTGTTTGGATTTCTTCAGCAACGGCTGTTTCAAACGGCAATAATATCGTTTTAGGATGTGCTTCTTCAGTAGGTTTGGTCAACAGCTCGGTTAAAGCGACGTCACTGATAATTTCGAATTTCGACGCTATTCCTTGCGTTACTACATCGATTGTAGCTTCGGCGGTTTTTGGTGCTGGTTTCTCGCTGAATACATCTTCTTTATCCTCAGGATGCGTAAACGCAATTGTCAAACCTTCTCCCTCTTCAAAGGTAACATCAACTTTCTTGGCATCAGGTTTTACATCTGCTGTTAGAGGAGATTCTTTCTCAGATACCGATATTTCCGTCTGCTGTACGATGTCTAATCCACTTTGCAATTGTGTGGCGCTTTCCAGGATTGGTTTTTCTTCTTTCAATTCACTTATATTACTCGCTGGAATTGTCTCCTGAGTTTCAGCTATTTCATGGCCTTCAGTTACATCTAATACAACCTTTCGTTCATCTGGTAACTTTTCTAGCGATAATTCTTCCTCCTTCAATGCGCTCGTTACTTCAGTGACGGTCAATTTCTCCAATTGAGTGCAAACTTCGACTGCGGCGCTCTGTTTAACAGGACGTGTATCTTCCTCCCTGACTCGTTCTGCTTCACCGACATTTGTTTCGGTTACTATTAATTCTTCCAGAGCGTCCTGTTGCAATAACGCTTTGCTTGATTTTGGCAAATCACTGCTTATCTTTCCAGCACTTTGTTCTACTAGAATCTCTGCCTTGGACGCGATAATATGACCCGTTATAGACGACTCGACAGTGTATTTCTCCGGTCCAGAATTTGGCGTATAAATATTCTCGAGATCATGTGGAATTATTTCCAAGATGCTGGCGCCCGGTCTTGTCTCTGTAAGTTCAACGTTTGCTATCTTTCCTTCAGGTTTCATGTCCTCTTTATAAATATCTTCCTTCTCTGCAAGTTCTTGCATAGCGACGCTGATGGTTTCTATAGGGATATGAGATGGATACGCTTTTCCGCTCATAGGTTTATCTTCTGCCAGATACTCCTCAGTTGGTGATTCCGTTCTTACTTGCTCGCATATGGGTGCCACTTGCGTTGTATATTCGGTACTTGCAAATACACCTTTAATATCGGCTGCGCTAACGTATTCGGTTTCGTGCTCGCTGGCTACAATCATCGTAGTGTGTATACTCTCAATTTGATCCATGGAGACTGTCGCGATCTTGGTATCAGGACCCTTCTCCTCTTTTGCCGGAGCTACATCTTCTGCTGTGACAGTTTCGCCAACGATTGTCTCTTGCAGACTGACTGCTTCGATCTTAGCCGTTGCGGTTGATAGAGTTTCTTTCATAACTTCACCTAAATTACTTTCTGGTTGAGTCTCCTGAACTTCGAGCGAGATCATAGGATGACTAGGTACGGTTTTGCCACGATGCGATTCAGGCATCTCGAAGATTTTCAATTCGGCTTCTTTCTCTATAGAAGTAGTTTGCGATATTTCGACGCCTCTGACAGCATCGTACACTGTCTCGACCGTGAGAGTTTCCGGTTTAGTCTCTTCCTCTATAATAGCCTCCCGATCATGAGTGAGTGTTTCGAGTACAGTTTTCGCTTCTGTCAATTGAATAGACACGACTCCGCTTTCTGAAACGTACTTGAGTATATCTTTGAAATCGGCGGGATAGTCTGCAGTTTGAATTTGAGATACCAATACGTGCTCCTCTGGTCTGACCGATGTTTCTGCCAGTGCTTCGGTCGGTTTCTGATCGGCATTGTAAGTTCCCTCGGATTCTTGAACAATCGTATCTGTTACAGAACCAATCTCTAATGAAGATATCGATGTAATAGCTGATTTAGTTACGGGCTTATCCTCAGGATGATAGTCCTGTTCTTTTTCGGATGTCATCGTCTCTACTGTTACAGCCGACATAATCTCAATAACATCGAGATCTGCTGTAACTTGTTTGCCCTCTTCGATTGTTAAATTGTCCTCCTTTTGCTGAGCATCAATTGTTGATACTGTAACTCCTTCCAACAGGATAACATTCGGTGTAGCTTCAAAAGTATCTGCTTTACGCTCGGGAACATATTCTCCTTCACACTCTTGTATCAGATCATGACGGATAACAGCTGTCTCATTTCCATAAGAGATTCCGACCTGAGCTGTTTGACTCGGTGGTAATCTACCCGGAATGTATGTACCTTCCTTTTCAGGAGCGTTCATCTCTTCCGTAACGCGTTGCTTTTGTGATATCACTGTTTCCGTGGCAACTTCGGTAGGCACTATTAACTCCGGATAATATTTTCCTGGTTTATCTTCGGGACGCACTTCTTCCACTATTAGCGGTTCCATTGCACTGATATTAATTCGTGGTTTCGTAGGTGTCGTCTTTGTAGGCTCTAGCTTATCTTCAACTAGACCTTCCTGAATTTCATAAACCGAGAGACCGACTTGTGGCAAAATGGTGTCTTCCGCTTTGATGCCTAAGGGCGTTATGAAATCTTCAGTAGGTATTTCACTTTGGTTGATTATGGTTTCGCTAACAGTCGTAGCTTCTTGTACGGTAACCTGTACGTCTGCCTTTCGGCTTGTTTCTGGCATGGCCAAAGTTAAATTAGATACATCGTCACCCTGTGTCAGTGTTTCGCTAATGAGAAGACTTTCCTTTGTTATTACAGATGACGTAGCTTCGTAAGAAGTGGCTTTGAAAGTGTCTGAAAATTCATCAGTATATATCTGCGCAGTAGTTTCTGTGGTAGAATATGGCTCCATCGGTGAGATTGATATTGATGCTTTGCGTTCGATGGGCTTGTCTCTTGTCACTTCATCAACTTCTTTCTCATGTACCGACGTCGTCTGCCCTGTTAACGCCACGACAGTGTCCAATATGTATTTCGCTTTATCCGAGTCGGGCTTGCCAGGCGCCTGCTCGATCGTACGATCTAGCGGTACTACTTGGTTACGTTGGCTGGATACATTTAGAGCAATAGACGACATTAATTCATCCTTTATTACTTCGAATTCTTCTATTTCTTCCAGTTGAATTTCATCTTTACCAATATCCGGTCTTTTTGGAACTAATGTCTTTCTAACTTTCTTAATTACCTCTTCTTCTTCCTCTACGTCTATCTGTTTTTCTTCATCTTGCTTCTGTTTACGAATCAATCTGCCTTTCGAGTCCCGTTCGAGTTCGATAATCTCTTCCTCGATTTCTTCTATGTCCTTTTTCTTTTCTTTCTCAGTCTCTTCGATTTCCTCAATTTTAACAATTTGAACCCCCTCTTCCCTATCTTGTGTTGTTTCTTCGATTTGATCCCTCGGTTTCCTATCTTTGCGTTTGCGCAGTGTTGTGTGTGCCTGCCGTGTGTCCTCGTATTCTGTGGAAAGTATGTGAGAATTTTGTGTCAGACGCGAGTGTTGCGTGATGTTTTTGCTTTTGTTTCTACATTTTTTCATTCATTCTTCCTTTCTCTCTCTCTGTTATTTTCTCTCTTACAATTATACTATTATACATTTTCTTGTTCTTCACATTTGCAAATTCATTACTAAAGAGTATTTGTTTGCCTACTACACGAATGTGCTCAACAAAAAAAACAAGTGGCAATTTTTTAAGTGTCTAGAAATGTGTAAAATAAGTATAATGATATCGGTTTTATAAAATGTATTATCATTAATCTTAATCATACTATACTTTTTTTGTGTTGAGCAAAATATTAATAAATATAACTTACATTTCGAGACATAATCGGTGTAGTGCGAGCAATCACCAAATCGAAGCGAAGCAACAAGTTGAGCGAAGCATTGATTTTAAAGCTCGTATGAAGATATGTAGCTCACAGAATAATTAAAATGTGATAGAAGGAAATATATTATACATAATAAAAGGATGGGATGTATCGCGTGTGGAAAGCATAGCGGCATAAGCGAAAAAAATCGCACTGATATTATTCGATTATGTAAAGCTTCATGCATCTGAAAACATAGTAAAACGATCATTATAACAGCGATAAACATTATTTGCTGTTGACCATACATCCTTCTTACTAGACTTTACATATTACTTAGAAACGGAGAAGTCGTTTAAAAATACTGTGTAATAAGAAATATCACGTTTTAAAAATTAAATTGTGTTTCTACGAACCTAAAATAATTTTAATTTACAAATTTAAGCATATTATTATGTGAAATGCTATTAACGGAATGTGCGTTTAAATGAAATCAAATTAATTAAAATTACAAATACACGGTGTAGCATTAACTGTAAACTGACAGTAAAACTATGCAGAATTATGATAGAAGCACTGCTTATTTTGACAGCATTGATTTGTTAAAATTGTAGATCATATAAATAGTCACATGCTTCGAAATTTGTTATTTCGAACCTTTAATTTCTCGAATATCCTGCAAGTGAGTAGCTTTCCTCTCATCTCTCTTTTCTGAAATTAGAAAATTTAGAATTATATAAATGAAAAAGCTACATATAAATATTTACCTATAAATTTTTTTAGCTTACATATAAATATTGGCTTGACCGGAAAGTCCATGCAGATTTTTTTAGCACAATTTAAATGCACTTTGCATTCAGAATTAATGCAAAGAATTAATATACAGATTTTCCGGGTAACCCAATAATTGTTTTAAGATTTTTGTCTTTAGGAAAATTATACAATCTACAAACTCGGCTTACCCATAAAATGAACCTCCATTTTGTGAACGACATCTACTCTTTCAGTAGCGCGTTCTTCAGTTTCGACCTACGAAAAGAAGAGAATGAAAAGGCAATACTTTAATATTTTATCGAAGACAAACCGTATAGAAAGAAATAGAGGGAGAGAGAGAGGTAAAGAGAAAGAGAAAAGAAGAGAAAGCGAGAGAAAGAGGCAGAGAGAGATAGAGGAAGGGAGAAAAGAGGAGAAGAAAAAATACTTAGAAAATTGTTAGAAACTTAGATAATATTTATAATATATCTTAATACCTCGGAAATTTCTGTAACTTCCCAAGCGCGTGGTCTGAAATCTTCCGGAGCAAAATGTGTGATAACTTCTTCTACGGTAGCATGTTGTAGCTCGACCATCCTCATAAAAGCACGAAAACCGACTGTTGCTGCGACGAAACTCTCATCAGCCGTTGTCTCCTCGGTAAGTACTTGCGTGATTAGGGGACCATGGCCCTTTCTCTCTACTAATTGAACCAAAGCGTTTTGCGCATCGGGTGTTTTTAGAGCAGGAAAGATCTCAGTCCTGTAAAGGCACTCGTTTATTTCATTAACGGAGACACCTTGTCGAACCAAGTAGCCAATCGTCGCGAGTTCTCGAAGGGGAGATTCTCCCGGACCAAACTCCTTCGCATCAAACATTTCCATTATATCGTCCACTTCTCGAGCTATGTTTTCTTTCTGTCGCTCTACGATCTCCTTTACAGTAATTTCTTCTTTAATTTTCTCTGCCTTCATCTTCTTTACTTTCTTCTGCTTCTCTATGCGTTTTGTTTCTACTTGTGTTTCAGAAACTGAAACTTGTTGTAGAATTTCCGAGGTAACTTCAGCGTGATCCACCTTTGTTTCGACGGTGAAATCAGGGGCAATATCTTCACTTGTAATTTCTGATATAATAACACTTTCCCGCTCTTCGACAATACGTTTGGCGCGTTCTTCGGCTTTAGGTACGAGCTCTCGAGGCTTTTGATTGTCAATTTTCTTCAGAGAAGCTGTTGCTTCGGTCATAATTGGTTCTTGGATCGGTACTATCCTTCGTGCTCTGGAAACCTAAAACATGAAAGACAGGATGATAGTTACATGAAATCTTACAAACAGATACAGTTGCGTAAAACTATAAATAATTTATATTGCAATACCTCCTCAGGTTTCTCTTCTATAATTTTTGTAGTTTCCAGTATTTGCGTCTCTTCAACATCGACAATTCTCCTGAAAATACAAAAGACAAATCTATATAATTTGCAAACGAAATAAGTGTAATATATAATGTAATAATTAAATAAGCGCAGTATAGAATTACTGACTTCTCTTCCGGTTGTTCTTTCGGTACGATTTTTTCTTCATGGATCTCTTCTTTATCGATTTTGATACGTTCGGCTTTTACTTTCTCTTTGATTTCCTTCGCTTTCTTTAGTTCAGGTTTCTTCTTTTTAGAGGGCTTTTCTTCGTGTTTCTTTGGTTTTATTTCTAGTTTCTCTTCCTCTTTGATTGTGTCGTCTGGTTTTGGTCCTAGTTCGCTTACAGTATCAACACGCAGTTTGGCTTTTGTTACTTCCATGCCAATTTCGCTAGTAGCTTTGCAAATGTATGTGGCGTCATCCTCTTTGGTAGCCCGCTTGATTGTTAGAATGGTTTTATTTTCTTCTTCATATATGCGCACTTTCACATTTTCCGTATTCATTATAAGCTTATCATTTTTATACCAAACAATATCTAGAAATTAAAGATATAATAAAAAGTTATACAACTTGTGAATTTTATATTTATATATTTATCCATATATAATATTTACCTGGTTTGGGATTACCAGAGTAGACGCATTCAAACAAAGCGACGTCTCCTTCCTTTGTGTAAACATCCGTTATTTCTTGGATAAAACGTGGAACAGATTGTGTAGCTGAAAATATCATATGACATTCTTGACATATTCCTTCGAGACTAAATGCGCAAAAACGGTTTAACCCTTTGAGGCACGCATTTTTCAGAAAATCCGAATCACATGAAAATTTATATGCGGGGGTTTCTGGGGTCGCTGATGACGAATCCGTTATCAGATTTTCGAAATTCAAGATGGCGGATCCAAGATGGCGGACGCAAAAATGAAAAATCGCGAATTTTAGAATTTGGGCCTCAGATTCGTAATCAGCGACTCAAAAAACCCCCAAATCTTGATTTTGAGCAAAAAATTCACTCATACTTCGTGGGAAATTATTTTTTCTGTAAAAATGTGTATTTTTCACATTTTGTTTATTTATAATAAATGGACAACTTATGCAAAACACTTGTCAACCTTTCATATATGTTCCCGTATCATATAAGAAGCTAAAAAACGCAAAAAACCCGACAAGAATTCCTCAAATATGAAATATTTCATGAAAATGTGAGAATAAATAGGTGGTACGTATACGTACCACTATGCCTCAAAGGGTTAAATAAATTTCTTACCTGATTCTTTGCTTGACGCCGAGATTGCTCTCATAAATCTGTCAGTAGTCTAATTAGCAAAAACACACAAAAGTTCATGCATGGTTATTCCCAAACGATATATTGCTATGATTAGTTTCAAGTAAAATACTACCTGACATCGTGCCTCTTTCGTCCTCGGTTCGATACTCATCACATGATACTTCAGACACATATACATTGTCTGCTAATCCGAGATTTCCGCTGCATTGACTTTCAAGCAATAAGAATTCTTGTAACTCCTCTTGGCTATCCGCTGTGTGCAGTTGCTGAAATGATTCCAGATCAATCTCTCTCGGTTCTAATGGAAACATTCGCGGATCCATGACGTAATTTTCATAACGTCGCTCCCTTGAATATTTTGAGACTGGAATTCTGGACTTTGGATACGTATGATACTTTCTATTATAATTATAAACCGGTTTAACTACAAGTTCTTTAGGAATTGTTTTATGTATCTTTGTGTCCGGATTGCGTTGGTCGCTCATTTTTGCTGTTTCGCTTTTTTCTTCAATTGGTGATTGATATTCTTGAATTTTTTTTTCATGCTTCATAGACGGAAATTCAGCAAAATTCTTTTTGTACTCAGTTGGATCCACAGGTAATTGTTTTGATGTGTTCAATATTTCGATCATATTTTCATTATATTTTTGATGTTTTATGTTCATGTCTTGCGTATTTAAAATCGACATAGAATTATCTTTCAAATCAATAACTGATGATGTAGAAGGGATTTCTTCAACGGCAAAATCGTATTTTCCCACATTATTAGCTTTAGGTTCGACAAATGCATCTGTTTCATTGTCGATGTTCATTAAAGTCCTCGTTGATGAAAATTCGCTTATCACAGTTGAACTGTCCCTTTGAGAACTCTCGTCTTTCAATGCACGGTCATCCAAGCTGTCACTTGAATAGCTACACTCTGCATCATTCAGCATGCAATCAGTCACGTCCAGACGACGAGTGCGATTCTTACCTCTTAGAGCCTCCTGCATCTCTTCCATGTGTGTGACCCACTCTGGTTTTCGGTACTCTTTAGTTCCGAGTATACCTAGTCGACAGAATGACAATGAGTAACGTATAGCAAATATATAACGAATCCCTTCCATCTCACCAGTATTTAACTAAAAGCTTTTAGCCGAGATTGAAGAGATTCATGGACTTGCATAGAACGCAATAGATAAAATAATAAATAGTGTAAGTAGAGGATGTTGCAAGTGTTTGGTGTGGATAATGTCAGGAATGTGGAATAATTAGCGGGTTTTTACCGGGAGGCTATAGAGAAGTGCTTTGATGACGTTTCTCCAATCGAAGAGCACAGCTGAAAAGAATTTAACTTAAACGAATTAGCAAAGTCTTTGGAAATTCTATAGAAGATATTACCTTCTACTGATAGATACGTCATTGTAGTCGACACACCGAGTGGATTGTATGCTTCAAACACTATTTCACCAGTGTCGTCGGGGAATGTTTCGGCAATTGTCAGCACTGACGTACCATCTTCAAATTCCTCGATCTGGAATTCTTGCGATGGAATGATTTCCACGCCCTGCTTGTACCATTTTCCCTTCGGTTTTGGTTTACCTTTCACTTTTACTTCCAATCTGTGCGGGAAGAGATATGCATAAGCATCTAAATATGATATATCGAATATATCGTAAATGTCTTTTTATCTTTACATTAAATGTATCTTACCTAGTTAATTCCCCGTCTTTGGTAGGAACTAACTGAGGAAGAGTCTTGATTATTTCTGGAGCGGATTCTTCTACGTCAGTGTCGAAGATCGGAGTTTCCTAAAGACAGAAAAATGAATTTCAATGTCCAATATTGCATCTAGTACAGTCTAATACAGTCTTTGACTAATTTTTATTTCAGTTATAATCATATTTACTTTTGGAGATAGAAGATCTTCTTCTGATCCTGTAGTAAGTGACGTCGCGACTATCGACGATGCAATTTCTGAGTCAGGCACATACTCGTAAGCTAGAAGTTAATTTCATTATGATAAAGTAGAAAAACTGCGGTAAACTTTTTACAGTTATGAATTTGCAACAAACAACGTTACCTTCGACAACGAGCGACGATTTGCAGACAGCTTCGCCAACGGGATTTACAGCACGGCAAGTGTATTCTCCAGCATCCTCTGGGAATACTTCAGTAATAGCCAGGCTGCACACGCCCTCCATATCTTGGACAATCGTAATTTCTTTGCCTTCTTTGATCGATTTTTCATTGTGATACCATTCTACTCTAGGCGTCGGTTTTCCTTCAACGATACAAGTCAGATTGACGCTCTCACCATCCATGACTCTTACGGGTGAGAGTCTCTTAACGAATGTCGGTGAAACTAATTCAACTGCTTCCTCCCATGTTGTTTCGGTGATATTCACAGTAGCTGTACAAGTTACAGAGCCACCAACATTCTCAGCACGGCAGGTGTAGCTGCCGGCGAGTTCCGGTGTGACTTGTTTCACCATTAAGATTGATCGATTCTCTTGAGTCACAATCCTTACTTGTGGCGTTGACTGCAAAAAAGCAAACAAGAATTATATTCCTCTTATTATATTAATCTTATGAAATTTGGGATAAAATTTTATGTTCTATATAAAAATCAAAAGATAATTTAGCATTGTATTGTATTATAAAAAGAACAATGTAGGATGAATTACCTCAAGTGGTTTGCTTTCATGAAACCATTGGAAGGATGCTGTGGGATATGATTCTACCCGTGTTTCCATGATAACAACTTCTCCTTCAGCAACGAGTTGGGGCTGAATTGGTTCCACAAATCTCGGCGCTTTCACTTCGCTCGTAGTATCTTTGCGTTCCTTAATGGTGACGGAACTTGAACTTCTTGCTTCACCGACTTCATTCTGAACTCTGATCTCATACTTCCCGCTATCTTTCTTCGTGACATCAGATATGATCAATTCGGCTGTGCTTTCGTAAACATTTATCTTGCGCTTGTCAGTTGGTGTAATCTCAACACCATTCCGGTACCACTTAACTTCAGGCTTTGGCACGCCTTCGAAGTCAGCTAAAAGTTTCAGAGGCTTTCCACGCTCTGCTACGAGAGCAGGCAGAGGTCGTGTAATTCGCGGTGCTCTAAGCACAATTGGTTTGCTTACTTTAACGATGTTACTAATTACCAAGTTGGCTCTGCATTCAGCACGACCGTATTTATTTACAGCACGTACGCGATAAATCGTTTCATCCTCAGGCGTTGGTTCTAAAATTTGAAGCTTAGCTTCTCCAGTTTCCGGGTTGAAAGTTATTTCGGTTTTTTCGTTTGGTTTTACTTCTTTCTCACCGCGATACCATTTTACTTCTGGTACTGGTGTACCTGTTACAACACATTCCAATAAAGCAGGTGTATGTTCTTCGATCATTAGCGGTTTAATTGGCGTTGGGAAATGCGGTGCTATGCCTTCCTCTTCTTTTTCTGAAAAAGCGATGTCACGTAATGTATTTATGCAGTATTAGAAATTAAAAGATAAAGTTACTAACACACAGCGTGCATCATAGATATAATTATGTAGCATTTATGATTCACAACACATCGTTAATCATTCGAATATCACGCAGGGTGATCAACGCTATTTCCGTTCCATACTGAAAAGTATCACACTATCCTGGCAGATTCTGACAGGCAATGACAGTGCGTTCGAATCTTATCGCAGCGCACCGTTAGTTACAAATTGAAAAGTTTTACTAAAATGAAATTTTCACAAACTTTATTACGAGAAAGCATAAGAAAGTAAGGCAACTTGATACTTTTGTATATAAAATAATAAAAATAAAAATATAATATATATAAAATAGTAAAAGTACGATCGCGCCGCTTAATACTTTTCAGCATAAAACATAAAAGATCACACCGCTTGTCACTTTTAGACATGAAATAGCAGAAGCACAATCGCTCCGTTCGATACTTTTCGTGCATATCTTGTAATTAATGCTATTCAATGATATTCAAGCGGTTAATTTTTTCTGATGAGAAATTTCTTTAAGATTTTTGATATATAAAGACATGCTATGTACATGTGTATGCGTATGTGTGGTAATTGTTCATGGCAATTGTTAATTTTATAAAAATATTATAAGTGTTATATATTCGTGATATTTTAACGCGAATTAAGTAATAAATCTTCATTCTTTAAGATATTAAAAAATCAACTATATAACTATATAAATAACTATATATAACTATTTATGTAAATTTTAGTTAAAATCAAGATTTTACACTCCACAATGCTACTACCGAATATCACGAGATTGACAGTAGACGTTGCTACTCCAGCTGGGTTGGATGCTCTGCAAGAATACATGGCAACATCTTCTTCTTTGACTTTTGTTATTTCTAAAGTTGCAGTTGTCTCAAATATCGTCATCGTGTATTTTTCACTTGCATGGAGTTCTTGTTCGTTTTTATACCAAGATATTTCGGGTACGGGATTTCCTATTACAGTACACGTGAATTTGGCAGGTTTTTCAAACTCAGCGATAACAGGTTGTAATTTCTGGATAAATCGTGGAGCAATAGTTTTATCTTTATCCATGATAGATATGTCGACCTGAGTACGTGGTCTGCGTTTTCTCTTACGATCTTCTACTTGCGTAATATCTTTTTTGACTTGTAATTCAACATCTTCAACAATTTCCTTAATTTCTTTCGTTTCTGTCATAACCTCTGGTTTTTCCTCAACAGGCATGATTTCTTCGGGTATCTTTTCCTTTTTCCTAAATACTGTTTTAACCGTTTCAATAATGGTTTCTTCTTTATCTTCCACTTTTGTTGTTTGCTCCTCAAGTTTTACAGGTTTTAATTTAATTTCCTCTGGTTTTTCTTCTTTTTTCGGTTTCTTTTTAGGAACTGGTTTCAATTGAATTGTATCCTTTTCAATGAGTTCAGATACTTTTTCATCTTTAATTGGAATTGCAATTGGTACATGTTCTTCAGGCTGTGCAGTTTCAGATTTTTCCACCTTTATTTCTTCGGGAAGTTTCTGTTTCTTTTTCCTCCATGAAACTTCGCTTGTTATAATATCTTCAATTACTTTTTCTTCTTTATGCAATTGCACAGGTTCTACTTTCTTTTCAACAAGTTCTTGAATATCTTCGGTCGTTTCTTTTTGTTCACAAACTTCTGTAACTGATTCTTCTTGATCAATGGGCACTACTGTAACCTCCTCTCGAAAATCAACGATTTTCTTTGCTCGTTTCGTACGTCGCCAAGGAGCTGCCGCTATCTCTGTTGGTTTCTCTTCAACAGGTTTATCCATCTTTTCTGGCACCAATTCAGGTTTTGATATTATTTCCACAGAGTCTTCCTTTTCTACTGGTTTCAGAATAATTTGTTCCTGAGTTTCTTTCTCTTTAACAAGCTTCTTAACAGGTTTCAGAACCACTTTCTCAGGCTTTGCTTCTTCGGGCTTTTCTATGCGTTTTATCGGTTTCAAACGAACTTCTTCGGGTTTTTCTTCAGGTTTCTCTTTCTTCACTGGCTTCAACGTTATCTCCTCCTTTTCCTCTTCCTCTTTGGGAAGCCTCTTGACAGGTTTCAACACCACTTCCTCAGGCTTTGCTTCTTCGGGCCTTTCTATGCGTTTTACCGGTTTTAGACGAATCTCTTCGGGTGTTTCTTCAGGTTTCTCTTTCTTCACTGGCTTCAATGTTATCTCCTCCTTTGTCTCTTCCTCTTTGGGAAGCCTCTTGACAGGTTTCAGAACCACTTCCTCAGGCTTTGCTTCTTTAGGCTTTTCTATGCGCTTTATCGGTTTTAGACGAACCTCTTCAGGTTTCTCTTCCGGTTTTTCTTTCTTCACTGGCTTCAACGTTATTTCTTCCTTTGTTTCTTCCTCTTTGGGACGCCTCTTGACAGGTTTTAGAACTACTTCCTCAGGCTTTGCTTCTTCGGGCTTTTCTATGCGTTTTATCGGTTTCAAATGAACTTCTTCAGGTTTTTCTTCAGGTTTTTCTTTCTTCACTGGCTTCAATGTTATCTCCTCTTTTATCTCTTCCTCTTTAGGAAGCTTCTTAACAGGTTTCAGAACCACTTCCTCAGGCTTTGCTTCTTCAGGCTTTTCTATGCGCTTTATCGGTTTTAGACGAACCTCTTCAGGTTTCTCTTCCGGTTTTTCTTTCTTCACTGGCTTCAACGTTATTTCTTCCTTTGTTTCTTCCTCTTTGGGACGCCTCTTGACAGGTTTTAGAACTACTTCCTCAGGTTTTGCTTCTTCGGGTTTTTCTGTGCGTTTAACTGGTTTCAAATGTACCTCTTCCGGTTTTTCTTCAGGTTTTTCTTTCTTCACTGGCTTCAATGTTATCTCCTCTTTTATCTCTTCCTCTTTAGGAAGCTTCTTAACAGGTTTCAAAACTACTTCCTCAGGCTTTGCTTCTTCGAGCTTTTCTATGCGCTTTATTGGTTTTAAAAGAACCTCTTCAGGTTTTTCTTTAGGTTTCTCTTTCTTCACTGGCTTCAATGTTATCTCCTCCTTTGTCTCTTCCTCTTTGGGAAGCCTCTTGACAGGTTTCAGAACTACTTCCTCAGGCTTTGCTTCTTCGGGCCTTTCTATGCGTTTTACCGGTTTTAGATGAATCTCTTCGGGTTTTTCTTCAGGTTTCTCTTTCTTCACTGGCTTCAACATTATCTCCTCCTTTGTCTCTTCCTCTTTGGGAAGCCTCTTGACAGGTTTCAGAACCACTTCCTCAGGTTTTGCTTCTTCGGGCCTTTCTATGCGTTTTACCGGTTTTAGACGAATCTCTTCGGGTTTTTCTTCAGGTTTCTCTTTCTTCACTGGCTTCAACGTTATCTCCTCCTTTGTCTCTTCCTCTTTGGGAAGCCTCTTGACAGGTTTTAAAACCACCTCCTCAGGCTTTGCTTCTTCGGGCCTTTCTATGCGTTTTACCGGTTTTAAATGAATCTCTTCGGGTTTTTCTTCAGGTTTCTCTTTCTTCACTGGCTTCAACGTTATCTCCTCCTTTGTCTCTTCCTCTTTGGGAAGCCTCTTGACAGGTTTCAAAACCACTTCCTCAGGCTTTGCTTCTTCGGGTTTTTCTGTGCGTTTAACTGGTTTCAAATGTACCTCTTCCGGTTTTTCTTCAGGTTTCTCTTTCTTCACTGGCTTCAATGTTATCTCCTCCTTTTTCTCTTCCTCTTTGGGAAGCCTCTTGGCAGGTTTCAGAACCACTTCCTCAGGCTTTACTTCTTCAGGCTTTTCTATTCGTTTCACCGGTTTTAGACGAACTTCTTCAGGTTTTTCTTCAAGTATCTCTTTCTTCACTGGCTTCAATGTTATCTCCTCCTTTGTCTCTTCCTCTTTAGGAAGTCTCTTCACGGGTTTCAAAACTACTTCCTCAGGCTTTATTTCTTCGGGTTTTTCTTCTTGTTGTTTTGGCTTTTTACGTCTCCATGGTAAATCCACTTTCTCTGTGGTTACTTCTCCATTAATTTCTTCAATGTTTTCAGATGCTTTGTCTGCTTTTAATTCTTTTTTAATTGATTTAAGAGTGACTTCTTCTGGTATTTCTTTTTCTTTAGGCAATTGTTTTACTGGCTTGAGTACAGTTTCTTCCATTGATTTTTGTTCTTCCAGTTTTTCATGCCGTTTTGTTGGTTTTAGCATAACAGACGTAAAGTCTTCAGTTTGAGGTTCTTCTTTAACGGGTTTTATGATAGTCTTTCCACGTTTCCATGGTAACTCCAGAGTTTTTTCAGATTTTTCTTCTTCAGGTACGATTTCTGAAACTTTTTCTTGTATTTTTGAAGGTTTTGGTTTACGGCGCCATGGAGCTTCCGAAATCTCTGTAGGTTTATCTTCTTCTAGTTTAGCTTCAGATATTTGTTTAATTTCTTCTACTTCTTTCTTTTCTTTTGCCTTTCTTCCTCTAATCCACGGTACAGGTATCTCTTCTTCCACAGATTTTATTGTTGTTACATCAGTTTTATCAATATCAAGAATTGTGGTATCTTCTTTTTCCGTATATGGCATACTGGGTTTCGTTTTACGCATTACTTTCTTAGTAGTTTCGACATCTTTATCGGTTTCAATAATAACTTTATCTTCTTCTTCATAATATTGTACTTTTTCTTCTGGCTTTTTAATCTCAATTAAGTCCACAGTTTTTGTTTCGACAGATTTTAAATCGATTGTTTCTACGTCTTCTTTCTTTAATACCACTTTATCTATTTTTGGTACTGGTTTTAGTGATATATCTTCAAGAGTTTCTTTTTCTATTTCTTTTCGGATAGGTTTAGATTTCTTTAAAGTAATTTTTTCTTCTGTCCATGGTTTTGGCTTTTCTTGCGGTATTTCTTCTTTTCTCTGTGGTTTCTTTCCAATACTAAGCTTGGTTTCTTGCTCTGATGTAACTTTAAGCAAAGTAGTATCTTCCTCTTCAGCAAACGTTCCTTCAATGTCACGTTTTTCTTCTGTGACTAACTTTTTGTCTGTGCGCGATGTTGCTCGTTTGACAGTATCATGCATCTCAGTTGAAACTTGAAGTAATGTAGCATCCTCCTGTTCAACATAATCAGCTATTTGAGCGGTTTCTGGTTTTGGTTTTTCCTTTGTAAGAGGCTTCAAATCCACTTTTTCCAAACTTGGTTTTCGCAATTCCGTCTTAGTAGGTTTTGATGGTTTTAACTCTACAGTTTCCAGTACTTCTTTTTCTATTTCTTTCCGAATAGGTTTAGATTTCTTCAAAGTAATTTTCTGTTCCGTCCATGGTTTTGATTCTGGCTTTTCTTGTGGTATTTCTTCTTCTCTCTTTATTTTCTTATCAATGGTAATTTTAGTTTCCTCTTCCGATGTAACTTGAAGTAAAGTTATATCTTCTTTTTCAATATAGTCGGCTGTTTTAGCAGTTTCTGTAACACTTATTTCCGGTTTTTCTTTTGTAACAGGCTTCAAATCGACTTTTTCTAAGCTTGGTTTTCGTAATTCCGTCTTAGTAGGTCTAGATGGTTTTAACTCTACGGTTTCCAATACTTCTTTGTCTATTTCTTTCCGGATAGGTTTAGATTTCTTCAAAGTAATTTTCTGTTCCGTCCATGGTTTCAATTCTGGTTTTTCTTGTGGTATTTCTTCTTCTTTCTTTATCTTCTTATCAATGGTAATTTTAGTTTCTTCTTCCGATGTAACTTGAAGTAAAGTTGTATCTTCTTTTTCAATATAGTCGGCTGTTTTAGCAGTTTCTGTAACACTTATTTCCGGTTTTTCTTTTGTAACAGGCTTCAAATCGACTTTTTCTAAGCTTGGTTTTCGTAATTCCGTCTTAGTAGGTCTAGATGGTTTTAACTCTACGGTTTCCAATACTTCTTTGTCTATTTCTTTCCGGATAGGTTTAGATTTCTTCAAAGTAATTTTCTGTTCCGTCCATGGTTTCAATTCTGGTTTTTCTTGTGATACTTTTTCTTCTCTCTTTACTTTTTTATCAATGATAATTTTAGTTTCCTCTTCCGATGTAACTTGAAGTAAACTAGTATCTTCTTTTTCAACATAATCAGCTGTTTTAGCAGTTTCTGTAACACTTATTTCCGGTTTTTCTTTTGTAACAGGCTTCAAATCTACTTTTTCTAAGCTTGGTTTTCGTAATTCCGTCTTAGTAGGTCTAGATGGTTTTAACTCTACGGTTTCTAGTACTTCTTTTTCTATTTCTTTCCGAATAGGTTTAGATTTCTTCAAAGTAATTTTTTCTTCTGTCCATGGTTTTGATTCTGGCTTTTCTTGTGGTATTTCTTCTTCTTTCTTTATCTTCTTATCAATGGTAATTTTAGTTTCTTCTTCCGATGTAACTTGAAGTAAAGTTGTATCTTCTTTTTCAATATAGTCAGCTGTTTTAACGGTTTTTATAGTATCTTTTTCCGTTTTCTCTTTTGTAATAGGTTTCAAATCTACTTTCTCTAAGCTTGGTTTTCGCAATTCCATTTTAGTGAGTCTTGATGGCTTTAACTCTACAGTTTCCAGTACTTCTTGTTCTATTTCTCTTTGGATAGGTTGAGATTTCTTTAAAGTTATTCTTTCTTCTGTCCAAGGTTTTGTTTTATCTGTTTTCTCTATGATTATTTTATCGACCTCTTTGCTCGTGGCTTCTTCAATTACGGACACGTCAGTGCGTGAAACTTCTTCTACTGAACTTACTTCAGATTTTTCCTTGGGAATTGGTTTAAGGTCTGCTGTTTCCAAAGTAGGTTTTGAAATATCCTTTTTTATTATTTGCGAAGGTTTTAGTGAAACAGTTTCTACCATTTCTTTAGGTATTTCTTTTCGTTCCGGTTTTGCTTTCTTCAAGACAATTTGTTCTTCCGTCCATGGTTTTGATTGTTCTGGTTTTTCTATAATAGGCTTTTCTTTCTTTATTTTCCGCGTTTCCTCGTCTTTTGAAATACTGAGCAATGATCTGTCCTCTTCTTCGTGATAATCTATTTTTTCAAGGGTCTCTTCTTCTAAAATTTTCGTCTTAGGTTTTGTTTTCTTTAAGATGATTTGTTCGTCTGTCCATGGTTTTGATATTTCGTCTTTCTCCTTTTTTGACACAGTTTCATCTAAACGACGTGATGTTTTTAGCAAAGTAGCATCTGCTTCTTCTCTATAAAGTTCCATCTGGGTATCGTCGATATGAGTTACTTTTTCTTCAGTTGTTACAACTTTTGTTACATCTCTAGGTACGGATTTCAATTTGACAGTTTCAAGGTCGGATGCATAAATTTCTTTTTTCTCAATCTTTGCCGGCCTCAATTCAACTTCTTCCAGTTTTTCTTTTGCTACATCTTTGACAATCTGTGGAGTTTTCTTCAAAACTACTTCTTCCTCGGTCCATGGTTTTATTTGACTTTCGAAAGCTCGAAGCTTGTCCAAAGAGGAATCTCTCGATTTTGTTTTCACTTTCCGCCATGGAAGTGAGTCTCTAACCTGAGGTCGATGTTGTACGCGTCCTGTTCGCCAAGGCAGTGATTCATCACCTGGTTGAAGCTGTACTTGAAGTGGTAAACCATTTTCGTCAAGAGATCTTAATACAATATCTTCTCTTCTATCTTTATGAAATTTCTCATCTACTCCTATACTGGCGTCAATTTCCGCGGGAACCGGATAATAAGCTCCTTTTCTTTCTGTAAGTTACGGAAAGTAGTTTTGAATGACTTTGAACATTTTCAACTATCTATATCACACTGTCACGCATGTTTAGTTAAGAAAAACTTAACTGAAATTATAGTTGAAATTATAATTTGTGCGGCACATGCTATTAAACTAAAAAAAAACATTTTTATAAATTTGGTCAATAAGCTTTTTAATATCGTAGAATTAACGCCATAAACATTTACACACCGTGCATTTGTAAAGACATTTAAAAATTTATTTTGTGATTGCAGGGTGATGGAGGATGGATTCTGACTGAATAAATTTCTCGGATAGAAATCAAGGCAGTTCGCCAGACTATCTCGGAGGAGCCAATTATTCGAGTTATTAATAATAATTTATGATCAATTATAGTTAATTAAATCTACCTTCACTTAAGGTAGCTAAAACATAATTCTATGCCAATTATTCTAATGCATAAAGTAGTTTAATTTCATTAATTATGATTGTAATTAATTTGTATAATAAATGTGTGAAATAATTAATTGTAAAATGCATGAATACTGCTTACAAATAATTATAAACGTAGCTATGAAATTAAGATATCTATGTATAAATATATGTAAAGCATGGCTGTGTGTTTTACTTGACGGCAACCAACGGTTCAAGTCAAAAGCACATGTGAAGGACATATGTGCTCGTAGTATAACAATGCAAAACGCGTGGGTCTACCTTCTTTGTGTTATCTTTAAATAATCTGAGTAAAGTATTTGTCATCTGCGATTCCACTCTGCGTGGGAGCCTCTCCCCCGAGATGCAATAAAATACGTTGCGTTGTTACGACGGCTCGATGACGCCCGGGACATTATTAGCTTTAATGGATACGAAGACCCGAGGTCGCGTGAAAAT
This sequence comes from Ooceraea biroi, assembly GCF_003672135.1. Classification (NCBI taxonomy): domain Eukaryota; kingdom Metazoa; phylum Arthropoda; class Insecta; order Hymenoptera; family Formicidae; genus Ooceraea; species Ooceraea biroi. The sequence continues at coordinate 5,749,957 of NC_039511.1, forward strand.
GGATTATATTAAGTGTAGTCGCGCGAGTCGTGCCGTTCGTAGTGCTCGCAGAGTTCGCGAGGAGGTACTTGCGAGCTTCCTTCAGCGCGAAGCGGACTCCCGCGTAGTAACTCGGTGGAGATCCTTAACGTGCAAGACACACGTCCCTACTTCGCGCTACTTCTAGCCGTAATAGTAATCAGTTGGAAGTCGAAGGTGAAGGAACCAAGGAAAACCGGACGAGTCCCTCGACATGCTCTCCTGATTGGACGCCGATAACATCCAGTGATAATGACATTCAGTGAAACGGGTGAAAAGTGAAAGAGGTGTTGCGTTTGACAGCTTGCTGCCTTCAGTTGAAAAGCACGTTTCTCGCACTTGTCATTCCGCGGCGAAAATTTCTCCTTTCGCATGCATTCGACCGAAGTGCAGCCTCATTTAAACTGGACACATTCGAACGTCTTGCCACAGTGCCGTAAAGGTGGTGCATTTCGATAATCGCGCACGCAGTTTGAGCGGTGAATTATTTAGTGATCTGTGTACATAGCTGTCTCGAAAACAAACTTTTCGTACTCTGAGAAATATCGATGCGTTTTGCTTTTGAGTAACTTTTGTTTTTTTTTGTAATGTATGCTCTTTGGTCGAGACTTTCGTGCAAAGTGAAATTATTTGATTATCATCGTAATAATTTGAGAAATTGTTGAAGTTACGAGAAAAAGTGAAGTGTTTCACCGCTCAGTAAACTTAATAATTTACAATTAGATATTACTCGGGAAATTAAACGACTATAATATTTATGTGCTTATAAGCGCGCATGAACATAGGGACAGTAATCTACTACTTTCTACACGATAATATACAGTTTATTCGGTAAATTACGGAATACTGGATCAATGTAATTATATACAGAATTAAAAATAAAGGCAATAAGATAAATGTGTATTAGATGTTAGACACGCGTATTTGGATTTTTATCCCTTATCCCTTTATCCTTACGACTGCTCAATGTACATTAACATTATGCGGCATATTGCTTATTACATATATCGAATATACAACGCATTATAAATCGAGTTTCTCTCAGATAAAGATACATAAAAAATTTGCATTGAATTCATAATGTAAAAACGATATCATATCAGTGAGCAACGCTATGCCATCTTTTTGATCATTAATAAAAGTTTTATTTCTTTTTCTAATTACACAAAGATGGCAATCGAAACGGAATGCAAAGCAGTACTAGAAGCCCATTCTTCAAGTAAGTAACAAGTAATTTTCATATAGTTTAGATTTAATTTTTCTACGATCGGACAGCGTAAGTGAAATCGAATTAAAAAAGAGCACTTGAAGAATTGGACCTATTATTGATTCACATTCAATTCTCTCCATTTATATTTCTAAGTACAGTCACATCGACAGGTAACGTTAACTTCTCGCTGAGTTTGGTCATTGCAACGTAGTCTGCTGTACTATGTATCTTGAACGCTGGTTCACTAAAAATAATTTTCTCTCGTTTTGCAGAGTGCGCTGACACGCGCTTCCCCATATTATTTCTGGCATGGCTGAATCACTGGCAGCTGGTTCGGGGCGGAGCCAAAATAGTCAACTGCTTCGGCCAACTCTTCTCTCGAAATCACCGTGCTGACGAAGCATCGAACGAAGGTGGTAGTCTGGGATCGAAGACAGAGATGAAAAAGAATGTCTTCTTGATGAATCAGTGTGTCCATTTGTTCTCTTGGAAAATATCATCGTTTCGTCTTCAAGGTCGCTCGAAGCTCGCCAAGTGCCAGTGTGCACTTTTCAATTGAAATATCAACGGAGCGTGTTTCGAAAGCATATGAATATAGGTTTTAATTCTTCTTCGTTGAACATTTAGAAACAGCTCTAAAGACTATTCTTTTTTTAGATATGTATATATTCGATTCCGCGTTTGAAATTCCTGAGTTGAGTTGAGCATTAATGAGGGACCAATTTCCAAGCCATTTGATGTTGACATTAAATTTATGATCTGCATTTGTAACAAATGGCAAGATTTTGGCAAATGCGTAATGCGCGCGAATATTCTTTAAAGATACGGAATCCGCAGTTTACAATACATTTTAAGGTACAATTGTGCAATTAAGTTATAGACTTTTAGTTTCATTAAATAATGTTTAAAAGTAAAAGTTATAAATAAAATATAAAGAGAGTAGATTATACGAGATGATAAGGCATCTGCACAAGTGAGAACACGAACAACTCAAACCGTGGTCGACGTCGTCAAATCTTCGCGGAGTTCCGCGTCGGCGGCCAAATATAGCCAGGTAATGTAATACACATCACGTGCTCAGAAATAGCCCAAGAAAAGGGCCTAGCCGAGTGTGCACACGGCACTGCATCTGCTTTTCGCTCGGAACGTGTGCCGCATGACAGAAGCAGCTTAATGTAAATACACATATATAGAGCTGCGGGGCTTATTATTAAGAAAGATCGCGTTTATTATGCAAACGCTCATCGCCACGATTATACACTTCCGTATTACTTGGAAGCCACATGCTCGGTATTCACGTAAATCAGGAGAACCGAAAATATCCGTTTCTGCTGTTATGTAGATTTATTTCTCTACAAACAATTTGTCTTCCCTCGCTACGCACGAATTGTGTATCTTGTTGTTCTTTCTCCCTTTCTCCCTCGCGCGTTACACTCCGGAGAATTCAAACGAAGACGTATTCTCTCCGTTGCAAGAATCCAACGGTAAACATCTTTCATCATATATTACCTTATTGCAAGATTATCGAGTGTAACGATCTGGATTTACGCATTACGCGCGCAAAGCTCGTAAAAAGGAAACATATTTCACAAATAAAAAAACAACTATACAGGTTTTACGTGTATTTTACGCCACGCTGGCCTTGAATCCTCTATCGCCATGAAAGTTCTTCTATCGGGCAGTCGTAATGTCGCGTCAAACTGTCATTTACACGACAAAGCTTGACAAAACATGAATAATCAGACCATGGTTGTCGAAACGGCAACAAACGAGACTTGGACATACTTACAACATTCGGTTTTATTGCGACTTTCATTGTACAATAATAAATAGTCGATTAGTAAAACGTTAAACGGTATTTCTATCCGTGTGCGTGTGTGTTGTGATCTCTCTAATAAATGAATATTTATAGTTACGTGAACATACATATATAGCAAGATGATACGTGTACGTAAATATATGTATAGTTTTTGTAATAAACATCGAGACTACAACGAACGAGTAAACGAGTTACGTATTTAACGCAGTCGCACCGCTACTGACTTTAAATCCATTGATACTGACTAATATCGCGCGAAGTTCTATTCTGCGATTATATTACCTATTTACAGAATTGATAGCACTCACTTATAAAAAGGCTGCGAATTGCACCTTCGTTCTGCGACAAAAGTCGAAATACTGACGGCGGGACACTCGTAGAACGACGTCTCGCTCTATCGGGTTTTTTTATGCTTATCGATCTTAAGTAATCCGCGCTACATTTGTCCCAACCGATTACATTTACAAATGGAGCCATTTTGATTTTGACTTTTCGATAATATATAATAATTCTCGATAATATCGATCTTTGCAGCACCACCTTCGCGACCGTTGCGCATTTCACGATATGTCTTACGGTATTTTCCTCAAGGGTTGCAGTTTTGTAATATGGTCATTAATCATGGCTTCTCGTTTCACTCGCTCGGCTAATGCTCAATACATGACGAGTTAGTACAAACTCCCCGGGCGCGCACGACTTTTTTGATTAGAGGGTGTTTTGTGATAGGAGCTGAGAAATCTAGCGATCGGTGGGTTACGGTTTCTCAAGGGGGCAACAACAAAGCACAAAAATAAAAATATGAATGGATAATTCACGGCGAATCGCGCTGCGCGGAGACGGCTGTATTTGAGACGACGTAGAGACGTTAATGCGAATACGTTAGACGAAGAGCTTATTAATTATGATTAATTGTATATTAGAAGAATTCTCAAATTCAACGATTAATTCTATCGACGACAACATTCTTTTACATCTGTTTCAGCATATTACATGTTGTTGAAGGTCGATTAAATTAAATTAAAATTCGTTCCGTTTCGGAACGATTAACGGTCCATAGAATTCGAATTACCGTATCGTATACATATGCAGATATCGAAAGGCAAAAGACTACGTAAAGAAGGTAGACAAAATTTAATCGATGCGCGAGACGTGTAACAGGACAGAAATATCATGTTAATATCATCCTTTCCGAAATTTAACAGGATTAGTTACCAGTATTAATTTAATAATGTTATACATTAAATTAATTTGTCATGCCACTGTCTCGAGTATACGTTCGTCTCCGGCAGTGTTCTTGGAGATGTATAATATAAGTTCAATCTCGCGTATTGTGTTAGCAATCGAATCTGTATCTTTGATTCAGTTCTTACTTTTGACGATGAGTTTGGCGGACGTTTCTACGGTACCGGCTGAGGTTGTAGCGCGGCAGGTGAAGGTGCCAGTATCCTCCTCGTAGGTGGTTGCTATGAGTAGCACTGCGTTGTTGCCTTCATGAATCATCTGAAAGCAACGTACCATATTTGTATGAATATCACGTCCGGGCAAGATTTTCTTTAATAGCTTCATAGGGCAAATAATAATGAAGTCTACCTGGAAGTCTGGCGATTGCGGGATCAAGGCACCCTCTCGGTACCACTGAATCGTCGGCTTTGGCTTCGCTGGGCTCACTTGGGTCTTGAATTGAGCCGGCTGTCCTTCCATGACTATCTGGTCCTTCAGAGGCGTCAGCTTTGGTAAAACATCACCTGTGTCGGGTGCTAATCAAGAACAGAAAATAATGATCTTTATCTTCATGCGGTATATTAATAAAAAATTTTTTAATATATGAAAAGTGTATTATTAGAATAAAATAATCTTTTTTTTCTTTTCTCTTACCGAGAACTCTGAGATTGGCGGATGTGGTAACCTCACCAGCGGGATTTTTGGCAATACATTTGTATACGCCTTCATCTTCGGGGAATGCCTCCGAAATCCTCAGGGTACAAAAATCGCCTTCTTTATGCATTTGGAAGTACTTCGACGGTTTGATCACCTACAAATTTGATAAGCATTTAAATGAAAAAAATATTGGCGAAAAGTTTATAAAATTAAGATTATTATTATAACGCTGGGTACCTTGTCGGCTTTTTTCCATTGCACAGTAGGAACGGGTTTTCCTATAATCCTGCAGGCGAAAGCAACGGAAGTACCCTCTTTAATGGTTTGATCCCTCAACGGTTCCAAAACAGTCGGCGCTTTTTCCACTGTCGGTGTTGTGAGTTTCGCGACTTTTGTTGGAGATTGAGGTCCGCGAACAGTGCATTCCCCTTCACATCGTGCTTCTCCGGCACTATTAATCGCAACGCACTCGTACTTGGCAGTGTCTTCCGGCACCGTCTCCAAGATCAGAAGCGTATAAGTGTTATCCTCTTCCAAAGTTTTATAACGAATATCCGCTGTTATTTTCTTGCCGTTCTGCAATAAAAAAACGCATTTAAATTTATGTTTCAATTAATTTCATATCCATGTATAATTTATATTTTATATTAATACAGAAATTTAAATGACATATTACCTTGAGCCAATAAACGTCCAAAGGTTTAGTGCCAGTGATTTTGGCGTCAAATCTAGCGAGCTGTCCGGTAGCTACGGAAGTAGGTTGAATAGTAGACAGGAAGCTGGGTGGTATCACACCACCTCGTCCAGGTTGCCTTCTGCGTTCCTCCACGACCAAATTGGCACTGCATTTGGCCTTTCCTCCCCTGTTCTCGGCGATGACAGAAAAGACACCGGAGTCTTCCATGAAGACTTGTCTGATAATCAACACCGATTTAGTATTGAAGGTGTAAATTTGGAGATCGGCCGAATTTTGTATAGGGAAATCCTCGCGATACCACTTGATGGTCGGCAATGGATCACCATCGAATTCGACCTCGAATTTAGCCTGTTCTTGCTCGAACGCTCTGCAGGGTTGAATCTTCTTCGTGAAGACGGGCGGTTTGGCTGGTTTAACTTGGCCTTGAACTACGCGCTCTTGCGTCTTTGCTTTGTGTTCCACTTCTGTGGTCTCTGTTGCTGTGATTTTTCTAGTTATTTCTGTATCACCTTTGACTTCTTTCTGTGTCTGCTTCTGCTTAGCCACATGAACCTCGCGACCATGAACTGTGGATTCCGACGGTTCCGGAGGATATTTTCCGGTGGCCTTAATACGCTCTGTGTCTATATCTACTTCCGTAACGTGCGGTTTCTTCACATATTTCGGCGGTGGTTGCACCGGTTGCAGAGGTTGTTCCTCCCTGATGATAAAAAATTGATAATTAGCATGGATATTATTAAAAATTGTGTTGGCACGATATCATATCTGTTAAATGTTCATTATGACAATACTTACAAATTCTCTTCATACTTTTGTGCCATTCCTCTTGCTACAGAATCTGAAACAATTTTGTCGCCAGGAATGGCGAACTGATGCGAGGCCTCCCTTAATCTGCTTTCTTTGAGCATTTGCTCCTCCTCGAGAGTCATCAGTTTATTATAATAGTCCTCATTCTTTTTGTTTTTCACGGATTTCTGCCACTCAGTTTCAGGCTCTTTGATAACTTTAGGAGCAAGATGTTCCGTGGCTATTTCTATGCCCTGAGAAACGCTCTGGTGGCGTTCATCAAACACGCGCTCCAGTTCTGTATTCTGTCGCTCGCTTTGGTACTGCGTTAGTCCATAATCGTACCAGGCTGAAGAAATAACATGTTAGATCCGTGTATTCTGTTGTGCCTCATACTTAATAAAGAAAAAAAAACAGAAACAAAATCGCGTGCTTTATGAGGACATATCGATCGGTTGATCTTGGTAGAGAATGCAACGTTCTTCGGTCTTTTTTTTGTACAAATTAACGTTTACATCTGTATCCTTTCCTGAAGATATAACGTTCATCCCGATTTAATGGAAACTTAAATATATCTCATTGAAGCAACGTTGCGTTTCTCTTAATCAGAAAACGAAATTTAATCAAATACCACGATATTTAGAAGACACAGTACGTGGATGACGATGCAACACATATCGACGACACCTAAAGGAATCGAGCTGGATTTGGGAAATTCAAATTATAACACGTAGTTACAACACATATTTAAAATTGTTGTTCATTTTTTCTCATATTATTGGAAACATTATTAAATCGTTTGCCTTTTACGAACGTGCTTTCCTTCGTATTATAAGAAGGGTTTTCTCTTCAATATTTAAACAGAACAAAAAAATTACAAAACAAAACTGTTTCATATAATTAATTAAATAATTTAACATAACTTGTCAACATTTATGTTTTTGACGTGAATACGTCTTATAACTCGATGGATGCCAATTTGAAAAGTTGAGCGTCACGCGTCACGCGTCCCGCGTCACGGGACGCGTGACGAAATTTCTTTCATTCAATTTTAATATACAGTCTCATTTTAATTATAATTATAATATATAGGGTATCTCACTTTATCTTATTATAATATACAAGGTGTCGACTTTGGATTATAATATATAGGTTGTCCGATTTTTATTGACCAACCGAAAAATTTTTATTTGCGATTTTATAATATTCTCGGTGTCGACTTTTGATTTAAATATATAGGGTGTCCGATTTGACCAACCCGAGAAACTTGTAATATTGTGATATTGAAAATATACACAGTTGATTGAAACTACTATCTTTCTTTGAACTCTTTCCATTAACATGACGTATTCACGTTAAAAACTTGCGGCCGTGTCCCGACACAGCCTACCCCGACTTTTTTCGATGAAGTAGCTTTGACAATCTCGCTATATTTTAAATGACACATCAAAGGATAGATAACGCGAGAGATGCATATCTCCAAAAAAACAAAACCAGATAGATTAAACACATAATAGAATTTACTTATATTGCCCGACACTGAGAAATACGGTCTATTTAATATTTGCTGTAGTAGTAAAGAAACACTACGATAAATATGATGTAATAAAAAATATTAAATAAATATCTGAAGTAAATAATATTATATTATAATACATCAAATAAGATTTTGGGAATCTAATCCCCACAACATATATTTATACGCGTAAGCTCGTGTGAAATAAATTGAGTACAAATAGAATAACTTAAAAATATTGTAATAATGAGCAATGAATCCGTTTTCTCTTCAGCGCAACAATATACAGGGTGTCTGACATAAAGCGAAAAACCTCTCGCTCACAAGTAGATCTCGTCAAACTGAATTAAAAAGTCCTGTACCATTTTGTAAACAACCACGTAAAATTTCGAGTAATTAAGTAAATAAAGTTCGTTAATTCAGCGGACGCGATCGGCAGCGAAGGAAGTAGGCATGAATGACGTAAAAAACAGCTAGCCGCGCGCGCGACACGATAGCAGCGAGTATCGGATTACAGCGGCAGGCGAGACGACGCGTGGACAATCATTTCTCAGCGTCTCATTCATGCGCTCGTATTGCCGAGAAAGTGTTGCCACGTATTTCTTTTTGTGATGTATGAATGAGACGCCAATCGCGTCCGCGAATTAGCGAACTTTCTTTACTTAATTACTCGAAATTTTACGTAGTTGTTTGCAAAATGGTACAGGACTCTTAAATTCAGTTTGACGAGATCTACCTGTGGGCGAGAAGTTTTTCGCCTTATGTCAGACACCCTGTACAGGTATACGGCAACGGAGATACCAACGCTCGTGAGGTAATAGAGCGACTTGAGTTCAGTAAAAACGTTCTGTATTATTTTTCAAGCAACTACGTAGATTTAATAAAAAGGATTGCCGAATGAGAGCGCATCTCGCGCGCGTTGATGCGATAGGCGTAGTATTTTAGACATAGTAGTGATCTATCAGAAATTATTAGAAAAATATATCAGTGGCAAATCATCTTTTATTTCTTGCTGTGTGTTCGTTATGTTCGTTTTTTTTTATGTTCGTTGCATAACATGGATATTGCCGAGAACACTCCGTATATTGTCTACTCTACGTCCATTTATTAATGCTTTTTACTTAATATCTTAAACTTTTAGAAAATAATAGAGGACTTTTTTCCTCAACTTAATCCGCTTTATCTCGTTGGTATCTCCATTACCGGATACCTAGCATAAGAACATCTAGGATACAAAAAAAAACACTGATATAATGTAAAACCACGAACGTTTTTCTGACGATTACTTTCCATACCTGAATGCCGATGTAAGAGATCAAGTATATACGGTACCTTTGATCTAAGACGATTTCACTTTACTATTCCCGTCGATATTCCCAAGCATGATGAAGAAGGAGAAGCAGAAGCTGCTGGACTTGAGGTGCTTTTCATAGCTTTGGAGTGTCAAACGGAGAGCAGGAAAGGAAAGGACTGGTGATGTACAAATTGGTCTATAGTGTCTTGTTCTCAAATGGAATGTACGTGTCATATCGATATATACATATTATGTACTGTGATTCGGTTGCTCGATGCTGTCCAATCTACGCTCGCCTCTCGCGAATCGTCATTGGAGACTGACAACCGCTCTTCGTTCGGTTTCACGTGTGGTATATTTGTACCGTTGTAAACCGTTCGAATTGTCATATTATACGTGAACTCTTCGCACACAATTTTTTCAAGATCACAATATCATTGGCTAATTAATTTCATAGTTTCCATTTTCATGTTTTACATGTATTCAATCTTTTATTAAATTTATATATTATTTTTATTATTATTTATTAAAATTTTAGTTTATTCTATCATGACACGAAGAATTCACGAAACGTATACGTGTGCAATAGTTCAAGCGCGAACTTACGTCTTGGCGAATTTTTCAATACACCGCGATAATCGTCGCTTCGCTGTTTAACTGTCAAAGTCGTTTCCGTACGTGCTTCGCCAACGGAGCTCCTTGCGATCACCTCCACTTTACCGTGATCGTATTGTCTAGTTTTCGGGATATCCAGATGATACATGCCATCATATGTTAGTTTATAACGAGATCCCTAGTAGAAGAAGAAACATAAAATTAATGTACGTGACATTGCAAATGAATTTTATAAAAAAATTCACGTTAATAGTTAGCATATGAGAAAGTATATTCTTGAACTTACATTGACCACCGTATGACCATTGATTATCCACATAACACGAGGTCTTGGATGTCCAGTGACGCGACAGCAGAATCTAGACCAGTCGCCTTCTTCAACAGTTACCGGTTCGGGTTTACTCACAAAGACAGGTGCTGAGCGTACTTTTTCTTCCTCACCTTCCTCTTCGGGTACACTATAAAACATGAGTTGTTTTTTATATAACATATTTTACATTGTTCAACGTTTCTTCTAATTAAGGCAGACAAAGTTTTTGAAAAATAATTCAATATTAATTTTGGAAGCAAATAAGCCTCAAAGCTTACGTAAAAATAAATACTATGCATTCATTTTAACTTTTTTGCTAAAAAAAGGCGTATACGTATCCTTTTTATATAAATATAGACGTATAAATAATAAAATAAGATCTTACATCTGCCATGCTGCTTCCATTTCCCTAATCTTTTCAATACTTTTCATCCCTTTAGGAAGCTGAGACTCGTAAATGATACCGGGTTTTCCCGCGGTTCTGATTATAGCTCTAGTCTCGTCCATTCCGTAAAGATTTGTAGCTCTGCATAGGTATTCACCACTATCTTCTGGATAGACCCAACCGAAGTTCATCGCTACGTAACCAAAATCATAGATAGGCGTGAATCGATTCTTATGAGGTAATGGTTTGCCGTTGAAGAACCACTCGACTTTCATGTTTGGATCACCCACAGGCGCCAATTGGCATTCGAACTTGGTACTATTCATTTCAACAAGATCCGTCTGATCTTGAATCTGCGTAACAAAACGAGGCGGCTGTTTCTTGTCTGCATCGTATAAATCATCTTCGGTCAGATGAACTTCCGAAGTATATTTTTTGATTGTCGCTTCCATCTGCATCAAAGCCTCAGATTTCTTCATACCTTTTGGTACTTGATTTTGCAGGATAATGTTTGGTAATTCTGCAAAGCAAATATATTTATTTAAAAAATTCAACAGTTTGAAGAATTATGATGCTAGTCTAGATTAAAATGGAGAAGGATAAGAGATACTCTGAAAGACATACTTTTGCAGGATACGGCAGCTCGGGTAGTGTCTTCTCCCAGATCATTGATAGCCTTGCAGACGTATTCGCCAGAATCCTCAGGATAGACGTACAGGATGTCCATCGACACGAATCCCATGTCGTAAACTGATCTGTACCTGTGCCCAGCAGGTATTAATTTACCATTCCTGTACCATTCGATGCGTAGATTAGGATCTTCCTTGGGTTCCACGCGGCACTCGAATCTGACCGGTTCACCCTCATCTACGGTTGCCGACTGAATTTGTGTGATGAAATGAGGTGGTTGTCGCGGTGCTTCTTCCGCAGGAGCTTGAGAAACCGGTCCTCGCTCCAGTTCCTTTAATTTTTCACCACTCATTCCCATTGGCAGTTGGGAGTCAAAGTCTATTGTTTTCTTGGCTGCAAGAGAAATAAGTATTTTTATTATACATACCATTATATACATACATAAAATAACGTAAAATAAAATATAATATATAGTATCGTTAATATATGATATCAATGTAAAGAATAAGATAATGAAAGTATAGGATTATATTTCTGTATTAAGAATATTAGATTGTAACTTACATTTACAAGTGATGGTGGCCTTGGTAGTAGCAGTGCCCCATTTGTTAGTAGCTCTGCAAACATACTCGCCGCTATCTCGTGCGTACGTGTACGACATATCCAGTGATATGAATCCAAAATCATTGATCTGATGAACTCGAGAGCCGGTCGCGAAGGGTCGACCATTGTGGAACCAATCGATGCGCATGGTCGGATCACTCACAGGTTCTACTCTGCAATCGAAGTGGCTTGGTCCAGCTTCCTCAACCTCGATGTCCTTAAGTTCGACAATAAATCTTGGTGGATTCGGCGTTTCCTCTTCCGCCAAGATTTCGTCTCTTTTGTACAGAGACTCTTCCAATTTCTGAATACTCTCTGTGCCGGTCTTGAAGTTGCTCGGTAATTGAGGTTCTAAGATGATACCTTGACGTCCGCGGACTTGCAGCTTGCAGGATACCGTGGCTTCGCCATGGCGATTGGTAGCTTTACAAGTGTATAAACCAGAATCGCGTTGATAGCAATTTGCCACTTCTAGAATAACGAAGCCAAAGTCGTGAATAGTCTTCACTCTGCTACCAGCGAGAAGAGGCTTGCCATTGTGGAACCATTCGACTCTCATGCTAGAATCGTTAATTGGCTGCAATCGGCATTCGAAATGAGCAAGAGAGTTCTCGGTCAATGTCAAATCAGAAGGAGTTGTAATGAACTCTGGCGGTCTTCCGGTGTCATCTTCGGGACTGGGTTGGCCCGGAACGTTTCCAAGGCCTTCTAACTCGGCAATCTTATCAATTGTGCTTTCCATTCCTTTGGGTAGCTGAGACTCCAGAATGATGCTACGTTTACCCGTACACTTCATCGTGCATGTAGTCACTGCCTCACCATAGTCATTTGTCGCTCTGCAGCTATATTCGCCAGAGTCTTCAGGGTAGATGGGAGAGATTTCCAAAATGACGAAACCAAAGTCGCAGAAAGTGCGGAAACGAGATCCCGTTCGCAGTGGTTTACCGTTCCAGAACCATTCGACCTGTGTCATAGAAAATAATATAAAATATACAATTTATTATAAGACGCAAATATACATATTATAAAATGATGCATGTACTATAAAACGTGTATATACTATAAAACAAATTGGATTAATAAGATCTCAAATAAATGTAATGATAATATTTATATAACTTGCCTTTAATTTTGGATCGTCTGTAGGTGTTAATCGTGCTTCGAAATGAGCACTTTCTCCCTCACGAAGACCATCGATGTTACTTAAAGGCACAGTGAAAACTGGAGCCTTGCCACGTTCTTCTACGGCTTTTTCGTCTCTCGTGCGTATCATCGAGTCTTCGAGATTTTGAATTTTCTCCAGACCACCTTCCATGCCTTTCGGTAATTGCGACTCCAAGATAAGATTAGCCTTAGAGTAGCACTTGAGTGTCGCTTTCGTGGAATCTTCACCGTACTTGTTAACGGCTCTGCACTCGTAAACCCCGGAATTCTCTTCATAACAGTAGAGTATATCGAGGATAACGATACCGAAATCATGGAAGGTACGATATCGATGACCATGAGGAAGTTTCTTGCCATTATAATACCACTCGACTTTCAGGTCGGGATCGTTGACCGGGGTGAGTCTAGCCTCGAAGTGTGCGGACTGTCCTTCTACCAATTTCGTAATATCAGCGATCTGCGTAATAAACTTTGGTGGCTCGGCGACAGGAGTTGTAGGAGTAGTTGCTTGCTCTCCAGTATAACTCTCGAGTTCCCGGATCCGTGCGAGTGAGTCCGGTTGCAGCGAGTCCAGATAAACTCCGCTCTTGCCGAAGCATCTAATCGTGGCTTTCGTATAATCCTCACCGTATTTGTTGCTAGCTTTGCAAACATATTCTCCGGTGTCGTGAGACATTACTCCGGCGATATCCATAACTACGAAGCCGAAATCGGAGACCATCTTGAAGCGCGACGAGTGTCGTAGAGGTTTCCCGTTATGAAACCACTCGACTTTCATGTGCGGGTCACCCACTGGAATTAGAGTGCATTCAAAGTGTGCCGATTGACCGTCTTTCAGACCCTCCAAGGACTGAATCTGTGTCGTGAACTTAGGTTTCTGTCCTTTGGACTTGTCGATGCATTCTAAATGCACACTGATTTCTGCTCTGCCCCATTTGTTGGTGGCTCTGCAAGTGTATGTGCCTGAATCTTCTATTTTAGTACCAAGAACTTCGAGAACAACCATGCCAAAAGCGTAAACAGTTCTTGTACGATGGCTAGCTTCCAAAGCTTTGCCGTTGTAGAACCATTCGACCACCATAGTTTGATCGCCAGTAGGAATGAGAGACGCCTCAAAGTGAGCGATCTCTCCTTCTGACAGATTAGTCAGATTTTCAAATTGTGACGTGAACATTGGTGGCTGACCCTCTTCTTCTCCCGGTAGAACTCCTTCTTGTCGTTTCAACGACTCTTCCAGATCCTGGATAGCTTCCAGACCTTCCTTACCTTTAGGATGTTGCGACTTTTCGATAATATTTTCCTTGGTAGAGCAGTAAATAGTTGTCGATGTGAAAGCCTCGCCCGCCTTGTTGTGAGCCTTGCAAGTGTAAATACCAGAATCACGCTCATAAACGTCCGTTAGATCTAAAGTAACGAATCCAAAATCGCTGGTCATTTTAAAGCGTGAACCGTGTTCCAAAGGTTTTCCATTGAAGTACCAATCAATCTTCAAATTAGGATCATCTTTCGGTTCAACTTGTCCCTCTAAATGCAATGGCTCGGATTCTCCTAGCTTAAACTCAGGCTGAAGAGGTACTGTCCAGATTGGTTTAGGATATTCGTGTTCGGGCATATCTTCCGGTCTTTTGTATTTTGACAGATAAGCGTCTTCGGCTTCCTTCACTCTCTCGAGTCCGGCCTCTCCTTGCGGATGTTGCGTTTGTAAATAAATGTTCTGTTTGCTGGTACATTTCAAAGTACCCGACGTTTGCGCACTTCCCTTCGAATTAGTAGCTTTAACGGTAACTATACCGGAATCTTCCTCATAAACGTGAGTCATGTCTAATGCTACGTAGCCAAAGTCGTATGTACTCTTAAATCTTGCGCCAGTCGGCAAAGGTTTATTGTTGAGGAACCACTCAATTTTCATGGTTGGATCTTTTGATGGCTCCACGTTACATTCGAAGTGAGCATTATCGCCTTCAAGGCATTCCACATTATTTAGATGAGTGATAAACACCGGTTCTTCATAAGTAGGCTCTGGCTGTTCGGTGGAAAATACTTGAGGCTGTTCTAGAGCATCGAGTTTCGGGAGAGCGTCAGGATGCAGAGTGTCTCCCAATAGCCAATGACGATCGACGATTTTCAAACTGCAGGTCGATACAGCTTCTCCCAGAAGATTAGTCGCTTTACAAGTGTAAATTGCAGAATCATCGGGTCTTAGACCGTTAATCGACAGTGTTACTAGACCAAAGTCAAACGTACTGCGAAGTCTAGTTCCGGTCTGGAGTGGCATACCATTTTTAAACCATTCTACTCTCAAGTTGGGGTCTGCTCGCGGCTCTACTTGAGCTTCCAAGTAAACACGTTGACCCTCTGTCAGTTTATCGAAGCTCTCGAGGTGCTTAGTGAAAACGGGCGCCTGCTGCGGTGTCGTATCGACGAACATTTCTGGCACTTTATTCATCTCAGCTTCTTTCAATTGGATCTTCTGCCATGCATCAGCTTGTATGCTTTCGGAATCGATGGCTGAACGTGCTTTCACTTTCAGCGAAATTGACGAGACCGCTTCTCCAGCTTTATTGATCGCTTTACAAGTGTAAACGCCAGAATCTTCGGGGATGACTTTCAGAATATCTAACGTCACGTATCCGAAGTCATGGTTTACACGAAAGCGTGAACCTAAAACCAATGCATAATGATTTTGTTAATATTAAATATTTATGATTGCTAATGACACAAATCATCGTAAAAATATGTTCTTACCCAATTTTAATTCGACTCCATTCATGTACCATTCAAATCTTAAGCTCGCGTCGCCGACAGGAACGACTCTACATTCATATCTAGCCATTTGTCCCTCCCAAAGTTCGGTTGGCCCGGTCAATAATTGTGTGAAGATAGGTTTATCGAAGACCTTCTCTGGTTCCTCAGGTCGGTCAACTTCTTTCGCCTCCAATTGAGCAATTCTACGTTGCGCCTCCGGATGCTGAGTATCAAGTTGTATACTCGCTTTGGCTATAGATTAATATAAATAATAAATTAAATTTTATCAGACTTTATTAGATAAATTTTCGATAGCTTAAGATACACGCGCAAACAAATTAAGACTACTCACTCTTAATCTTCATTGAAGCCGTGGTTACCGCTTCACCCAATGGATTCGAAGCGCGGCACATATAAACACCTTCGTCTTCGTCACGCACGTGAGCGATGTCCAAAGATACGTATCCAAAATCGTGCACTTTCGTAATTCGCGAACCTAGAAAGAATCACAACATAAATATCAAATATTTCTGCGCAAGTTATCATCAATTTGAACAAAACGCATGAAATATAATATATTTATATAATTGATAAAGAAATTTCACGCATAGAAAGCTCATATTTCTGAATTCTTACTTGTTTCGAGAGGCACTTCGTTTCTGAACCACTCCACTTTGAGCATAGGATCACCCACGGGTATGAGTCTGCATTCGAAATGTGCGGTGTGGCCTTCGGCAATGCTGTCAATATTTTGCAAAGGTTGAGTAAAGACGGGCCGCTGCCGAGTCTGAGGTTCAGGCACATCCGGTCTCTTCCATGGTTGCTGAGCCTCGAGTTCCCGGATTTTGTCCATTCCTTCAGGTCGTTGAGAATCCAGGATGATATTGTCTCGTGGAATTACTTTGAGCTCGATGGATGACACGCATTGTCCTAGTGCGTTGATTGCACGTACGGAATATTGTCCAGCATCTTCTGGTACGGCGTGACCAATATCGAGAGCTACATATCCGAAGTCGAAAGTTACGTGGAAGCGTGCTGCCGATGGTAACGGTTTGCCATTGTGGAAGAATTCGATTCTCAAATTAGCATCGTGCAGAGGTTCCACCTGACACTCGAAATGAGCGGTCTGCCCTTCGTATATCTCAGTTGTGCCCTATAAAAAGAGTTCATTTTATTCAATCCATTTGTTAAATCTTTTATATTTATTCATCATGTTTTATATTTGGTATTAAAGTTTGTGCGGATTTTTTTAACAATGTTCAAACACAAAATATATTTTGTATTAATTCTTAATGTTTAATATGCAGAAGAAATCCGCACGAACTTTCCGCTTAACCCAATATATGTGATACATATTGTAATTAGTAGATTATCTACTTTTTATTTATCGTAATTATCGTTATTTACCCTGAGTTCGGTAACAAATCTTGGCGGCGTCACTGGCGGTTCTTCAATTTCCAATCGTGCAGGATGACCCTGGGCCTCTAATTCTCGAATCTTTTCTAGACCGTCTGGATGCTGGGTATCCAGAAGAATACTTCGACGTGCTAAAATGATAAACAGATTATGATACTTTTGTTTTCTTCGATAAACGTATTTACATTACTGGTAAAGTCACGCGTACTTTCTTGAAAAATACAAGTTCAGCTTTATCCGCTTAAGGAACAGTAAATCTTGATTCAGAGAGTTACGATCGCTTGATTTTTAATGTGTCATGTTTCTTGAAGTATTGCGATAATAAAATAACGATTTTTGCAGCGTAACATTATTATTCGTGAGAAACTTGTCTAATGTTGCTAAACTAAATACGGATCTCATCGAAGCTTTTCTTTATAAAAGTGATGCCACTCATTTGACATATAGCTTTTTCTTCCGCCGTTTGTTATTGTCACCAATGAATGTTTTTAAATTTCTTACGGGTAGAAAATTTGGTGCCGGATATCGTACGTCCGTCGCTGATAATTTCGCGAAATAATTTGCATTAAAGTATGATTAATATAATTTGCATATTAATATTCAACGCGACATTAAATACTCACAGCCAACTTTGATAGTGCAGGTGTTGACGGCTTCACCGGCCAAGTTTGTAGCTTTGCACATATAAGTGCCGGAATCTTCAGGATAGGTGTAAAGAATATCAAGAGCTACATAGCCGAAATCGTGCGTAGTACGGAAGCGATGACCAGTTTTGATTGCAACTCCGTTAACGAACCTATTAAATACAGAAAAATTTAGTCATATTGAATATTAAATTATTGGTATATTATATTGAGAAGCTATCGTCGTAGTGTTACATATTGTATTTTTTAAACATTTAAATATTAAAGCTGAATTTTCCCCTTTATTATATGTTAAATGCTAAAGATAGGAAGATAAAATAATAAAGATAGGTAGAATGATAAAGTAACGTATTCGTAAGCGTACCATTCAATTTTCAAGTTCGGATCATTAATTGGTTCCACGCGACATTCCAGATGAGCATGTTCGCCTTCTTTGAGGTGATCCAGGTTGTTCAGTGGTGTCAAGAAGACAGGTTTCTGATGAATAACCTCTTTTTCAACCTCTTGTTTAACTTCAACAGTTTCCAACTCCCGAATCTTTTGTAGACGTTGGGCATCCAGTGTATCGAGATACAAGCCTTGTTTCGCTGTTAGAGTAAATTGAAAAAAAATGGAAGATTATAATTTTCTGAATTAAATGCACACCGAATCAATAATCCAGTTACACTTGTCAATTTCATGAATGAAAGATAAGAAAAGTTATTAATATCTCGTTTCCGCTCGCACTCTCTCACTTGTTTCAAAAATTTACGGAAAGAGATACCATGCAAAAGTGGTTGTCAAAGTAATGTATTTATTTTACAAAGAAATTAGTAAGAAATATATAAAGTGTCACTTACAGTCTACGCCGATCACGCAAGTAGTAACTGCTTCGCCAGCAGCATTTCTTGCTTTGCACATATAAGTACCGGAATCTTCGGGATAAGCGTATAGAATATCGAGGGCGACATATCCGAAATCGTAGGTAGTCTTGAACTTGTGTCCTTGAGGAATGGGACGTCCGTCTCTGAACCATTCGACGATCATTGTCGGATCATTCACGGGAGTCAACGTCGCTTCGAGATGGGCGCTTTTGCCTTCTGGAAGATGTTCAATGTTCTTCAGCGGACGTCCGAAAGCGGGTTTCTCGGCAATAATTGTATCATCTTCAATCACGCGTTTATATCGTGAGTCGTCCTCCAGGTACTGTATCTTCTTCAATGCGCTTTCGTGTTGCGTGTCACGGATAATTGATGCTCGAGCTAGAAAGATTTTTTATTTAATTCGGTGCGAAAAAAAGAGAAGAAAGAAGAAACAGAATAAAATATAACATCTATACACAAAATTATAAATTTACAAGAAAATTGATTATATATATAATGTACCTATATATATATGTGTGTATATATGTAATATATATAATATGCAAGACTAATAAAATGGATCGAGCTATGTTGGCATGTAAATGTACTCTTATATTACTCACATTTCACGTCCAGATTAATCGAACTCTTTGCCGATCCCAATTTATTGGTGGCTTGGCAAGTGTATGTGCCCGAATCCTCGGCATATACAGTCAACACGTCCAGTGACGCGAATCCGAAATCACAAGTAGTTCTGTACCGATGACCAGTGGACAATGGTTTGCCATTATGGAACCACTCCACCTTCATGTTAGGATCAGGATAGGGTTCTATGCGACACTCATAATGTGCGCTTTGACCTTCGACCAGACTGGTAGGTCCGTTTAGTTGGACCGTGAAGGATGGTTTTTCCTTTACCACAATTTCTTCCTCCTCGCGACGCTGATACTTCGAGGTGTCTTCCAGAGCTTGGATTTTCGACAAAGCGCTCTCGTGTTGCGATTCGAACTGCAAGGCTGCTTTGGCTGTATTTTAGAAAAATCCTTGTCATAGTTGTACGAGGTAAATAATTGTACGAACAGACGATGAAAATTATACACATACAATGGATTTCGTAAAATGATAAGCAAAAATTTTCAATCGCATTATGCCATGTATTATGCGAGCGCAAGTATTTATTAGAAAATGGTAATAAGTATGTTTAGTGATAACACGTCAATAATGAAGTAGTTAATAATGAAAATTTTACAAAAATGTAAAATTCGCGATTATGTAGTAAATCGCTATATTTAAAAATATTATTTTAATGTGTGTGAAAGAGAGATGTAATTGTACTGAATAGCTAATGTAATTTGTTAAGATAATTCGCGTAATTTTTATAAAAAGTAAGTTTTATTGATTGTATGTTGATTTGTGAATTGAGAGAGACTTGTGAATTGTGCAAAATGAAAGTAAATATGTACTTGAATTCAGGATTAAGTTAGTAGCATTACTTACATTGGACGAACAATGTTGCTGAAGTAACTGCTTCCCCAAGTTCGTTTGTTGCACGACACGTGTAAGTCCCTGAATCTTCGGGATTGACGTACTTCATATTTAGAGCGACGTAGCCAAAATCATGCATGGTTGTTACGCGATTTGCTATTAAAAATAAATTTATAAAGTATATTTTTAAAATATTTTTTTAGATATGTATATAAGTACATGTCTTAATACATTTCAATATACGATAATATTAATTGTGATTAATTATCATTAAACTTACAGGCTGAAATAGGAACTCCATTACGCAACCATTCCACTTTAAGTTTGGAGTCTCCAACTGGAATGACACGTGCCTCGAAATGCGCTGCTTGATTTTCAGCAACGCGAAGATCTTTTATCGGCATCGTGAAAACAGGAGCCTGCGTGATAATTTCCTCAGTTGTGGCCTTACGTTGATAACGAGATGTATCCTCCAAAGAACGAAGACGTTGAAGAGTTTCTTCGCTTTGAGTTTCTGTGTAGATTGCTTTTTTAGCTGTAATAAAGAAACATAAATTAATACTGCTGATATTAAAATTAAATCGAACAAATTTTAAAGTAAATAAGATCTTACAATGAACAACAGCAGTTGCAGAAGTGATAGCTTCGCCAATGATATTTCTGGCTCTGCAAGTATACGTTCCAGAATCTTCAGGGTATGCGTACATGATATCAAGAGCGACGAAACCAAAACTATTTGTTTCGACGAATCTTGAGCCTGCCTTCACTGGCTTATTATTGTGGAACCATTCAATTTTCATCGTTGCATCGGACACCGGAATCAGCCGACATTCGAAGTGTGCTCGCTGGCCCTCTTTTATTTCAACATTATTCAACGAAGTCGTGAAAATGGGTGCCTGAGTGGTAGTTTCTTCAACAACCTCTTGCCTTTGATACTTGGATCTATCTTCGAGATAGTGAATCTGCTCGAGTCCAAGCTCGTTTTGCGTATCTGTTAAGATCTGCGCGCCTGAGCGACATGATAAGGTGCAGCATACTTCGTCGCTGCCTACCAAATTAACGGCGCGGCAGGTGTAAGTTCCGGAATCCTCAGCGATTAGATCGATTACGTCCAATGCAACGTAACCGAAATCGTGAATTGGACGGAATCGGTGTCCTGTAAAATTGATTTATATAAAATTAACGATAATTTAGCAGTCACGTGGTCAATATATTGCCAATACATTTAAAAAGAAAGGAGTTAATGATATATACGCATTAGGAAATAGTGAAATTAAGAAATTACCTATCGTTACTGGACGACCATTCTTGAACCACTCGACTTTCAAATTTGAATCTGTTACCGGCTCCAACTTGCACTCGAAATGGGCGTGTTGTCCTTCTCGTAGATTTTCTTGGTTCTTCGGATTTGTAATAAATTTCGGTTTTACAGTAACGACTTCATCGACGAGCTCATGCCTTTTGTATCGCGAGGCATCCTCCAAGTATTGTATTCTCTCCAATCCTTCGGGGTGTTGAGACTCCAGAAGCAGATCTTTTTTCGCGTGTACTCTTACGGAGCATGAAGTAACGGCTTCGCCGAGTTGATTCCTGGCCTGGCAAGTGTATACGCCAGAATCCTCAGGATAAACACCAAGAATGTCTAGAGCCACGTAATCGAATTCGTAAGACGGCCTGAAACGGTGACCAGTCTTTACTGGTCGACCGTTGACGAACCAGTCAACCTTCATGGTCGCATCGCCCACTGGCTGAAGACGACACTCAAGATGGACATTGGTCAACTCTACCGTCTCGATATTGTGTAGGGGTCGAGTGAATTGAGGTGCTTGCATCACGGTGACTTCCTCCTGTTGAGTTTTGCGGTACCTGTGTATGATAAATGACGATAAGACGAATAGTTATGGGAAAATATGATATTGTAAGACAGCAAACGAAACCGAACCTCGACATATCTTCCAACATCTGTATCTGCTCGAGTGATTGCTCGTTCTGCGTTTCGGTGACGATGTCAGATCGGCCGATGACTCTGACGCAAGCCGAAGTGTGCGCGGTACCGAGATGATTGGTGGCTCTGACTGTATATTCACCAGAATCATAAACGGTTGTATGTACTATGTCGAGTGCGACAAATCCGAAATCATAGTAGGTCCTGAATCTGGAACCAACTGTGACCGGACGTCCGTTTTGGAACCATTCGACCCTCATCGTTGGATCGCCCATCGGTTCCAAGCGACATTCCAAGTGAATGTTCTTGCCTTCGCTAACTGGTTTTGGGTCACTTAACGGCTGAATGAAAATCGGCTTTGATTTGGAGATTTCCTCAATGTGATAATGTGGTTCGACGAATTTGGACTCCTCTAAGCGTTGAGTCTTTTCATAGGTACCGCGATGCATACTGCTGGTATCTATGCTGGAACGTGCTGAAATAAAAAATCAGTTATATAAAAATACGTTATATTAATTATGATTAATTGAATTATTATCAGTAAATTGTTCTTAAATTGTATAAATCAAACAAAATATCTTACTCTCTACAATCATGGTGGCGGATAAACGAGCTTCCCCGCGGGCGTTTCTAGCTACGACGGTGTATGTGCCGGCGTCTTCGGGACGGACCTGAAGAATGTCGATGGCAACGTATCCAAAATCGTGATATGTCTGGATTCTATTAGCAGCGGTAATGGGTTTGCCGTTGTGGTACCACTCGATCTTCATGCTCAAATCGCTTTGAGGCTCAACACGCGCTTCGAAGTGTGCTCGTTGACCCTCCACAATTTTGTTGGTGCCCTTAAGATTGCCCAGGAATCGCGGTGCCTGCGTAATCTGCGTTTCCTCCTGAACTTGCCGCGAGTACCTGCTCGAGTCTTCTAGAGACTGAATCTTCTGGAGACCAGTAGGATGCTGACTATCGTAAATGACATCGTTCTTGCTGATCACACTCAGTTGAGCGGTAGTTTGAGCCTCGCCGGCTCTGTTGTAGGCCCGGCAAGTATACACTCCGACGTCATGTATCGTTACATATTTGATGGTCAGTGCCACGTAACCAAAGTTGAAGAAGGTTGTAATCCGGGAACCTAATTGACAATGTTACATGAATATGCAGGTACGTTCATGAATAAGGAATAAATGTACATTATGAGTGAAATAAAAAGATATAAATAAAATTGTCACTCACTGGCTTCTACAGGCCGTCCGTCTTTCAGCCACTCGACACGGAGATTGGCGTCACCGATTGGCTCGAGGCGCGCCTCGAAATGGGCAAATCCGCCCTCTCGTATGCCACTTTGATCCTTAATAGGTGATTTAAATTCCGGTGGGCTGCTCAGTTCTGGTTGCTCTTGTACATATTTCTGGTGCATTGCTTGCTGATACGCTTCCAACTCCTCGGCTGCCTCGATGTACCTCGATTGCTCGGGGATACCCAAGTCAGACGTTACGCTTGTTCGCGCTGCGCAATATTTTGGAAGAAAGAATCTTTAATATTCGAAGATGGCGTGAAGACTATTTGAAAGTAACTGTTCATTATGAGACTGTCTTACCAAAGACACGGAGAGTCGCGGAGCTGATGGCCTCTCCCAAGCGGTTCACAGCTCTGACAGTATAAGAACCTGCATCTTCAGTCCGTAGGTGCATTATATTGAGCGAGACGTATCCGAAGTTGAAGATGCTAGTAATTCTTGAGCCTGAGAAGGTAATTTAATAATCATAACACTTTTCTTTCTACAATTACGACCTTAATTATACTGAACATTGATACTTACTGGCTGTGATTGGTTTTCCATCCTTGTACCACTCCACTTTCATGGTGGGGTCGCTAACAGGTGTCAATTGCGCCTCGAAATGGGCGTTACGACCTTCCTGTAGCTCACCAAGATCCTGGAGCGGGCGGATGAAAACCGGCCGCTGTGAAGAGGTTTCCTCCACGCTCTCCTGCCTTTGGTACTTGCTGTAATCCTCGAGCTGTTGGATGTACTGGAGGCTGTCGGGGTGTTGGCTTGCTTGTTCAATCGTGGCGCGTGCTAAAAAAAGGAAATAGTGATTTAATTAATTAAAAAAGTAATTAACACAAATTACTGTCGCGAGAAAAATAAATTGTGAGATATACTTACGGGTTACGCTGAGGGTGGCACGAGATTCGGCAACCCCGGTCGAGCTTATGACACGGCACAAGTACTCGCCGCTATCGTGAAGAACGATGCTAATGAGATCGAGTGATATAAAACCGAAGCGGAAGATAGAGGTCGCTCGGGAACCTATGAAAAACATACTCATTAATTGATTCGAGAGTATTTTGATATGCATATTTAAACAGTAATATATTTTACTCACTTGCGTCGAGTGCTCTGCCATTGACATACCACTCCACCCTCATAGTGGGGTCGCCCACCGGTTCGATTCTGGCCTCGAAGTGAATTCGTCCACCTTCGATCTGATGAACGTCCTTTAATGGTATAATGAAATGTGGCGGCGGATAAATTTTATCTTCCTCAGCGGGCGGCAAGTAAGGCTTGGCGCGTTCCACGTGTCTTAAGTAAATCACTTCGGGGCCAGGCGCTGGTCTGAAAATGTTTTAACCGTTATTTCCTTTGATACCGTTAAAAGCCTACGCTACAGAAAATAAATATTCAGTTCCACTCCAATTAATTTTAATTTTAATTTAATTTATTCACTATATATCTTTTGCAAACTAGAAAAAAAACCTGCTCTAAGAGCATTAAATTTAATTAGTATCGATGAGTCAATCATGAGAGATATAAAATTCAAGTTTTACGTTTTGTTTGTATTTTGTGAAAATAAAAAGCGGATAGATTATTTGATCCGATAATTTGTTATACATATATCTAAAAAGATCTCTTACTCTGGTTCGATGACTTTCGTCGGTCGGGGTAAATTCAGGCGTCTTGGTTCCGGGGCCGTTCCTTTTGGCGTCTCGATGAAAAGCCGCGCTCGGGTCGCGGTGGAGCCGGCTACATTTTGAGCAGTGCACTGGTACCAAGCTGCATCTGAGAATCTAGCGCATGGAATATCCAAAGTCGAAGCTCCGCTACCGTCGCTTGATATACGTATTTCAGGACCGGGTGTTATTGGTACACCGTCCTGTAAGAATTATTGGTATCATGAATCATGTGTGAAAATATTACGAAGTAATGAGAAAAAAAGGTACGAAAAATTGAAGTTATCAAAAATCACCTTTTGCCATGTAATGCGTGGGATTGGAGTGCCGACTGCGCGCGCCAT
Organism: Ooceraea biroi; assembly: GCF_003672135.1. Classification (NCBI taxonomy): domain Eukaryota; kingdom Metazoa; phylum Arthropoda; class Insecta; order Hymenoptera; family Formicidae; genus Ooceraea; species Ooceraea biroi. The sequence continues at coordinate 5,775,252 of NC_039511.1, forward strand.
AAAAAGTACGGGTTCTCCTTCTTTTACGCTTGTTGTTACGAAACGTTCGACAAATTTCGGCGCAACTACTTGCTCTTTTTCGATGACATTCAAGTTGCACTGACATGAGGTTTCGCCTGCCTTGTTTCGAGCGACGCATGTTACCACACCAGCATCGGTGCGACTCACATTCGTGATCATCAATGAATTGTTACCAGATTCGTTTACGAGAATTTTGTGAGTCATGTCGTTGGCAACTTGCTGGCCGTTTATGTACCAAGTGACTTCGGGGTACGGACGGCCAGTTACGCGACAATCAAATCTGAAAATGACATGTTGCTTATTTAATTGTTAATTGAATTTATTGAATCTAAAATGTTTTAGATGTAAATAGAAAATACTTAAAATACTTAAAAATATATATATATATATATATATATATATATATATATATAAAAGTGCATACCGCGTCATCTTGCCCTCGGTGGCTTCTTTGTCCGTGATAGTGCGAACGAAATTTGGTGGCAAAACTTTGCCAGAGTCAGTGGACTCGGCAGTCGATTCCATTTGTTGAGTCTTAATAAATTCTCTTTGTTGCGCTTGATATGGAACTTGATCTACTTGATCACTGGGTTCGATAGCCAGATAAGCGGAGCTGACAGTACAACCTTGAGGATTCTCAGACAGCAATGTGTAATGGCCACTGTCTTCTGATAGGGCACCTCGAATTCGTAAAGCAGCTTGTTGATTCGAATAGCTCGTCTCTACGCGTTGAGAATCTCGGATCCTCTGACCGTTCTTGAACCATGTTAACTGCAGCAATGAATATGATTTAAGATATACTGATCAAAGACTGATGCACCATTATAATTGGATATTTTGTAACAATAATTTTTAAGAAACAATGAAAATAAAAATAATTTTAGGCACATTATATCGCAATATAGCCAGATATAAAATTAAATTTAATACGCTGCTTCTTTCTGATAAAATTTGTACTCACTCTTGGTTTGGGATTGCCAGTTATCTTCGCGGTGAAAACGGCGTCCGATCCTTCGATAAGTTTTGAGTTTCTTGGTTTTTGAGTAATTTGCGGAGGTGCAACCGGTCCCAGGGTACGTTCAATTGTTGTGGAAATTTGCGAGTCGGATTCACCGATGAAACGACGAGTGATGGATTCACGGAACTCCGATTCGCGCAACAATCTATACTCGAAAGTATCAACCTGCACATTCAAGAAGCGCAACAAGCATTATTTATAAATGTCGTTGTCTTATCAAAATAATGAATGTGAAAGAAGGCAGTTCACTTAATTTACAAATAATATTTAATAATACCTTGAAATCTTCGATGCTCATGGACGTGCCATTGACATAGCTTCGTTTATCTATTGATTGTTGGTAACTGCGTTGTTGAACGACCTGACTTCCAGTTTGCATTTTCTGTTCACTTGTCTGAAAGCTTTGCGTAAATTCCTTTTTATAGCTATCTGTCAGCTGTGCGGGAGGCCCGAATCCCTCCGGCTGTATGTAAACCGAGCAAATTGCTTCACCTATAAAGTAAAGAAAATCATAGCTTCCTCTATCGTTTTGGAATTCTTTCTATGGTTATTTTATGAAGCATTGGTAAAAAACAAATACACGCATGTAAAATGGAACCTTTCTTTGTGAGGGATCCTTACCATACTGATTTTTTGCACTACATGTGTACTCGCCCTCGTCCCCTGGACCGATCTGATTAATTTGGAGTGTGACAACTCCAGTATTGTCGTTATAGGACATTCGAATCTTTCGTGATTCTAACAGCAGCGTTCCTTTGTGCGTCCATGAAACTGTTGGCTTTGGATTACCACGAACGCAGCCTTCGAAAATGGCATTGCCGCCTTGCGCAAATCTCGCATTTTTGAAAATCCGCTCGAAAATCGGCGGTGATGGATCACCGGGTTTGCCGGTAAATCTGCGTTAAGAAAAACAATGTTAAAAATTATTGTTAAAAACAGCTGCATTTTCTTTAGGAGCTATTGTTAAAGAGTGCAATACTTACACTGGTACCGTTGGCGTCGATTGCATCACGATCTCCCCTTGAACTGCAAAAACGAAAAAAAGTTAAACTAATTTTGGATGATAAATATGTAAAAATGATAATCAGTATTTATATATTGTTAAAACGAATTGTGTACGATCAGTTGCTCAAGTCTATGTGTTCCATCCAGAATTAAATTTGATTCGATAAAGGCTGCAGAACCATAAACTTTCATGCACTATCGCAATGGTGCGTTCTCAGGCTAACGAGTAAATTGGTTTAAATTACGGCGCGACTCTACCGACGTAGACACAACTTGATGAAAAAATGCGCCGTCGCCATCGCGCGTAACGGCGACAGGAAAAAAACGGCGTCAACGGTTCGTTTCCTCGATTCGTTCTACCCCAGTTGGAAAGTACGACAAGAGTCGTGAAGAATGAAGATGAACGCGCATAAAGACGCAAGGTACAAAACGATTATAGCTTTCATTTACAGCTTTGCTTAATCAAGTGAATTTCAACGAGACAGTTTGCTAGATAGTTTGAATGAAAAATAACGTAATCGTAATCGTAATCGTATTGCAACATTAATTAGATATTTTGTAACAAAAAAATCAGAACATTATGGTTTAAAGCAATCCTAATTATATTTCTAAATAGTTTTTATCTAGAAATAAAATTTAATAATCTAATCTATGCACTATAAAGGAAGGTTGGGACGTGACGCTTGACATTTTCATGTATTGTCATACATTTGGAAATTTGCCATGCATATAAACTCCTTCAATCTATATCACTCAATTAATTCATTACATTCATGAATTAATTGCATCATAAAATTCATCATTTCTCGTTGCGCGGCTATGCATCGTTCGCTCAGATCCGCGAACCGCGAAAGCCACCAGCCGCGAAAGGGGCGAAGGACGTAACGCGCTGGTACAAGCACGGGATCGTATTTTTGCATTCAGATGAGGATCACGTTACCATGAGCCATTTTAGGCGCAACTATCTTTGCCCGGCGCTGCGCGCCGCGACGCGACATGACGCGACTGCGTCTACGCCATGCTCGGACCAATCGCGTTTCCCGTTACGCAAAGGCAGTCACTGACCAAAATAAAACCGAGTTTAATGCTTCTCTTCTTCTCGCGCCTACCTACATTTTGCACGAAATTTACGTGTTTTATATCTACGTATCAAAATTATAAATTTAAAGAAAAAAGAGATTCCCTCTCCCTCCTCCTCCATTGTTTGTTCATTTCTTCGTTCTCTGCCATTTTCCCTCTATTCTTTTTCAGCCTGATCGATCGCCGGTCTTGTCATCAGTCACGACTCAAACTGATGACGCCAATGAGTGCTTATTGCGATCAGCTGTTCTTTGAGACATTCTCACAGTATCAATTCTCCTCACGATAAAGACATTCTTTTTATACAAATTTATTTTTTATAATATAATAAAGATAATATATTGAAACAGATTTCATTACACATGATGACTACATCATAAAATATTTAGCCAAGTTTTGCAGAAATATTTCATATAAAAGTAGAGATTTATTTCTATTTAAATATTCATAATTGTTGGTTAATTAAAATATGAAGTGACATTTATTTGATCATAAGAGTAACTTGCAAAACCTTTTAATAAATTTTTCCTTACTAAATATTTACTTATCCTCATCTTGTACACGAAAGATAATGCTAGTTTGACGCTATAGTTGCTAGCGTAACGGCATTGCTTACTGTGTACTTCATTGTCTTTTAGGTTTATATGCACGTTGAAATATAATCTAAAACACGTTACAACGCATGTCAATGCAAGTAAGAGTAAACCTGTCAGCGTTTATGTCATTTGGCAACCACAGCGCTCACATGCCCATTTTCCCTGTTTCTTCAACGTGTAACGCAGTTGGCAAACGCGCTGTAACGCAGCTATCTTCGATAACAGAGATCTAAATCTGTAATCGCTACTGCATAAATCAAAACGCTTATGCGCAAGATATTGTGCAATAATATGGAACATTCACATCTTTTCTTCAGATTTTCTTTATTCTTCAGACTTTTGTAATTCCCATCAAAATTAAAATTTCTTGTGCAATCATTTGTGCATTCCATGATTTATCATGAGAGGCTAAAGATTTTATTTATCGATTTATTGATCAGTATCGGAAAAATAAGTACAGTTATTAAGTAAAAATGATACGTGAATTTCCTTTTCCTTTCATGTCGTAACAAGCAAACATTGTAATAAATTTTTTCTTATATTACTTTGTGAACTTGGCGTTGTGCCTAACTTATATCTTGCGAATAGGATGACTGTAAACAAGGTCATAATAGACACCTTTCTAAGTAGGTCTAACTCTAGAAAATTTTCGGTATTACATTCATATCAAAATACATTAAATTCAAGATATAATAAGATTCACTTTGACAAATTAATGCATTGCAATAAAAATATGTTGCTCCTTTTCCGATTGTCTTTAAAATAATAATACAAATAAAATAATAATACAAGTTTTGCTAATAGTGCAAAAACGATCGAAAAATTAAATCAAAAAGAATCAAAAGAAAAGAATTGCGAAAATTATTTGAGATACATTCACTTTTGCTATGTCGACAGTCGCGTAACGCGACGCCACCCTCCTCCGAGTGAGGGCGCGTGGAAGAATTTTCGAAACGGTCACGCCGAAGAGCGCGGAGAACTATCTTTAGAGCTCTCGCAGGGACGGTGCTCCTGGCACGAAAATAGAATATGAGTATTTGTTAACGGGATATCTGACACAGAGGAAAATAATTTATTCGAGACATTATAAATATTCATTCTTTTCTCGGTAAGAGTAAAGATTACATAAATCGATCGTAGAAGTATATGCTGCTAATCAAATTTTTTGAAAGTCTAGGAATCACGACGTAAGATGTAACTCTACAAATCTGTGAGAAACTTCTTTGACAAATAATTGTGTCATTGCGATTTCCTATAACGTGTTTTTTTTGTCCGGATTCTTCGAGTAGTTATTAAAGAATGCGATGTCTCGATCTCTCGATTTTTCAAACGTCACAACTGACCTCTCTGCTGACTGGTGACCTGTTGCCGCGTAATTTGTCTTTCCGTCCGTTGTTGGATGTATTGCTGCTGTTGTTCCTGTTGTGTGACAGTCTGCTGCTGCTGTTGTTGCTGCAGTCTGTGCTCCTGAGACTGTTGTCGCTTCATTTTGTATCAAGGATTCGCGAAGTTAGTCATAAAATGATCTACAGAGATCTCTGTTTTATGCGTTCCTCTCTTTATTTTTTTTTTCAGTAGCGCGTTTTGTCACCTGAGATTTAACGAACAAAACTCTCGATGCACAACGACAAACCGGAGCAAATCACTCGCGTTTGTTCCGTTTTGTCCCGTAATGCGCGCAATATTCTGCTGGTAGCCGCGGCTTAATCCAGTCAGTCGGCAGAAATCAAGTCATCGTCAAAAGTCTTGTCCCCGTGATTCTTTAAACCAAGACGTCGGTCGAATGCGACGGCTTACGACTTGACGCTTGGCTAAAGCCTCAGGACGTGGAGAGGGTGTCGCATGGTCCGGGTGGGGATGACGAGCGCCCCGACACCCGGTGCGTGCGATCGCCGCACATGAAGAAGAAGAGGAGCGGCGTGCGCGAGTTAGCTTGACATAGCTCAAAACAATTTCCGAAATTTTTATTGTCTGGTTTTTAGGGACGGGGATGATTAAAGACACGTGGTAACATTACTACGATAAATATCTTCTCGCTGTAATACACCAATCACAGAAAATGCGTATGCTTCTCTGAATTTTCTGCTGAACGGTTGGTCTGAGTTTCAGACAATTCGGGCACACAATTGGTTCATATCGATATCACAGGATCGAGGATTCATCCGTACGAATTTTGCGGGAAGTTAACTTGTGCCATTCACCGAGCAAAGCGGCAAGAGCGACTCACGCAACGTTCTTGCGCTCACTGACAGCCGCCTACGCATCTCCGCATTATCGCCCCTTCCGCACTCGCGTCTCTCACCGTTCTCCTCTATGAAGCCGGGTACTATGGACTCTTAAGCATGGATGCGCACCGTAGGTATAGTTTCCTCGTCTTCCTTCGCGTGTTCTCACCATTCATTTTCTTTCTCGAATACGTATACGAGTCTTCATATAGTTTTTATTTGTGACATACGATTTATAAGTGCATCGAAATATATTAAAAGTTAAAAAAATGTGATTACGATATATGTTTCTTTCTAGTGCTTGGATTTTTAGTTTGGAGTTTCTTGCAAAATGACAATATTGGATTAACTGATTTCGTCGATTTTTCTTCTTTTTTTATTTTAGCTTTAGTTCCATAATATCGGTCTGTTCGATGCATTTGTTTTCTTTTTCGTTTCGCCGATGGCGAATTCGATGCTAGAAGATACATATGCTCGTTGTATGTGCGTGGGCCCGGGCCAAGTTTAGCCGCACCGGCAACCCTTGATCGCGACTCCGAGAGCGCACCGCCTGCTCTTGTGAATTCGTACCACTCACTCAGACGCTAAGCACTGTAGTCTAAAAGTGTATGCGTACGTATGACTGAAACTAACAACGCGGGAGATTGCCTCGTAATAACCAACGACTCGTGTTCTGCCCTTTAATGCCACTCGGAGCGCTTTGCGCGAGGCCCCCCTATCCCTTGAATTTAATCAGCTTCATTTATCTGTTTCCCACCGCAAGTGGAAGCGTAGATCTTTCGTACGCTTGGATACGCTCCTAGTAATCGGGGTCTTCCACGTAGGAGCAACGGAATGATCCTGTCTGACCGTTAACGTTTCATACGCCGGCGAATCGGAACGAAATACGCACCAATTGCGAAGTTCACGTGCTACCCGGCACGCACGAGCCACGTACACGCATTAACAATACGTCTTCAAGCGTGATGTATGCTTTACGATCGCAATTAATCTAGATAGCCCCAGTGTGCGTGCCTCACGTGCTTTCTTGGGTGCCAATAAAAAGTGAGCGTTAATAGTCACGGTATGTGCAGCGGAGGAAGCGCCCTTCCGCGTCTTCCGCACTTTAAGAGCGTCGGTACGGATCATCAAGAAAGGTGGGTCACGCGTGAATCACCGCATTTCGTTCGAAATGCCGCATAGCGACGCATCTATTTTGAGGTCTCGTGGAATAATCTCGGTCGAGATGACGAGGGGGCCTTCGCATCTATGATTCAAATCTCGAATCTTATCCGTGCCGGCCCAGAGCAACACAAGCTTGTACATGTCGTGTGCGCGTCGCCGCGATCTATTTTCGGTGATCACAATGATCACAATCGTCATTAAGGATTATCGACGCGGTCGAAAATCGCACAGCCCTGTTGAAATCACTCAGACTTGAAGCGGTCCCCGGTTAATATTTTTCAACAGAGAACTATCATACTATATATCTATTTCTTCATATGTATGTTCGTAAATTTATGCGCAACGTTACTGTTATGTAGGTTACTGTTATATACCTCGCAACGTGGATTTCGATTTTATAAATACTCACCATTTTCCTCATTAAACACTCCATCATACATGTGCGATATTGGAAGTTTAATATTGGAATAATGATCAATGATGTCACTTCCGTTCCTCGTGCAGACAGCACCTGATTCACGCCTGATTGCATCCTTTACCGTATCGAGCTCTGTCCTTGCGTTTCTACGATTATTTCCCTCTATGAAGCTACCATGTAATTCGGGGATAATTTTATTATGGATTGATTTTGGTAAGTTAAGTGATCTATGCAACTACCTGTAATCTGCGGTTAGACCCAAATCATAAAAGGACTCGTATGGCTGTTCATGACTTGCCGAAATGGGTTTGACTTCCTTATCTCGCGACAGAAACAGATCCTTTAAAGCTACATATTTTGGTGCATCTTCAGGAAAGCGTTCAATTATGCGTTCCTTTTGATCACGGTAAACGCCATGTATCGATGACGATGCGCCTGTAATTAAATAGCGATGTTGTTGTAAAAAGCTGGAACGTAATAATTGCCGTTATACGGTTACGTGACTGCATCGGAGAAAATGTATTAACACTCTCTTCACAAATACGATCGCTTGTTTTTCTTCCGTATATTTTTGGATTGCCGACTCACATTTTCCTCCACATTCCGCGAGATTACTTTACCATCTATTTTCATACCAGTTCTTCATGCAACAGATCAGTCCAGTTTTATAATTTCTAAAAATTCTTGAAAACTCCCACGATGCAAAATTCAATCTTTTGTATACTGAATGATAACATCTTAATAACTAATTTAACTGATTTTAATAAAAAAATAATTTATAAGTTTAGGATTTAATATATATATGTCATTTAGATATATATGTATATGTGTATTTATATATATAAACAACAGCGAAATATTTATGATAAAATTACATTGTACACGAATTATATATAGAATTATTATAAAATTACGGGAGTATTTTAAGAATGTTTAGATCAAGAAAAAGCTGCACATATATTATATATTATTAGAATGATTTAGCTTGTTTTAACCACTGAAGAGAGACTATACATTTAACTTATTATCAATGCTACAAATAAAAGAGCGTTTTTTCAAAGAATAAAAGAAGAAGTTTTCATATAACAGTTTTATTATCAATATTAATGTAAAAACTTATAGAAGAATATGATAGATTATTTTTAGTTACTTGAAACAAATTTGTACGAAAAGACTAACATCTTCTTGCATGCCTGTATTATATCAACATTATGATTTTATGAGTTATTATGTTTAAATTACTGTACATCATCGATGCAGCTATATAAAAATGTCTTGTAAACGTCGATAGAAAACTAGTTACAAGAAATAGAATAGAAAAGGAAGATGGGAAGTATAGGCGAGAATCTGAAATAACTTGTTACACCATTACCCAAGTTTATACTGTGGAGAAAGCACACGTTTATTTACATAATATATATGAATTATTTTTTGACCATGTGTGTGAACAGCAATATCAATAAATAATAGTTAACTCCTTGCGATGAGAAAATACGTTGAAATATCTCTTACTTTAAAAATGACTTTAGTCATTTGATTAATATTGGAAATTAATCATTTACATAACGTATAGAATGTTACGCTTTTATGAGATTGCTTATGAAATGCTGTGTTTTATAATTACATCATTTGAAATTGTATATCTAAATGCGTGAAATATCTCTGTCCATTACTGATGCAAGGAGCTAACAGCATAGTGATAGTATAGCGGTATATGCCCCATAATAGGTTCCCACAATTTCCGTCTATCCACAAAACATGAAGTTTTGTTGTTTCAAGCAAGGACAATTAATGTGGAAAGACGTGAAACTATATAGAAGTGTATCAGCCGTGTTTGAGATAATCGGCTACTCTTATTGAATTTATTTATTTAATAAATAATATTCTTGTTTATTAAATAATATTATCATTTTTAAATGACTAGTATATTCCAACAGTATTGCATAAATAAAATGATTTAAAATAACATTAAATATGGGTTAAAATAGAAAGCTATTTTTATTTTTTACTCTGTCGGATTTTTTGTGTTTTCAGTCGTTGTCAAATTTAGCAAAGCTAGATTTAGAAAAGAAATTGTAATTCTAGCTTATAATATAACGTTGGCAAGAAATAATTAATACATATGCTTGAACAGAAATTGAAATTATAATATATTAATAAAAGAGAAGAATAAAGAATCAGAGCAGAAAAGGACAAATAGACATAGACAAGAAATAAGTTGCGCAGGTGTGCAAAGAATCAAAAACTTTTTCAACTTCTCCAAGAGAGAGCATAATAAAAATATTCTACATATTACTTAACAAAGCGCTTTCTTAGCTTTCAAATTTCGCTTTCTTTGTTATTTCTTCATGACCAAGCTCATAACAAGCTCCCTTTGCCTTTGTCGCAATACATTAGTTTATACATTTATATAAAATGCAAAATTATGCACATTGAGACAAAGCTAGCCTGTTTTTGAATTATCGATTAGTGTAGCACCATATTTTTATTTCCTCCTATTCCATAAATTGTCATTCATCCCCAACAAGTAGCAAGCTCTAAACAAAATATTTTGACAATTATCATATTCGCGTTTATCTTCAAGTGTTTGCAAAACTTTCTTCTTGCAAGTAGAAAGTATGAGCATTGTGGATGTCGTTATTTCCTTCACCATGTATTAGTTTGACACCTGCTCAAGCGATAATCAAGTGAGATGATGTAACGTAAATCCGGTACCGACAGATCGAAGTTAGGAACTGAGTTTTCCGCCACCTTGCATTTATTTCATTCGCTCTTTCTTTCGCTCGTTCCTCTCCGTTTGATCTTTACGATATGGGAGCGTATATAGATCGTCTGTTACCTGGCACCTCCAAATGCGCAGAAGTTACGGTGGAACCTAGGCTATTCGTTGCCGTGCATGCATAAGTCCCAGCATCGTCTGCGTGAAGAGAATACATGTAATTATTTTATTAAAATTTAATTCTATGTCTTTTACATAATTGCATAAAAATAAATTTATACAATAGAAAAGCAAATTAATTTAATAGATAGCAAAAGATTATGAAGAAAAATGTACCAGGAAAAGCTCTCATTATGGTGAGGCGGCAAACGCCATTTCTGTATTGGATTTCGTGGTTCGCGGAATTCTCGACGATTCTATGATTCTTGGACCAAAGGATATTGGGTTGCGGTTCAGCTTGGACGATGCATTCAAATCTAGCCGGTAGTCCACTCACTACCGCGATATCTTTCAGTGGCTGAAATTATTCTCAGATCATATATTTTTATATGGCATAATTATTTGAATCTCGTAAAAAGTTTTTAAGTTTACCGTGATGAATGTAGGAGCCTTCTTCGGTAATATGTCGAGGTAAGGCTGAATCACTTCTTTGCTTGATGATACACCGTTGCTGGTCGGCCACGGAGAACCTATGATATTCGATGAAACTTAACAGAAAAGTCTTATAATCGTAACTAATATTACAATCATGACAATCAGGCACTTTAAATTTCACGATTCATACACAATCTGGCAAAGTACAGTGCACCTAATAAATTGATGAAGACTGATAATGATTTTGGTACTTTAGCATGCATGAAAACAAGAAGCATCTAATGATCAATGTTAGAAAAGGCCATTTTCTTGTGCATTGAAATTTCTTATGCGGAATCATTACCTTTTAAATTATAAATTAGCTAGGGAAATTCCGAGAAAAATCCGAGTGCGAGAGAAGCAGGAGAATAGCGTTTTAACGCACATCACGACAGAATCGGCATCAGCAAAAAAAGAGGCTTAAGTGGAAATTGAAAAAGAAAGAAATTGAAAGAAACAGTACAAAGAACGCTCAAAGCAGAGCAAGATGAAACTACTTGAAGCAATCGATGAAGGCAACACGAGTTCTCGCTGGCAGGTATGTACCTGCTGAATCCACATTGCTGGGTGGTCCAGTGGCGCTACTATGCCTGGGAGATAGGCTCGGCAGGCTTGGACTTAGAGACAGCGGGCTGGGCGTTATGCGATCCCACTTAGACGGTGATACTGAGCTGGGTATGACAAGGCTTGGAGGCGTCATTGAGCTCTCCATTCCCAATTGCTTCTTACCGAGATTTCTTGTGTCTTCGACTTCGGAGAATTCACTCTCTGACGTTGGATCCCACTTTACTGTCTTCGAGCTACCGAACTTGCTTGCCGGCTTGCTCTGGCGGCTCAAGGACGTGCCTTTCTTCGTGAAACCGTTCGCTTTTTTCTCAGTGAACTCATGAACTATAGGTACCTCTATATCGCTGGCACGTCTCTGCCCTTTGATGGTTTTCTTACTGCTTTCAACGGTTTTCTTACCCTCACCGGGTAAAACGATACCGAATTCGTAGCCAAAATCGTATTTGAAGTATATGAGTCCAGTATCCGGATCGATTTGTTTCGTTCCTGTTTGTGACGAGTATTACATGCTTATTGCGTCAAGTGTAATTTATTTCTAGACCTATGCGACACGACCTACGCTTAGAGCGTAAGAATACATTATTATAAAGCTATGCGTGTACCTATGTGTGTATGTGTATGCATGTATGTGTATTATATTTTTATGTTGATTGTATAATATGTACGTATATAAAGTAAGTGTGTCACGCAATTAAGATGAACTGTATCTGTCTTTTAGATTAAGATAAAATAATAATTCTGTTACCGTGTTCGGAGACTCGCGATTCTTCTCTATAAGTTCTTGGCTCGTCACTTTCGGTGGTCCTTAAGTCGACGGGCTGCTTCAGTATTGGTTTACTCTGCCTCAAGTCCGACTGGATATCACTCGCGAATTTCTCGGTTCTCGACTTGAAGCTGCTTGTCATATCACTTATGTGACGCGTCGCGATTTCTGCAGATGTTCAGAATTTTGTGTTACGGAATAATGGCCCTATCTTTTCAGATGGACAACAAAAAAATATCTACGCATCCACAAGTAAAGAGAACAGCTTATAAAACAAAATGCCAAAAGAAGAAAAAGTCAAAAAAAAGAAAAATCGATGGTTAAATACAGAGCAAACGATTAAATAAACAGAACAAAAATAAATAAAATAAATGGCGATTGTGAGAGTACTTGACATAATTTTCTCGTGCTTTATCATTCGTTTTCTACATGAAAGCATTGAGACATTGATAATGCTCTTACGATCTGTTGCTTTTTTCACGTCGCTCCCCGAAATGTACCCGTACTCGGGTGGTGAACCGGGCTGTAGAACGCCGTCGACTTTTCCGATAGCCGTTTGCTGTTGGTATCTCTGGATATCGATTTTTTTGTCCGTATCTTCACGACGGATTTGCGTGAGCGACGTCTTTGGAGGACCGGTATCGAATTCCATTGGCGATGCGACATGCTGTCTGACTGGTGCACTCAACGATCTCCTCGAAGAGGGTGCTTGAACTTTTCGATAATGCGGCTCTTCCGTGTCACTATCCGCTGGGGCCCATTTTGGCCGAATTCTGCTGGAATCAACGTCGCTCTCATAGTCGGATTCCCGAAATTGTCCTTGTAAAAATTTCTTCGGCATTGGCACGCGATAGTGCGATTGCTGTTTCTGAACGGGCGCAGCATTGGTGTCGCCGAACTTGATGACCCGGCTCGTCTGCTCGACAGTAACGATCCTCCTAGCGTTCTCCGTCGATTCGTCCATCCTCACAGTTTTCTTCGTCTCTGTACCCACCGCGTTGGTGAACGGCATACTTGTGCGCGCCTCGTAAAATTGCTGCGGTTGAGGCGGCGCGTACGCGATTTCCGGTGGTGAACCGGGTAGGAGAACCGTTTTCGGCTTAGCTGGTGCGACCATTGCTTGTTGCTCGCGATGTTTCCCTATGTAGAAAAGTTTGTCCGGGTGACCTCGATCCCAAACGGTTCCCAAAGGACAGCTCGAGAACCGAGCGTAACGAAAGGAGATAGCGTCAAGAGCAGATACGTTTCTATGCTGATAGAGTAATAGCGACCGGTTTCACACAGATCTCGTTAAGTCCGAATAATCAGAACATGATAAGTTTTGAATTTAATTTAAATTAAATATTACGTCCGCCAATTAGATGCCGACAATGTCTCGGACTTTTCTCGATCTCACGATGATGAAACCGGTTATAACGAGAGAGTGGAAGGCATACCCCGTAGAAAGCGGATCCGTATTATGCAGAAATAAACGTGGCGGTTAAAAGAAGGAACGAAGCTCGACAACTAGTAAGTGGAGGAAACGGCCGAAAGAAGAGGAGAAAGCACACAAAAGCAGGAAGATATGAGAACTTGTCTTGTACGTAAAGCTTGCCGGGAGGACTACACGTCATTAGCTGGAAAAAAAAGTAAAGTTGAGAACCTGCCCGTTAAGAAGTTAGCCTCCAGTTACTTTCTACTTAGAAATGCATAGAATTATTAATGTAATCGGGATTGAACGGTAATCATGCACGCTTTACCACAGCCAACTACTGTTTTACTTATGTACTGTTTGCACATTTACAGCAGAATGATTTCGGTATAACATATTCTAATACGATATATGCAAGTCGATAAAGGTATTAAATATCTTTTTTTAATTGATATAATGATGGACTTTTTTTATAAAGTATGGAACACTGGAATAATTGGAGATCAGAATAATTTCAGCAACATAATACCTGAATCAGTAACACTAAACTTCGTGGAACTAATTGTAGGACAGGGCGGTGTTCTGCCATCATAATCGCTCTCATAGTCACTCTCGCGGAAGTCAGCCTTCACAAATTTCGAAGGACTCGGAGAGACTGATAGGATTTTTTCCGCTGGTCCCAATTTTCTGTGCAACTGGTCCATGGAATGCTCCGTTTTCTGTAAAAATATATATAATCTAGTTAACAAATTTAAATATACATATATGTTTATATAAGAAACACATGAAAAATATATAGAGAAATAAAAACTGCATACATATAATTTTCTAACACATTCCATACATGGTTAATACACACATTAAATAATAATATTAAAATTTACAAACTATAGAATATTGTATTAACTATATTCTATCGCTATTTATGATTTGCATCTTATGGATTAATTTCTCAGGCCAGCACGAAATCATGCTAATTAAAGCAACGCATGACACACATATCACATCTCGAACCTTCGCGGACTCAAATTTGCTGCGTTGTTGCTGAATGCTTTTAGGCGTCTGCGGACAGATAGATGGCGAGACGAAAGAGGTTTCTTCTTTTCGCACATGATCGCTTTCGTAAGTGCGGCTTTCGAAGGATTTCGTTCTGCTTTCCATGCATGTGGTACGGCTCTCCGAGTGCATCATCGTTGAGGAACCGTCACGTTTCCCAAAAGATTTCTGTGTCGTCGTGAAGGAAGCCTTCTGCTGGAATGGCTCGTCGGTATCAGCCATGTAACCGCTTTCTTGCTGGAAAACCTTCACTTTGAACTTTGGCGATTCCGGTTTTTTGGTAGAGGGAGATTTCGGCGCGGAGCTCTTCGTGCTCGGTTGCACGTAAATCGGCGGAGAGCCAGGTTTCAGAGGAATCGGGCTTTGTTGCTGCTGCACTTGCTTAGATTCTTTTTCATGGCGCTTAAACGTTATCTTTCTCATTTTCTCAGAGGATTCCGTGGTAATGAACGATGGAGACGGGCCCGTGAATTGTGCAGGAGTTTCAAACTTAGAGGGCGGAAGTGGTTCGGGTTCAGTGGACCTTGGTCTCGTCGGTTGTTTTAGAGCAGGTGCTTTAACTCTTCGATAACGCGGTTCTTCGCTATCGCTTTCATAGGGTCTCCATTTTGCTTTCAAACGACTGTCGAAGTCGGACTCGTAGTCACTCTCGTGACTAAATGAAGCTTTAGTAAACTTAGTTGGAACTGGTGCCGCTTGCACAGGTTGTTTGGACGGGATAGGCGGGGGCGTAATGCGTACGTCTTTCGGTGGAAGTACCGGTGGTTCTTCTCTCTTTTCCACTTTTGTGATATGCTCCGACACTGTTTTCTCTTTTATGATGGGTGGTGGAATATATCCAATTTCCGGAGGTGAAGCTGGTTTCAGAATGATCGAGTCCACTTCCTGCTCTGTTAGTTGACGCGATGCTACGAGCGGTTTCACAGCTGGCTCAATCTTCTTTACCAAACCGGGTGCTTTTAGTTCTTCATCTTTCGTCCAGCGTTTCGAGCTAAAATCTTCGAATTTTTGCATGGTTTCTTCCTTCTCCACGTTGCACTCGCTGATGTATTTTTCAAATAAAGCTTTCTCTTGAATGGTGTTTACAGTATGATCAACTTTAATGGTCTCAGCATTATAGATTATTGGACCAAGTTTTGGCGCTGGCGGTGACTCTTGCACTACCTTTTCCATAAATTCTTCCTTACTGGACCACGAGCGCTTTTCTACATTAGCAGATGATTCCGTGGTAGTTTTCTTTAGTGCACCTTGCGGCGTTTCCTCAATTTTTTGACTAAATTCACGCGAAGAGCTCTTGTATTCATCGGCAGGAACATTCCACTCGCGCAGGGTAGATTTCTGGGTAGATTCAGCTTGAGGTGGCCAGGACTTCCTATTTGATTCCGCGCATTTCTTTGCCCAGGATTTTTCCATCGCTAGTGCGTCTGCGGATGGTTTGGGTGATGTTGCTCTCAAAATTTCCTGGCTAGAGGCAGCCGAGTGATATCTATACTCCGATAAATCGGTGGACACGTGTGACTTGGTTTCCACATCTGATGATGATGACCACGGTCTGATAGGAGATGTACTTCGCAAGATAGACGTTGACGTTGACATGTATTTCTGCGGCTCCATCTTCTCTTCTTTGAAGTATTTACTTTCTTTCTTCTCGTATGCATCCTTCTTCATGCATGTCTCCTCAAATGCTTCTTTCTTCTCCAGTTCAAAGGGTGGTAGTATTTTAAATGCGGAAACAGGTTCCGCTGGCTTTATTGGTGGTTCCGATGTTTTCAGAACAGGTGTGGGGAAGATCTTCACACCGCCAATCGGGGCATCTATAGGGGATAGCGTCTTGTCGAAGGATTCTTGCAGCTGCTTCGCCTTGACGAAC
This sequence comes from Ooceraea biroi, assembly GCF_003672135.1. Classification (NCBI taxonomy): domain Eukaryota; kingdom Metazoa; phylum Arthropoda; class Insecta; order Hymenoptera; family Formicidae; genus Ooceraea; species Ooceraea biroi. The sequence continues at coordinate 5,791,798 of NC_039511.1, forward strand.
ACATCGGGTTGTTTTTTTTTCGCCTCCTCTGGTTTCGGCATGTAACATATTTCAGGAGGTGGTTCCGGTACCAAGTTGAAGCTACTCATCATTGTTTCGGAGCTTTCCGTTTGAATTCGTAACTGTGACATAGGTGTCTCGGAAATTACCTTTTCTTCCGTTCTTTTGATTTCCGTCAGCGGCAACTTAGGACTTTCATATGGGAACTCGAATAACTTATTCTCCACGCCGCAAAGCGATGATCCTTGCTCCAGCTTGGTGAAAATATCCTGAACACTCTTTTTCGTTGTTTGAAATTCGGATGGTTTTGGTTCCGGTTTTTTTATTTCTTGAATAGTTGTCGCTTGCTCGTAACTTTTCATTAGTTTTCCGACTGTCGCTTCTTGAACTTGTCCGTCCTCTGTCAGTTTGATCATTTCCTTTGGCCCTTTCGGCACTGTCTCCTTTTTGTCACTTTCCTTCGTAATGGACTCAAAGAAGCTCAATGCATCTTTCTTTGCAATTGTGGAGGTTTCCACGTTTTCATTCTCAATCAACGATTTTTGTTCTGTCGTTATCAGGGGCTCCACGATATCTCTTTCAACCTCCTTCTTTGTGACTGTTTGTTCGGTTCGAAGTTTAGACTCCATGAGGGATGGAGTCTTATGCTCCAGTTTCATATGAAACTTCTGTTCTGATTTCGTTTCGGTTTCGTGGGATTCGATTATAGACGAAATCGTTTCCGATTTGCTAGCCTTTATTTCTGGCTCGTCGATCTTTCGCACGGTGTCGATCGTAGTCTTAGCCAGCGTCGTAATTGGCTTAAGCAATGTACTTGGCTGGACTGTCGTTGTTGGCTCGCCCATAAAGGTACCTGATGATATCTCTTCTTTTTTTCCTTCGGACTAAGTGCAATATAATATCACAAGCATTTATAAATTAATTTTGATTAAGTATCATCAGATAGAAAATATTCTAAGCTATCTTATATGATCTAGGGAATAAATAATGCAATAGATGTTCTTTAAAAGATATAATAAATAATATAATATTAGATAAATAATAAAAGAAGTAATAAAAATTGTAAATTACCTGGACGACACTTTTACCCTGGATGCCTTCGTATACAACAGTTTTATGCACCTCTACCATAGTTTCGGGTTTCGGCTCGAAAACCGCAATATCAGCAATGCTCTGTGCCTCGCCACCAGCGTTCGTCGCTCGCACCATGTATTTTCCGGCATCTTCTTCCTTGGCTGTAATGTAAACACAATAATAAATTTTACTACCAAAAATTTTAAAGATTATAGGAAAAGAGGAAAACGTATAAAAATTCATTAAGCTATGAAATGATTTTGACAAAAAATATACCTTTGTCTATAACTAACGTGTAACAATTTCCCTGTTGAATAATTCTCAATTCAGGTGGTCGTTCATTGATCGGCACATCATTTTTATACCACGTGACCGTGGGTTCGGGTATGCCGGTGATTTCTACTTCCATGATAACGCGATCTCCCTTTTTCACTACTTGAGCTTTGAGGCGTTTGCCGAAAACCGGGGGGAATATCGTCTCTAAAATTGTATATAAGCAATAAATCAATTTATAATATAAATTGCAGATTGCGTGTCTGACTGTTGATCGATTCGTACACTTACTCTTAACAACGAGATCAGCCGTGCTGCTGGCACTTCCAACATCATTACTGATCGTGCAAGTATAACGTCCAGCGTCTTTCACGTTGACATTCTTCAGCTCCAGTTTCACGTGATTATGAGCGAAAGTAACTTTTACATTATCCTTCGATGTCAATTCTTGACCGTTCTTTGACCACAGAATCGTCGGTTGTGGAAAACCTGAAATAAATCAATACAACAATAAAATACAATATCTATGTAATCAATGTAGTAATAAATAATAAGTATAATAAAAATTGTAAAACAGAAAATAAATATATGACTAAAAAATATATGATGATATAAAACCATAATTATTAAATTTTTTTAAGAAAAATTACAGGATTAAAGTATTGAAGTATACTCACCATCGATGATACCTTCGAAGATTACATCTTCGCCTTGATCCACGATCATCCCCGTAATTGGCGAAACAAACCTAGGTGCTATTGGTTTCCTAGATGGCTTTTGAATTTGACTCGCCTTGACATCGCGTTTCATGCCTTCCGTTTCCTCGGACACGACGACGGTCTTCTCCTGTTGCAATTCGCCAGGTCGTTCTTGCACGATCTTTTCGTACTCTTCGATTTTATGAGACTGAAAGATAACAGTTTTAATTAATATCACACGACAATCGTACGTTCGAGAATGTTTGACATAATAAGACAACTACTACTTTCACAAAAATACATAATGCAGACGTATTTAACATATTTACTTGTACGACAGGTGGTGCTCCGTTTTCCGAGGTGGACTGTTCCGAGCTTTGCACAGTTGTTTTCGTGCAAACGCTAGTAGGTTCGTGCCCGGATTGCGATAAAGTGGAACTCATGGTAGATGATACAAACTCCTTTTTCGTAGACGTTGTTGAAGAATGCGTGACGGTAGATGACATCTTGGTTAGTACTTGACTTTCACTACCACCCTCATGATACGTCTTTTCGCTGGAGAAGTGTTTATCGCTAGTGCTTGCAGGATGCATGATATCTGCAAACTGTGGAACTAATTCGAGCACCTTTTCGACTTCACCTGTAGCCTGTTTAGCCGATTCGCTATCTGAAAGTTAAGCCAATTAAGTCAATAAAGCGAATATATTCTTATGCAGCTAATAATAAAATATGTTACAAGAAACGATAACACATTTTATAATTAACAGAAAAACAATATCTAATTGATGTTACAGAGTATTTTATTTTTATTAAATTAATATTATTATTAAAATTATCTTGTTATGATATTTCTTTTTTTCTCAAATTTTAGAACTATGAAACCGTAATTTTTATGTAATTATATTAAATGAAACTTAATTCTCGTTAACATAATACAAACTCTTTTTTCTTTCTTAAGAGAATTTAAGATATCGAAGATAAGAATATACTGGAGCATCAATCGCACAGTCGAAATGCCCCCAGCGAAGTAACGAAATACTTTGCCTACGATCCACGACAGAAATAGTATCGTTCACCTAGTAATAGGTGAATCGAGCACTCGGATGCAATATATAACCCAAGACCATCGTCCCAATTTATCGTTGTCACTCTACGCATTTTAATGATACGCGTGCATTGTCCATATATAAGTGATATCATCTTTGCATCTTTATATCTTTATATATTTCCTTTATATATTTCTACCTATATTTCATTTCTTATTCTTTAAATTTAATGAAATAGAGGAAATTTAATGAAATAAAGATATTATTAGATTGCATTCCAATTTTTTAAAAATCTTTACGTATTTCTATATAATTAGTTGAATGATGATCAGAATTTAGTAAACCGATTTGTTTTTCTGCATTTTAATAGTTGAATTTGCTTTCCTATAAAAAATTCTATAAATCATAAAATGATTTATGAACACACATGCATTGAAACGCATTAAAACGCACATGCATTGAAAATTACTCAATAAAATGAAATGTAACGGAAACGATACTGTCTCTACGAAAATGCATTCTTTGCGTTAGCGAGTCAGGACCAGGCTATGCGCTGAGTATTCGCGCTGACAAAAATAACATGGTTTTCACGCGTACGCGATGAGAGAAAGTGAGATAGATGAACAGAAGAATGACTCGTCGTCTTTGAGAAATATTCTGGAATCTTTCCTTCATAAAATAAAACTTCATCCCCTTAGCAATTTTCGTATCACTTGATGAAGAATGTTCATCGCGAGAGGAAGAGAAGTGTGTAATGGCTCACGCCGTGAATTTATATATTCAGGTCACGCTATAAATTGCAACATATAAAAGTAGTTAGTAAGCTTGCACAAGTATGTCAGAGCGAAAGCATTTCGCGCAAAGCAGAAACGATGCTATCAGATTTCAAAGCCGAGTGGGTAGTTTTACTCGATTTCTTTCCCTCATAGAACGGCAATTCCATCTGTATATCGTTCGCTGAGAATTTTAAATGTGCCACATCCGACTGGGTGATGCGAGTATTAATAACTCGTGACTCGTTGCACTTTCCAATATTATTTTGAACCAGTCGTTGAAAAAATAAGCAGAAAAACGGGAACCATGACAAAATCATGACACAGCTTTGTTAAAAGTGTTATTCCAAGTGTTATGCCAATAGCAATGAAAATACGTGCATGGCAGTACGAGCGCGTTAAACTCACCAATTTCCACTTTAGCACTACAGATCGCTTTACCAGCCGCGTTCTCCGCTACACAAGAAACGGTACCGATATGTGCATCTCCCACCTCAGGAATCGTGAGAACCTGTCGATCTCCGCTGACGGAAACTAGGAAATCCTTTCCATGTACCGGCCGATCATTAAACAACCACTGAATCTGGAAGAAACAGATCTCGCTAACGTGATATCTGTCATGAGGGAATTTTAGCCGAGTGAAACGAAACGCGATGCAAACGCGGCATGCACGTGCATCGACGATGTGCACGAGCTTTTTTGCATTTTCTGCGGTCAATCTGACAATTTGTATATTTGATAAGAGGGAAATGCGGGAAACACGGTAACAAAGTATGCGGTACCTGTGTGTCAAGACCACGGCGTATCGCACCGCGTCGGAGGTTCCACCTTACACTCCGCGGCGCAACTGCAATCGTGTCTGCGCTTTTCATATGAGGTATATTGTTCGCGTTTAAATATAACTCGTCGCGGGCACGGAATTACTCTTGCCCCGTTACCTCCTGACAAGCTGGCCAACCTCGTCTCATCTGGACGTTGTTTACGTGGTCCACGAAAAATCTCAGAGCACCAGAACTCGAGGTACCATGACTTAAGTGATTCTTGTGATTCATGCTTGTTTGTACGGTTCGTAATTCGTAAACATTTTTACGCGTGAATACGTGCTACTTGATATTTTCGAATACACGCTGATTGATATTATAATTTATGTATCATAATTAACGAGAAGAAATCGTCTTCCGCGAAATTTTGCGAATCTCAATTTTTCACTCTAGCATTTCTGTTTTCACATAGCAATATTGACGAAGCTTATTTTGTCAGGAAACTATATTTAATAATATTATGTTTATAAAGAAGTTTTAAAAGAAATAGTATCATATATATGTTTTACCTTAGGAGAAGGTTTGCCAGTAACGATGCATTCGAATTTTGTTGAAATTCCTTCGCGTACTTTTCTGTTCTCAAATGTTTCTTTGAACGTTGGCCGAATCAACTTTTCTTCCATCTGTACAAACTCCTCATTCCTCTTAAAATCGCCAAGTGATCGCACGACTAATCTAGCGAAAGCTTTTGCCTCGCCATGCACATTTACAGCTTTTGCTACGTAATTGCCTTTATCTTCCGGTATAGCCGACGAAATCTTCAGGATTCTTGTTCCATCTTCTTTTTCCTTGATCTGCGATGATTAAAAAATAGTCACTTAATTACAATCATCTATTAAGTGCTAAAATATTACAATAGTTTGTGTTTAAACAAAATATTTACTAGTATTCTGTCGTTCTGAATGACTTCTCCTTCATCCGAGAACCATTTCAAGTCGGGTTTGGGTTCTCCAGTTACGGCACATTCGAAAACGGCATCTTCGCCTTCAGCCACGAGTAAATCCGTCGGAAGTCTGACGAACTTCGGCGCCGAACCGCTGACGGTTATTTCTCTTCGTTCATGTTTTCGGCCGATTACATCTGAGACATGAGACGCCGCTATACAAGAAAGTGTTATTACGTATCAACAAGTCACGCTATATCAAACGTTTTCAAATATTGGGTTATAAAATATATTCATTTGTTCAGTGGTTTTAATAACGAATACATGTTACAATCTAATACATGTATCTCTTGAAAAGGTACATACGTGTAACTGTTAATGTGCACTGACTAGAAGCTTCACCGCCGGAATTAATGGCGACTACTTTATATGTACCGGCATCATCCAAGAAAGCTTCATGAATTACCAGCGAGCATCTGTCACCTTGGAAAAGTAGCTGGAAATCCGACGATTCTTTCACAGGCTGTTCATCATGATACCAAATTACCTGGAAATGGTCATAAAATTGATTAGAAGAGTAATTATAAGATAAATGATTTTAATTTGCATTGAATGACATGTAGTGCACGTGATGATTTCTTTGCATTGATCTTTCTTTGCTTAGCAAAAATATGTCACGCATATTGTATATTTTCTTTTTTGTTTTTTATAAATCTGCACCTACCACAAAATTATTAATTTTTATTTTATACTTTATACTTTTATTTTATACTTTCAAGCCTCCATATTTTTGTAATTTGCAAAACTCTACAAACTGATTTATTATGCGTGACTGTCAAATTATTAGTGCAAGTGATGAAGAAAGCAACAAATTCCGAACAAGAAACAAATTTACTTCTGGTTCAGGCTGACCCACGATCACGCAATCCAGCCTAGCTGATCGTCCCTCTTGGATCTTAAGATCCCGCAAGGGTAACTGAAACTTCGGTACTGCCGGTTCTCCATCACTGCAGACAAAATCGGATTCACTTGTCTCATGAAGCAAGCGTCCTTTTACGGAAACGGTGCAGGATGTAGTGGCTTCGCCAACTTCGTTCTTGGCGATCACCGTGTAACAGCCGGCATCTTTCGGAAAAGCTTCCATAATGGTCAAGCACGTTCGAGCGCCGTCCGTTTGAATCTGCAGAAATATCGAATTATTAAATGTTCCCTTAAATGTACGAAAGCGAGCATATCACGTCTTACTTGATGATATTTGGTTTCCTCTATCGGCTTTCCGTCGTGAGTCCAAATTAATTTGGGAATAGGATTTCCGCCAGCTTCGCATTCTAATTTCACTTTTTGCCCTGCTCTGGCCATTGCATTTGACAATGGTGCCACGAAATATGGTTTCTTTGAGGTGATTTGTGCGGCTGAAATCAATATCGATATAAGCTATAATATATAAGCATCATTGATATCGAGATAAGTAAAAGAAGCAACACGCAATTTTAATGATGCGCCCGTTAATGACGAAGTAGTCTTGTGGTCTTACGTTTCACATCAAGAGAAGCGGATGTAGATGATTGTCCCCATTGATTTGTCGCTTTGCAAGTGTATACGGCTTTATCCTCTAGAAAGACTTCGTCGAACTTGAGAACGGCTTCTCCATTGTTAAAAGTAATAACGTAATCTGGCGAATTGTCAATATTGGTGTCATTTTTGTACCACTGCACCGTTGGAAGAGGGTTTCCCTCGACTGTGCACTCTAATCTATGTGAAGACCCTTCCCTTATGGACGAGGGTTGTAATTCCTTCACGAAAACTGGGGCGCTCGGCTGTTCCTCCGTGACAGTTTCTGCATTAAAAAATTCCGGACGTGATTAGTCACTTTAGTCATTATTACAATACGTAGTGCTGATTAAATAGATGCAAAGCGCCACATAGATCAAATTACCTTTGACGGAAAGAGTAGCTGAAGTCCCGGCAGAGCCAACAATGTTAAATGCGCGACAAGTATACTTGGCAGAATCCTCAGCAAATGTCTCTTCTATCTTCAAAGTACATACGCCGTTCGCGTAAGTTGTTAGATAGTCTGGATTGTTTAAAATCGATATCCCGTCTTTGTACCATACTATTTCCGGCGTCGGCTGACCAACCAAATGGCATTCGAAATTGAATTCTTTGCCTTCTTGGATTGTCACATCGCTTAAAGGAACTGTGAATTCCGGAGCCAATAAAAGGAGTTTATCTTCTTGTGCATCTTTAATGTACTCCTTATCGTGCAATATTTCACGTGTCTCTTCGGACATAAGTTTTCTTGGTGGACTGGCTTCCTTTTCAACGATTGGAACACTTTTCTCCACTTCCATCTAATAAATATGAATTGTTACTAAATAAATTGCAAAATTTTGAGATTAAAAAGTGGTAACAAATATTTACAATCTGTAGCAAATTGTCTATTTGTTGTAAATGTCATTTTCCTAAATTATTAAATAATTCAAATTTGATATTTGTTTGGAATTATAATTATTTATAGTACCTTCTGAAGAATATGAATCTCTTTTGTTGTCATGGAAGAGGTAACCGTTTCTTCAACTACTCTCTCTTCAGTTTGAGCGGACACGGAGTGAGAGACAGGAGGAGGAATCTCTTGCGCTTTCTTCTCTTTTAATTTCTGTGCCTCTATCGCTGCTTTGTCCAAGGTTTCGGCCGCAAGTCGTTCCGCAAGTTTTCTCGCGTTCTCTGCCTCCGCCCTGGCAGCCTCTGCCGCCGCCATCTCAATCTTGGCAGCTTCTAGCTTCCTGTCAGCTTCTAATTTCTCGATCCGCAATTTCTCCCGAAGATCCTCGGCATTCTGCAAGTTTTGGCTCAGCGTACGCAATTCGGAAGAGACAACTGCGAAGGAATCCAGCATTTGTCGATTCTCTACTACCACCTCGTTGAATTGTGGAAGTCTGTCGGTACCTGAATATCATGTTGCAAGCGAATAGTTTTACATGCTTGCATATATATATATATATATATATATATAATTTTACATATAACAGCATATGTAAGTATATGTACGTATATCAGTACTGATAGCTTCCGGATAGATACCGCGTTCCATGACAACTTGGTGCCGACGTTGCTCAAACATTGCAATCCGCATCATTAGGGCTGAGCTCCGATACTGAGCACTGAGCCCCCCTTGGTTTGCAATACTAGTTCCTATATATCCACAGTAATCGAGTAATCGATTAATCGATTCGATCAACGTTTGTCTTTTCCGAGTTCGAGAAAAGATTCTTCTCCGAATTTTCGTTAAATTGCATTCGGATTTGTTTTTTAATCGATTAATTACTGTGGATATGTAAGGACTATTGCAAACCAAGGGAGCTCAGTATCGGAGCTCAGCCCTGATGATGCGGACTGCAATGTCTGCGAAACGTCGGCATCATCTGTCATGGAACGCGATATCTATCCGGAAGCCATCAGTATTGACGTGAGTAATAGCCGTGAAAGCCTTAAAGTCAGTATATATACGTATAATTTATAAGCTTACCGAAAACTATCGTCGATAGTTCTTTGAGCTTCTCAATTCTCTTTTCCTGCTGCTCCTCGCCTGGCTTTATGTAAGCATCAATCTCTCGGAGCAAATCGGTAGCTTCCTCAGGTGCTTTCACGGTTGTAGCTTTACGTGCGATAATCACCAGAAGTTTGCTACCCTCCCTATACCATTGCTTAGCTTCCTCCAGAAGCTTGAAATAATTGATGCTCAAATTCATTCTTTTCTTGGTGTCTCTAACGCGATTTCTTAGATCGCTCCATCTATTTCGTAGGGACGAGATCTCGTCCGTCACTTGTGGCGTTAATGGAACGATTGTCTCTTCTGTTTTCCTTATGAAAGACTCGATTCTCTCTTCCAAAATCTAATGACGAATATAAGTTAGAAAAAGAACTTTTCAAAAAGAGATGATTTTATTTTTCCGAAATAATCTTACCGTTATAGTATGTTCGAATTGTTCGAAGGCAACCAATGTCGCTTTCGATGCCGACAAATTATCACCGATTCTTCCATCCATGTTTTTCAGCTGTTCGTTCAAGTCTCGTAATTCTGAATTGATTCTTTCAAGATCCTCTCTAAAGATGCAAAGTTGTCGATGTTTCTCGAGACAGTTATACGTTTCCGTTTGAAGCAATTCGATCTCGATGATCACAGAATCTATCGCGCGCTTTAGTTTCTCCACATCTTGTGCCGCTGCTTCTAGCGGCTCCTGTAGTCTAATATTACTGATTATTTCATCAGATTTCGAACGTACACGTTGTAAGGATCCTATAATAGACGCCTTCAATATGTCGATCTCTTTTAACGCGCCATCCACATCGATTAGTTTTGTAAAACTCGATACTCGTCCAGCCTCTTGTTTTGCTCGATCAATTTTATGTTCAATCTTAAAAATAACAATTAAAGAATAATTTCCATATTTCAAGTGAGTAAATGTGTAAATACATGAATCTAAAATATCTGTTTAATATATTTGATAGCGTATCTTACCTCTTCGAGATTTTTAAAGATGGAAATCAAAGACTCTAGCAATGCATTGTAATCTTTGGCGACACTGTTCATCTTTTCATACATCTGCTCGAGTCTGTTGGAGATCTGTTCAGCTGCTTTAACTTCACCTGATTTAATTATTTAATTATTTAACTTAATTATAAAGTTTTATGGTTAAATATTTTGATGATTGAATTGTGTTGCATATAGAGTTTATTGTACGTCAAAAGTAAAAACGTGCGAAAAAAGAATCAAACTTTTGCACACACCTAATATAATTCAAACTAAACATAATTGAAATAATTACCTCTTTCAACAAATGTGTGAATACTCTTGAGTCTAGAATCCAATTCCTGGATAGCTCTGTTCAATTCAGGTAGGACTCGTAATTGTACATCTTCCAAATTATCTAAAATATCGATTATTCTCGAAGATCGCGATGTTATAATTGGATATAGCGTTGCATCGAATTGTGAAGTCCATGCTAATGTCTGTGATAGAATAAATAACAAATTATACAAATTATTTTAAATGAGCAAACTTTGCTGTATATGTTAAATCTAACATTATGTAAATTTCAAAATTGCAAAAGAAAAGTGACTTTGAAATATAGATTGGACAACTCACTTTTCTGCTTTCTTCAATTTTGCGCTCGCATTCAATTCGCCTTTGTCTTGTAATTTCAATAGTAGTTTGCCATTTTTCCCATGATTCCATCACAACCAATTGCCGATTGGCAAACTTTTCTAAAAGAGTCTGAACACACAGGCAAGCTCGCGATACGTTGAGATAAGAATCATCAACCTATAAAGAAAACGCGATGCAAAAATTGTATAAATAAAATAAATATAAATGTGTTTAAAAAAAGGAAATGTGTAAATGCAATTTTGTATGTTTCAAAATTTTATCCAGTTAATAACGTTAATCTTGTTTTTTAATCTAAATATTTTGTAAATTGCTTACGTTGCTTGTTTCATCGAGAAACGCTTTTGCACGATTATCGAGTTTCTTATAAAGAGGTTCAAGGGATTTCCATCTTCTTTCCACATCGTTAATCTTAGCTTCATCTAACGCACCCTCGCATTTTTTCAGTTCGTTATCAATAGAATCCATTTCAGTGTTCAATTCCTCGACGATCTCGTGAAACTGTATATAAATCGTGCCCAATTCGATCCTTTTCGCCACTGTAATCTTTGTTTTTGTCCACTCGTCCTCAAGTTTTTTGATTTTTGATTGCAATTCGTATCTTTGTGATTCGTCTAGACGCCCAACGATTGGAAGAATTTCTAATTCCAAATGATCCACTTCAATATTCTTCTTCTCCAGATCGGTTAACAATTGAGAGTGAACTCGACGAAAATCGCATGCCATTGCTAGATCACTTCCCATATCTTGATGGCCCTGAAGAAAAGCTTCCGCGATGCTAGTCAGCCAAGCTCGTAATGCGTCGTGCTTATCTATAAATGCAGCAAGTATTCTTGAAATCTCCAGATTCTCTTCTTTGTGAGCTGTGCACTTTTCGATCAACCGAATCTTGCGATTCTCCAATTCTTCCACAGTATTTCTTACACCCTGCACATGATACACACATTTGTTATTAGTTATAAATCAATTCATGCATCTTATCTTAGTCCATTTTTAAATGAAACGTCACAGTAAATAATGCAAAAATTTTACGTAATATTAATTATACGAACGAAATTAATATACGAGCAATTCATAATTGTATATCTGCAATAATTCGATTGTCTTACAGCAACAAAAGCAAATCTCTCTCATTGACACCTTGCCGCATAATGCGCGATAATAAAGGTACAACGAGTAATTATCATTTGATCTGACCTCGGCACCAGGCGCTCCTCTTCCCGTGATATCCAGCAGCGCGTATCCTTCCGATAAAGGCATTGAAGTCACGTCTTCTATCGTCGTCACAGTTTGCGCGTGGAAACGTGCCAATCGCGTAGAATAAGGAGGATGCTCCGTCGTCATTAACTGAATTTCCAACTGATCGAGTTTTGTGATAGTCTGTGTACATCGCATAATAATATTAACGATTAAATTTAAAACATACAAGACTTTCAGCGATTGGAAAACCGTCTAGCACCTTCAGACTTTGAAGATACTCACTGATCGTGCAGAATCGAAGAAAGATATTGCTCTATTCAACACTATATTGTACTGATCCAAGTCGTTGATGTAATTGGCGGCGGCGTTAAGAATCGCGTACGCCTGTTCGATCGCTTGTTCGCCAGCAAAGTGTCCGGATGACACTAGTCGTTCGGTCGATTTAGTTATTTTAATAGCTCTGTCTTGAAACTCCTGAAGAGCAACAGTAATGATAAAAACATAAACATAATACTCATTATACACACATACAATGAGATCGTATAGATAATATAATTACTCCAACAAACAAACTGATATTTTTGTAAATTCGTACCTTCGCTTCGGCTTGCAAGTTCTTCAATGAAAAGAGAAGCAGCTCTACGCTCGATGCAGAATCTCCCAGCTGATCACAACTGGCTGCTAACGCAGAGATCCTGTCGTTGAGAATCTCCTCGAGATCACGAAGATCGGTTGCGAGTAACGCGAGAGCAAGACATTGCTCCAATTGAGTCTTTCTACTGCGGAAAGACGCCTCGATGAGGCGCCTTCTATCATGAAGCTCTTCCAACCACTTTTCAACTTTTAATACAGCTAAGGAAATATAATAATATCCTAATTATAATTCTATGTAATTCTAATATTGTAATTATAATATCTTACTAATTCTAGATTTACGATGAAAAGCGAGCCGATTTAATTATTCGTAGGTTTCGAATAAACGTGGAACACACCGTGATTAGCTTCATCTTTGATTCTATCCGGCCTGGAGTCTAAAGTCCCTTCATTTGCCAGTTCCTTAAGTCCATCCAACAATGTCTTGCCCTCCCGCAGTGCACCCATCAGCGCCTCCAACATATCTTTGCGGAGATCCTGAATCTTCGACAGAAAATCTTTTACTGCTTCGATTTCGATCGGCAGTAACGTGTCATTACATGCCATTTCTAGTGCCTCCATGCTTTCCCTGCATTGGGCCGCACGGCTGTAAAGAAGGTGATGTTTGTCAGACGATTGATGCAATGTGAGAATCATACATGGGAATAATTAGTTACGCGTTCAGTTGTACCATTGAAATAACACGTTTCGGTCGAGTATCTCTTTACGACGTTCTAGAAGCTGGTTTACATCGCGCCACGCTTGACCCAACGTTTCCGCCATGGCCGTGTACACTTCCGCTCTGGGTTTTTGGGTTGCAATCAATTGATCAGCTTGCCGCAATAATTCTTCCACCGGACTCTGCTTATTCTGGCCATAGAAAAATGTTTATTAAGAATCTTCAAATGATCTGTTCGATTATATTTAGTGCAATTTTTATATAAACTTTAATTTATTTAATTTTACCTGCAATCGAAGTAATACTTGGTCGTGCGCGTTCGAAAGTTCCGTGGCTTCTTTTACAGAAGCACCAAGTTTTGTTAGTTCTGGTTGCAGCTCGAGTATTTTCAGCTTTAGCCATTCGCCACTCTGGACAAACGATTACGAAATGATGTAATAAAACCGATGGTCTTTCCGTAGCACAAATGATATAACAGAGATTAAATTCGAATGTATGTATGTAATATATAAGAAAGAAATAAGATATGATTATGCTCCGCAATTTTTGTCGGCTATAGATTATATTATTCACTTTATAGATTATTATTAAATTATTATAAAGAATTATTATGTTACATGTTATTGTATAATATGTTAGTACATTACTAAAGTTAAATACATTCGTATTTATCGTTGTTACATTATTGGGGCAACCAATTATTCGAATTAGAATCTTATTTTTAATATTTCAATTATTCAATTATATAATATAACAAAAAATCTTAAAAAATCTTTATGATAGAGAGTCACCAGATGAAAGCTGATTTCAATCCTCATAAATTTTCGGACCACCTAGCAGCGACTTATATATGATCTCGTAGATCAAATTCACACAGACCCGACTGAAGTCTTTTCCCCTCTAGCAATATTAAAGAAGGAAGATAGAAAAAATGAAATGAGAAGAGAGACAGAAAAGACGGAGATCGGCCCTCAGTTCATCGACCTCATGAGGTTGGGCCACAGAAAGGAGCAAGATATGTTTCCATTTTCATCTTTGGCAGACTGCCGAATATCCACGTTTGGATTGACCAGTCCTCTCTCCTCGTATCGCCATATGTCGGCTATAAAATTGATTGTTTTCTTTTTAATACGCGTACACAAAGGTACAGAGTTTTTTTATGACATATTAGCTCAAAGATTATTGGATCGGAGTGATCGAAAGGGGCAATTAGCGAGTGCTTGACATTTCCTGAAAACGCGCGAAATGCATTATGTGACATAGATCATGTAGAAAAATGCGGTCCGTGATGCTGTCAAAGTGAAAGCGAACCTTACGGGCAGCGGCTCAAATTGAATTCCACAAAGTCACGTGTACATACGAGAAGAAACTTTGCGCGCACGGTGAAACGACTGGCGTGACCAAACATAGCCATATTTGGGTACTTGAAATTGGGCTAGGCAGCACGGTCAAGTAAAAGACATAAACTCTGCAGCTTCAGGTAGAAGAAGGTATCCAAGGATGAAGATAATCAAATTGATCATATCGTTCGTATAAATTTAATAAACAGAACACTGCAAACGTGCGTGTAGTAGAAATGTTTACAAAGTTTCAGGGGCTAGTTGCACATAGGTATCCCACGTGTTCATAAAAATTCTATTAGATATTCCTTTCATTTTCGGTCATAGGAATCAGCGTCGCTAGATCATAGATAGGTGCGATATGGGCAGAGCTATGGTAAAAGAAAGAATCGTTCCTTTCGCGTTCGCCACTAAGTCGGGTCCGATTGGGCCCGGGCTGCCCCAAGCCGTCTCGCATAATACCGGTTTGTTAGATTATATGAGAGTGCGCGGATCCCTGCCACAAAAGATTCTTCGTGGTTCGATACGGACTTAGCAGCCTACTTATCTGCTTGTGAGATCAGTTACGAGTTCAATACAATTTAGGCTGTTAGAAAAATTCAGGCAAATAATTCGCAATAATTATGAAATTGTGTATGTATGTGATTATTACACGAAAAATGTAATTCTGCGGAAAACGCGCACAACGGATGCCTCGCATTGCAGTCTTCTTCTTCTTCTCCATAATCCGGAAAATGTACGAAGCAATAAAAATCGAAATTTGTATGTGGCAGCGAAATGCTTGAATGTAGCTCGCGCGGATCGCGCGATCGTGATCCTAAGTACTAGGGAATCTAACGTAACGTAGTGTGAGATGGGTGTATCTGATCATGGTGGCGTGTAATGGGAGTTACTGTACCTAGCGGTTAAATTTATCCTTCGTGGAGTTTCGGGAGACTCGTTTTGCTCCGCAGATACCTAAAACGCTTACGGTTTCGAGAGGACTCGGAAATAGCTATAGACCGAAGCAACCGAGTCCCGAAATATCTACACCATAGTGTTACGTACAAGATCGCGACGGCGAAATTATCCTTTACCGGGAATCATTTAGACGAAACAGTTGCATCTTATGTTAAACTCATTAATCAAAATAATATTTCGGATCCTCTTAAAATTAATTAAAGTTACTTAAAAATCAATCAAGATCGCTTGCGTTAAATAACGGGATCATAACTGTAACAACAAAAAGCATAAATAATTGTCGATTAAGCGGCAGCACGGTGTTCCTTACTTGAAGTAGGGCGATTACTACACGCGTCTCTCCGCTCTGTACGGCTATGGTGCTTATAGTGGTAGTCGGAGGAGTGATTTGTTGCGGCGTATTCACATCTCTCTGCATCACCATTCCTGAATTCGTTTCACCGGATTCTTCGGGATGCGCGTATTCCTCCATCATGTCGGGACCGTCCACCATCATCGTCGTCAGTTTTATCTTTCGTGCGATAATCAAAGCGTTTCAGATCTGAGCATCAATCGATTAGGCGATTGCCGGTTACGTTCGCGGCATGATTACGTGATAAAATTATACGGTCGTCGAGCGTCGACGCGTGCTGTACCACAAGCTGAGCAATGCGGATGGCAGGCAGGTGGCTAAAAAATTCAGACGATATTGCACGGCGTGGTGATATCATGCGTTTCGGCTGGACAGTGATTTCAACGCCTGGCGCTAAATATATCACAGTGACGTACGTCGATTTAAAACGCGACAAAACATCTTGCTCATCGATATTCTCAAAGATCTTTGAGACAAGGATAAATGCTGTCTGTATAAAAATTATATTCTCCAGTTGGCGCGGTTGTCTTCCCTGATTGACGTTATTTTTGGCACTCTGCCAGAGGCGCGACTGGTACGAAAATTCTGTGGCTGTACGACAAGCAACGATTGCGTCTGTCATACGACGAACTAACTTTAGAGAGACAACCTTCTGAAAGAAATTTATCTTCTCACGATTAAATAATTCTTTATTGCTCGCCTTGTTTAATGCGCAGCGATTTCATAAAAGATATGAGAGATTTATATCTCGTCGTTCGCATTGAGATATTTCTGTCGCGTGAAGTAACAAGAACATTTTTAGAAATTATTTATTTATTTACAGTTACAATTATTTAAAGCAATATATGATTGCGTGCTGAAATGCCCACATTTTTTGGATTTAACGTCGATGTGTTTATACTTTATATAGATATCTTTATACGATGACGTCATCTACAGGGACGAACAAATGGTAGAATAAAACCGGACTGACTGGTAGCGTTCTTTCAACGAAAGGTACATTACGGTGAAAACCACGACCGAAGATGATCCGGTAAGTCGATGAGTACACCGTGTCGCAAAGAAACTTTTACATAGTTCAAAAAACTATCGTAATTGTCCTTCAGTGAATAAATTCTGCATTCTCCCCATTACGTCAGAGGATTACTCAATTATTCGCAGGTGATTCAACCGACTTTGCATCACAGGAACCCTCCGATTAATGTCCAAAATATCCGTGCTATTAATATGTATTACGCTGTTATGTGACATTATTGTACGTTATTCGTTTTTTTTTAATTTAAATGAATGAAAATGTTCGACACAGAACCGATAGTTCACAGTTTAATTAAAAAAGACAGACGCGATTTCGCGGTTCGATTTCTTAAAAACTCCTAGTTTTTTACAAGTGGCATTGCAAGATACTTCTCACGCGATGCACCGTATTTTATCAGAGAAAACGACTCCGTGGATATTGGAAAACGCCTGTTTTCCTCGTAATACGAACTTGGCACGATGCGGCAACCGCCTAAAATCAATTCGCGTTCAGACGACGTTAATAGCAGTAACAACGACAACAACGGCAGTAACACTCGCGTGACACATGTCACGGGTGTATCACGTCACCAGCCGATCGGTTGCAGTAACCAGCCGAACCAAGACTGAACCGGCATGGCGCGGCACGTCCTCCGGCCTCCGGCCAGCCTCCGGCCGGCCACCTCCCGCTCACCTTCACGCGCTCGTCAAGCACGAGCTACGAAGCACGAGCTGCGCGGCGCCGTCCAACGAAAGTGGAGCGATTATAAGCGAAAGAAGGCCGCCTCGCGAGTAACGAATGCCCACCCGGTATATGTTAAATGGGTACTTACATGTTGCTGAGGTTTACCAGAGTTTCTTTCTCAAACATATATTTATTTATAAAGAAACAACAAATAATGCAGTCATGCAATACACAGCGAAAGAAATCTGCGGGAGCATATTTGATGCATATTACACTTCGATTCGTGACGAAGATACAAATGTGTGCAATTAATTAACAATAATTAACAATATTGTCTTTTCTTGATTCTTTCGTCAATTCTGTCGAAGGTACGTGATGCGCGAGATGCGAATGCGGAAACGTAAACCGTGGATCCATACACAAATGCCTCTCTTCCGTAGTCATGCAGAGCTAGGTTTGGTAATGTTTATTCAGCAAACCTTTGAGACAAAATTCATCCCTGTCAAAGCTGCAAATAATTTTGGACTGTAAGCGTTAAACACGCGAAGATTATAGTTGTATTTTAATAACTGATAAAGTTTGAGAAAAAGATTCAAATCAATGCAAATCACACCAAGCACATATCTAGCTCTTGTTAATGGAGTACAATAAATTTAAATGGCTAATCATCAGTCAAAACCCTTGTAGCTTCATGAACAAAGCTGTCAAACAGTAAATTCCACTATCGATCGTACTGACCTTCCTCGCTCTCTCAAGAAAGTCTTCGCCTTCCAAATTATCATCCTTCTTCATCGGCGACATTTCAATTCCGCTATCCTCGTGATGCCGCGAAAAGTCTGATATACCTTCTTTCAAATTGGAATGCGAACCATCGCTCAGTGTATGTTCGCGAATCTTTGTGAGCTTCGTTGTAATACTTTGGTCCAACTGCGCTTCTTTTGGATATTTGCCGATGTATTTCTCAGATTCTTCTATAAAAAAAAATCAATAATAAGCCAGAAATAAATAATAAGTTTACATCATCGTGTGAAAGAAATTGTTAAAATAAAATACTGACTGAACGGAGACAAATCAAGATCTCTCTCAGAATCGTGAAGGCCATTCGTTTTATCGGAAGATTCCACTGGCAGCACACGTTCCACATTTCGAATATCTTTCGCATCAATGTGTTGCCGACGATCGTGCACAGTATTCGACGTTACATTATAAGAGGCTACATCTAAACGAATATTGTGCGAAACACGTAAAACAGTTGTTTCGGTAACTTCTTTCATGATTCTACCTGATCTTTCCTGTTGAAAAATCAAATAATTCGCAGTTACAAATAAAATAAATAATTTTCCATGATTCTTGCAAAATGATAAATATAACATTCTTTGAAAATATTATTTTCCAAAATCATTGCAAAATTAAATAAAAAGCGATGTAATACTTTCGAAAAATAATATTTTCTGTCGACAGATGGTTTGCTAATCAACTGGTGTGACATACATCAGTAATTTTGTCCATCGTTTTAATCCGTGTCATTGGTTTTATTTCGGTAATAGTGGAAGTAACTGTATCGGTAACTTTTTGCTTTCCGTCGTCTGAAGCAGAAGCCAGAGGTACAGTTGTAGTTGTTAGTTTAGGCGTTTCAGTGGCCCTGTGAACGTTAAAATATTTAAAGCTGATGAAAGACGTCGTTGAAGAGTGGATGCCTGAGTCTTGTTTGATTATTCGTAAGTAAATAAATGAAACATTTGTATAGATACCAAGTGGAACCAGAACACGAGGGCACTGCGATTGTCGTAGCAAGATCTTCACATTCCGGTGATGTTACGAAAGATTCACTTCTAGAACGCGGTGGAGTTGCTGAGCATTCAGTCGCCGTTGTATAAGCTTCCACATTGTGTTCTTCTGCTGCACTTTCGCTACGAGGATGTTCCACAATCTCCTACGAAAAATAGAAACAGATTATAACTATAATCTCACTTATCTTCTTTAATTATATTTTACATAGATATTTTAAAGCTTGTACCGATATTGAAATGTTAATTTAATTTACCTTATTGACAGGCGTTTCCTTACTCGAATCTTTACTCAATGTTTCAACATGTTCCACGGAATGTGAAGGAGTACGAGGCGAAGTGTCGTCGGATTTTTTCGTCGTCGTGGCAGTATCAGATTTAGCTACATCGAACTTGATTACTGCGGGTGCAATTTCGGAAGACGTTTGACGTGTTTGAGCGGTTGCGGATACGGACGAGGTTGTCATAATTGATGTCGGTGCGATCGGTACGCTGGAAATCGCACGGGTGGGCGCGCCTGACGACGACGTGGCGGACATAGACAGCAAGGATGAAGTGGAGGATGTCACGGCGGTAGGTCGAGTTCTAGCTCCAGCTTCGTACAGTCTCGCGTCCAGTTTTTCCGCGAGACGCGTAACTTCCGCCAATTTCGCCGAGATAGCTTCCACTGCCGTCAGGTTACTGCCGAGGATCGAAGCATCTTCGGCCTCGGACATCCTAGAGAAGCGAATTTGTTAGCCGGATCGATACTCTATAAATAGATGTTTTCTGGACTAGAAATCTTCGAACGCAGCTTGGCGCCTATGGTTTCAGTGAGTTCTATCAGCTGCGTACGGTAACACTACTTTCTTTCACTATTTTACTTTTCTCGTAATTTTATTCGCATTGCACAAAATAATTTTAGATACGAAAGGTTATTCCACTATACAAACTCTTTCATTTAATCGCAGAAATACGTAACAAATTCATGATACTTATTCTTTTTTCTCGATTATTTTTTTCTACGATTTAGATGCAGTTTAAAAAGTTAGAGAACGATCAAACGGAATTAGCTTACGAAAGATGATACTTAAGGAAACATAAAAATTGCAAAGTGAATTGGACAATCGATAATTGACAGTGTATTAAAGGTATGCCATTGAATGGCCTTTATGATTTGGGGCAACGTTCTAATTTGAATGCTTCTAGAGCATGCATTTCAAAGTGTCGCAATCGATTAGCATATTAAATCGCAAAAATTCTAAAAGAAGATTGTTATTCAAATATTTTCAAAAATATTATAAGATCTTTTTAAATATTTTTTTTATTATTGTCGTGGACATGCCAGAAATAATCATCGTGATGCAATACGATGGACGATCCCCCAAGACGCAGGCCCGTCCACCAAAATATTATCGAGGCGAGATTTGCGTTACCAGTCGAGTTTTAAGTTGCTGTGTGACCGTGGAACGGAGCCAATGAATTGTGGAGCACGATGTTTCGTTATCCATGACCATTATAACAATTTTCGATACGTGCCTATTCAATGTTAAAAAACGCTAATGAGACTGTTAAAGCAATTTTGTTATAAAGTACACCCTTAAAAGAAGACCATCGAATAATGTTCTGCTACAAAGTAAAGGTTTGTAGACATTCATCTGTCAACTAAGGATATCTGTCACAACACTAAAATAAAACTAAGAAGAGAAACTGATTAAACTGGAATGAAGGTGAGCATGTAAAATAAAAACTGAAAGATAATCCGTAAGTAAACATTTAATCGAATGAAAGCGTTATACGATCTGCGTTATTTTATTGCAACAGACTTACATGCACCGGTTCTAGATTATAGGAGCTATCTCAACGAGAGTCGGCCATGGACTGACACACGTCTCTGTTAAACACGTAGGCGTGCTGCACGTATTACCACTCTCGCTAGTTGCTCTGTTTTGCTTGCTCCTTTTTTTAAATTATACAGTTTATAAGAAACCACGATTTTACATATTTTCGTCCTGGCTTATTAACTCACTTATAAATTATGTATTTAAATTACCAATTAGATCTCTATATAATCTTTAGATTAAAAGTAGCAGATCTACTAATCTCATAATTAAAGCTCATGTAATGTGATTCCATTTTACTTACGGTAGGTGATCAAGAGGTTCTTTCAATCTGGTCTTTAGAAGGCGACCCAATCTCACCATCCGTCCAACCTCCAATAGAAGCTTCTCCCGATTATCAAGGATGTCTCTTATGTCTGTTTTAATATGCGACTCTGTTGTCGCATTTTGATTTTTTGCGATATGATATAGAGCCGTCACTGTTTCCATCAAGTTTCGTAATCTGATGCAGTGCTTTAAACAAAGTAATAATAAATATAGAAGATGTAATACTCAAAACACTGTTTCTTAAATTGCAAGCTATTTCACATTTTATATTTAGAAAAATCGAAACCACGAGAACATGATTTGCATTTAAGCTTATCAAGACAATTAGCTTCAATTAATAATTCATTTATATTCATACATCTTCGACGTTTCTGTGAAAGACGGCGCATACTCGTAGCCTTATTAATTGTTCCTGGCTGACGGATCGGAATTGCCGCCAAGCTTGCCGCAATCTCGAAAAGAGACTAACGTTGCTTTCCAAAGATATCCTGCACGACAATCTCAATACACGCGCGCCATTCACTAGTTGACCACCATATTCGTAAGTCCCCTGAAAATGTTTATTGCTACATTGCATCCAATAATTCTTTTATGCAACGGAGAGGCTGCAATTATTATCTATGCTGATCATGGTTACCTTTGCCGTTTCTTGAAAAGATTGGTGCTCTTCTTTTTGCGATTGTATCTCCTTCGAGTTGCATCCAACTTCCATGTGATTTCGGAGTAAGACATTGAACAAATCGTCTAACCATTTAACGGCCTGGAAAACGTATCCGTCATGGCAAATTCTCTTTCGGTATTATATTTTCATCGTTATGTTATAATTTGTATCTTATTTGCTGCTCACTTGCTCGGCATCGCTCTCGTACATGTGTATCAGAGCTACTTGTTTCAGCGACAGTTTCTGCAATTCCACGCTGTCGTTAAAGATGTTCTTCCTGGCATTCGTCGCATCTAGTATATCTTTTACATTGATAATGTCCTCATTGTAATTCACGAGTACCTCTCGACCTAGTGCATCCTTTACCGGCATAGAAAGAATGTCCGACAACTTTTCGCCCTCTTTTACAAGCTCGCGCTCTAAAGTGTCTAAAACATTATTTGTCCATGATATAATCGAATAAATATAGATATTAATTTTTTTCCGTTTTTATTACCTAAAGTTACTTGACTCTTTTCCAATGTCAGGAGCTTAACGCTTGCCTGGGAAAAGTTAATGTAATTTCTGCCGCCCATGACTAACTGATCGAAAACTTCGCTCGTCTTATCGAAGTACTACAAACAATAAAAAAATTATTTTTCTTACTTTCTCTTTTAACAATAACAAGAACTACTTGTTGATTAATATTTATTTGATAGATTCTTACCTCAGATACCAGTCTGAAGAATCTTTGCGAGGTAATTAAAACATTTCGACGTCTTTCAAGTCGCGAAGCAAAACTACGGCATACGAAATCCATAAAGTCTCTTTGAGATCTTAAATCTTCAGGTAGCCTGCTTTTGGGAAAACTGTCAATCTTATGAAGCAATTCTGCATATCGTCCATAGGTCTCCTGTAAGAACAATTACGATTATATCTATACTGTTCTTTTTTTAAATTCAATAACAATTACAAAATATTATCTTTGATATACCAGCCAAATTTTGATCATAACGCTCTTACCCGGCATTGAAGTTCTAGTTTCTCGTGCTGTCTTCGAAGTTCTTCGGACGAGGAAACGTCGAAGCCAACTTGATAGCAGGAATTTAGCATCATATCCGCAGGACCTAGGATCCAGTCAGTAACGCTCGATACACCTTGTTCAAGATCTTCGATTACTCTAGCGGTATCTAGATTCCGTTCCATCTCCGTCCAGGAATTCTCGATATCCATCTAGAAAACGAGACGATAAATTATAACTGAGTATAAAACGATTTTTAATAATTATTACATTAATGTATTTCTCTAAATACCTGCGTTAATTCGATAGAATCAAGCAGTTTATGAATTTCTTTGATAGTGTCCAAAGTATCTTTAGAGGATTCTCTGCTCAGAGAACTTATTAAATTTCTACCTAACAAACAAATAAGATTAATTTACTTTTTCCGTAATTTTCATATATTGTACTACTGTTCGCAATAATTCTTAATGTTTTATTAATTGTAAACGCAAGCCGAATTTTTGTTTAATTTTTAAATAAAACAATCATAGAAGATAAACCTGATTGCAGTATGTGACGTGCCGTTGACAATAATTCTGTACCAATTTCCCAATAAGACTCTACATCATCGTCCGATTGCGTCATGCGAATACCATCGAGCGTGTTTAATTTTTGATGCAAATTTGACATTTTTGATACAAGCTCTAACGCGTCTCTCCTGTAATCTTCTATTTTCTACGAGATAATAAATCAATTTAAGAATTAACGTAACGTATACGTACCATAGATTTAACTTACGTGTAATACTAAAAAAAACCGATTTACCATACGTTTCTTAATCCATTCAACGTGATTGTACGGCCTATTACCTGCTAGCTCGTACGGTAACTGAGAAAAGTCGATGTAAGCATGCAATCTCGTCAAAGTAACGTACGTTGGCTAGAACAATTATCAATAATAAAATAATCGCTAACAGAAATGTACGTGAAAGCGTAAGTTAAATTAATGTGTTATTTAAACTGTCATTCACTAACTTCGCCTTCCTTGTGCGACTTGGTGCAACTATCGACACGTTTATCCCAGAAACCGTCGGGTCGTACCACAATCACGGAAACAGCCGTGGACCCTATGAGATTCGTGGATAGTCTAATGCAGGATCTAGCTACACGCCATGCACCGCGACGCGCGTCCACGATTAAGGTCAAGCCGTTCTCCTTCGTCTCCTCGCTAATGGATCATCAATAAATATTAAATCGTTATTTATGCACTGATTTAACGCGGCATATATTTCATTGTCATCAAATTATATAAAGAACTAACGGGATGACAATCTATACCTGAAAATTAATGTGAAATATACAATAAGCGTTTCTAGTTTTGGCTTGGTCGTGGGATCGAGCTCCGGTGGAACATTAATTACGATCACGGGTCGTCCGTCGCGATCACGACTGCCTGGAATGTATGCAAGCTTTGATTCTAAAGCTTCCAAGATATCCGCTGTCTTTAGATTATTCGTGGGCATTATTGTGACCGGTCGTAAAAAGAAATCATTTCAAATATCTTCTACAAAGTCCGAAGCAGGCCGATCTGAAAAAGATCGCATTTTATCGACTTTTATCGATTTTATAACGTAAACTTTATAATTGCTGTGTTAAAAATTGAATTAACGACAATTGATTTCTAGAACAGGCATACATGACATTTATATATTGTAAATCTCAATTAGATTGAGACCAACAAGGCAGACAATATTGAAACGAAATATACATGTAAATATTATGTCAATTTTACAAAAAAACAGATATGTATAATATGTACTGTTATCAAGTGAGAACCTTCTATTTTCGAAATTTTGCGCTTGAGAAAATTCTTTAGTTACAATTCTATATAATATCCAACGTATCTCGAGAGAAAGAGAGATGGCACTTACCGGTTCAGAATAACGATTTCCACGAGCCAGGGATGCCGAGCCGCACCCAAAATTTCAGAGCACTCGCAAAGTGTCACAAGGGAGCATTACGTGGGCGCAATGCACGGCATAATGTGCACATCGAATGCATCGCGGAAACGTTGAAT
Organism: Ooceraea biroi; assembly: GCF_003672135.1. Lineage (NCBI taxonomy): Eukaryota > Metazoa > Arthropoda > Insecta > Hymenoptera > Formicidae > Ooceraea > Ooceraea biroi. The sequence goes on from NC_039511.1 coordinate 5,817,043, forward strand.
GCCAGCGCGAGCAGCTGCTTCAACTCCAGAGAGTTACACCTGCGTATCCACGTGAGCAACGAGCGAACTGTCGCGTCTTGTTCGGGTCCCCGTGGCACGTGCCCCACGTTAGTGAAAGAATAAAAATTGTCACGTGCGTGTAAGTGCATGCACGTGTATCTGCGTGGTACGCGCACGGGCGCGAGCCGCGGTAGGTGCAGCGCGTTGCTGCAGCTGCGACGGAGGCTGCAGGAAAACCGAAAGCCATCTCTGGTCCATTCAGATACAACGGTACTTTGGCACCGATTAACCGTGTGTTCCCCCTCCTTTACGCACGACTCCTCTCTACCTCTCATCTCCCTATCTCTTCGGAACCGCATTTTTTCTACTCCTTATCTCACGCTTCGACAAAAATGCGTGAAAATATTTTAACCGAGGAGTAACGGTGATTGACGGGAAGTCACGGAGATATCTGTTACACGGTTCATGGGGAGCAATAGCCAATGCAGGTGCAGCGTCGACAAATACGTCAAATCGCCCCTTATCATTAATTAAAAAATTGAAAAATTAAAAATTACGATTTTGTGGACGTACATGTGTCATCAGCTGTCCTAATGATTTCTATCTATCAGAATTTAATTGCGCAGAGCAGGACAAAATGCTTTTTCACATTACGTTTAACTTCTGTCATTGTATTCAAAGGATACGTTCTGTTACATTTCAGTTTCAATGCTGTGTTCATACTAAAAAAATTAAAAAAGGATTTGAAAAGGAATTAAGTCTGTTAAAAGAGGTACATGCATTTGAGGAAGAATCCTAGTCACGCTTGATTTCACGAGACCGCACTTCTCCGTGAAAGCAGGATCGCACCGGATGAAAATATGATGATACTAACGACCTATACAATAAGTAACGTGCGTGCGTGATCTTGCTTTGAATTACGCAATTATCCGGACATGTCATAAATTCACTTCGATAGGCTCAGGTGAGCACTTTCTATCATTAGATGATTTGCATTTTGTAGGAAAAAAACGAGATGCCAGTACCGTTTTTCCCTGTAAGCTTGCAGTACCGGTACGCGGTACCACGTGGTCTCACCATCATGAGATTGCAGCTGCAAGGTCAGGTAAGAACGATCGACAAACGTTACGACAAACAACTATATATATGCAAATCTTCAAAATTATATTATAATAAATAAATATCTCATACATTAAGAATTGTACACGACTATATTTCTTTCCGACCAAAGTTGCGCTTAATTCGCTAATTGCCGGATGTTGATTATTAAGAGAACATGGATGAAAATGATAGGAATATACATGAAGAGCAGAAACGTCAGTGAGACAAAGATAGACGTTAGGAAAGCTGAAGAGATTTGGCGTCGCTACAATCGTCGACCACGGGGAAGTTCGCCAGTGCTGCGCCGAGCCTCGCGCTATATCGAGTGCAGTCGCTGTCTCTCTTTCTCTGTCCGTCTCTCTCCTTTCTTCCTTCTGCCTCTCTTCCTCTCGCCCTTACTCTCTCTCTCTCTTTTTCTTTCTCTTTCTCTTCCCCTCTTCTATTCAAATTGGTCATCATTAAATATTAGCATCTTCTTCTTCGATCATTCTTCAGCTAGTGCTGTCAGTGTGATACTTTTGACATTTCAACGTGCGGGAACGATCGGAAAACTGGCCAGGAACGGAGTGATCGTCGAGCCAAGCTCGACGAGGAGGAGGAAGAGGCGGCACGATAATGGGCAACGCCACCACGAAAGACTACTCGAAGAGCACCTACGTCGGCACTAGCTTGAGAAAAGCGCGTTGGGATGGTCCAGGTAGATTGACTCGCTAATTATGTTCATTACGATCTTTGATATTTTCCAAAATCGAAAAAGTCTAGACTCTAGAAGGCTGAGTAACTGCCATGTTGATTAAACTTTAATTTGTATTAGGAAGAAAGAAGATTTGCTAATGACTTATTTAATGTCTTATTATATTTAATTTTTTAATGAATATTGCCAGTTTCTGAAGTACTTCACATGAGAATAATAATTACGTTTCATTGAATAAAAAATCGTACCACTGCGATATTAAACATTATTCCAATTACTTCCGGAAGTTGTCACTCATATCTATTTGCTGAAATATAAATTAATCCCGCATTAAGAAATAATAGAAAGATTATTTTCTGTAATTTATGGTAGAACTTATAGTTACATATGGTATAACTTATAGTTATAGTTAAATAACTTTAAAGTATATTTTGCAAAAATTTAATTGTTTATTAAAAGGTTAAAAATTTATAATGATTAAGCTTTGTCTTTTAAAGATGTAAGTACAAAGTGTAATAAGGTTACGAAAATTATTGTTAAACTATGTTCGATTAAGTGGTTTCGACACTAAAACGACATCTAAAATTAGACTGCTACTAACTACCGATCTATCCACTTTGAAAGAACATTTAGACTACATTTTCTTATTTAATTTCATGGATCACTCATTTAAGACTCTTTAATAACATTCATTTTTAAGAAAGTGCACTGTTTCTCTTATGCCAAAATGTTTAAAGAACGTTAAAAAAATAATGTCGAACGCTTAATCTAGTAGACAGTGCGCCGGTTCAGTACTGTACTGCCAAACGTACGGATTTTATTTCGGGAGCGCCACTTTGGGAGTACCAATGTTGAAAATCATCTGCTCTATATACATACGTGAACATCACTCTAAGAAGCACTTATTTCTTGACATTAGCATCGCGATCACTTATCCAAAAAAATATTGAAAACTAAATTAATATGACAATTCACTCTTTGTTGGAAGAAGTAATTTTGATGATGCCTATCAGGTGTGCAAACACAAAAGGTAAAAATTTGACGCGATTTTCAGGCCTTCCAGCCCCACCGGGGAAACCGATTTTGATATCGGGAACCAACGAGACGCAGCCGGATATAGTGGCGATACGATGGGAAAGATCGTCGAGTAACGGTGGATCAGCGATTGTTGGATACTTGGTCGAACATCGACGACTGGGCTCTCCTCATTGGATACGAAGTAGCCCCGGCCTCTGTGCCTTTCCCGAGCTGACTCTGAGCGGTCTCGAGCCAGGATGGCGTTACCAGTTTCGCGTCCGAGCTCAAAATGCACTTGGATTCTCGCGACCGAGCGAAATCTCTGAGCCGCTCACGGTTACCTTGCAGAAACCCTCTGCCGCTTGTGCACCACGTTTCGATCTGGAACTCAAGGACACCACCGCCCTCGAGAACGAACAAGTATATAAGTATATTTTATTTCACTCACATTTATCTCATATATTAATGCACATTTAAGATTTATAAGATTCTCTTTTCCATTTAGGCGGAATTCGTCGTACAATTCTCGGGTGTGCCATTGCCGAAAATTTCGTGGTTCAAGGACGGTTTCGAGATTTTCAGCAGCAGGCGCACTAGGATCATCACGGATAACGGAAAGAGTGTTCTCCTGATTCATCAAACCGCGCTCAACGACGAAGGCGAAATCAAATGTACCGCCACCAATCGAGCGGGTCACGTTGCTACCCGAGCTAAATTAATTCTGGAGGGTTAGTGAATTATCAATGCCTACAAATGAATAGGTAAATAATTCTTTTACAAATCGTTTTCACTTCTAGCATCACCACGGATACGTTTACCACGTCAATACGAGGATGGTCTCCTTTTTGAGCAGGATGAGACCATTAGATTGAAAGTGTCCTTGGCGGGTAAACCATCACCAATTGTCACATGGTACCATGACGGAGAATTGATATCGAAGGATATTAGACACGTGTTTGAAGTAATGGATGGTGAATCAGTCCTGAAAATACCGGATGCTAAACGAAATGATCGCGGCGAGTACATCGTCAAGGCCACGAACAAATTGGGCGAGGATTCAGCGTCTTTTCTTGTCACCGTAACAGGTAATAGTATCGCAGTTAATGCGGATGCCAGGTTTTCACTTTTTTTAAATATCAAATTATAATTAATTATAATTAATTAGCTTAATTAATTAACTCTGATTTTATTAACAGATCGACCTGCTGCTCCTGGCAAAGTGTCTGTCGCAATGACTCTTGGTAGATCGGTGACGTTATCGTGGAAGGAACCAGAGGACGATGGAGGGTGTAAAATTGGGACATACATCGTCGAATACTATCGAGTACGTGATCGAAGCAGTCTGCCTTTCCGCTCGCTTATGCTCTTAGAAATTTAACGTCTATTTCAGATTGGTTGGGAGGTATGGCTCAAAGCGACAACGAGCAGGCGCACGTCCGCGACGTTAACTGAACTGATTGAGGGCTCCGAATACAAATTCCGCGTAAAAGCTGAGAATCCTTACGGCGTCAGCGATCCTAGCGAGGAAAGTGACGTTGTCTTCATTCCAGATCCTAAACGAAGGTACTGAAAGGCCAAGAAAGGCATTCCGTTCTAAGATAGTTTCATTTGTGCAGCAGTAAATTCACAGTTCTACATTGCAGAATTGTGACACCGTCTTTGAGCGAAAAATCGCAGTCACACCGAGAGATCAGTCGATCTCGTGGCGATAAACGAGAAGTGAGTTTCACTATGCCAGCGCAAAGGACCAGAAGCTTAACGAGGGAAGAAGCTAGAGCACGAGATGACGGAAATCACCTTGGATACGACGAACGATCAGCTTCCGCGCAACGGCTCGCAACCTCTACAGATAGACCATCCAGAGCTGACAGCAGAGTGACATTTGCATTGGATACTGTGGAAAAAGAGCAACCGCCGATTCCCCCAGCCAGATCGAAAGACCATGCGAAACAAGAGGTCTCTCTTAGAAATCACACAGAGCGAACGAATACCGCAACAGAGGCGCGAGACAAAGTAAGCGTTAAACAAACTTAAAATAATAGAATAATTTTGTTCTTGTTTAGAAATAGTTATTCTTTATTTTTTTTCGAAACGTAGCACGATGTCAAGAGAGAACGAACAATGTCGCCAAAACCAATAGCAACTGTAGCGGTTTCCCCTTTGATCATCGAAGACAATTCTAAATTGCACAGTGTGTCTGTGACAAGAGAAAGAAGAAGCCTCTCTCCACTTTCTATGCCAAAAATTCAGGAACATCAGAGAGAAGAGAATCGCATCGCTAGTCATTATCCTCTATCGAATTCGTCGAATTCTATTCTGAAAAGACAGACTGCTGTTGTAAGCGAATCTACGGCATCTTCACCGAATAACCTACGAGCGATGCCGCTAGAGGATGACGAGAACGCGTTGCATGGTAGCTCGGAGTTTATGCTAGTTTTGTATCCTGAAGATGAAACGCAAGAGAGGAGAATCACACTTGACATGATGAACGGCGCAGAAATCAGAAGTATGAAAAAGTTTTTACAAAAGCTTTCTTTATTGAAAGCTTCTTTGTTGACTTCAAAATTGTTCTTTCAGATAGTAAACGAGGCATGATTGAATTAATGGAGGATGAGAATGATCTCATACCGCCGCCGATGTCGCTGTCTCTGCCGGAATTATTCAGCACGCAACATCTAGTGGTGGAGATAATGCGGGAAGCAGTCAGCTCTACAGAGCTTCTTCACGAGCGAGCTATGGAGCGTTTCTATCGAGCAGTCGCCGCTGAGGAAGCATCTGAAATTGCTAAGCATAAGACACAGCTTGAGAGGCAGACTGGTGAACTGGCGTTGTCGGATGCTGATACCATTCAAAGATCATCGCTTCGGAGACGCCTATCCAATTCCAGCGTTACTACACAGAATCTGATCGCTTCGTGGCAAGCAAAAAAGAATCGCCGAAGATCAAGCGAGGGTCAAGCCGATGTCGCTTCGAAAACGATGAAACTCCTCTCGCCGGTTTTACTGCAGGATGTAGAGGCCAGATCAGATCCAAATCTTCCATCTGAGACGACAATGGTGGATTCTTGGAGGAGGAGCGACGATCATGAATCCGTAGAACGTCTGCGCAGATGGCACGAAGCGAACGTGCCGCTATTGGAGGAGACGCAACCGGAGAAATCGATAGCAGCGGGTAATGAAACGGAAGTGGAAATCTCCACAGTATCGAATAGAACGGAGTCTCAACCGATGACTCAAATAACAACGAAAGAAAGGGAAGAAGAGCTTAACAGTGACGAGATTTCTGAAGAATCCTCAGAAGAGATTAGTAGCGCGGACAGCGAGGACTTAAAGTTATTAAAATCAAGAATCTTGGCGAGACGAATTATCGATGAGGAGGATACGTACCATCCTAGAGGAAAGCCAGTTCCATATGTCGAACCGGAAATGCGATTTCCGTATGACAGAGTACCAACCCTGGAAATCTCGCCTCCTCCGCCCGTCAGAGCAGTTACCCCCGTATCACCGACCAATATGATACCTAAATCGATTCTGAAGAAGCCTAAGGAGGAGATGACTTCTTTAGACAATTCTGACAGACCGTTTTCTTTGGAGAAACCAATCAGAAAAATACTACCGCAGCAATATTCTTATGAAGAAACGGAAAAAACGAATGTAGAATTGAGGGAGAAAATCTCGGATCTTCCAAGCATGTCCGAAACTCTTAAGACACCTATGATGTCCGAATCTGACACAGATAGCATTCTATCTGCGGCGGAAGCGGCGAAGAATCGAAGAATACAATCGAAATTGCGGTCTATGACATCCGAAGAGGAAGCAGCCGAGATAGAGGCCAGATTAGCGGTCGTGAATCAGTACACCGAAATAGTGCGGGAGCACTCGAGTCATTCACGTCACGGTAGCGCAGCTAGTTCTCGAAGATCCTCCTTCTCCGAGGATCAGGATCAAAAGCATCGAGTGCAAGAGAAGCTTGCATCAAAGCCGATAGAAAAGCAAGATGACGCATCTAAATTCAAAGCTACAAGCAAGAATGAAATTGACAGGCAAAAGAGGAACAGCCAAGCGCCAGATGCTAAAAGAGAAATCATTGATTCCAGAAGTACGACCCCCGCTAGAGATACAACGACCGTGAAAGAAAAGCGCGGAAGCAGACCGAGCTCTAGGGACCAATCTCCAGCTGTGAGAAGGAGGGAACGAGTAAGCGGTGCCTCTTCGAGATCATCTTCGAAGACTCGCAACCGCACACCGTCGCGGGAAAGAAACAACCGGCAATTAGCGACGAACAATTTCAACGAGCAAGGTACTCATAGATCCAAAGTGCCTTCTAGGCCCTCTTCGCGCTCGAGATCAAGTTCCAGGGAAAGATTCGGAGCGACAAAGTCGGTGGAATCGAAGATTGAGAGGCTGCAGAAAACGCTCGAGAATAAGTATCGAGCGATGAGAAAGGCATCCGAGTTCAGCAAGGAAAACGCCGAGGAAGGCGTTCCAGATCAAATAGACGAGAAGCAGTTAGCTCTGGAAGCTAAGAAAGTTGTCAGATCGACGGTGAGCTACATAACTGACCTGACCTTGTTAATGGCTGCGATGTACGTTTATTTCTTTAAGAAAGAAACCTTGGCGGTTCCATTTATCGTACTACTCCTATATCGAAGAGTACAGGAGGAGATACACGGATGGATGCCACGTCGCTGGTGGCGATCCACCAAGAAACGTTAATCGACCAAAGCGACCAGACCATCACGTCACACGTATCTCTTGTACATCCCGTTTACCGATTGAAAACGCCAAATGATTGCCAAAGAAATAATACATTATAATACATTGAAACGATATAATATATTGAACATCAATTATTTATGCCGTTCTCCATATGTAATTTCATCGCTATATACTTGTTATCATTATTTGCTGTATTTATAATGAATGTTAATTCTTTACTCTCCTAATAAATTATTGTACATATTTTCATCGAAATCTGTATCAAGATATGTCGATTTTATTATGCACTCCATTGCTCCCTCTGTTACTCCGTACGTTATTTCTTCAATTATTGTCGTTCATCTTCCGTATTTTATTTATTTAAATACATGCCAATTGTGTGACTCTTGCAAATGTATGCCACGCTAAATCTCCGTGACACGAGTAACGTGTTTTCCTTTTTCGCACAAATTCCGTGAATCCGGCGTTACCTAATCTCGCCTAATTACAATCCAGAAATACCCGTACACCGAGGTGCACAAGAGAAATTTCAGTTTCGCGCGCCGCAAGCAAGGAATAAAACGAATCGTGAAAATAGGAACGCCGCTGGCAGTTACATCAGCGAAAGAGAGACAACGTGGAAAAGAGGGTACGTAGATCTCGAACGGCGCATGTGCTTCTTTCGTTAAAACGACGAAGCCGAGAGCGCGGCGTCGGGACGATTTTAGAACGGAGCAGGGCCTCCTGCCGTCAGACGTCGTAGCGTAGGGTGTGCTGTATCAATATAGGGTCAAGACAGGAACAAGTTGGCGGGTGGTGGTGACGGAAGACGGTGCTGATCTTCCCGTAATACGCGCGTACGCACGTCGGCCATCCGCGAGTAATGTCAACGTACAAAAAAATCGTTCTGCGTGACTGACGAAATGACCTTAACAGGTAAGATGCACGTATGAAATGAGTTGTGTCGTTGTTCGCCGGTGTAGCCGGCTTCGATGAGCTGAGACGGTATTCCGGATCGGTGCAGCCGGTTCGTCGGCGATATGAAGGTGCGGGATCAAAGTCTTTATAAATTTATTTTCGTACGTACGCTCCTTAATGTGCCATGATTGTCCGGCAAAATTGTCAGTCAAAGAAGAGATGAGCGTATCAATCAAAGTGCGATGCGTTACGAGGACGATGTAACATCTAGATCGCGTATATGCTGTCAGTGTGTAAATGCAAATTAGAGAAATGGCAACTTGGTTTAGAAATTTATTATCACGAGGGAAGCTATAATGCAGAAAGGCAATGGAAATTATAGCGTACGACATGTATAAAAAATAAATTTATTTGCTGTTTACGATTCTTGCAATTATCTCGGTAAACAACTCTCTAAATTTGTCGCTGATGAACGCAGTTGTCAGTCCGGTATAGAACAAATTCCAACTTATATTTGGAAAATATCTTACAAGGCATCTTATGACCGCTATACAATGCATGATCGGATTCGCGCTTTAAATGATTCTTCTTTAAGGAATTGATGTCTTAGTTTAACGATAAGTATCAACGACGCTGTTTGCCAAAATTTTTCTAAAACAAATGTGGAAATATTTATTTATGTTAATGGTGCAATCTACGTGCGTGCGCGTGGGGATGCAACTGATCGAATTTTCAAGCGCACTTTACGTCGCAAAATCTGCAAGGAGAAATGGTTCTTTCGAAGAATATATGATCTCGTAAAGGTGTATAGATCGGTTACGTTTTATTTTCTTTAGTGGCTCTACGCTTTCTCTATATCTATATTTATGCTACTATTTTGCAAGTATGTACTACCATCGAGCCATTTTACAGAGAACACGTGAATCTCGAAATAGCAGGTAGCTTTTCAATAATAAATTTCCTTCCATCATATTGATAAAATACATATTTTTCCAACAAACGAAATCTTTAACATTATAGTTAACATTATAGTTAATGATTAATTTGTAATACACAAAATATCTAAACCATATTTGATAACAACGTTGTTTGCATTGAGTTCTAAGGATTGCGATTATTATAATTTCAGACAAGATTTGAATGTGCAATATAATTTTTTGTCAAAATGTTTTGCTAATAATTATTGTTGAAAAGAGTCCGAAACACATAAGACCGAAATATTTCATTTAAATTACTATTTATTGATTAAATAGTAATTCCAGTACTAACTAACAAACTGTCGATCGTGTTTTAAGTATACTTATTTGCTTCATTTTTAGTATAATTATTTAATTTGCTTCTATATTATAAAAACATAAACAAGATATTGCGATATGCTTATTTGTAGATTACGCTTCGAGAAACAAAGGACCACCAGAATGGATCGAGGAAGATCAGATCGCGTCAGTTCAAGGACGTGTAGGCGAAGACATCATCGTTGAACTGAAATTGGCTTCATCCGAAAATTATGACGATCTACGATTTGAGTTGTGAGTACTTGTTCGAGTGAAGCGCGTTAATAACTTTTTTTCTCGCATGGCGCTATTTTAATCGAATAATAATGTCTGCTTTCACTTTATCATTCATTCTTAAACATTGGCCTTAATTTTATATAGGACCTTGGGACGTGCCAAGGATCAAACGCGAGTTATTTTAAGCTGTCGCGCACTTAATTTCAGGGAACTAAATTATGCTTGCCGCATAATCTCGCTCAATATTATTCTTGCATGGAGCGTCATTGCGCCAATGCCAGGAGCGTGTACGACATGTCCGTACCTTCGGTGACCGATTTCGTCGATTAAGAGGCCAATGCAATTATGTAACAGTTCGTTTGATATGGTCAAGCAAGAGCAATGCACTCAACATTTGAATCACTTGAAAATCTATTTTGAGGATTCCAATATGTGACTTCATCTAATTTCATGAATTAAATAGAAAATTAATAGATAAATATGAATATTGATTGATATCTGCTTGACACAAGTGCGTTATTCGATATCTTCATATAAAAAAATCAAGTTATGTAAAAGAAAGATGCAATTTGTGAAATCATTGAAAGTTCAACATTTTCCTCAATGCATCTTGATGCAAGGACCCGATGTCCGAAAGTTCAGAAATAAAAACCTATTGCAAAAATAAAACATTTGCGATATATTTTGATAACGCGATGTTTTGATAACGTACGCATTGCGATCTTGGATTTTACTTTGACCGGTTTTGCACTCGAATACTTCATTCGTGATGATGACATAGACACGACATCGTAATGACGATACGAATGAGTGATAGAGAATTTCGAACTGTTCCCGCAGTAACATTCGTTCCTCTTCGCGTAATGGATGTGCAACTCCACGTAAGCTAATTTCGACCACGTTCGGAATTTTCACGAAAAGACGAAAGAGGCGCCTATGCCCCTGCCCGGTCCAGCTACCGGCTCTCGGGTTGGCTTCTGCTAGAGCTTCTATATGAGACAGACCATTGCTTACAGTTCCTCGAAACTCTACATGAGCCATCCGTTGATGGAGGTGGAAAATTGGGAGGGGACGACCTGACGTTAGTGTCTTGCTATCAGTCTGACGCCGAGAGAGCGTCCGGACGATCGACGAACCCCTAAAAAGGGGTGTTGAACCGTTTAATTCGAGTGTATCGATACGCGCCTTTGTCTCTTGACATTAAAAATTCTTTGTAGCTGTGAGCTCTACTGGATCTGATTTGTTCGAAGTCTTGAGTTTGATCAGTTAGTTTTCCCAAGGAAAACAATCAATGATCAGGATAAATCATCAATAGCGATCAGAGATATAAGCGGAATCGCTTCGCTGTCGCAGATTCTTTGGATGAAGAATCTTTTAAGAACCGTAAGAACCCGTGGTTGTAAGTTTCAAAGTAAAGATAACGATATTATGAAAGAGCGGGGAAAGATAAAAAATCAGACATTACTGTAGAGCCTGAGTGGTCCCAACATAATCTGGCGAAGACTCAGAAGCAAATCGATTCATCGATGTCCTCGATAAATAGGAGGCATACATGTACGAAAAAGAGACATATATATATATATATATATATATATATATATATATGAGATGTCTCAATGAAACGAGTTTGCAGAGCGCCATCGCGCTCTCAGAATTGTTGATCGACCGATCTGTGTATCTCGCTAATTTTATCGCTCACGCGGTGCTCGCAGTGTCATGAACGATCACGCGCGAGAGACCAATACTTCAAAAGTTGGAGTATTTAGCAGATCGTGGCTATCACCGTGTGATCATTGATACTCCTGGAATAGTTTTAAATGTGAAAATTAGGAAGGAACAAAACGATATATTGAAAAATGATTAATAATGAATTTTACATCGAGCCGAGATATCTGTTGGTAAAGGCATGTGGACAATTTATGGCGATTAGTTCATCAGTGGTGCTTTCTGAAAAGACACGACGGTGTACCTCCCTTATTAATCCGACATCATGGGAAGTGACTGTTGCAAATGCGCGAACGGTAAAAAGAACGTAATTACTGGATCTTCTTCCGAGGGATCGGAATATCGGTAGGATTGGAAACAAAATGTTTTTATCTATAATATTACTTTATATTAATAAATATGATTATTATATTTTCTTAATGCGCTTCATAATACTCATATTTATATAGTTGACATATATCATTTCTGTGGATGTGTGTGTGTGTGTGTGTATGTATATTGTTAAATAGTTAACGTGTTAAATTAATTAATTATAATAATTTTGTATAATATTGTTATTTTAAATATTATATGCAAAACCGTGTTTAATATCTCAGTAAAAGACGTGAAGTGAAGAGCAAAATACGCCTCGGCGGTGCCGCGTCGCATCATGTATTCTCACCGGTCTTACGTCAGATGAGTGCAGTTGCATCGAGTTGCATGATTGATTAATGCATGATATTTCTAGGATCGTGCTACATTCCTACTTCGAGAACTGAGAGCTTTTTGTTCATATGTGAAAGAAACAAGTAATTAAATGAACAAATTATACTATGATGTGTGCACTTTTTCTCGATTCTAAACGAGTCAGACGGCGAAAAAGGTGACAAAAATAGGGTAGTAGAGCAATGCCAAGACTCTAGATCACTCTGCTCGAAATATGCCAGACCAAACATATTTTTACACAGACGTAAGAATACGCACACGTGGAATATGAACAAAGTAAACTGACTGTCACGATGACACTCTTGACAAAATAAAACCATAGCAGTTTCTTTTTTATCTTTATTCATTTGAGAATTAATTCATGAAACAGATTATCAGTATTTAATATCATTGTATGACGCAAAATACATGTATAGTTATAATAAGACGCATTCATGGATAATCTGGAAGTAAAAGATTAATGGGAGTCAAAAATGCTTAGTACAAATGCACAGTTAATATACGTATCAAATATGATTTTATTTTCACAAAGTTAAGTACAAATTCGTTAAACTTAATTAATTTTAATTTATCTCTACTCAAAAGTATTAGAAATTGCGTAAATTGAAAAGGCTGTAGATGAATAATAAATAGATTCAAACATAAATGAATCTGTTAAAATAAAATATTAAATGATAATTTGATAGTGTTTAAATAGAAATATACTTTATTAATTAATTTCACTTGTTATACAAACTTTTCTTTATTTTTTATAAACTTATACTATGTGTACTCTTTTAGCTTGAAATAAATAATATTACATGATTTATCAAATTTGTAGAATACGAGATGGAGTACCAATTTCATCGGATCGCTACCGGTTGTCAATGCGTGGCAATATTGTGCAACTGGCCCTGAAACAATCACAAAAGAATGATACGGGTTACTACTCCCTTGTAGCAACAAGGGTCGGACAAGAAAACGGCAAAGGGGCTTTAAAGAAAATCCACTTGAGTGTCAGTGAAACGAGTTACGAAGAGGGCGAACCTCCTGTATTTTTGAGAAGATTGAGCGATCTCGCAGTAAAGGTCGGCACTCGAACCAGATTTTTGGTAGAAATACGAAGTCCAACTACTTTGAAGGTATGATAATTTAATAAATAATATTACAGCCTGGAAGCTATTAAAAGAGAATGAATTTATTCATGCACGTGATGTAAATGACTTTTCTGCATGTGTTGAGTTAATTAAATATAATAGTTTATCTATTAACAAGATAAGTGAATGCCATTTGGCAATGCGTAGCCATGCCCGTAACATGACGCAAAAGACGTCCTGACCTAAGATAGATAATATACCGTGCCAAGTACTTGCGATTAACCCGGAAGGTGGAACTGATGGTACCAGCAGTGACTTATTGTCAAGCATTTGTCTCCCTTCTTCTATCCCGGTACCGAACGAACTGGGAAAGGCAAACTAAGACGAGCACCGGGAGGTCCATGACCTGGACTCACGGCGAAAGACGGAGAAGAGTAAAGGAAGCTGGTTACGCGTTCTTGTGCGTCGTATTAATACTATTATTACGCATGCCCGCATACCATGCCAGGGACTATATATTCCAATATTGCTGTGCGTACCGCTTCTGCCATGCATGAAGCAGTCTAATATATCATGGAGTCTTGTTACGGCAAATCCGTTAACGTATTGCCGTGTTGCAATAGAAAGTGGTTTTTACAAGATTAAGTAACATTACTTTTACCGTAAAAGTGACACTTTTACGCCAATTAAAAATTATATTCCAGATAGCTTGGTACAAAGATGACTCACCTATTCATGAAAGCCCCAGGTTCTCCCTCGTTCACGAGGGGAACTTTCACTGCGTCGACGTCGCGCCCGTCACGGTCGAAGATCAAGGATGCTGGACTTGCATGGCGGAGAATCGTAGCGGAAGATCCTCGTGCACGTCCACGCTCACCGTTATTGGTAATCGATCGCTTCCTTCATGCATTCGAGATTTTTCGTTTTGCGTCTGAGATTAATTGCAACTTTGATTTTGAATCTTTTCAGTTCCCAAGGCTTACAAAAGGCCGGAATTTGTTGAAGAGCTACGCGCGTTGCTTACCGAAGCGGGTACCGTGTCGTTGGAGTGCAAGGTAGTCGGTGTACCCACGCCGGTACTAAGGTGGTTCAAAGACAATAAGGAAATCAAGGCGGGCGATGTATTTGCTTTAACTGCCAATCCCGATGATCCGACTTCCCTCGGCGTGTACACCTGTGAAGCGGTCAACTGCATGGGAACGGCCTATTCCTCTTCGAAAGTAAGTACTACTGTACAATGATACTACTCCTTCTTGCAACTTTGAACAATGATTTTATTGGATCTATGAAATACGCTGTGGATACATTGTTTCTTTATTTTTTAGGTTCACGTAGTTGGAAGGGGAAGTCGAGAAGGTTCATTAAAACCAGCGGATGCTTTGACACCGTCTGGACCACTTCCGGTATTCAGACAGGCGTTGCAAGACGAATGTTGCAGAATCGGAGATACCCTCGCGCTATCTTGCCGCGGTAAATCAGTTACTAATTTTTCTGTTTTTATTAACATTTATATGTTTATTACGTTTTACCGTTATACATGTATATACCGTTATATATCTACATGTGGAACGTCCGTTGATAGTTCAAGTACCACCATGGCCGAAGGCAATCGCCTGGTACAACAAGGGAGGCCGCGTCGAGCCCAGCGATAAATATCACATAATGGAGGACGGTATTGGGGGATACTCGATCGAGGTGAAGCAAGTGGAAGCCGTAGATGAGGGTGAATGGAAGTGTGTTGCTACGAGCGAGGAGAACATGAAGCAATTCTCGAACTGTTATGTGGCAATGTCTAGTAAGTGTTGCGGCGACTGAAGACCAATCAGCAACAAAAAATACAATTGCCGTATCAATATTCATTTAATTTTTTCAAGTTCCGAGAAACTACAGAAAACCACGTTTTATGGAGAATTTGAAAGCAGTCTTGACGGAAGAAGGTCTTGTCTCGTTCGAATGCAAAGTTGTAGGTTTCCCGACGCCACTATTGCGATGGTTCAAAGACGGTCAGGAACTTAAGCCAGGAGACGTCTATCAGTTAACTGGAACTAATTCGTTAGGTATGCCCCCAAAATGATTATGTATTCTTATGTATGCCTCCGTTAATTCTTGCCCTGTTTGTCTTTTGCACATATTTATCAATGTTTAGGTTCTTATTGCTGTATTGCGAGGAACTGCATGGGCGAAGCCAAAAGTACAGCTGAATTAACTATTGAGGATATACAGAATCAGCTAAACGAAGAGGAACGTTTCCAGCTTTTGAGCACTAATCAACCGCCGAAATTTATAAAAGGTCTCAGAAGTTGTGAGGCGAGAATAAACGAAGATTTTCGCTTCACAGTGCAAGGTATTCATATTTTCTTTTTGAACAACTTGCTAAATTATTTTATTGTCCGCGACTTTTCTACTATGTTGACAAAAATATCTCTTCTTTCCGCAGTAAGTGTCGCGCCAGAACCATGTCTTTCCTGGTACAGAGATGACGCTTTAATGGACGAATCAGACAAGTATCGCATGCTGAAGGAAACCCTTGGCACGTGTCATCTCGATGTACAAAAGCTCGAATTTGTGGATCAAGTGAGTACTCATAAATTGCATGATCATTCTCTCTAAAGATGGTGATACTTCTTCTTTTGCTTTTATTATGTATTTTTCTTTCTTTATTCGTATGTCTTTAGGCCGAATGGAAATGCGTAGCGGCGAACGACTATGGCCATAGCGTCACTTCCTGCTTTCTGAAGCTGATCATTCCCAAGCATTATAAAAAACCAAAGTTCCTTGAAAGTTTACGTGCGATATTGTCGGAGGAAGGCGCCGTGAATCTGGAGTGTAAGGTTATCGGTGTCCCGCAACCAGTCCTAAAATGGTACAAAGATAATGTCGAGCTCAAGCCCGGCGATATACATCGGATCATTTCTGGACAAGATGGTACCTGTTGCTTAGGGACATACACCTGCGAAGCTATCAATTGCATGGGAACTGTCAGTAGTTCTGCATCTTTATTAGGTTTTGAAGGTAATTTCTTTAGTATATTACACATAGTGATTTTCAATTATTTAATTGTATTTTTTCTAAGAAAATTACTGCAAAAATTGATTATATATCCTCTCTTCGCGATTCTGCAATTTTTTCACTTTGCGTTTCAAATCTACAAGTTTCCCAAATCTCTCGAACTTGTTTTAATTCCGCAGATAAAAAATCTACAAAGGAGATTCAGTCTCCAAATGGTCATGAACTGGCAAGAAATCTATCGCTGTCGACGATACACGAGGAACGGACTTCTCAGTTGTACGATACACCGCAAACCGATCACTCTGTCACTTTGGACGAGCGAGGAGAGGTGTCCTTTAGCTTCGACGGTAAGGAAGTATCAGTCAGTCTATACGAAACGCCTGATCTCACCGAGGAAGAAGCATTGCAAATTGTCGAAATGTACGCTGATCAGTTGTCCGAGCACGTAACAGGTAAAAAATTAATATAATGTTTATTATTTTCTTGTAGTATACTAAAGCGTTAACAATGATTGCATGTTACATTTTTTTTGTAGAACATAATGTGATTGAGTTGCCTCCAATGAGATTTGTCAAAGAATCGTCTACGTCCGGTAATTTGCTGATGGAAGCCGTAGTGATAGACGTATCGCCCGATTATTTTGTCAGCGCGGAAGATGGCGATGATTTGCGAACAGAGGCAGATGTCGAGGATGTTTCTATCATGGACGACGTGACGCACGTCTTATCGTCACCTGAACGTGATTCTCGAAGTTCTCTGAAGAGATCGGCTCGATACAACACGGACGAGGAGGAGAAAGCTCCAAATAGGCCACCTCGAAAGAAGTCGATGAGCATTTCGTCGTCAAAAAGCGAAAAGAGCCAGCGGATCGAATCCGAGAGCTTCCACAGTGCTCAAAAGGAAGAGCCGCCGTTGTCGCCGCTTTCATCTCTGAAACAGGATGATAGTGACACTTTCGCGGATGCTCTGTCTTCCGCGCATCTCTCTGTTACGGAGAATCTGGTCCAGAAGCATGTTGCGGCAGAAAATAATACGGCCGATAGCAGAAAACGCAGTTTGAGCGCAGAACGATCAAGTGGGTCCAGCTTGGACAACGGAGGTGGTGACTTCTCATTCGATGCAGTGACTGGTGCACCCAAGAAGAAGCAGCGCAAGAAAAAACAACGTAAGGATAAAAGTAGTTCTGAAGAATATTTGGGTCCTAATGGCTATAAGAAAGAAGAAATGGGAAGAGAAGAAGAAAGCGAATTGGAAGAGAAACTTGATATAGAACCGAAACCGCACGAACGTATAATACCAGTTGAGGAAACAGAACCGGATGTTAGAAACGAAACTACGCAAGAGGCGATGAAGAAACTGGTCACCGAAGAAAAACCGTTAGATGATCTCGGAAGCAAGAAAGAAACCGCACCGGCAGTTTCAGATTCTCTGAACATTCATGTTTCAGAAATGATTCAAAAATCGATGGAAGATATTCTTCAAGAATCAAAAATAATCCTGCATAAAGCTTTAAAAACATGTGAAAAAATGTCCGATACCTCGGCGACGCAATTATTCAGTATTTGTGAACGATCCAACGACATATGTCAAATGTTGGAAGCTTCGCGAGAAAAAGGCGCGGACATTGAAGTCTTGATGAATCTCGAAGCACCTTTGCATGCCTTATTGACGACAATCAATGAGATTACAATAACGAAAGACGAAGAAATCGTTCGCGATATTTTCGAACCATCTCTCGTTCAGTTGTCACGTACTATTGAAAATTTGGAATTTCCGTCGTTGCAACCTACGTTAACAATCTTGAAGAAAATCAAGGAGCGCATTTGTACTCTCGGTGGAACGGAAGGTCTATCCTCGGTAAAATCAATCTCCGATGAATTTCGAAATATATCTGAAAAAATTGTGGATCCACTAAATGACATCCAATCGACATTCAGCGCGATTTTAGATCATATGGAACAATCGAAACTTGCGATAAATGGTACCACCAGTCCGCAGCAACAAGTTTCAACGATCTCAGCATTCGCAACCTGTTTAGCGGAATTGAGAGAATGCGTGTCTCATACGGCGCACACCGCGATGACATTAAAAGAGAACGAAACGCTGAACAGCTTGATGGAATTCCGAGAGCCTTTATTGGATCTTCAATTAGTTTTAGCATCGGAAGAACACGCTCCTCCCGAACTTTTAATGATAAAGGAAACAACGCTTGCTATTGAAAGATTGCAGAGCGTTGTTGTGACTATACTGAAGAACTCTGGGAACCTCGAAGCGATCTCGCGAGTGGGAACAATTCTCAAAAGTTTGGAAGACACCGACAGACAAATATCAGAATTGATGGAACGATTGTCAGAGGCGGAAGTTGCTCAGGAGTACATGTTAAAGAACCTGAATATTGACGAAAGTTTAAGTAACGTACATTTCGCGCTCTCATCGGTTTTGGAGAAGCAAGAAAAGCACATAGCCTCGTGTAATTTAATCACGTGCATTGAAGGGCTACGTCAAACAATTGGTTCCTCAGCTGTTACAATCGCCAATCTGGAGAATCCGGTCGACAACGCGATATCTCGGGAGATAAGCAAATTGAACGAATCGTTATTAAATCTACAGAGAGATTTATTAACTGAAAAGCATGAACCCGGTGAGGAGCAAATTTTGAATAACTTGATGGGTCCCATTGCTAGACTAAAAGAGATAGTTGGCAGCGTGATTGAAAGCGGTTCCTCGGTCGAATTGATGATACCTATGTTGGAGCTGTTAAAGGAAATAGAAAAGGACGCAGCTCTTGTAGCAAAAGAAATATCGAAGAAGAAATCTCAAGAAGAAAATGTCGCAAAATCTCAAAAAGAAAGTACGGAAGGTAAATTAGAAGAAAGAGAGGAGAAAATCTCAAAATCCGTTCTAGCTGATCAAATTAACCGTTCCTTAGATCCAATCAAACACTGGTTATCTACTACATCCGAAGACAGCACAAAAGAAGAAGTGGAATCTATATTGAGTTTGACAATCGACGATTTGAAGAGACATGTGAGTCAGATCGCAATTCAAACATCATACTCCGAACCGCCAAATGATGAAAGTCTGATTGAAGCGCTGATTGATCTTCGAGAGCCGCTAATTAGGCTTAAAAACGCGATTTCAGTGTATCACGGACCGGAAGATCTTTCAGCTTTAGAGAACTTAGGTTATCCTATGGAACATCTCCTGCAAACTATTATGGACGTTCTTCGCGTACACGCAGAAGAAGAATCTTTACAACCAATAGTAGACATCGTCAAACAAATTGAGAATCAAATATCACTCTCAATCAAGGATGCTCTTCACCAGCAAGAACTTAAACAGTCTGCAAAGGCACTTAACATGGAAACAGAGGAAGAAGAAGAAGAAGCTATTACAGTATCTCGAGAAACAATTCCAGGCACTCTTACGGAGATTCCATCCACACCGTTAGAAATCGGATCCGCTGCATTGTCTACTGAGCAAGTTATGACTGAGGACAATTTCAAAACAATTGACAAAACAACTGACTATATGGCGCCAGATGTCACGCCAGAAATCATGAACAATGAACAGCAAGAAAGAGAAGAGAATGCAAGCAAATTAATTATGATCTTGTCAGAAACGTTAGAGATACTTCAAATGGAGATGACTAGTATCCTGGAGGATTTCGAGGAATCAACAGCGCCAATTACTACGATCCCTCAATCGAAATTAGCCAATTCTCTTGAAGAATTGAGAAGAACTACTTCCACGATACGCGTGATGACTACCGTTTACGGCGAAGAAAGTACGTCACTCGAAGAAAAAATCGATCAGGCAACTTTGGTGCTAACTAATCTAATGCAACCATTGACGAGCATACGAGAGCTGCTTTCGAAATCGCAGGAACATGAGATCTCGGAACTCATGATATTGAATCGGTTAACTCCGTTGCTAGACACAACAGAAAACAGCTTGATAAAACAAACGATCGATTTCGTTGGTAAAGACGGGGATGCAGAAAAGGAGCTCGAATCTCTTTTGTGTGTAATACAAGAGATCAAAGCGGAGGTCCCGATTGCGATTCAGGATATATCATCCAGACGAAAAGTTTTGGAATGTCTTTGGGACATTTCAAAACCTTTGGAGAGCATCTTGGGACGTATGAACGATTTGAAAGAAGCCGTGGAGGAGACTCTTGAAACGGATGTCGCAAAAATTTTAGGACAGCCAACTGCTGCTCTTTTGAGAGATATTAAAGCAGCTACGCAAGAGTCAGGTATGTTGTGTCAACGAGGGCCGGTGATTCGTGAATTGCGAGATCTTCTCGAACCTCTGCTAGAATTCCATAGCTGCTTATCAATGGTGCAGAGTAGTCGAAGAAGTTTGGTTCCGGAAGCATCTTTATTGGACGAAAGGAGAAGCGTTATCCTACGAGCAGTAGAAGGTCTACAAAAACAAGTTTGTCACACTATCGAAGCAATCGAGAATATGGAGGAAGCCACCTTATTCAAGGAATCCTTGACGTTGTTGAATTCTGCGATTCTGCAGGTACAAAAACAAATCGGGAAGACTGATTATTCGCGCCGATCCAGCAGCGTTAAGTTTCCTCTACAGCATCGACTTACCGGCACGTTAAGTCGCTTAGCAAGCGCTATAACAGCCTTGGAGGAACACGCTGACAAAGATACGCACGGAATAGTGTCCAAATACTTGGAAGCGTTGCAGAAACAAATTTCCTTTGCGCAAATGCAATTTATTCAAATTGGCAATGAGTCGACTGACGAAGAAGCGATAGTGGAAGGCTTCCTTTATCCGATTAATCAGCTTTTGTCGGCATTAAACATTCTTAAAGTGAACGTGCAGAAAGTACCTATGACTATTTCGCATGAATTAATAGTTCAGCTTCAAGAACTCGCCGATTCTATCTCAGAATTCAGTTCCTCCTTATCGACGCATAGAGTAGAACTTGCTCAAGAGGCTTCCGAAACAGCGCCGATTATAGAAACCTTTTCTGCCGTTATAGACGTACTGGATCACGTAAAAGATTCGATCGTAGCTATAGAAAAGATGATCGAAGCCGAAAAGAGAGAAAGCATGGTTATAACAAAGGTAGAAAGTGTCACCGATGAGATCATTGAAGTATCACAAGAAGAAGTCGAGAGCGTCATGATCACGGAGATGCCACCATCTAGTGCGATAGCTCAAGAGGTTGTTCAACCAGAGGTTGAAGATACATCTGTAACGACACAAATATCAATTTTAGAAAATGTAGAAACGATAACTCGTTCTGAAAAAATGGAAGAGGAAAATCTGGAGGATATAAAAAAGCGCGAGGAAGATCGCCAGGAAAATGAGAGACGAAAAGACCTAATGATTCAGATGTCGAAGTTTAATTCTGTGATAAGCAACTTAACACAGCCATTAAAAGAACTCATTCATTTCATGCAATCTGCTGTGCAAGTATTGCCAGCTTCAAAATCCGAAGAGAACAAGCGAAAAATACAAGAGCTAACGGCATTGGTGCAGATTCTTTACGATATACAAGCTACGAATACCTCTATCAAGGCGACATTATCTTCCTTATCTATTACAGTATTAGACAGTCAATTTTCTCGTATAGGAAATATACTTGCTGACTTGGAACATACTATTGATACAGTTATTTCTTTGACTGATGAAGGAGTAAAACCAGAATTAAAGGAGAGCATTATGACGTCTTTGCAATCTTTTGCCGAGCCTTTAGATAATCTCGAAAATGTATTGGCGTCTGTATGTGAAACAATTGATAAAGATAAACTCGTCACCGAAAACGGAGAGTCGTTGTCTGCAATTGTAAAAAATTTGATACCATACATTAGTGATACCGTTAAATCTCTACATGCGATTCAAATCCCAGAATGCGTTAAAATGGCCGCGGAAAAAGAAACGGAGATGTCAAAGATAAAGGAAGAAACGAAGGACATCGAAGAAACAACTGCGCGACCGCTCGAGGAACTTATAGAAGCCATTATGGATTCTCAGGAACAAGTAGAAGACAAGGCTTCGTTAATTAAATCTAGTTCGCCTGTTATGACTCCAACTAAATCAGAAGATATTGATAATTTAAAACAAACGGAAACAGAATCAGATAAGACACTCGCTAAAGAAGCGGATAGTTCAGTGGGACAAGTCGAAACATGTGTCGCAGATGCAGCAGGGACGCTGCAACAAGCGTTAACATCTTCATTAGAATATAACCAGATGGAGGAATTATTTATTGAAGAAAAAGCTGTAATACAATCGGTAGCAGAACCCATGGAAATAGTTGAGGAACAAAGTCTGGCGATGATTGATCAAGCGAAAATAGAATTAATTCAATCATCTAAAGACAATATAACGTCGGAAGAGCAAGTAAAAGTTGAAACTTTGCGAGCAATTATTTCTCCTCTTCAAATATTACATGCATCATTCGATGAAATTGGAGACTTAGAAATTTTGAAATCGTCTGACGAGACAACGATCGCTTTTTCGTCTCTGATCGAACCATTGCTAAATTTAGAGCTTGCAATGCCATCCGAAGATACGGAAGAGTTAAAGCAAGACGTGACAACGATACAAAAGCTTTCTGCCCTATGCGTTGTGGAAGAACTGCAAAAATCATTCGCCGTAATTGAAGAACAAGTACAACTTAACATTGCAGCCGAAACTTTAAATAGAACGCCTAAGATGAATTTGATGTATGCTATCAAGACACCATTAAAAGACTTAAAGATGTCCATTGAATGCATCCAATCTGATCCAGAGACTTGTCAACTTATTCAGCAGCAGGCGATATTTCCAACCACTAAGCAGATTGCAGTTTTGCAAACTCTTGCCAAATCAGTGGAGGAATTTGGAGAAAGATTTATAGCCATTATTCGGCAACTAAAAACAGAAGCAGAACCCATGCTATCGTCGCAAGTTGCCAAACAAGAGAACGAAACATTAGATCCGAAAGTTCTACACGAGATCATTGATCCAATTCACGTTTTACGGGAAACACTCACTCATATCGAGGATCTCAATGTTCATAAAGTCGAATTATTAGAAATGCCGGAGAAGAAAAGCGAAGTTGTTCAATTGAGTGCAGTGACTCATCCTTTAGAAAAATTAGAGCAATTACTAATCGCAAGTACGCAGCAGACTATGATTGTGGAGGAGGAAGCTCCGAAAGAATTTAGCGAAAATCAAGTTCGATTAGCGAATGCGAATCTGAAACCTGTGCTAGAAGAGCTAAAGAATTCGATCATTGTGGTGCAGCAACAAGCAGCCTCGAGTGAAGATGTTTCTGCAAAAACGTTAAACGAAGCGCTGGAAGGCTTGAAAATGCCATTAGAAGCTATTGAAACAGTCATCGATTGTTTTGACGAAACTACCGAAATGGAAAAAATGTCAACTTTATTAACATTTGCAAAATCAGTGAAAGAAACGGCAAATCAACTCACAACTATAGGAAAGGAAGAGGTTGCTCAACCAGAAATTCGGGAAGCTTCTCTGTTAAAAGCAGTGACTATTTCAATTGAAGGATTGCAGAGCGCAATACTGAAACTCGAAGACGAAATATCTCAAGCCTTGGAAACGAAAGAGTCGATAAAAGTCATCGCTTTGGAATGTATGGTGCAGCCACTGCAAGAGCTGCAGCAGTCTTTCTTGACTGCAGCTCATCAAGAAACCGTTCTATCATTGCAACGATTACCAATCAAACCAATATTGGACAATTTAAATAAATCTGTGGCAATGATTCAGGATCAAGTTACGAGTGTTCAGGATAAATTACTCGTGGAAGCGGATACGGACGATATGACGGTGTTGAAGGATTTCACGAGATCACTCGGAAATTTAAGGACATCGACAGTAGTTCTGCAGCAGCTGAACGCAATAGAAAACGCTGGTGAACAGATCGTGGAAATAGAAAATGCGTCCGCGTTGCAAGCATTTGCGAAGTCTATCGGAGAATTCAAGAAATGTTGTTCTGTTATTATCACGCGACCAAGAGTTATCGAAGCGTTTGCGACAAGTGCAGAACTTAAGCAAACTAAAGTGGACACGCAACTTCTCGAAAATATAATCACGCCTTTGCGGATATTACAAGAACAGATCTTAATTATCGAAGAAACGAAGATGCAGGAAACCGAGAATTTACATATCACGGACGAGAGGAAGCCAACAACAGTATTGAGCAGTCTAGTTGGCCCCTTGCAGCAACTTGAGAAATCTTTTGTCGCAACGGTACAAAAGGAGCATGTGATCGAGCACGACGGACACAGTTTGACGCCTGAACCGCTTTCTGTGAGTCTAGAAAAGCTTGATCTGCAACCCATCCTCCAAGAGGTACAGAAATCCATCGCTATTGTTCAAGAGCACATGGTATTAGAAGCAGGAAGTCAGATCGCGTTAGAAACAGAAGCTGATGCTTTGCTGAAATCGATCGCGCAGCCTCTAGTAGATTTGAGAGCTTCTGTCGCGTCTATCCAGCAGGCAACTGCAGTTGCGCCTGAATCGCTGAATGAACTCACACAACAACAAAGTGTTTCAGCGTTGGAAACGTTCGCCGAGAACCTGCATAACTTGTCGGAATGTATAGCAATGTGCAATCATCAACAGATAATCATGGAACCCGCGGCGGACACCATCTCTGAAGATGTTTCATCTTTGAATACGTGGGCAGACGTAATCGAGGAGCCCCTTTCAAAAGTGACACGTCCAATGGTCGTCGATCAGGGCGCAATCGACTCTCCAACTGAGATCGCAGTGTCAATCTCGGAAGACGAAGCTTCCGCGTTGAAAACGCTAGCAAAACCGCTGACCGAATTACGGGAATGCTTAGCCTTAATGGTCGAGGAACGTAAGACAGTTGCGCCGAGTGAAACAACGTCTTCTTTATCGGAAAAAGAGAATATCTCATCGCTACAAACAATGATACAGCCTTTGTTGGAGTTGCGAGATGCAGCTGCGATAGTGATCCAAGAACAAACGGCTATCGAACGCGCTAATGATCATTCATTTACCACTGATGGTAAGAACGAGTTTGCTCTTCGTCCTTTGATAGAACCATTGGAAGAACTGCGTCATTCTATTGCGATAATACAAGATCAAATGTTGATTGAAACGCCACCGACGCATCAGCAAAAGGACATCATACTAGACACATTGGCTGAACCACTGTTTGATCTGCAACGTGCTATATCCGTTTTAGAGACACGAGTGATGTCGCCAGATATCGAGTCAATGGTCGAGGATATGAGCAACAGCTGGATTACAGAATGTTTAGCGATTCCTTTACATGAAATAGAGAGGTCGATAGTTGACATCCGGCAGTGCACCGTGACAGAACCCGTAATTGCAATTGTGGACGAGCATAGCGGAACATTAAGACCAGACTGGTCTATCGTCGAAAAACTAGTGACACCAATGGAAGGCATTAAATCGACTATATTACGCATAGAAAATGATTCTACAGAGATTGAAGCTCTCAAAACAATGATAGAACCACTTTCTAGTATACAGAAAAATCTGACACTGTTAAGAAATGAGTCTGATTTGAACGGTGTTAACAAGGAAGACACCATCAATGCTTTTGTTGAATCTTTTTCTGACCTCGAGACATCCATTTCACTTTTTGAAAAAGAAGTTGTCGATAAACCGTTTTCGGAGCAACAAGTTACGACAAATCTAAGTTCACCATTAACCGAGTTGAAACGTTCCATTGAGATCGCGAAAAAATCGCCTGGTGTACATCTACAGGATTTGGAGAGACCATTAGAGCTCGTACAAAATGCACTTGAAACAGTCTTGTCTATACAACGAACTAAGAAACTTTCTGAATTGTCGACAAAATTACAAAACGTTATTTCAGATACTAACGAGTCCATTGAATCCATTGAACGTAAACTGGATCAACAAGAGGAACCTGTCGTTGTGGAAGTTTATATTGAATACGAGGCACTAGGAATGTTAACAAAACCTTTACAGAATATTAAGCAGTGTATCGCGCAAATTCAGAAGGAACCGAATACTGATTTAATAAATAATGCTCTTCGGAATCTCGAGAAATCTATAGCCATAGTACGCGAGCAATCAGCCGATAAACCATTAGCAGAACCACAGTATACGAATCTGAGTGCTGTGACAGGATTGTCGAAAAGTTTATTCCCATGCTTAAACGAATTGCAAGAATCGATAAATGTGATAAAAGCATTATGGCACGAGAAAACAATGCTAGAAGGATTAACAATCCTCGAGGAACCGCTTTGTAACTTGCAAGCTGTAATGAAAATTATCTGTGATCAATTCTCAGTAGGAGAAACAATATGGGTAATAGATAAAACAAAGATAAAACCTCCAAAGAAATTTATAAAGGAAGAGATAAAAGATTCTGGAATTCAAGTTAAAAAAGATGATAGTATAAATGAAAAGACAAAAACAGATGTACAAGAAACTGAGTTGGCACAAGATAAAGATTTATCGACAGTAGATAATAAGGCAAAACATACAGAGGCTGAGGAGAAATTAAAGAATAAAAAAGGAAAACTAACAGAAAAGAAAGAGAGAGAAAAGAAAGATAAAAAGATAGCGGAAGAACAAAAAATTGATAAAGATGGAAAAGAAGAGAAACAAGAAAAAGAATATAAAGAAGTAGAAAAACATGAGAAAGAGAAAGATCAAATACAAAATGAAAACGAGAAACAGGAAAAATCAGAAATAGTTAAAGAAACAGAAAAAGTAGAAGAAAAACAGCAAAAGAGAAAGGAAATAAAACAAGTACAAAAGAAAGAAGCAGAAAATAAAGAAGATGTAAAAGATAATAAAATAAAGCAAGATAACAAGGATCATGAGAAAATAGAAAAAGCTAAAAGTATGGAAAAAGAGGAAAAACCAGAAGAGGTAATACAAATTAGAAAACAAGATGAAGTAGACGTAGTTAATAATAAAAACGAAATAGAAGAACCTAAGAAGATTATTGATGATATTAAAAAGGAAGAAGATAAGCAAAAAGATAAAGATCATGAAAAGATAGAAGAGAAAGAGGAAACCGAACGAAAAGAAGAACAAAAGACTGAAGAAATAGGAAACGTAAAAGATTCAAGAGACATAAAAGAAGACAAAACAAAAAGTGTACTAAAAGATAAAAAGAAAAAGAAAACTGAAGAAAAGGAAGAGCAAAAGACTAAACAAACAGAAAAAGCAAAAGATGTAAAAGAAAACAACACACAAAGCGCAAGAGACGAGAAAAAGAAAGATAAAATTGAAAGTGTTAAAAAAGATGAAGAACAACAAGCGGAAGAACTAAAGAAAAAAGAGAAGGAGCAGAAAGGAATTGCAGGAGAAAAAGAAAAAATAGAAAAGATAGAAAAAGTGGAAGACAAGAAGAAGGCTAATGAATTAGAAAATAAAAAAAAGGAATCTAATAAAGAGAAACAGCTTACAGAGAAGATTAAAAAAGAAAAAGAGAAAGTTCTCAAAGATGATGAAAAGTTAGAGAAAGAACAAGACAGTATTAAGAATAAGGAGCCTGCTGTATCAATAATAAAAGATAAAGACTTTCAGGAAAATGAAGAAAAAATTGACCAATTAAAAAAAGAAGAAATAAAGAAAAAGGAAGAGGAACAGAAAAAAACAATCGCAGTAGAGCAAGAAAAAGAAGAAGAAAGCGAAAAAGTTGAAATAAAAAAGCTTGATGAATTAGAAATTAAAAAAGAAGAATCAAATAAAGAGAAGCAGCTCTCAGAAAAGATTAAAAAAGA
Source organism: Ooceraea biroi (assembly GCF_003672135.1). Taxonomy (NCBI): domain Eukaryota; kingdom Metazoa; phylum Arthropoda; class Insecta; order Hymenoptera; family Formicidae; genus Ooceraea; species Ooceraea biroi. The sequence goes on from NC_039511.1 coordinate 5,845,240, forward strand.
AGAACAAAAGAAAAAGGATGAAGTTAAAAAATTAGAAAAAGCAGATGAGGGACAAAAAGAAACAATTCAAGCTGAAGGAGTAAAAATAGTGGACGATGAACAAGTAAAAGCTAAAAAGGATATACAAGAAAGTAAGAAAAAGTCTACGCAGAAAAAAGATAAACAAGAAGATAAAAAAGCAGAGAAAACAAGCGGACAACAAGAAAAGAAACAGGAAATTGTGCAAGTGGAAGAAAAGATACAAGAAACGCAAAATGAATATGTAAGTAATATAAAGAACGAAATTGATGAAGACAAGAGCAAACAGCAATTTGAAGAAACGAATGAAAATCAACAGCAAGAAGAAGGTGCACGTATAAAACAAACTCAAGAAGATAAAATAGATAAGAAAATTCAAAAACAATCAAGAGAGGATGAAGATCTACGTTCAAAAACGAAGAAAGTTCAAGAAGAGCAAACACTCGACAGAAAGCTACGCAAACAACAGGAGGAGAAAGAATATCACTTTGAAAAAATAGAAAAATCGAGAAGAGAAGAAAAGCAAAGACAATGGAGGCCACAGGATGACAAAGATCGGTTGCAAGAAAGAATCTTTACAAAGGAAAAGGAACAAGACAAAATTGATAAATATAGAAAGAGTATACAGAAAGAAGAAAATGATCGTCAGACGAGAAATGATAATAAGAAATTCTATGAAATTGAAATAGAGAGCTTGCAGAAGAAAAGAGTCGTAGACTCTTCTCAAATTAGAAAAGGAGAAACTGACTATGAGGCAGAAGAAAGAAGAAGAGACGAAAAAAGGATTAGGAGAGATGAGACTGCTAGATTACAATGGGAAGAAGAACAAAGATTACGAAGAAGACATGACGAGGAAATATTCAGGAATAAGCGGAGAAGGGAGGAGCAAATAAGGGAGAATGAATGGTCCAGAAGACGTGAAAACGAATCCGATCGTTTTCTCAAGAACATGTTAGAGCCTAAAAGCAAACTCGATAAATCGATTGCGATAAATCGATTGTTCTCCGACATTAATTATCCACGAGAATACACTTCTCGCTTTGATTCCGGTATATCAACGCTTTCCAGCAGCTCCAGATCGTACAGCAGTAAGGACTCTTTGTCCTCACTGAGTAGAAGAAGACTCGACGATTATTGGGATCATAAATTACGTGGTTTTTCCATGGACAAATATTATTATGATACTGGACCATCATACAGGAGGCGCAGGAAAAGAGAAAATCGTATGATTCGCGCAAGATCGACTAGTTTGCTGAGGTATGAAGATTATTCGACTGAAGACAGCGATGTCACCATTGTACCTAGCACGTACGCTCGACCTACCAGACGGACAAAAACGGAGACCACCTCGCGTGTCAACTTTGACATTTACGAGTCTGCTCCGTGCATTTATAGTAGTCAAAATGAGGTAATTATTCGATATTGAAATAATTTCCTAGAACTTCATAAATCTCGTTAAATGTTTCCAAAATTATTATTCATTGCAGGGACTTTCGTGGGACAAACCTAAGAAGCCATCATTTTGCACAAGATTAACGAACAGAGTTGTTGAGACCGGCATGAGAATAAGACTGACCTGCACCGTTCTCGGTAATCCGGAACCACGTGTTTATTGGACCAAAGATGGCGAAAAATTGGATGCATCAACCAGTTGTTGCAAAACGCGATACGAGAACGGTATGGCCTATTTGGAGTTATATGATACAGTCCCCGAAGATGCCGGAATCTACACATGTATAGCTGAGAACGTTCATGGCACTTCGAGTACCGAGTCCACCTTAAAAGTTTATTCCGATTACAAGCCTACGCACATGCCACCAACTTTTGTAAGATCAATCACAGGTACATTTATGAGACATATATATTTTAAAACATGCTAGTCAATTTACACACACGTTGTATCAATGTCAATTCGTTTTCTCACAGATATTTATCGATATGCAGACCGCAAGCTGATTCTAGAATGTCGGGTACGAGCACATCCAATTCCTTCGGTCTCCTGGCTGAGGAACGGGCAGATTCTACAAGGGCAGCGTTACAAGCAGAGCTATCTTGACGATGATGTCCATCGATTGGAAATAACAGATCCTAATATCGCGGATAACGGGCAATATACGTGCCGCGCAACGAACGACTTACGTACCGAAGAGATATCTCACATGGTTTATATCGAAGGTGATTAGAATATCGCAAATCATGAATCGGTATAAGTATTTTCTAATTATATTGTACATAAGCAAGAACGTAATTGGCGTAACAGATCGAGATTGGCAGCCTGCGAGCCGAAACGATCGAAGTTTGAGCGATGAAACTCGATTCGAAGTTGCACGACGACCACAATTCTCCAACTTGTTGAAAGATTATTGTGTACCTACTGGTGGAACAATCGCCCTACAAGTAGAAGTCAAGGGTAAGTCATCTATACACGTCAAGATTCGGAATCTTCATCGAGCTTATTGTAGGTGTACCAACTCCGGAAGTGAAGTGGTTACGCGGTGATCAAAGGGAGCCGATCGCGATACCAAAAGCAAGAACCTTTACCGAGCGTGGATTGCACACGTTAATTGTACCGGAAGCGACAGAATCAGAAAGGGGTACATATGTGTGTAGAGCAATCAACGCTTATGGACAAGTGGATATGAGTGCAATGGTGGACGTAGTATCAGCAAGCGCCATTGATGGAGGAAAACCGGCAGTATTTGTTTCGAGACCGGCCAAAAAATCGATCGACGTTACTGTTGGCGAGGATGTTAGTATTTCCTTCCGAGTCCAAGGAGTCCCCAAGCCGCGTGGTAAGGATCAACAAGGCGATTCTTGATTTTTCGTATTCGCAATCTTAAAGTATCGACAAGTTATTAGAATTATTAGAACTCGCTTTTCTTTCATCTGATTGTTTGATATTTTGATGTGTTTCTTTTCTTTTATATTTTCCGTTTGCATCTCTTTTCTTTTGTTACTTTCTTTTTGTTATTTTAGTAACGTGGATGAAGGGATTAACGGATATTACGGATGGACCGAGATCATACAAGGAGAGCATTGATGATTATGTCAGATTAATATTAAAAAGAGTTGTACCTTCTGACGAGGGTACTTACTGCATTTTAGTTAAGAATAGATATGGTTGCGACAGAAGTTTCTTCTCGATCAAGGTGAGATCTTTCATAAACAATTGGATAAACAATTAGATAAACAATTGAGTAAAGAAAGATATGCAATCAGTAATGCGTTATAAACAGGTAAAACAACGTGCAAGATCATTAACTCCTTCGCCAGATTGGAACTCTGTTACTGAGACAGTAGAGGACCGCGATGATGACATGTCTTATGTGAGAAGTAAGTTTTACAATTATTTTATAAAACTGTCTTAGAAAAAATTGCTTTTTAAGAATAGTGAAATCTTGTACCATTTTTTACAAGATTTAAAAAATATTGAAACACACCGTTCACACGAGCATTGTTAACGTGAGATACAATAGATTGCAATTATATAATCCACTTGAGAATTGCATTAACTTGTATATCTCAAGTTATTAAAATTAGAATGACAAACAGTTCGCACTACCTGCTACATCATACACTTTGGCTACAATTTCAATGGCTAGATGCCAGTTAGTGCACCTGAACTAAGCAGCCGCGGGCAAACTGGCGTCAATATTTAGTTTGATAATTCATTGGATTAATATATCAATCGAAGATCTCCTTAGGCATGCGTAATCTTCGAAACAAACGAGGTGTTATGCTCATATTATCTCTCAATTGAATCCAAAATTAGCGCATTCACGAAATATCGTAGGTAGCGCTTGTAACGTGAAATAACACCCATGTTTCCTTCGCTCGACGAACATCTCGAGTTATTTTAGTTTGCCTTCCTTACTCATCTCCCACCAGGTCTCGCAGACTCTACAAATTCGAAATTCAGTCGTCGTCGGAACGCGAATCATTTCGTGTGCCCTATTTTCCGAAACCTTGAGTTTTATTACTTTGTGCTTAAAAAAAGAGTAACGTTTCGCGAAAAATAATTTGTTTTACTCTTTAAGTTTTCTTATCAATATTTTCAATATTCTTTTATTAATACTATATTATATTGTCGCAAACTTATTTTATTTAATTTTTAAAACTATTATTACATAATATAATTAAATGTTACATGAATCTGTTTTGTTTGTTTAATATCACAACATATTTATTAGATTATACATATTCAGTGTTATATACAATCGATTATATTAATATAAATATATATATTAGAAAGAAATGAAATGAAATTTATTATGAAGCCGCACGATCATGGAATTGTCGTCGATGATGAAAACGGGAAAATTATTTCACGTTTGAGACATTCATGGTCCAATAAGGATTGTTTAATTATTGATTTTTTAGAATATCTATATGGACACCGAGGTTGGTTAATAAACAAAAATAATTTAGAATTTTTTCGAAAAAGCAAACATATTTTATATAAATATAAAAAATCCAATTATAAGTATTTATAACAAACTTCATAATAATTGTGCATGATTTTTATTAGATGTACCCGGTCCGATTAGTAGTGAACCCGTTGTTATTGATGGTGGAAAAAATTGGTTGTCACTAAGTTGGGGTAAAGCGGAAAGAAGGGGACCCGCGCCAGTGATTGCTTACAAAGTCGACGCTTGGCTCTTAGGCGGTGACGGAGGTGCACGATGGGTAGAGGTAAATGAGAAACAATATCCCTAATTAAAAACCTTTTTATTTCAATTTATTGTTATCTTAAATCTATTCTTATTTCAATTTCGCTAGTTGGGTATTACACCGATCAACGCGTTCGATGCGTTCAATTTGCGGCCAGGCGGAGAATACAAGTTCCGCGTGACTCCGCGAAATCGTTATGGTTGGGGCGAACCGGTTACCATGACGAGCTCGGCGTTAGTGAGCGAGAACACCGATCTTCCGGAATTCACCAAAATTCTTCCAGGTCAATTGAAAGCCCTCGAGGGAACGCCGATAGAATTAGAATGCGAGGTAAAGACGCAAGGCTGCAATAGTTTTGCCACGGTACTTCATACATTCTCTCTTGAATTATTTCTTCCAGGTTCGTGGAGATTCCAAGACGGAAGTGCGATGGTACCGCGAAACAACAGAGATAGACCCGCACGGTGATTCACGATTCTCGATACGTCACGATGGTTCTAAATGTTCCTTAACGATTGCAAACGTCAAAGAGAATGATTCTGGAAGATACGTTTGTGAAGCGAACAATAAAATCGGTAGAGTCTCCTCGTTTGCTAGGGTCCTCGTTGTTACCGATCCAAAAATCATCGAAGCTGACGCAAAACTTAGGTAAGTACCTACAATATGTGTCACTGCAATAAATTAATATATTATTGCATTGCAACAATAAGACAACTACCAATAACATTTCACGATTCCATCAGAAATGTGAACGCCGAATCTGAGGATAGACCACCGCAATTCACGATGAGAATACGCGACAGACGAGTGCAGACGACGTACCCGGTGAGGCTTACCTGTCAAGTCACCGGACATCCTGTGCCAGAGATTATGTGGTATAAGAACGATGTGGAAATCTCTCAAGATGGTAATTATTAAGATTATTGATTCACATTTATTAACATTATGTCCGAGAATTTCTGCGTTGATCTTGCATCGCGAACATTCTTTGGTTCTCAGATCGCCACATCTTCTGGGACGACGACTCAAACTTCCACACTTTGGAGATCATTCATTCCACCCTCGACGACTCCGGATGCTACATGGCAACAGCGAGAAACGTAAATGGCTCGGTGTCTTGTCGATGCATCCTCGTAGTAGACAAGGGAATTCGCGCCTACATCGCTCCGGAATTCCTACGTGGCCTCGATGCGGCTTACACGATCCCCTTGGGCGGTGAATTACGGATGTCCGCGCAACTTGAGGCTTACCCAAGTGTCGGTGTGGTCTGGTGAGCGTTGTTACGACTAAAGCAGAGAGCATTTACATTATCAAATTAAACAAAACTCCGTCGGTAAGCTGATTTCGCTGATTTTGACATGTTGAGCCAAATCTCGAGTCTCATTTTGTTGGTGTTACGCGGCTTGGCTCACAGCTTTCCATCAGTAAGTGCTATTTCACAGTCATGGCAAATAGTACTACATGACGAAAGTTACGCACTTCATTGGATGATGCAACAAGCCAGCCTTTGAGCCAAGTAAAACGTAATTAAATGCGAGAATCGCAAATATATTTACGAGCTTCGTCTTGATAGAAATTTTAATAGATTTCTGCGGTGTAGGCTGACTCGAGATTCGACTGGAAGTTTAGCTCAATTTGATAATGTAAATCTGCTGAAACAACTTTTGCATTCTCGGTAACACGATTCGCAATACAGGATTCCTTACCCTCATAATCCCATTTTTGCATCTAGGCATCGCGATGGTATTCGTCTGCGACCTAGCAGAAGGGCCATAATGACGTTAAGCCACGACGGCACTGTTCAATTTTGTCTGGCTAACGTCACCGCTCGAGACGCTGGAGTTTACACCTGCACGGCGACTAATGCTGTCGGTCATGCCGAAACATCGACCAGAATGGCTGTCATCACTGACGTGGTCCAAGATCAGTTCTTCGCTGATGGGCCCGCCAACGTTACAAGCGCATCTCCAGATATACCGTAAGTCCGATCATCGTAATGTCATCATTATGCATCAACGGCAAAGTTGCGAATAACTATGAAATCGCGAGACTTTCAGGTACTCGAAGGAACCTCTTTTCGTTACGAAACCGTTATCTACCGAAGCAGTCGAGGGCGATACGGTCGTCATACTGTGCGAGGTGGTCGGAGATCCTAAGCCAGAAGTGATATGGTTGCGCGATTTTCTCAAGGTAAGCTGGACGACCTCAATCTCTTTAATTTATCGTGGCTCTCCGCTCCTTTTCGAATGAAGTTAGACGGTGACGATAGTGCACTGTAAATAAACTGCAAAGGGAAAATGCCCAATATGTCAATAATTAATCAGTCGTAAATTAAATTAAATTATGACCAGCCGACTAGGGAGAAACGTACCTTGCGCAAATGGTCGGTAGAAAAGACGCGTGTCTAATGCCGCTTTGATCCACGTTATGTGGGTCAAGTTGCGAAAAAGAAACGGCCACGTAACGGAGCGTGTTATACCCATAAACGGGCAAGGCATTGTATGCGCCGAGGAAACGGCATTGACATTGGGTGGCCTTTAAATGGTTGCGACGCGTTACGTCACATGACGTTTTTTATACGGACGGAGAAATAAGAAATTCTCGGCACATCGTACACGAGAAAGGGATCGGTCGTCCTGCTGATCGACGATCCGCTGATCCAAGATGGAAAATGGAAGTGATGCGTCGACCTGAAGAAGTAATGCGCGTCTACGTCACTCCGCGATATCTGCATGATCGCGAGATGTGTGTACGGAACAGTTGTCCCCACTTGTCGTCAGCCATAAGCTGGCAGCTTTCTTCGTCGATGGATCGGTCGTAACGAGCGGCAAAACAGTCGTCGTGTAACTTTAGCGAATGAACAGCCTCTCCGATCTCCGAGTGATACTCCGACTATGTGATACGATATCACCGTGCCCTGTCTCATTTGAAAAGCGAATTACTATTTTAATGTACTTAGTTCGTTCCGCGATTAAAGTTACAATCTGTAACAATCGGCAAATACACAACAAATATTGGATGAACGATACTCATAAAAAAATCAGATTTAACTCGATGTGATATCGACGATAACGTAAGTCTAACATTTTGTTGTTAAGTACTAAGTGACTAATCAAAATTAATATAATAAAATTATTAATTAATATAATATAATATTAATTCTTAATTAATATTTTATTATTTTCTATATTTAGTAATTATAATTCGTAAATATATTAATAATTATATTAAGTTTTTAATATATAAATCATATAATCAATAATATCTTATTAGTTAAACAAGATTTTATAAGTCCAAAACTAAGATGAACTCGTTAAAATAATTATAAATTTGTACTACATCAAATTCATTTATCGAAAAATTGACAATGCAAATTTCTTCTTTTACCATTTGTGAATATGCAACAATATTGCAAATACATTATGCACTCGTTTAAATAACATATTTAATTGCAATTAAAGATGGAAAATTGGAATAAAAAATTGAAAAAAAGAAGGAAGAGAAGTTAATTGCTAATAAATTATCTTTAATTGAGTCCATACTATGTTTTGCCGTGTGGGAATATAAACGGAGCTTGCTACACAACACAGCATCGACAGCATCGCCGAGTCCTTGCGAACTATCTCCAAGACGATTTATATCTACATTTTGCAATCGGGAAGTATCCTCCGCATAAATTTCAGCGTAGGCGACGTAATGTGACAGGTGCAAGATAGATACATCTCGGAGGGTTCATTATGTCGCGATACGAATTCAAGGATCGAACGTTGCGTGGTTTATCGATGTCTAGACGCGCTATTAATTCAAATCGAATCGCTAGATCGATGAGGAATGAGCGTACACGAGGGTACACGGTGATATGCGTAATGTTCGCTCGTGTAATACGCACAACCAGATCAGACTGCAACGATCTGTTCGACTTTCGCTCCCTATATGGGCTAGAGCCATGACGAAGACATCTCTCACCTCTCTTTCGTTGCTGTCCTTTTCGCTACCAATACCGCACGCTGAATTTTAACCCCGTCTTGAGGATCTTGCGTAACAACTAACGTCCAAAGTTTCATCGTGCGTGCTGCGAAATTTCAGCGCGGCTCGCCACGGGACATTGAAGAGAAACGCAATCGCTTTACGCGTTACGGTGACGATCGAGGACGCGTTAAGCGTCATCCGGGACGTGTATCTTCAGTATTAATCGCTATTCCGTGAGCCTAATGCTGCCAGCGGATGACGTCCCGCGAGATTTGCGGAGACGAAGCATCCAAATCTATGTGCGTCTATATCGTTACTTTGAATCATTCCTTCGTGCCTGCTCGGCGATTTCGCGCTGCATCACGTAGCCGAGCTATGCCGTGTTATTGTCGTCAGCGATAAAACTCGGACGCGTGAAGTGAAGTAAGTAGGAACGGAACGCGCGTGTGATAAGAAGTAGTAACGTCTCGATTACGGCTGCATTCGACTGCAGTCGCATTAAACACTCGCGATTCGCGTTTCTTGGCTCGGCGATCTCCTGCACGTTCATGATTTAACACGAGTCTTCCCTTGCAGCCTGACTATTACAGGGACGCACCTCACTTCCGCCTAGTGGGTGCAGGGCCACAGTACCGATTGGAGATTCCTTACGCCAAGCTCGACTTCACCGGAACGTACTCCGTGATAGCCCGCAACTGCCATGGAGAGGCAAAGGCTGTGATTTCTTTGCAGATCTACGCTAAAGGTGAGCAAGCAAACAAAACTTTCTTGTACCTCGCGCGAATTCACACCAGCGATTCTTCTTTCTCAGGCCAGGGCAAGGAAGAACAAACGCAAAAGTCTCAAGGGTAAGTTATTATTACATAAAATTTAATTTAATTGTTACTTTAGCTCCATTTACAAGAAAGCGTACGATTATGATTGTAGCAAGGTGCTGACCCTGCCGATCATAAAGAGGGAACTGCGGGACATTAGGTGTTGCGACGGCGACGCTGTTTCTCTCGAGTGCAAAGTTTACGCCACGCCGGAACCGCCTTTAATTCGCTGGGAGCGCGGAGGCAAGGTAATAAACTGCATTAAGGTCTCACATTAACGTCGCGAAATGAGCGACCTGCAATCTACAGAAAATATTTTCTTTTGTCAGATTATAGCTATGGTGGGCGACTTTGCCAGCGAATTTGACGGTGAAACGGCGCGGTTAAGCATCCAGCACGTCTATCCCGAGGATGAGGAAGAGTACACGTGTGTAGCTTACAACGACCTTGGAAAAGCTTATACATCAGCCTGCCTGGTCGTTGATGGTAATTTTATATAACTGACTACTTCACAAAAGCGACGCAAGTAAAATCGCGACGCGAAGTGCGATTCTCTCGATCTCTTTCACTTGCGCTCGTATTTATTATGCTAATCGTCGGGTACTTTCTAAGTTTGCGCAACGCGTGACTGATGAACCTTAGTCAATCATGACTTCGTACAAAGACAGCGCATTCATACGCGCATGACACGACGACAAGCCGAAGCTTAAATGTAATTAATCTGATGTTAACGTAAAGAAACTGAACAATTGCGCGTATTATATAGTGCCCGAAGGGAAGGAGAATATACTGAGCCAGAGATTAACGAGGCCGGTAGGTTTGCTGTCAGCGGGCTCGACGCCGAGATCAACACCGCGATCGACGCCGATCAGAAGTTTATCGCCGACAGTTTCGCGTAAGTGAAAGTATTATTAAAGCAGCGAAAATATACAATATATTACGTGTGCAAATTAATTCAGTGTCTTTTTTGGAAGAAATTAGAAGTTTAATAGAATGTAAAAGTAGATTTTGTTGACGCTAGATATTTGTAGATGCAGAAAAGGAATAAAGAGATGATGATTTGGAAGATAATCATCAAACTGTTTCGCAGATGGCCGTGAATTTAGATCGCCGCAGGTTCTGTCGCGAAGCAGCCCATCAAGGCGACCGAAGGTCTGTCCACCGAAATTTTACGCGGTGCCGCACAATCGTTTGGTCCAAGAAGGCGAGACGGTACGCTTCCAATGCGCCGTTATCGGCCATCCCGCACCTTGGATAAGGTGGGACAAGAATAGCACCATCGTAACGCCAAGTGCGAGGATCTCCATCAAGGAACGGGACGACGTTAAGATACTCGAGATCGTCGACGTAATGCGGGAGGATGCTGCTCTCTACAGGGTGACGGCGGAGAACGACTTTGGTCGGATTGAAGCCAGCGCTCGTCTCGAAATAATAAGTACGTATACATCTCTGATGCAAAAGACGTTCTTCCGATGTTATTTTATTAATCTCATTAGTTTCGTGTGTCATATAATTAATTTTATACATATGTAATTACACAAGTATATAATTAATTATACACATATAAATAAAAAAAAGGTCGACACGAACCGACAAGTCGGACTATCAGAACCAGAAGCGCCTCACCCAGAACCTACCCTTCGTTCGATCGAAGCCTCCTCCCGACAACGAGCAGACTAAACAGCCGCTTACAGTTGGAGTGCCGCATAAGAGGGACTCCGGGCGTGACACCAACATGGTACAGGTAAGCGGAGACTTCAACGCATGTTAAACCTGAGACGAAATATATCTCTTGAATCATTCCCAGGAACGGGCGGCCATTAGAACGATCCGCGCGAATAAAAAGACACTTCGACGGCACAACAGCCAAAATCGAAATAACGAAAGTGAAAGCTAGCGACGCGGGTGAATACACTTGCGTGGCGACCAATGTCCTTGGGTCAACGAGGAGTAGCTGTCAGGTGAACGGAGTTATCTGCCACCATTTTCTTTTCGAAAATCTTCCGTTATATTATCTCATAAATTTATGATATTTGCAGGTGACTGTACTGGATCCCCATGATTCTGCTGTCACGGACAGGAGCGCACCGCGATTCGTGCAATCGCTACGGGAAGAATCGATCGTTATGGAAAATCATTCGTATGAATTGCAGACCGGAGTCATAGGTAAAACTTAATTTATTTCTTAAACTTGTGCTTAGCTAACTTGTCGAGACAATTAAATGTAATTTGTAATAAAATGCGCTACCTTTTTATGTTTACGTCTCAGGCACGCCTCCATTCACGGTCACTTGGTCCAAAGATGGCCGCGAATTACCAGACAATGATTATTATAAATACGTCGTGTACGGAGATGGTGGCGTTGCACTCAGATTATCTGAAGTTCGACCGCAGGATGCTGGTGAATATGTCTGCGTAGTGCAAAATGATTTTGGTGTTGCGTCCTGTAGTGGGCTTTTCGCTGTGCAAGGTTCGCTTCCAAATTATTACTTTGATTCCAATATTGTTAAATCATATTTCATATTAATATTTCACGTGTTTCAAACTAGATTACAAAGATGTTTCCAAATTAGTGCCTCAATTCACAAAGACTCCGTTATCAGTTACCGTCGCTAAAGGCACTACCGCATGTTTCTGCGCTCGAGTGCAATGTGGAAGGACTATGGAAATTATATGGACAATTAATAGAAAAGACGCCCGTGAAAATGCAAAGTGTAAAGTAAGTTAAATAAAAAAATATGCATATAGGACAACTTAATTAATTATCTATTTATGCATTCCTAGATCGCAAAAGACGGAAACGTCAGTATCTTAAGAATAAGCGGCGTGTCAGCACGCGACACGGGTGAGATTCGGTGCACAGCTTCCGTGAACGGAAAGGGTCCATCTATTAGCTGCGTCGCCAAGTTGCGATTGCAGCGATCGCCATACAATCTCACTGAATATGCGACGAAGCCCGAAGACATCCAGTTTCCAGCACAATCCAAGCTGTCGCCGACGAATACTAAACCCACAATTATGCCGGAAAAAGTTGCAGCGCTGTCATCACTGAAACGTCGACGAAGATGCGAAGAATCGGCAACGCGTACAAGATCATCTTCGTTTCCGCGGCCGACTGCATCGTGCATCAAACACATTTCTCCTTTGCCGACAAGAAAACGCATTTCCAACAATACTTTGAGTGATTTGAGTATTCGGAAACCGCGATTTGGGAACGATCCGTCGACGCGAAGAATCGTAGAGAAAGATCTAGACGGTAACGTGGAACTTGCAAAAGACAAAAGTTCATCGTTACACGAGAAAGATGCAATTGACAGTTTACCATCATCAGCAGAAACGGAGCGACTCTCTCCTCGGGACACTGGCGTCATATCGAACGAAAAGTATGCGGAATCAGGTTTAGAAGAGGAGTTGACAAAAGCTGCGATCATAAAAGAGCCAACTGACGTCACCGTATTTAGAGGAAGCAAGGCGGTGCTGAGAGCCGCTTATCTAGGATGCCCCGAACCGATGGTCAAGTGGCTCCGAGTGGTAAGTTGATTTTTCTCGCTCGTAATATCAACTTCTTCGGCTACAACTAATAAGTACGCACGAGGCATTCGCCTGATGTGATAGTTTAACGACGCACATTGCGTAATTCTGATCTCCCGCTCAAGCAGATTCTGTAAGACAGACGGTGTAAAGCAATAGTAGTCTATATAAAAGCAGCCACTGTCTTTCTCGACGCTCGTTCTCGACAATGAGCGCACTGTTCCGCGATTAAACATACGTCAACATAAATCAGTGCGATCCCACAATTCCCGTTAAATTAAATAAACAGATTCCGTGAGTGATTTACGTCACGTTGCAGTCGCGCATGAAACGCGACTAATTTCTCGTACGCAGAAATTGGTTATTAGTTATTCATGAAATGGTCATTTGCTTATCGATCTTCGTGATCGCGGGAACGAAATTTCTTGCTTATCATGCATGATGACATCCCCACCAAAATGTGGCAAACGTGTAAACCTCGGGAAAGCCAATCGAATTACATAGGTGCCAGTCCTCTTGTCTCCCGCACAGCCACGTAGCGGGAACGTCGTCGCAGCTGGCGATAATCAACATTATCTGCGGTATATTGGTTCTTAAGTACTTGTATCTGCAACATACATTTCATGTACGACAAAACCTCGTTGTTTGAATTTCAGAATCGCGAACTACGGCCGGACGGGAAGGTCGGGATAGCCAGCGGAAACGGCGTGTCTTGCTTGACACTTGATGACGTAACGTACGATCACGCTGGAAAATACGAGATCTCCGTGGAGAATTCACTGGGCAAGGAACGACGATTCTTCAGTTTGGCCGTCGAAGGTGAGCCATCCGTTTGTTTTCTTCTCGCTAGATTAACGTTCGAAATTTTATGACACGCTGCGAGGCCGTGTCTCGGCGCTGCTCGATGCTCGTGCAACCTTGGCTTAATCAAACTTAATTACGCGGAGTGTATCAACGCCACAGAGCGACGATACTGTTTGCCGGCGGCATTTCCCTATGAATCGTTTCACGAGCGCAATTTAGAACGAGAAACATCGTTTCATTGTTCAACGTCCAACGTAAGTACGCGTTGCACGGTCCAGTTCCTGTCTTCGCGTACCAAGGTAGACGGCAGTCTCACGTGACACACCGCGCAATAATTCCTTCTTTCCGCACGTTTCCACCGCTTCGTTTCCTCTTCTGACATTCGGCTCCACCTCTTCTTCCTCTCCCCTTGAGATTGCCTGTCTAATTGTAAGTATCAGCGAAGGCACGCATCTACCGTGAGAAGGAGTATGTCACGACGACGTAACGCGTAATGACGTGTGGATCCTTGCGAAACACGTGCGACCGCTACCGAGTCTGTGCTTGTAACATTTAATGCTCTAACAGTTAGAGCATTAAATGTTACAAGCACAGACTCAGTAGCGGTTAATTAAACGCTCGTAAAATCGAAGTAAATTAATCGCGTAGATGAAACAGCAACGTGTGCTACGAATACTGGTTTTTGGCAAAGAGTCGGAAATGTAGCGTTTGAACGGTCCTCATTCTGTTAAAGGAGAGAATTTCGATTTTTTCATCAGGTCCACCCGAGCCACTCACGGACAAACCAAGTGTAAGTCTCAGCACCGGACGGGCCACGATCGTTTGGCGATCGCCACCTTACGACGGAGGCCGCACAGTGATCGGTTATACTGTGGAAGCGAAACGCACCAGTGAAAGCACGTGGATGGTAATCGCTGAGCGTTGTCATTCGCTGAGTCACACGATATCGACAATTGGAAATTCCGTGGTGCCGGGTGAGAGTTATTGTTTCCGCATTCGAGCTGAGAACATCCACGGACTCAGCGATCCGGGCATGGAATCCGATCCCGTCAGAATACCAAAGGAAGGAGAAATAATGTTCCACGACGAAGAAGAAGGTAATTGTTCTTGAAGATATTAATTTAACTGTAAAATTGAAAATATTTTTCTATATTAGTCGCAATGTCTCTTTTTATGAGATACGCATTTAAAAAAAGATTTGTTTAAAAAACGCACTTAAAAAATTAAAAATATTTAAAACTAGTTAACTGATGATCATAATAATTATATTATTTTTTAGACGAATTCGAACCGAGCTTCGAAGCTCGCGTGGTAAATCCGGAAGAAGGACGACTCTTTGCTGAGAGATATGACGTTCTTGAAGAGCTGGGTAAAGGACGATACGGTATAGTAAAAAAAGTGATTGAACGAGCGACGGGCATGACACTTGCTGCAAAATTTGTCAGAACGATTAAGGCGAAGGATCGTGCGCAAGTGCGTGAAGAAATCAAAATTATGAACGCACTGAGACATCCTAAACTTTTGTTATTGGCTGCTGCTTATGAAAGTCCTCGTGAAACCGTGCTTATCACGGAGTAGTAAGTACACCTAATCAACTGATAAATAAATTATTAACAATTATTAAATTTCAATCAAGTTTTAATAAAGTTGTAATTCTCCAAGCCGTAATTCAAATGTCTCCTGCAGCATTTCAGGTGGAGAACTGTTCGAAAGAGTAGTTGCCGACGATTTCACATTAACGGAGAGAGACAGTATCCTTTTTATGAGACAAATTTGCCAAGGAGTTGAGTACATGCACAAGAACAATATCGTACATCTAGATCTGAAAGTACGTTCTTTCACAAATGACACTTAAGTATGATAAAACAAAATACGCGCGTATTAACGATTTCGTTTTCATAGCCGGAGAACGTAATGTGCCGTACGCGAACTTCTCATCAGATTAAACTGATCGATTTCGGATTGGCTCAGACTTTGAAATCCGACACACCGGTCAGAGTACTTTTTGGCACGCCAGAATTTGTTCCACCGGAAATCATAAGCTACGAGCCCATTGGCACTCAGTCAGACATGTGGAGTGTCGGCGTAATTTGTTACGTTCTGTAAGCGTTGATGATCTTTGAGCGAACTATTTGTAACGTGCAACTTAATTGTCAATCTAACTCTATTGCATAGACTGACCGGACTGTCGCCATTCATGGGAGATAACGATGCCGAGACATTTGCCAACATCACTCGAGCGGATTACGATCTGGAAGACGAAGCTTTCGACGCCGTCTCGAATGACGCCAAGGACTTCATTAGCGGCTTGCTCATTAAGCGAAAGGAGTACGTGTCTTGCTTTTTTGGAAGATATTCTTCCAAAATCATGTAAACTTAAATTTCCTACATATTTCTTTAATTATAGATTACGCATGTCGGCAACGCAATGTCTGGAACATTCGTGGATGGCGCAACACGCCGCAGCTACGAGTAAAGTAGTTTTGCCAACAGAAAAGCTGAAGAAGTTCATTATACGAAGGAAGTGGCAAGTACGTATTCGTAGGTCAATAATTTCAATAAAAATTATACAATCAGTTTTCTGCATGGTGTTAAAGAATGCCAAGTGTAATGTGAAGTTGATAAGCATTACCTAGAATTTAAAAAGTAACCCATGATAATATGTTTCAACTGACGGATTGCGAGTTAATGTAATGAATTTAATTGATATTCACCAATATGATTTTATTTTTATTATTCTTCTGGTAGCTTAATGATTTGTCTTAAAAATATTGTACATGTTTAATATCGCATAATATGCGTACGGCTCTCTGTAGTTTGAAAGTTGAATAATCTTAACATGCGTTTAAATCTTGTGCGTGCATGCGTCGCGCTCTTTGTTTTAACAGAAAACAGGAAACGCCATTCGCGCATTGGGAAGAATGGCGATCCTTTCAGCATACAGCAGACGCAGTCCCACACCCACAGCAGAGTCATCGCCTACGCTCGAGCACCAGATGGATAGCATTGAGATGCAGTATTCCGAGAATAGCACAAACTCGGACTACATCGATGAAAATGTGCAACATGTCGAGAAGAGCGCAGAAAGCGATATTGCAAAACCCGAATGCCGAACAAACTTACGTTCTGCCACGTGTGTAACAGAGATAAATATGCAGATACAAGGAACACCGACAGAGGAAAATAACTTGCGTGACTCTGTAGAGCGGATTGACACGGAGAAGGAAGAAATTTCTACGTTAGATGCTGAATTAATCTCAGAGAAAGGCACTCCGCGAACTTCCACGGTACATCTTGAGATTTTACTCTCGAGGAAGAACAAGGAAAGTGAAGAGCTTACCGAAAAATCGTCGAAAATGGAACAGTGTGTAACGTCAAAATCACAAACACCGCGCAAGGTGTTTCGAGGTGATTCGCGCGATTCGGGAATCGGTGATTGTAGTTCGACGAACCAGTTGATTTCTTCGTTGCAAGTAGACGAACTCGGAATAGTGTCCACTATCGAAGAAGAAGTAGATCATGAGGCACACAATCGCGAAAGTGAACATACAAAACAAACTACCGTGAAAAATCGACTAAGTTCGACAACAGGGATCCTAGTAAGTTTGACACAGAATAAAGAAATCCCTCTCCATGAAACAGGAAGTACCACGTGCGATGGCAAGGTAGTTACCAAGAATGGTGTGACTAAAACTTCGTGTGAAACTAATCCCATGCGGAAAGGTGTGTGCGATTGTAATCTTAAATCCTTTTGTAATGTTGATAATGATCGGACGTTATTAAAAAAATGTTACATTTTCGCAGCTACCAACGAGAATACGGACGCAAGGATACTAAGTGGCCGCTACCGTGATAAGTTCCTTCCAACCGGAAACGTGAGTCGCACGGCCAGAATATTCGAGAGGGAAAGCGGAACATCAAAATCGGAAAGCTCGCAGATCCCCGCGGCGCAACGCGCATATCCCGCCGCGATAGTCGTGGGAAAGGCGCACAACGAAAGGATACAGAAAGCCTTCGCATTCTGGAACAAATGAAAAAATATCTTTTGAAAAGCACATCGAACGAGCTACGAACCGAAACGAATAGATGCTTTTATCGTGTTTAAGAGGGATGGAAATGCGTTTACGAAACTTCATGGATATGTAGAGGAAGATTGCTGTTTAGGCACACAAGATATGCAGTTCGTTGAATCCGTAGTTGAGATATACTTGCTCGTCCTTATATTCGAAAATAAAATATTTTATCAGTTGCATTAACACACAGGTCGTGCCGATCTAATCAGAGAGACCTAACGATAAAACCAGCGATCATTCCCATGAATTTTTGCATACAACAGTTTGCAATGTTTGTTGACTGCACGTCGTAAAGTCTGCAGAAAGATTTGGTTCTAAGAATCCTTCTACGTTACAACCCGCTTATTAAATCTCTTTTATAAATGCCGTAATCACACTCACAAGTAGGGAAAGCTGCTTTTGCTGCGATGCAGACACGTAATATCGTTATTTAAGTTGTGAACGTACTTTCGGGGCATAGATCTGTGTCATATGATCAATGCTTTAGTCAGGTATATCTTGTGGATAAGACGCAGGTATATGTTTAAGAAACATGTACATAATGAAACGAAGATATTTCGCGAACAATTGGTTGTATTACATCTAGTTCACATGCGTACAAAACTGTACATGAAATTCGAAATTATTATTGAGTGTATCCCAACAACTGTATTGTACAGATAAAACGGGCAGCAGTTGTATTACTATCGTAAATTATTTACATAGAAAAATAAAGGATACATATCTACCTAAATGACTTATATTAATTCATACGGATATCTATTATTTGATGACACATAAATAATAAATATATGATGCATTAGAAATAATACGCTAGAATATATATATATATATATATATATATATTCTAGCGTATTATTATATATATATATATATAATATTATACAGGGTGTCTGAGACCACCCGTACATGCCGAATATTTTGATAACTGAGCGTGACAGATAAAAATGTTTTAATCAAACGTTGTAGGGCTTTAACAATTACATGAAATGGTGATACATATTTGACCTTGACAGCAGTTATGCAGGAAGTCTCAAGGTCAACTTTAAAATCTTAAATGGAAACTCCCATTTTTTATTATATCATCTTCTTCTACCAATTAATTGGAACAACTTTTGTCTGAAACATGTTTTCTGAAAATGCCTCCATTGACCTTGACATGTATTTGAAATAAAAACTACATTTTGAAATAAAAAAGTCTCGCTCTTAACATAATCCAGAACTAACGACGAGGACGTGGCGAGTTTCTAGTTCCATGTTTTTTCTTAATTTAAAAAATTGTAATGTTTTTAAAATGTTTTCAGTGGTACGGCCAAAAAAACGGAAAAATAATTAATAAACATAGTGATACCAAATACTATGTTACACAAACCAATTATGAATACGTAAAAGCATTTAAAAAAAACTGAAATAGCTGTCCCGTATTTGGGACAGCTATTTCAGTTTTTTTTAAATGCTTTTACGTATTCATAATTGGTTTGTGTAACATAGTATTTGGTATCACTATGGAGGCATTTTCAGAAAACATGTTTCAGACAAAAGTTGTTCCAATTAATTGGTAGAAGAAGATGATATAATAAAAAATGGGAGTTTCCATTTAAGATTTTAAAGTTGACCTTGAGACTTCCTGCATAACTGCTGTCAAGGTCAAATATGTATCACCATTTCATGTAATTGTTAAAGCCCTACAACTTTTGATTAAAACATTTTTATCTGTCACGCTCAGTTATCAAAATATTCGGCATGTACGGGTGGTCTCAGACACCCTGTATATATATATATATATAATATTATATATATATATATATATATCCAACCTATTTTGTAACAAATCTTTCTGATAATCCATTCTTCACCCTCATCGTGACCTCCCTTTTCCTGTAAATTTCTTCTATCTTCTCAATCTTCTCCATCTTCTTCTCCACTCCCTTTTCTTCCATGCTTTTCCCTATCCATCAAAGACGGCCTTTAGGTCCATGAATAGTGCGTATATTTGTCTTTCCTTTCCTTCCCTTTTCTTTTCTCTCTGTACTAAATGATATTGAATATCAGATAATTGTAAAATTATCAAATAGAAATAATATCTGAAATCTCAAGAAAGATAAATTGTAATAACAGACTTACATATTTGAACTTACTCACGACTTAATTTAAGCTATACTTTATGATGCTTACTAATCAGATTCTTGAAATATATTAGTATAATCTGTAATCTTTGCACATTGTAAAGCATCGTTGATTTCTAAATAATTCAAGGCATCTGCTGTTGCTGGCAACCAAGTGGTAGTTACATTCTGATCAATGACAGACGTTGGATTTCTGTAGAAGAAAAGATATCATTGATTCATATTTAATATTATTATGACTTTCAATCGATCTATAATGTCTGATTCTTACAATGCTGCTTTAACAATTCATACTTACCCTGTCTTCGCAAAATTCGTCCACATACTTGTAAGGGCTTCTAATACTTTTCGATCTTTTGTGCCTATGGCCGGTGGTTTAGGATCATTAACTTTATAAATAGGTATGTAAAACAGATATGATAACTCATCATCATGAGCCGCTCCTAGAGAATGCCGATTCCATAGAGATTAATATTGTAAAACACAAAGCAAACAGTTGAAACTTAACATATGAGAGAATTTTACATAATGCATTTACCAATCATGGCCAATTTGTTTCCCAGCATAATTTGCTTAGTAGTTGTCTGATTACCGACATAAGAAAACTTATAAAAGTATGTCACTGCCTCTTTCCTTTTTCTTCGGCTATTTATGAATTCTATTACAGGTATGTTCAGATAAATAGCATCCATGCATTGTATGATGAATAGGACACTGTTTCCAGTACACGGTTTTCCATTAAAATACCATTGCTTAATGCGCTTCATCAGCTGCGCTGTTTTTACCGGGTCTTGTAACTTTCTTACTTTTCTCACATGATTCGGTAAGTCTTCGTAGAGCATTTTCAAATTTTTTTCACTAAAATCTATTAATATAAGAACGGTATATGAATGAAAGAGGCAAAATAAAAATATGCAGGAATGAAGGTATGTTAATATTATAATGTTTAAAGATGTCACTCTAATTTATGACCAATTTTAATACCGTCAAGATAAAGTATATATTCATGAGTAGTATAACCAACTATGATTGGTATATCATTATCATCATTGAGCAACTGATGAATAGGACGTGGAAACAAAGGTTTTTTTACGTCACTGTCAATCACGGGTGTTAATGGTAGATTAAAGCTGTACATATCCTATATAAATAACATATTTCCTCATTAATATTTAATACTTTTGCTCTACTTATAATTTTTATAAATTCAAATAACTATAAATCATGTTGAATTTCGTAAAGATTCGATAACTATCGATATTGCAAATGAAAAATGTATAAACAGCAAATTACCTTTCGAGTAAGAAATCGATATTGCGCTTTGACGATCTGGTCAGCGGGTATCTTTCGAAGAAACTCTATGATTTCTTCGGGGTCCTTGGAATCATTGCCAAGTACTGAGGCAAGTTTAAATGAGATCACTTCTTGCTGAGTCTCTTTTATTGCCCAACTGCACGTACTTATAGTGCTTTGAAGAATAGCTTTGTGAAAAAGACCTGTAGGTATAATTACTATGTATAAATATGTATAACGATAAGTATAATATAATATCAAAATTTCGTTTTCATACAAAATAGTTTTTTATTTAATGCTACCATTATGTCTTGTATTAGAGCATGTTTAGGATACCTTTAGATAGCGGTGATAACATTAGTAAATGCACGCATGCAGCACCACTACTGCTACCAAATACAGTGATGTTTTCTGGATCTCCGCCGAATATTTGAATATTTTCTTTTACCCATTTCAGCGCGACAATCTGATCTTTCAGACCTTGGTTTCCGCTTGCTGCTTCATGACCGAGTTTTAAGAAACCTTTAAGAATGCAAACTTTAAGATACGTGCCAGATAATTAGCATTAGATACACATCTATATATATATGTTGCTACTTGTCGCAAACAGGCACTAATATTATTCGGGACATTTTGAAGAGGAAACCAACACATTCTTACGGGCATAAATCTTACCAAAAGCACCGAGTCTGTAGTTTATGGACACTGCAATGACTTCTTTTGCCAAAAGATAATCAAGTCGTTGATTAATATCAGAACCTGATCCAATAAGAAATGCTCCACCATGAATCCAAACCATAACTGGATTCCGCGTTGTTCCATAGATACTATGTGGTACATAAACATTAAGATAAAGGCAGTCTTCGTCACCGATCACCGTTTTAGTTAATAGTTCTAGTTGTGAACAAACGTTGCCGTTTTCGGACGCATCGCGGATGCCATCCCACGAAGCTGGAGGTTCGGGGTCCTTGTGCAAACAAATAGAAATAAATAGATTTAGTGTGATTTTAGGTATACAGTTAAATCAAGATAATATATCGTGCCGTCTATAACACTATTTTCTTGATTTCTCAACATTTTATTGTATATAATACAATGTAAGTATGTTAAATAAGAAGTTTATTATAATCTCGTCGCCGTGTCTTATCGATAGTATCTCAAATAAATAGAAGTCCGCGGACGAAACGATCAAATCGCTATATTTCGCTAACCGTAAAGTGGATCGCATTCAAGTTTGATAAATCATTCTTTTTCTTTTGGTGTAATCAATTCTTGGAAATTCAGTTCTTTTGGCGTTCAACTCTTTGCGTATTATTCTATTTAGTTAACTAATAAAGTCATTATGCAGTTTCTTTTTAAAAACTAAAACAAAGATTTTTTCGCACCTTGTTCCACGGACATTATCCTAAAACACACTTATACACTATTATAGATTATGGACTCGCCTTTTCGCACAAAAATGTGAAAAGAAACGGAAAGAACATGTAAAGTTGTGAAGTGTGCGTGAGGTCGAACAAAAGGATGTGATGCACATTTATTTATCAATCTTTTCTATAATTAAGGGCAAGCTGGAGTGACTAGGGAACTTCTTCGCGATGGTGCTGCCAGTTGCACAATAAAATGCTTTTTATAAAAATTTCGCAATTTGTACGCACAAAATCATACATATACATACTTATACATACATACAAGCTTTTCAGACACATTTTTCTTTTTTATTACGCCTCTAAAGTCACTTCAAAAAGCATCCTCATATTCCTTAATTGTGTCCAAACACCGCTCAACAGCGATTTTGTGCGTACAAATTGCGCAATTTTTATAAAAAACATTTTAACTGTCATTTTTGTGCAAATGGCAACACTGTTTTTTACTAGTCACTCCAGCATCCCCTTAATTTCTCGGTAATTATTGTGAAGATTGTAAGGCGATATAGGACTTTTTTCAACTCAATCTGCTCTACCTCCTCAGGAGCGTTGGTCCATTCATCACTAAACACATTGTAGACAATATTTGAGACAGATTTTAGAGTTGGTTAAACATACGAGCGTTAGATTAGTTTGTAAGTCTGATATCCAGTATACATTACAAGACAATGACAAAAAGGAAGATAAAATTTAAAGGATTGTTTGAAAAAATTTAACAATTATATTATTTTTAATTTTACCTGAAATCTTAATTTGCCAACTGGTGGAGCAGCAAAAGGTATACCTTTAAAAGCAAAATAATGAGAACCAAGCACATTTTTTTGCAAAACTCCTTGCAACTTTCCTTGTTTCACAGTCACGACGGGCTGATTCATGGTAGAATAATAATAACTGTCTGACATTGCTCGCATTCTTATATCATTGCGTTCTATCGTCTATTATCGTCGAACTATGTTTTATTTATGAATAATATGATACTATGTTTTATTTTTCAACAATATAATGGACGATGAAAATAAAAAAGACCATAAATTGGCAATTGGCGAAAAAATACAATCCGAAATTTAAAATAAAGATAAAGCAAACATGTGTTTAAGAAACAGTCTGTTATTTTACAAGTATTATTTAGTAGTTAACACTTAATTTACATCATAAATATGAATCTCTCCTTCGTTATCGTCAACTTTCACTTGAATCTTTGTATTTATAGTTTATAGAGTTGTGACTTAATTATTGGAATAAAGTTACAATTGATACTACACAAGTTTTAGTGTTCTTTCTTCTTTCTTGTTGTAAGTAAAACACAAGCGTCGTTAGTATGCGTGTTTTATCACATATATTAGTGCACGTCGTAAATAATGAATTTTATGAATGCTATTATGCTCAATCGCATTTGACATTCGACATACATATGCCAATCATGTCGACATATCGACATTTAACATTTCATATATTGAAAAAGCACAAAAATGTACAATCCTTTTTTACATATATTATACACTAGCATCCCCCGTCACGCGGGCTTCGCCCGCGATATTATGTGTAGAATTAAATAAAAACACATTTTACACCTTCTTACCCGTTAGGGGTGGAATTTCGGAAAACCCTCCCTTAGTGAGCACCTACGTGATAGTAGGAATATACCCTTAAAATTTCAAGTCGATAGGTGCAGTGATTCGGGCTGCACGTTGATGAGTGAGTGAGTGGTATTTGGCTTATATATCCCAGATAGACAAGTCTGTTAGAACAGATTTTCGTCAAATACCCGCTACAAATTTTGAAGACAGAAAGACTGCAGACTGCATACAGAAACTAATATAACAAATAATGTTGTCAGTATGTCAGCAGCAAATACAACAATATCTGCTCACATAACTAGACAGCAGATAGTCGGCAGAAACCGAGCAGAGCCTGTTAATATCTGTCAGCAGATTGACGGCAGAAACCGAGCAGGATCTGCGCGGCGCTGTTGTCCAGTTATGTTTTATACAGATTCTGTCGACAATCTGTTGTCAGGTTCTGTTCTACAGTCTCTGCCGCTAAAACAAAAGCTTAATGCGGACACAGATGACTATGGTTCTGGTGTGGGTTTCTGATCGAATCTGTTGCCAGCCTGCAGGCAGGCTGCGAACAGTTTGCTTACTGGGTATATTATACATTTAAGATTATTGAGAGACTTTACATTTACTTATTATCACACAGAAATAAACTATTTTCTGTAAAAATTCCTGGTGTATGAATGCTTTTTACGTTCTATAACTACTGATATAACTATCTGCATAATCCCCTGTCTACATAATTTCTTTAAAAAGTGCATATGAAATTCGAAATTAATTTTGGTCTTATCTTCTATTATCTCTTATATTCCAACCATATTAATTAATATGTTAATATGTTAATTAATAGGGCAGATATTACTATTTATACGTTCTTTAAAATAAATAATAATGGATATATGTGTAATATTTTTACCTAAATAAGTCATATTAATGCAAATAGATATCAATAAAACCATTTATTTCTTTCATCATTTTTACATAATGCAAGTTACAAATAATACATTACATATTACGTAGCAAACAGTTCATGTTTACCAGAATTGTAGGGGAGACCGAGGCGAAGTCACTTTTTTTCGGTGCCAATTTTTAACAACAAAATTAATATTTTTCGTGAAATGTAGTGTACCGTTGTAAAAAGTGAACTCTTGGTTATAAATTTATATGGGCATATTTGATCTATGTCGCTTTGTTCCGTTATAGAGTAAAAACCGTTATAGGTAAAAACTACAAAAGTGCAAAAATTGAAATGTCAAAATTGCCGGAGCGGAATCGTCATACATGTGACATGCGTTTCTAGCGTATCGTACTATTTCAGCTATTTCTTATTTACCATTATCTCGATTCTTCGCCCCGGTGGCTTGGTGATGACTTCGTCCCGGACACAGATTTCAAGTTTGTTCAAGTGACTGATGAAATAACATATTCCTGTCTTCTTTAAAGAAGATTAATTCTGTATGAAATACTACACAATAAATTTTATTTTATTACATATTCTCCATTGCATCCTCAAATATGTAATTGTAACCCAGCAAACATACTTTTGTAACTATACTATAACAAGTACATAACTCAATCTAACCGAATATAACAAGTTATATAACAGGATTGTAACATGTAATATACTAGTTCCTTGTAATTTCCTACTCAAGGAACTAATAATGTTACATAACAGCTATACATTTAATTAGGACAATTATATAAATGTAATATTATACATTGTTAGATAGAATTAATATCTGAAATCTCAGAAAGAAAGATAAATTGTAGTAATAGGCTTACATATTTGAACTTATTTATGTATTAATGTGACCTATAATTATGATGCTTACTAATCATCTGAATCTTCTTGAAATATATTAGTATAATCTGTGATCGTTGCACATTGTAAAGCGTCATTGATTTCTAAGTAATTCAAGGCATCTGCTGTTGCTGGCAACCAAGTGGTAGTTACATTTTGATCAATGACAGACGTTGGATTTCTGTAGAAGAACAGATATCATTGATTCATATTTAATATTATTATGACTTTCAATCGATCTATAATGTCTGATTCTTACGATGCTATTTTAACAATTATACCTACCCTGTCTTTGCAAAATTCGTCCACATACTTGTGATAGCTTCTACTACTTTCCGATCTTTTGTGCCTATAGCAGGTGGTTGAGGATCATTAACACTTTGAGGTGTGTAAAATAGATGTGATATCTCATCACCATGAGCCGCTCCTAGAGAATGCCGATTAGAGATTAATATTGTCTGACATAAAGCAAATAGTTGAAACTTAACATTTGAGAGAATTTTACATAATGCAATTACCATACATGATTACTTTGTTTCCCAGCATAATTTGCTTAGTAGTTGTCTGATTACCGACATATGAAAACTTATAAAAGTATGTCACTGCCTCTTTCCTTTTTCTTCGGCTATTTACGAATTCTATTATAGGTATGTTCAGATAAATATCACTCATGCATTGTATGATTGAGGAGACACTGTTTTTAGTACATGGTTTTCCATTAAAATACCATTGCTTAATGCGCTCCGTCAGCTGCACTATTTTTACCGGGTCTTGTAAACTTCTTACTTGTCTCACATGGTTCGGTAAGTCTTCGTAGAGCATTTTCAAAGTTTTTTCACTAGGATCTATTACCATAAGAACGGTATATGAATGAAAGAGACGAAAAAAAATATACAGGAATGTGCAGGTATGTTAATATTATAATGTTTAAAGACATGAATCCAATTTATGAGGTATTTACCAGGTTCAATACTGTCAAGATGGAATATATATTCATGAGATGTATTACCAACTATGATTGGTATATCATTATCATCATTAAGCAACTGATACAGAGGACGTGGAAACAAAGGTATTTTTACGTCGCTGTCAACCACGGGTGTAAATGGTAGATTCATGCCGTACCTTTCCTATATAAATAACATATTTCCTCATTAATATTTAATATTTTTGCTCTATTTATAATTTTTATAACTCCATATAAATATAAATCCTGTTAAATATTATAAAATTTTGATAATTATCAAATCGGTAAATAAAAATATATAAAAAATATAAATATATAAAAACCAAATGACCTTTAGAGGTATAAATTGCCATTGCGCATTGACGATTTGGTCAGCGGGTATCTTTCGAAGAAACTCTACGATTTCTTCGGAGTCCTTGGAATCAATGCCAAGTAATGAGGCAAGTTTAAACGGGATTACTTCTTGCTGAGTCTCTTTTATTGACGAAATGCACGTACTTATAGTGCTTTGAAGAATAGCTTTGTGAAAAAGACCTGTAGGTATAATTACTATATATAAATATGTATAACGATAAGTATAATGAATATCACAATTTCGTTTTCATACCTAATAGTTTTTTATTTAATATTACCATTATGTTTTATATTAGAGCATATTTAGGATACCTTTAGATAGCGGTGATAACATTAATAAATGCACGCACACAGCACCACTACTGTTACCAAATACAGTGATGTTTTCTGGATCCCCGCCAAATACTTGAATATTTTCTCTCAGCCATTTCAGTGCAGCAATCTGATCTTTCAGGCCCTGGTTTCCGCATGCTGTTTCATGACCGAGTTTTAAGAAACCTTTAAAAAGAAGTTAAGGTACATACGAGTTAACTGGCATTATTAGATACATACCTTTATACTGCTATCTTTCGCAAACAAACACGAAATAGTATTCAGGATATTTTGAAGAGGAAACCGTCAACATATTCTTAAAGGAATAAATCTTACCTAAAGCACCGAGTCTGTAGGTTATTAACACTACAATGACTTCTTTTGCCAAAAGATAATCAGGTTGTTGATTAATATCAGAGCCTGACCCAAGTAGATTTCCCCCGCCATGAACCCAAACCATAACTGGAATCCGCGTTGTTCCATAGATACTATGTGGTACATAAACGTTAAGATAAAGGCAGTCTTCGTCACCGATCACCGTTTTAGTTAGTAGATCTATTTGTAAAGAAATGTTGCCATTTTCGGACGCATCGCGAATGCCATCCCACGCAGCTGGAGGTTTGGGATCCTAATGCAAACAATGAAAATAACTAGACTTAGTGTAATTTTAGTTATATAGTTAGATCAAGATAATATGTCATACAGTTTAGCACTGTTTTCTTGATTTCTGAACATTTATGTTGTTATATCCGGGCTGGCCACCCGGTGTAACGAGAGACTGATCAGCTGGAAGTCAGCTGAGCGACGCGAGTTGACGAGCTGAGAAGGAAAGACGACGGGCCTCCTAGCAACGGTTAAATGAGTCTCCGAGCGACAAGCAATAAACAAGCTAAAACAACGAGTCGAAGATCAGCTGCGGTGACAGCTGGACGTGTCGCGAATCGATCCGGATTCATATACGAATATACGAATTGTTCCGCCAGCTTCTTCGAATAAAGTTCCTTGTTCCTTATAACGCGAGTGTTATTTCTGCGAACGTGCGAGTGATAGCGAGTGAGTGAGCGGAAGTGTGTGTGGAGCTGTGGATACGTAACAATATATTTTCTAATTCAATAAAATCGGCCAGACCTTTCTGGACACAAAATGGAACCAAAGTTAGATTAATTGGATACTATCCCATACAGCACGAAAACATTTCAGAAATATTTCAGAAGTATTTCATCTGACAGATGAAAGCATCTCATAAACATTGCAAAATGTTTCTGCAACAGTTATGAGATAACTTCGGAATAGCAAAATGTCCGCGACACTTGCATTCAAAACTTTATAGAAAGGTTGCTGAAAGGTATAGATCAATCTGTAACCTTTCTGAAATATTGCCGAAAGATTATTAAAATAGCTGAAATCTTTTTGATATATTACTAAAGGTTAATTGAAATAATTTTGAAACTTTCCTATGATGTTGCACACAAATTACAAAGCTCTTATTAAAATAAATCGAAAATACTTCAGAAATTATATTTAAATTTGTTGAAATTTGATTATTTCCCTTTACAAATGTGCGAGATAAGGTATAAATAAATGTGTTCAGTATTTCAATAAACAAAAGAAAATGTATATATATAATTACGAAAAATATGTAACAATACATTCAAACAGTTTCAAATAATTATATATCAATCACATACAAATAAGCAAGAAAATATACGTGTGAACCTCAAAGTCACAAGAAAAGAAAATACAAAAATAGCCAATGCTTTGTTTAAGCAAAGAATCTCATAAATCAAATTAAAGAAAAATTTCTACTCATCCGATTGATTCCGTGACTTCCAGATATCAGTCGCCTTTTTCGTTTTTCAGATCTGTGCACAAATCCGCCTTAATTCTATATCGGTAAACTATTCGCCAGTAACTATCCGCCAGTGGATCCACTTATTTGTTCGCTCGCTCCAACGGTCGCGTGAGAAAAGGGTCGAATACATCGCTACGCGTCTCGTCGTGCCGATATTTGTCTATCGATATTTGATGCCCGAATCTTCCCGAGACAATTGGGCAGAATTAGCGCGAAGTTTAAACTAGTTTTCTCAACAAAATTTATTATATTCAGAAGATTGCAAATACTAAAAAGTTATAATAAAAATTATATATAAAATGTATTTATTATTTTTATTGTACGTTTTTATTTAATATTTGCAATCTAATTAATATAATAAATATGATTTCTGATATATGCTTAATGAAAAAA
Source organism: Ooceraea biroi (assembly GCF_003672135.1). NCBI lineage: Eukaryota > Metazoa > Arthropoda > Insecta > Hymenoptera > Formicidae > Ooceraea > Ooceraea biroi. The sequence continues at coordinate 5,875,199 of NC_039511.1, forward strand.
ATACATAATATATATAAGATGTATATATTAGGTGTTTGAATAAGTTTCCGCCGTTTTTTTGTGAAATAAAAGGCCTGTGTTTCTCGAGAAACAGAAACAGAAGTTTATTCAAAGTAGTGCCCATCGTTAGCTATAACTTTTTCCCACTTTTCACGTAATAAGTGGATTCCGCGATAGAAGAACTCCGGTTCTTTTGAAGTGATCCAGTGCTCAAGCCAATTTTTGATATCTTCATACGAAGTGAAGTGCTGCTCAGCAAGGCCATGCTGCATGGACCGAAACAAATGATAATCAGGAGCCAGGTCTGGGAAATACGGCGGGTGAGATAACACATCCCATCCAAGTGCCTCCAAGATTTCCTTCACTGGTTTCGCAACATGTGGTCGAGCATTGTCGTGTAGAAAAATCACTTTGTCATGTCTTTTGGCGTATTCTGGATGTTTGTCTTTCAATGCTCGGTTCAAATTCATTAATTGTTCTCGGTAACGTTCACTATTGATGGTCTGACACGGTTGCAGCAGCTCATAATACACCACGCCTTGTTGATCCCACCAAATGCACAACATAACCTTCCATCCATGAATAATTCGTTTTGGCGTTGATGATGATGGCTGGCCGGGCTTACTCCATGTTTTTAGTTGTTTCGGATGGTCATAGTGGATCCATTTTTCATCCCCAGTAACGATTCGATGGAGAAACGACTTCCTATTCTGTCTTTGAAGCAACAATTCGCACATGGTTAAACGCCTTTCAAGATCTCTTTCTTTCAATTCATGTGGTAACCAGTTTCCGAGTTTTTGAATCATGCCCATTGTTTTTAAACGTTTGCTAACAGTCGATTGATCAACATTTAATGCCTCTGACAATTCCTTCAGCGTTTGACATGGATCTTCATCAAATAATGCTTCCAGTTGTTTATCCTCAAATTTTTCGGTGCACCTTCGCGTTCTTTATCTTTCACATCGAAATCACCATTTCTAAAGCGCTGAAACCATTCTCTACATCTTTCGGATGGAGCATGCTCCCCATACGCCTCCACAAGTAAACGATAACTTTCAGCTGCACTTTTCTAAACAATAAAATAATGCAGTAAAACTTCCCGCAAATGCTGTTTTGTTGGCACAAAATTCGACATTTTGAATGTAGTGACAAAACTATTGTTTACACCTCCACCAAATGTCATATACTAAATATAAAAGCTTGCTTACAGTACTCTCGTATACTGCCGCTGCCACTGAAATTCTATGCCTGTAGTACTCGTTACGACATCTCTTGGAAAACGGTGGAACTTATTCAAACACCTAATAGATATGCATATATATCTATATATATAAGATATATATATATAGATATACACATACATAGCTAAACCAAGTATTCACCAAGTTTCCCTTCAAAAAGCGTGAATTGTTGGCACATTGACAAAGAGCCATTCTTATATTATATATTTTCCTTTTTCTTCCTCCAAATAGTTGATTAAAAGGAAAGAATTATATAGATATATAATTCTCTGTTCAACCAACACTTATATTTGAAAGAAAAAAAGGATACGTGAAGATAATGCATTTTTTTGTCAACTGGTTAGCTTCACTAAAGATCGAATACTTGGTCTAGGTATATATATATATAATTTTACTTTTTACAATATTCACATTTTTCAAATTTATTGCATGTGGTAGGTTTTAGAAACATTTCTGTTGCAACATTTCATATGACATATTGCGGAATCCTTTCAGAAATGTTGCATATGAAATGTGAAATCTTGAAATGATTTTAAAACCTTCCTGAAAGCTTTCTGTATTAATCGGTGCTGTATGGGATGTCAGAGAGCTAAAGGTGTTCCTACCGAAGCGGATGCAATGCACACTTATCTGACAATCGTTTATAATTAAGTTAGCAATATTTATTTTGAAGATTATAAAATGATGTCTATATTTCAACTCAATCTACCTCCTTACGAACGTTAGTCCGTTCATCACAAAACTTTGTAAATAATATTTGAAACAGCTTTTAGAGTTGGTTTAAAATATTAGCGTTTGAAAAAATGTAACAATTAGATACGTTATTTTAAATCTTACCTGAAATCTTAATTTGCCAACTGGTGGAGCAGCAAAAGGTATACCTTTAAAAGCAAAATAATGGGAACCATCAAGCACATTTTCTTCCAGAACTCCTTGCAACTTTCCTTGCTTCACAGTCACGACGGGCCGATCCATGGTAGAATAATAACTGCCTAAAATTGCTCGCATCCTTATATGTGTGCATTATATCTTCTGTTTTCATCGAACTATATTTTATTTATGAACAACATGATAATGCAAATTTGGACGATAAGAATGGAAAAGATAATAAAGTAGTAGTTAGAAAAAAACTACATTCCGCAATTTAAAATAAAGATAAAGCATAAAGTATAAAATATTGCATATTTCATTATTATACACTATTATGTATTTATATTATAATTTCGAGATATAGATTTATGTTTATCTACATGCAACGCGTTTGTTAGGTATATCTTTTAAATCTGAATAAAACACTGAACTATTTTTAAGAGGTATACATAAAACGAGTGAAAATATATGTATGCAAGGAAGTGGTAAGTATTATTCATGAACGTGTAACGCAATCGTTCATAAATATAGATAAAGTAAATACCAATATATTGTAAATTTGTATGTTAAATAAGAAGTTTACAAGTTCATGTAGTCTTATCGATAATGATAGTAGATATTTCAAATAAATATAAGCGAACACATCGTTCTCTAATGGCTGTTTTCACTTTACGTGCAAGAGACAAAAGTCATCGAGCGCAGTAGTTTGCTACTTGTCGAGTAGGTCGCATTTAAGAAAGTTTTTATAAATACTTATCTAAAAATACTTAACTAAATAGATTGTATTACCTACTATAGATGTTCGCATAGAGATAGTCATTAACGTTAAATAACTTAAATGAATTAAATAATACAAATAATGCATTTCATATACTATAGTATATTAAAAATACACACCCATTACAATTTTATTAATTTTATATAATGCAAGTTAAAAACAATACATTTTATATTACGTATCAAAACATTCACGTTTATCAGAATTGTATAAATAAACTACTTCCTCTTTATCATACTCATTATACTTATTATTACCTTAATTTATATAATATTTATATATTAACTTTTTAACATTCCATGTGTTGGACTGTGGATCTTTAATCTATTACCATTTGTATTACAAAAGACATTTATTATTGAATCTGAGAGATAACATAAAGAATATACTCGCAAAATATGCTCGCAAAATAAAACAAATAAATTGCATATAACAAATTAAGAAAATAAACTTATCGGAGTCGGAATCGCAGCACTTGGCCAAGCACTCGCTCACACGTGTGGTTCGCTCGCTCGCTCGCTACGGAAAGGGGCGAATCCTTTCTCACCTGTGCCGCAATGCCCATTTCCTTAAACGCGCCATCTCCATCCCGACAGTAATTAATCGCGGGTGAATCAAACGCGGTGAAAATTACATTTCTCAACACTCTCTCTTAATTTTCACTCTATTTAACACACTATATCTTTCTTACAATTTACAAACTTCTCGACATTCAACGGTTTCGTCAGGATATCCGCTAGTTGAATCGTCGTTGGACAATATTTTAATTTTATAAGCTTCCTTTTAACTAAATCATGTATGAATCTGTATTTTACATCTATGTGCTTTAATCTTCTATTAATTACACCGTTAGTTATTAACATTATTGCACTTTGATTGTCAATGTTAAGCTCTATATATATTGTTTCATTCAACAATTCTTCTAAGAGAGTTTTCAAGTAAAGAAGTTCCCTGCAGCACTCTGCAGCTGCTACGTATTCAGCCTCTGTGGTTGATAGTGCTATAATCGTTGTCTTCTAGAGCACCAGCTTATTGCTCCTCCTGCATAGAGAATGACATAACCCGTTGTGCTGCGTCTTGAATTCAGGTCTCCTGCGAAGTCAGCATCACAGTATGCTTCGAGTCGGTTCAGTGCTCCTGTGTTTGAATACTTGATTCCGTGAGCAATATTTCCTTTCAAGTATTTAAGAATATACTTCACATCATTGACATTTTCTTGTGTATATCCTTCGATATATCTACTGCTGAAATTTACTGCAAAGGATATAGCTGGTCTTGTTTTAGTAGACAAATACAACAGACTTCCTATTAATTGTCTACATGGAAAATCTCTGGTTACCGCCCAGCAAACATTTTGCTTGTGGGATGTTGCCAAATGAGAAACAAATGTCAGCGGAACTATAATGCCAAAGTCAGAGCCTACTGTGTCCTCAGTTGGTCTCCAATGTGAACCAAATCTGACGAACATATTCCACAGTCAAATTGACGACAGCATTAAAGCAGATCTGACAATAGAACGGTGAAAATGTTGCATATTGACGAAAGTGTACTAACAGAATTGCAACAAAGTATGTTAACAAAGTATGTTTTCCATTTGCGACCTTCCGGCAAACATAATTTGTTGCCATGTTTGCAATTGCAGAAAATGTTATAGGGGCGGTGTTGTTTGTACGTCCTTTCCTTTTTGTATTGGTATCTTGACTGGCTTTGCATTTTCCAAGCCGTATTGTTTCAGTGTTCTCTTGATGTAGTCCACTTGTGTTAATTTTATTGCTTCGTTCTCTCTATTTATTTCCAGTCCGGTAAATGTTTTCGGTTTCTTCATTATTGACATTTTAAATTCTGATTTGAGCTCTTTTAACATTTCTTCTATCTCCTTTAGATCGTTTCCTATTGAGATGTCGTTGTCTACATATATTCCCATTATGAGATCACTGTCTTCTTTCTTGAATAAACACTGCTCACTTTCAAGTGGTTTAAATTTCCTTTCTTTTAAAAAGGTTGTGAATCGAATATTCCATTTAAGTAAGGCTTGTTTTAGTCCGTAAAGCGCTTTCTTTAGTTTAAACACTTTACCTTTATATAGATATCCATCTGGCGGATACATGTATACTTTTTCATCCAGGTTTCCGTACAGAAATGCTATTTTGATGTCGAACGTAACGAATTGATATCCCTTCATCGCCGCTACTGCGAACAGACTCCTTAAAGTGCTTGAACTTATTACAGGACTGAATGTTTCTTCGTAGTTCAGACCATGTTTTTGTTCGCATCCTCTCACGACGAGTCGGGCTTTATGCGTTCCATCCTGTTTTACTTTGAACACCCATTTTCCATGAATTGGTTTGATTGTTTTTACCTGTTTTGCATCCACCACATCCCATATTTCATTTTCTTGTAGTGACCGTTTTTCTTGTTTAATTGCATCTAACCATTTGTTCTTTTCGGGACCTGTTACAGCTTCTTTATACGTCAGCAGTACGAAATCTTGGTAGCGATCTGGATGCTTTCTTTGTCTTTTCGATCTCCGGGGTGTTTCTCGATATCCTTCTTCCGCTGGTTTCTCTTCTATATTGTTTTCATTTTCTTCGGGTTCAGATTCTTGCTGTTCTTCTAATTCTTCTAATTCTTCTGATTCTTCTACATCTTCCCATTTTTCATCTTCAGAATCTTCTGTTTCTTCTTCTTCTATTGTTTCTCCTTCAACATCTTTTTCGTTTTTATCTAGGACTGATTTTACTTTTGCTTTCTTTGATCCTGGTTCTTCGTGAGTATTTGATTTATATTCTTCAAAAACAACATCTCTCGCTATTACTATTTTCCTTTTACTCGAGTTCCAAAGTCTGTAGCCTGACGGAGCATATCCGACAAACACGAGTTTTTCACTTCTCTCATCTAATTTCTTCAGTTGGCCTAATATTTTTACATGTGCTTCGCATCCGAATAGTTGTAGTCCTCTGATATTCGGTTTTCGGCCTTCCCACATTTCATAGGGAGTTTTCTCTAGTGCTTCTGTAGGCGATCTGTTAAACAGATACGTTGAAGTATACAACGCTTTACCCCACATTTCTTTACTCAATCCAGAATCAATTATTAAAGCTCTTGTTTTATCCATTAGCGTCCTGTTCAGCCTTTCAGCTTTGCCATTCAGCTGTGGTGTGTGAGGCACCGTGTTATATATTTCTATTCCCTTTTGTTTGCACCATGACAGTATGTTATTATTTATGTATTCTCTTCCGTTGTCACATCGCAATTTCGACACCTTCAAATTCCAATGTGCTTCCACTCTTTCCGTGTATTCTTTGAGTTTTTCTTGCACCTCATTTTTGAACTTTAATAGGTAGATCATCGTGTAGTGGGTGTAGTCATCCAGAAATGTGACGAAGTATTTGTTTCCATCCCACGTAGCCGGGTTAATTGGACCGCAGAGATCTGTGTGCACAATCTGTAGTGGTCTCGTCGCTTTTATTCTTGCTCCACCGAATTTGAGTCTTGATTGTTTAGCCTTTTAACAGACTTCACACAGTTTTTCCATTTCTTTCAGATCGGACGAATTTAGTCTTGATTCCTCGGTGTATTTAATTAATTTCTTCATATTTTCGTGGCCTAGATGACCCATCTTCTTGTGCCATAGTATTCCTCTTGTTTTGCTGCCTTGCGTCAGACAGGCTTCATGTTCAGACTGTGGTTTTAATTTTATCTGGAATAATCCATTGGTAGCTTTTCTCCTTTCAATACAGTTTTATTTTTACATTTTACTAGAACTTCCTTTTTCGTGAAAATTACTTCTGCTCCACTTTTAGTAAGAGCATTCACAGACAACAGATTTGTACTCACGTCTGGCACGTGCATCACCTCCTTCAATTTGCAATTGTCAAATTCTATGCTGCCTGTTCCTTCTGCCTTCATCGTTTCGTCTGACTTCGCTACTCCAATTATACTCCAATTATAGTTTTCTTTATGTCTTGAACGTAGCTTTTATTATTGGTCAAGTTCTGCGTACTTCCGGAATCTACTATCCAGCTGTGAGCTGCATCCAATTTTCCAGTAAGAAACGACTCATTTTTATTTTTCTTCTTGTCTCTGAAAAAACAATCTTTCTCGCTATGATTAGTTTTTGAACAGATGCTACATTTCTCTTTGTTAGTTTCCTCACAATGTTTAGCAATATGACCTGTTTTATTACATTTAAAACATCGAAATTGTCTTTTATATTTAAACTGAGATTTTGACCTACAAAATTTTGCCAAATGTCCAGTTTTATTGCACTTAGTGCATTTTTTTGCTGCTGTCTTGAGAGTCACTGTCTTGCTTTCAGATTCCTTTTGATTATTCCTCATCTCCTCTGCAATAAGTCTCGCTGTTAGATTTTCTACAGTTTTTCCTCCTTGTTCCGTAGAATCCCATGCGCTTGCGAAATATTTGTATTCTTCTGGAAGTGATGCCAGAATCTTTGATATTAGCATTTTGTCATCAATTTTTGTATCCAGGGCATTCAATCTGAAAACTAGATTTTTCAGTCCGCTTATATATGTAACTATATCCGTGGTTTTATCGTAAGTGGCGCTGTAGAACATCTGCAGTAGGCTGCACTTCTGTTGCTCTGTATCTCTCTCGTAAATGTTACTTATTTTTGTCCACATTTCATGCGACGTTGTGCAACTCATTATGTGCAGTAGTGGTTTCCTTTCTATAGTTGTGACTATTATTTTTTGTGCATTGGCGTCCTTTTTCCTCCACTGATCTGTCCGTTGACCCTCTGCAACTTCTTCCGTGACTGTACCGTACAGTTCATTGGCACGAAACAGAATACTTATTTGGAACTTCCAAACCTGATAATTTTCAGAGTCAGACAATTTCTCAATATTGGCAAAATCTTCTGCCTGTGATCTTGCCATTTTCTCCAAAAAAAAAAACAATAAAATCACTAGTACTACAACAGAGTACAATCTAATTCGACACAATCTCAATTTTACGCTAATAATATTTTTCATAAACCGCGATGAATTTCTGAACGCTCGGTATAGTATTTTCGCGCTTCGTTTAATATTTCGTACAGCTTCGTAACAGTACGAGAAGGATCATAGAAGCAAGCAATACAGGTTACCGAATATAAATATTTCTCTATCAGCTGTGACCTTCTCACTTAGTTTTTGCCTACAGCGTATCAGCGCTCTCTTATACCTTACAATGTCTCTTAATTCGAATGTCTATTATTACAGCAAATACGATTTTATTTTATTAAAGAAATGATATCAGTGAGGTTTTATTCAAACAATTATCTAATTTTGATACGAAATTTTTGGAGCAGATATGAGTACTTTCTTCTTACTTTCTTTCTCTTTCTTATTTCTCAGATTCACTTTTTCTAGTTAATTTTTACTGACCACACGTCGTTTAATTTGCCTCAATCCGAGCACTTTATTTTACTATATCAGTTTTTATTTTTCACTATATTTTACTTCTCTGGGCCCATAACCTGTTGGGCTGTGGATCTTTAATCTATTACCATTTGTATTACAAAAGACATTTATTATTGAATCTGAGAGATAACATAAAGAATATACTCGCAAAATAAAACAAATAAATTGCATATAACAAATAAAGAAAATAAACGTATCGGAGTCGGAATCGCAGCACTTGGCCAAGCACTCGCTCACACGTGTGGTTCGCTCGCTCGCTCGCTACGGAAAGGGGCGAATCCTCTCTCAACTGTGCCGCAATGCCCATTTCCTTAAACGCGCCATCTCCATCCCGACAGTAATTAATCGCGGGTGAATCAAACGCGGTGAAAATTACATTTCTCAACACCATGTTTAAAATACTTGTCGAATTGATGAATAACATAATCATGTTTTCTTTAAAAGTGATTAATTCTGTTATGAAATACTTCACAATTAATTTTACAATAAAGTTCACTTTATTGTATATTAGCATCCCCCGTCCCGCCTTCGCCCGCGATATTTATGTGTAGAATTAAATAAAAACACATTTTACACCTTCTCACCCGTTAGGGGTGGAATTTCGGAAAACCCTCCCTTAGTGAGCATCTACGTGATAGTAGGAATATTAAAATTTCAAGTCGATAGGTGCAGTGGTTCGGGCTGCACGTTGATGAGTCAGTGAGTGAGTGGTATTTGGCTTATATATATATAGATTTTCCATTGAATCCTTAGATAAAATTAAAATATTGTAAGATGGAATTAATATCTGAAATCTTAAGAAAAACAAATTGTAGTAATAGGCTTACATATTCGAACTTATTTATGAATTAATGTGAGGTATAATTTATGATGCTTACTAATCATCTGAATCTTCTTGAAATATATTAGTATAATCTGTGATCGTTGCACATTGTAAAGCGTCATTGATTTCTAAGTAATTCAAGGCATCTGCTGTTGCTGGCAACCAAGTGGTAGTTACATTCTGATCAATGACAGACGTTGGATTTCTGTAGAAGAACAGATATCATTGATTCATATTTAATATTATTATGACTTTCAATCGATCTATAATGTCTGATTCTTACGATGCTATTTTAACAATTATACCTACCCTGTCTTTGCAAAATTCGTCCACATACTTGTGATAGCTTCTACTACTTTCCGATCTTTTGTGCCTATAGCAGGTGGTTGAGGATCATTAACACTTTGAGGTGTGTAAAATAGATGTGATATCTCATCACCATGAGCCGCTCCTAGAGAATGCCGGTTCCATAGAAATTAATATTGTCAAACATAAAGCAAACAGTGGAAATTTAACATATGAAAGAATTTTACATAATGCAATTACCATACATGATTACTTTGTTTCCCAGCATAATTTGCTTAGTAGTTGTCTGATTACCGACATAAGAAAACTTATAAAAGTATGTCACTGCCTCTTTCCTTTTTCTTCGGCTATTTACGAATTCTATTATAGGTATGTTCATATAAATATCACTCATGCATTGTATGATTGAGGAGACACTGTTTTTAGTACATGATTTTCCATTAAAATACCATTGCTTGGCGCGCTCCGTCAGCTGCAGTATTTTTACCGGGTCTTGTAAATTTCTTACTTTTCTCACATGGTTCGGTAAGTCTTCGTAGAGCATTTTCAAAGTTTTTTCACTAGGATCTATTACCATAAGAACGATATATGAATGAAAGATACGAAATAAAAATATGCAGGAATGGGTAGGTATGTTAATGTTTAAAGACATGAATCCAATTTATGAGGTATTTACCAGGTTCAAGACTGTCAAGATGGAATATATATTCATGAGACGTATTACCAATTATGATTGGTATATCATTATCATCATTAAGCAACTGATACAGAGGACGTGGAAACAAAGGTTTTTTTACGTCGCTGTCAACCACGGGTGTAAATGGTAGATTACTGCTGTACCTATCCTATATAAATAATATATTTCCTCATTAATATTTAATATTTTTGCTTTATTTATAATTTTTATAACTCCATATAAATATAAATCCTGTTAAATATTATAAAATTTTGATAATTATCAAATCGGTAAATAAAAATATATAAAAAATATAAATATGTAAAAACCAAATGACCTTTAGAGATATAAAGTGCCATTGCACATTGACGATTTGGTCAGCGGGTATCTTGCGAAGAAACTCTACGATTTCTTCGGAGTCCTTGGAATCATTGCCAAGTATTGAGGCAAGTTTAAATGAGGTCACTTCTTGCTGAGTCTCTTTTATTGCCGAACTGGACGTACTTGTAGTGCTTTGAAGAATAGCTTTGTGAAAAAGACCTGTAGGTATAATTACTATGTATAAATATGTATAACGATAAGTATAATGAATATCAAAATTTCGTTTTCATACCCAATATTTTTTTATTTAATGCTACCATTATGTTTTGTATTAGAGCATGTTTAGGATACCTTTAGATAGCGGTGATAACATTAGTAAATGCACGCATGCAGCACCACTACTGCTACCAAATACAGTGATGTTTTCTGGATCTCCGCCAAATACTTGAATATTTTCTCTCAGCCATTTCAGTGCAGCAATCTGATCTTTCAGGCCCTGGTTTCCGCTTGTTGTTTCATGACTGAGTTTTAAGAAACCTTTAAAAAGAATTTAAGGTACATACGAGTTAACTGGCATTATTAGATACATACCTTTATACTGCTATCTTTCGCAAACAAACACGAAATAGTATTCAGGATATTTTGAAGAGGAAACCGTCAACATATTCTTAAAGGAATAAATCTTACCTAAAGCACCGAGTCTGTAGGTTATTAACACTACAATGACTTCTTTTGCCAAAAGATAATCAGGTTTTTGATTAATATCAGAGCCTGACCCATGTAGATTTCCCCCGCCATGAACCCAAACCATAACTGGAATCCGCGTTGTTCCATAGATACTATGTGGTACATAAACGTTAAGATAAAGGCAGTCTTCGTCACCGATCACCGTTTTAGTTAGTAGATCTTTTTGTAAAGAAACGTTGCCGTTTTCGGACGCATCACGGATGCCATCCCATGCAGCTGGAGGTTTGGGATCCTAATGCAAACAATGAAAATAAATAGACTTAGTGTGATTTTAGTTATATAAGTTAGATCAAGATAAAGTTAGCAATATTTATTTTGAAGATTATAACATGCGATGTCGTACTATTTTTCAACTCAATCTACCTGTGCTTTGTGCTGTCAGAGAGTACGGATGGAGATGACTGTTCGAGCAGTTAATATTTTTGTTCGGTTTTTACTTTTCGTGACACTTTTGAACTATATTATGTACACTTTTGTTATTGAGCGATTTATAAACTGTTGTTTTGGATGACATTAATGTTCGGAGTGATTGATTGATTGTATTTCACTTGAGAAGGACCCAAAACAAGGGTCGAAACGTTGTGAACAATTATTATCATTAAACGGCCCGTCAAGGTAAAACAAAAAAAAATATTTTGGACATCCTTTCTTTCTACCTCCTCACGAACGTTAGTCCGTTCATCACAAAACGCTTTGTAAATACTATTTGAAACTGGTTTTAGAGTTTAAAATATTAGCGTTTGATTAGTTCGTAGACCTGATATACAGAGTACAAGATCTGATATGCAGAGAATATTACAAGACAATATAGAAGATAAAACTTAAAGAATCGTTTAAAAATGTAACAATTAGATACGTTATTTTAAATCTTACCTGAAATCTTAATTTACCAACTGGTGGAGCAGCAAAAGGTATACCTTTAAAAGCAACATAATGGGAACCATCAAGCACATTTTCTTGCAGAACTCCTTGCAACTTTCCTTGCTTCACAGTCACGACGGGCCGATCCATGGTAGAATAATAACTGCCTAACATTGCTCGCATCCTTATATGTGTGCATTATATCTTCTGTTTTCATCGAACTATATTTTATTTATGAACAACATGATAATGCAAATTTGGAAGATAAGAATGGAAAAGATAATAAAGTAGTAGTTGAAAAAAAACTACATTCACTACATGCAACGCGTTTGTTAGATATATCTTTTAAATCTGAATAAAACACTGAACTAATTTTAAGAGATATACATAAAACGAGTGAAAATATATGTATGCAAGGAAGTGGTAAGTATTATTCATGAACGTGTAACGCAATCGTTCATAAATATAGATAAAGTAAATACCAATATATTGTAAATTTGTATGTTAAATAAGAAGTTTGCAAGTTCATGTAGTTTTATCGATAATGATAGTAGATATTTCAAATAAATATAAGCGAACGAAGCGTTCTCTAATGGCAGTTTTTACCTTACGTGCAAGAGACGAAAGTCATCGTGCGCTGTATTTCGCTACTCGTCGAGTAGGTCGCATTTAAGAAAGTTCTTATAAATACTTATCTAAAAATACTTAGCTAAATAGATTGTATTACCTACTATAGATGTTCGCATAGAGATAGTCATTAACGTTAAATAACTTAAATGAATTAAATAATACAAATAATACATTTCATGTACTATAGTATATTAAAAATACACACCCATTACAATTTTATTAATTTTATATAATGCAAGTTAAAAACAATACATTTTATATTACGTATCAAAACGTTCACGTTTATCAGAATTCTATAAATAAACTACTTCCTCTTTATCATAATCATTATACTTATTATTACCTTAATTTATATAATATTTATATATTAACTTTTTAACATTCCATGTTTAAAATACTTGTCGAATTGATGAATAACATAATTCTGTTTTCTTTAAAAGTGATTAATTCCGTTGTGAAATACTTATCACAATTAATTTTACAATAAAGTTTACTTTATTTTCCATTGAATCCTTAGATATAAATAAAAAATTGTAAGATAGAATTAATATCTGAAATCTTAAGAAAGACAAATTGTAGTAATAGGCTTACATATTCGAACTTATTTATGAATTAATGTGAGCTATACTTTATGATGCTTGCTAATCAGATTCTTGAAATATATTAGTATAATCTGTGATCGTTGCACATTGTAAAGCATCGTTGATTTCTAAGTAATTCAAGGCATCTGCTGTTGCTGGCAACCAAGTGGTAGGTACGTTCTGATCAAGGACAGGTGTTGGATTTCTGTAGAAGAAAAGATATCATTGATTCATATTTAATATTATTATGACTTTCAATCGATCTGTAATGTCTGATTCTTACGATGCTGCTTTAACACTTTATACTTACCCTGTCTTCGCAAAATTCGTCCACATACTTGTAAGGGCTTCTAATACTTTTCGATCTTTTGTGCCTATGGCCGGTGGTTTAGGATCATTAACTTTATATTTAGGCATGTAAAACAGATATGATAACTCATCATCATGAGCCGCTCCTAGAGAATGCCGGTTCCATAGAAATTAATATTGTCAAACATAAAGCAAACAGTGGAAACTTAACATATGAAAGAATGTTACATAACGCAATTACCAGTCATGGCCACTTTGTCTCCCAGCAGCATATGCTTAGTAGTTGTTTGGCCACCGATGTAAGAGAACTTATAAAAGTATGTCACTGCCTCTTTCCTTTTTCTTCGGCTATTTACGAATTCTATTATAGGTATGTTCATATAAATATCACTCATGCATTGTATGATTGAGGAGACACTGTTTTTAGTACATGATTTTCCATTAAAATACCATTGCTTGGCGCGCTCCGTCAGCTGCAGTATTTTTACCGGGTCTTGTAAATTTCTTACTTTTCTCACATGATGCGGTAAGTCTTCGTAGATTATTTTCAAAGTTTTTTCACTAGGATCTATTAACATAAAAACGGTATATGAATGAAAGAAGCAAAATAAGTATATGTAGGAATGAAAATATGTTAATGTTAATGTTTAAAGACATCAATCTAATTTATGTGCATTTTTAATACCGTCAAGAAATAATATATATTCATGAGTAGTATAACCAACTATGATTGGTATATCATTATCATCATTGAGTAACTGATGCAGAGGACATGGAAACAAAGGTTTTTTTACGTCATTGTCAATCACGGGTGAAAATTGTAGATTAAAGCCGTACTTGTCCTATATAAATAACATATTTCCTCATTAATATTTAATACTTTTGCTCTACTTATAACTTTTACAATTTCAGATAAATATAAATCCTGTTGACTATAATAAAAATTAAATATCTATATCAAATCTATATGGAATAAAAATTTATGTAAACAGCAAATTACCTTTGGAGTAAGAAATTGACATTGACCTTGCGCTTTGACGATTTCGTCAGCGGGTATCGTTCGAAGAAACTCTATAATTTCTTCGGGGTTCTTGGAATCATTGCCAAGTAATGAAGCAAGTTTAAACGAGATCATTTCTTGCTGAGTCTCTGTTATCGCCCAACTGGCCGTACTTATACCGCTATGAAAAATAGCTTTGTGAAAAAGACCTGTAGGTATAAATATTATATAAATATAACGATAAGTATAATGATATCAAATTTCATTTTCATACCCAATACTTTTTTTATGTAATGCTACCATTGTGTTTTGCATTAGATTAGAGCATGTTTGGGATACCTTTAGAAAGCGGTGATAACATTAGTAAATGCGTGCTCGCAGCACCAGCACTGTTAGCAAATACAGTAATATTTGCTGGATCTCCGCCAAATACTTGAATATTTTCTCTCACCCATTTCAGTGCAGCAATCTGATCTTTCAAGCCTTGGTTTCCGCTTGTTGTTTCATGACCGAGTTTTAAGAAACCTTTAGAAATAATTTAAGATATATACGAGTTAATTGGTTTGAGATACATATTTTTATGCTGCTATTTTCACAAACAGTCACTAAATATTATTCAGAAATGTTTAAAGAGGAAACCATCAACGCATTTTTGAAGGAATTAGTCTTACCTAAAGCACCGAGTCTGTAGTTTATTGACACTACAATGACTTCTTTTGTTAAAAGATAATCAGGTCGTTGATTAACATCAGAGCCTGTCCCAATAAGATATGCTCCACCATGAATCCAAATCATAACGGGATTGCGCATTGTTCCGTGGATACTGCATGGTACATAAACATTAAGATAAAGACAATCTTCGTCACCGATCACTGTTTCAGTTAACAGGTCGAGTTGTAAAGAAACGTTGCCGTTTTCGGATGCATTGCGGATACCATCCCACGAAGCAGGAGGTTTAGGGTCCTGATTGCAAACAATGTAAATAAATAGTCTTAATCAGAGTTTAGTTACGTAGATCAAAATAATATATCGTGCGGACTAACACTATTTTTTTTATTTCTGACCATTTATATATTACACATAATACAGGTTCTAATTCAATAAACTCGACGAGGCTTTTCTGTACCTAAAATCGACCCAAAATTAGATTAATGAGATGCTACGAGAAAATTAGATACTACGTCAAAGCTAAAGGTTGATTTTAAGGTAAACCTGAAAAGGAAAGTAAAAATTGTAATCTGAAAATCCTGTTATTTCTTCGACATCATTCGACAAAAAATCGGCATTCCATAATGTTTCTTAAAAGAAGAACCTTGAGCGTATTTTATTTTAAACCTGTTGCATGGAGTTTAGCGAAAAATGAGACAAACCTTTTTTATTTTTTCTTGTATAACACGAAGCCGTAATAAAAAAACTGGGGATTTCCATTTAAGAAGAGTGATTTGGGTTATATTAGACTTAAAGCGGGCAGTATATTGAAAATCACTTTGATTCACTTAATGGCCTTCATAAAACCCTACAATTTTTATTTGAAACAGGTTTTAACCAAAACGTTTTCGAGTTCTTACGATATGAAATATAAAGTAGGATACCTTGTATATCATGTAATATGAGAAATAAATTTTGTGTTTTTGTGATTCTCCAAGATGTGGTCATAACAAATATATATATAATTATAATATTTATAATGTTTTATATTATCTTTCATATATTATGTAAGACGTTTTTAATACAAAACTTTAGCATGTAGGTAGAGCTGATTAAAATGTATGAGGAAGTCCTTTACCACTTTGCAAATTACGTAAAAATTTGAGATGTTAAGTACGGAAGATTGACAGATGAGTGTATATTTATTGTTCTAAGGGTTACATTAGGTGCTTTAAGTAGAGTAATGGCCGCATTATCTAGCAACAGGCGTAGTCACGTGTCAAGGAAAAATATCGCTGATATTCTTTTCTAATATTGTTTAATAGGCTGTTACGCACCGTTTAACGTTAGTGCATTGCATTTACTACCAAAGCGGATGCAATGCACTTATGTGTCAATTTTTTTCGAATCATGGTATCAATAATTATTGTGAAGATTGTAACATTGTATAGCACTATTTCTCAACTCTACCTCTTCACGAACGACGGTCCGTTCATCACCAAACACCTTGTAGACAATATATGCAACAAGTTTTGGAATTGGTTAAACATGTAAGGTACATGTGGTAAATTAGTTTGTAGATCTGATACAATATATATTACAGGTGTATGCAGAAGATAAAACTTACAGAATCGTTTAAAAACATTTAATAATTATGTTATTGTAAATCTTACCTGAAATCTTAATTTCCCAACTGGTGGAGCAGCAAAAGGTATACCTTTAAACGCAAGATAATGGGAAACACCAAGCACATTTTCTTGCAGAACTCCTTGCAACTTTCCTTGTTTCACAGTCACGACGGGCTGATTCATGGTAGAATAATAATAACTGCCTGACATTGCTCGCATTCTTATATCATTGCGTTCTATCGTTTGTTATCGTCGAACTATGTTTTATTTATGACATTACAAGATAAAAATGCGAACTTGGACAATGACTTGGAAAATGGATAAGATGATAAAATTAGCAATTGGCAAACAAATATAGCCAGAAATTGAGGATAAAGGTAAAGCATAAAGCATACATATGGTTGCAGTCTGTTATTTTACAAGTATTATTTAATAATTAATGTACTTTATAAACATAAATCTTTCTTTCAGTATCGTGAAATTGCACTTGAATCCTTGTGATGATTATTTGTAATGCATAGAGTTGTCACTGAAATGTTTGAATAAATGTGATACTAGACAAGCGTAGTGTTCTTCTCTTTTGTGATAAGTAAAGCACGAGTGATTGTTACTATACATGTAGCATATTAGTATAAATAATGTCGTAAATAAGGAATTTTATGAATGCCATTACGTTCAATTTGACATCGCATTTGACATTTGACACACATATACCAATCATGTCGACATATCGATAATAATTAACATTTCATATATTGAAAAATCACAAATATGTGCAATGATTTTTTACATACGTTTCGTTGGTACAATTAATATATTCTTCAATTACAATATATTCAAAGTTCCTCATAAGAAGAAATCTAGATTAGATTTAGACAATAAGATAGTAATAAACATACTATCCACATTCTATCCAAAAATGGAATAATATTTTCAATTCATTCCATATAGCAAAGGCTCGTAACGTGCTGGACATTCGTCGCGTTCGTATAACATTGCTTATCATCTATTTAAAGATAAGTTTTTCTAAATTTGAATATATTCAAATTCATTAAGGCTTCAGCCAACGAAGTAAAGTCCAACAATTATACTATCTACGATTATCTACTGTACGTTTAAATCATATGTTGTATCTTTTGTAGCCAGTCTGGAATTTCTGTTAACCAAAAGTATGTATGTATAAGTTAATATTTGTAGGATTCGTAAATGTTATGTTTCATCATTGAAGAATAATGAATAAAAAAATTAATGAATACTTTGCATTAATGTTAAACCCACTGACAAAACTCAACACGGTTTTATCACACAATTGTGTAATTTCAATTTCTTCATTAATTATTGGTGACTTACTAATATTAATCTTGCACAATGTGTATCTTATTATCCAACCTTGATAAGACATCCATATTATGGTTTATTGATGAAATCCTACATTTTTGCAACGGCCAAGATTGGAATTGATTGGAAAGTTTTTATAAATACTTAAATACTTAAATACTTAATTAAAAATACATACCTAAATAGATATTAATATATTATAGATATTCGCTTAGAGATTTTTATGTCAAATAAATTAAATGCATTAAATAATACAACATTTAATACGTATATTAAAAGTACACATCCATTAAAATTTTATTACTTATGATTCATTTTTACATAGGACAATTTTACGCTTATAACATTATACGCTTATTATAATTGCATAACTGTTTTACTACTTTACTTCTTGAAATATATTAGTATAATCTGTGATCGTTGCACATTGTAAAGCATCATTAATTTCCAAATAATTAAAAGCATCTGCCGTCGCTGGCAGCCAAATAGTACTCACATTCTGATCGACAACGGGCGTAGGATTTCTAAAAACGAACAGACATAATTGTTTCATGATTGTTATGATTTTCAATTATTGCATATTAATGCTTTCCTAACAACTTGTACTTACCCTGTTTTTGCAAAATTCGCCCACATACTCGTGAGAGCTTCCATTACTTTCCGATCTTTTGTGCCTACTGCCGGCGGTTTAGAATCATTAATTTTACATTTAGTTTTGTAAAATAGGTATGATGTATCATCAGCGTGAGACGCTCCTAAAGAAAATGCCAATTTTATAAAGACCAATATTACGAAATTTGCAAACGAGCAGCTAAGACTCAATGTTGAGCCAAGATTTTTGAAATGATGTCATTACCAATTATAGGCAGTACGTGTCCCATAAGCTTCGTGCTAGTTATCTGACTGCCGATGTAAGAAAACGTATAGAGATAGGTCGGCGCTTGTTTTCTTTTCCTTCGTCTGTTGACTAATTCTTTAGTGGGGAGACCAAAGAAAATATCACCCAGAAATTGTATAATAAAGGGGAAACTGTTTTCAGTGCACGGCTTATCGTTGAAATACCATTGTTTAACGTGCTCCGTCAATTGCATTACTTTCTTCGGATCTGATGAATTTATAAATTTCTCCACGTAGCGCGGTATGTTTCCATAGATCGTTTTAACAGTTATTTCTTCGGTATCTATCATTAAATAATAATAACAATGAATCATTTTATCGCATGCACACACGTGTATGTGTGATTTAAAAGAGACGTAACAATAATAAGCGACATTACGTATAATGCAATGTTATGTTTCATACCAATTTAATTTACGCCAATTTTTACTACCTTTTAGGAACATAAGATATTCATGAGAAGTATGACCAAGAATGATTGGTATGTCATTATCTTCATCGAGCAGTTGATGAAGGGGACGTGGTAATACAGGTCTCTTGGCTTTCTTGTCGATCGTAGGTGTAAATGGTACGTTAGAGACGCGTGCTTCCTGCAACACGTTTCTTTTAGCAACATTATCATTCATAATTTTATCATTTTAAATAAATTCTCGTAGTATTACGATAAAAAATTGAACGAAATTAAGTAAAGATATATGCGAAAAACGATTCACCTCTGCAGTGAGAACTTGATACTGCGCTTCGGCGATTTTCTCAGCAGGCACGGTACGAAGAAATTCAACAACTGTCTCGGGATCTTTGGAATCGTTGCCAAGTATTGAGGCAAGCTTAAAAGAGTTGGCTTCTGGTTGATTCTCCTCTATTGCCCATGTACATGTA
Organism: Ooceraea biroi; assembly: GCF_003672135.1. Taxonomy (NCBI): domain Eukaryota; kingdom Metazoa; phylum Arthropoda; class Insecta; order Hymenoptera; family Formicidae; genus Ooceraea; species Ooceraea biroi. The sequence continues at coordinate 5,895,155 of NC_039511.1, forward strand.
CTTATACCGCTTTGAAAAATAGCTTTGTGAAAAAGATCTGTAGGTATAAACATCGTATATGAATAAATATCAAGAAATACATTTCATTTTCACAACTACAGAATATATTTAAATTTGATCATTACTATTGTGTGTTAAGATCACGCACCTTTAGACACTGGTGATAACGTTAGTAAATGCGCGCACGCACCACCAGCACTAATACCGAAAACAGTAATGTTTCCTGGATCTCCGCCGAATACTCGAATATTTTCTTTCACCCATTTTAATGCAGCAATCTGATCTTTCAGACCTTGGTTTCCACTTGCTGTCTCATGACCAAGATTCAAGAAACCTTAAATGAAACGGAATTTAGTGTATAAATACGTGTATATATACATATATATGCTTGACCAGAGTACATAGAGGTAACTAACGATAGATGTATGTCTTTACGAGGCTATCTCCCGCAAAGACGCAATAAAAGAAAGATTTGGTATTTTGATGAAAAGAAAAAAAATATAAATCTTACCAAAAGCACCTAATCTATAATTCACGCATACTAGAATTACTCCTTTTGCCAGGAGGTAATCGGGTCGATATAAAATGTCATTGCCAGATCCAACGAGATAGGCTCCACCATGTATCCAAACCATAACTGGATTCCGCGTTGTTCCATAGAGCTCACGTGATACATAAACATTAAGATAAAGGCAGTCTTCGCCACCGATCACCGTTTTAGTAAAAGGATCTAGTTGTGAACAAACATCGCCGCCGTTTTCGGATGCATCACGGATGCCATCCCACGAAGCTGGAGGTTCGGGATCCTGATTTTGAACAACAACGTATATATGTTTAACAAGATATAATTGCTTATAGTTAATAAGTCGTAATTTTACATTGTTTCCTTTATTTTGTATAATTATCAGTATTAGTATATCAATATATCAAAATTAAGAAATGCAGAAAGAAGGGAAAATATTAAATTTATATTAAAAATTTTTGATATAACATATAATGCATTATATTTTTTGATAAAGCAGGAAGCATCAAATCAATTTGCTTACGTAATGTTTGTTGGGAAGCAATTAGAAGACAAAACATTGTATGGATTCATCGAAATTCATCATTTGATTTCACTATCATTTAATTATAATATTTAAAATAAATTTTACCTTAAACCTTAACTCGCCCACAGGTGGAGCGGCAAAAGGTATGCCTTTAAAAGCAACGTAATGGGAACCAAGCACATTTTCTTGAAGAATTCCTTGCAACTTTCCTTGCTTCACAGTCACGATCGGCCGATTCATGATGGAATAATAACTGTCTGACACTATTGGTATCATAAGTTATTACGTTACTTTGTTAGTAGTTGTTATCTACGATGCATGAATCTCACATTTTGGTTGAGTAAACTAAATGATCATAAACTAGCTGCACGTTATCATGTTATCACGTTTTCTTGATAGATAAGACATAACTATTATGACTGCTATGTGCATCGCACATTATATCGTACTTTTTGAAACTTATTAATTGCCATTTGATTGTGTTTTCTCTCTGTTGTGTGTTTATATATATAATATATCTGGTATTTTATTTTATATTAGTTTTATATGTACATATATTAAGTTAATTATATTCCTGTGTATTCTTTCTCAAGTCCGTCTTAAAAAAGAACTTGGCACATTTTTCCTTCAAAGTATACATGACATCCTGAATAAAATTAATAATAACATAAATAACATCATTTTTCTTCTTCGTACAAAAAAAAAGACCGTACGGACCTCCCGGTAATGTAAAACTTTGTATTAATTCTTAATGCAGAGTTTTGCGTTTGAATTTTGCTTGAATTTAAGAGCATCGACATGAACTTTCCATTGAATCCAATATACAATGAAGTGGACGCGTGTGCGCGTGCACGCGTCTATACAGGATGTCTCAGTATATTTTTCTACTCAGCTAAGTCCAAACTATACGCCATTAACTGGTCGGAGTTTTGAGACACCCTGTATACATGCATGTCACATTTCACGAATGCTAGAGCGGCGATCATTAATCAAGAGAATGCGGGAAAATTCTAATTAATTTCTACATTTTCGAAATGTTAATATGTATATTACTACTACTCGAAGCTACTACGAATGTGTAAATATAATTATGTGTACAATTTGAATCAAGGAAAACAAAAGAGGATCTGAGTAAAAAGGAATATTAACAATAAAATAATTATTAATTTTGTGGAGTACTGGTACTGCATGGTAATGTCCTGAACTGAGTTTATCGAATCGGATGCGATGGTGAAAGTATTAGGCAGAACATCGCGATACTTTGAGATATCAAAAGTGTAAGTCGTCAGGAGAGAAACACAGATTTCTTCGGAGCAGGTGGTAAATTCGTCTTGCAGTAACTTATTATATAATTTAAGAAATGACTTTATTATTATTAACAGTTATAACTCGCACCAGTTTTATCTACTATCGCAGCTATATCTCTAATACTTGTAGATCGTCCGAAGGCTAAGGTACGACTCACCCTACACGCTCTTATTTTCGCATTCGCTCGCCCTGTCGAATTCTCTCGAACTTTCTTAATAGGTTTGATCCGCTAGACTCGCCGATATGCGAGCAAACATCTCAGGGCCGTATTTCGTTAACCTTGTACGTTTTCCCTTACAAAAGTGAAGGTTACCTTTTCTTAGTCTGGCGAGGTAAGAATGTGAGGTTATAACAGGGAAGATCTTAATGTAGGTTGAGTATACTCGAAATATACGGAATGGAAGAGAAATCTACATTTAAGAATTCGATTGTATTTTTTGAAAAAAAGGAAATAAAAATATATACTAAAAGAAAGAACGAAGGAAATTATTAAAGGAAAGATGGACTTAAAAAAATATAGGAAATTGATTAGAAGCCCGAGACTTACTATTAAAAAGCCAGTAGAATAGCTGGAGAAGCGTCCTACGTGACAATTCTTGGCTGATAATCTCGAAGTATTATGCACTTGTTAGAGAATATTATTATCACTTTATATCGTACTTTGTACCAGAAGCAGGAAGAGCGACGTGTTGATCGATGAATCAGAAGATGACTGGAAGATAAATGTTTGATCAGTTTTGGAATGTATATTTTATGGTGTATGATATCACCGGAACTGCCAGAGAATGGCGGTATATTTTAAATATTTTCTGTATAAAAGTGGATAGTTTGTGGATATTGTTTTACCGAAAATTATTAATTGTTAATGAGACTTATTTTAATGAAACTTTGGCTTAAAAGAAAAGAGAAATAAGAAATTAATTATAGTTTTACTCTGAGGTGTTTTTTATCAAATTCCGATGCATTCGTTGAGTTTAAGATTCAAAAAATTGTGCCTAACGTTAATGAATTTGATATAATTGAAAATTCTTTGGCACTTGTTTATTGGAGTTTTGTTAGTTTTATCTAGTATATAGGATGGGTTTCCGATTACTTTCGACTAATATCTAAAGCTTTGAAAAAATATTGAATATATAGAAATCCGCTATTACACAATATTAGTACACACAAGATTGCTTTTTTTCGTTTGTTATAAATATGATATGTGTATTTACTACTAGACATTTACAACATTACACAACTAATCTTTGCGTTTCTTTCTCTTTTTTTAGATATGATGTAATGTATTTTTATTTTGATTTGCAATACTGTTTGATGCTTTAACAGAATTTAGTGATTTTTGAAGTGGCCAGCCAGATTGACTCATCGACAACAACTCAGCCACTTTTTGGACGTTCTGTTTCTCTTCCGAAGACGATTTTTTGATCTGTAATAATGATAAAATAATTATTATAGTACTAATTATTAAAATACTATTATTAACTTAATTATTTCTGTATTAAATAGCGTTACTTTAATAAAGATAAAGAAAAACACATAAAAAAAGATATAAAGAACTCATACGTTAATTTATGGAGTGATAAGGAATACGTATTTAGTTTCTAGTTCCTATATTTTTAAGGCACATGTATAGATTAAAGCAGTTATTTTAATACTAACTTCATCAAATTTTCTTCTAACTTTATATCCTCTGTATGTTGCCTGTATCATAGTAGCCGCTTCTTCTTCGGATTTGGCCGAATCGGTACGATTCGCGGGATACCTCGATTTTTTCATCATTTTTTGTTGCTTCTTTGCAGACAATTTAACGTTTTGTTCCCATTGCTTGCGACTGTGGATATCCGAAATGTTATGTCGTGCCTCGTGCTTCGATTTATCGATAAGCTACAATAAATCGATAAACTCTAATTATTTCTATGTGTGTTTAAATAACTGAACTTAACTGAAGGTAATTAAAACGAACAAATATTATCGACATTTAGCCGAATTATGTTACAATAACACAGTCAACTTTGATCAATTGTAGAGGTATACATATAACGCGTCATTTTGACGACAATCGATTGTACAATTTCTCTTGCTTTGTCCTACGTGTTTCCCTATTGCGCATCGAGAAGGGGTCTTAACGTAACACATATGCAAAGTATCCGTACGATTATATTTTCGTCACGCGCATAAAATTACTTTACCGCATGTAACATGTAAAATACTGGACATACATAATGAAAAGACGAAGAGGAGTAATCAGAAGCTTTGAAAAAACCTTTGAATTAGGCCTCGCTATTATACATTTAAATGGAAACACGTTTACACGTATAATTAGCATATCCGTTCATTAGAAACGTTTTCTCGAATATACGTGTTTCAATAAGGTATTATACGTATAAACGGAAAACGTTTACATGTATATTTAGCGTATATTAAACGTTTATCTGTTTATAATCGCGCCTTATGTATAAACATTTTTCTACAAGTAAACGTTTTTCTGGAAGCAAGTCTATCAGAACAGCGACCTCTGTTTCTATTATTTGTTTATTGAATGTCTCTGTAAGTTTAACTCCCGAGCTGCCCGTCTTTTTTCTCGTCTTTATGCTCTGACAACCGCATCTAGTTTTAAAAGCATTATCCAAGCTTAAAGAATAAATTGTAAGAGTACATTTAACGTATAATAAAAAAAACGTTTACTAAACGTCTATTATACTAAACATATAATAAACGTATAATAATCGTATAATAAACGACTAAACGTGTAAACGTTTACCCACAAGTAAACGTTTTTCTGGAAATAAGTGTAAACGGATAAACGTTTAATGTTTACACGTATATTCGATAAACAAAATAAAATCAGAACCCTACTTTGAATCGACCTTCAAATGCCTAATGCTTTGTGTCATGGTCTTTCTATGGTTTCCAACGTCTTGAAGTATTATTAGAGACTACATTTCATGTCAGATATATCGTATCATGTTTTGCGATTATCGAATATATAAAATACATGCAAAATGTATGCAGTCTCTTCTTCAACTTCTTCAAATTTTTATTTCATTTATCTTAATTTCATTGTTATTTTGTTTATTATTTCATTTGTGATTTAATTGTTATTTTATTTTATTCCTATTTTTATTAAACCAAAAACAAGAATGCACGTACCGTCGAAATCTCACACTGATGTTCGCACGTGTATTTTGTATTCTTTAAGAAGTCTACAGATGGTCTTCGTGGGGATTCACCTGCTCCGCAATACTTCGCGTCGTGAATGATGGGTTTACAGTTCCTATTTCTATCGCATTGCGTTTTGTTCTACGTAAAGAGTATATTATTGTGTGGTAAGCATGATGTACAAATAAACATTTCAAACAAATTATTATATTATCACAACTAGCAATTTTAAACGAGAGATTATCTTTACAAATATCCAAATCTATTCACCGTTCTTATATTATTGCTTCTACCCATGCTACTGAGACACTCGGTCAAAATTTCCGGTGGAATCACCATGCCTGGCGAAGTTGCAACTTTCGACACGTACCTTTTCGGTACTACTCTACTCTGCGTCGTACTATATTGTTCTGAAAATATAAACATTAGCAAAATGGGTGATCTCACTGCAAACGTGAAGTGTAATTCTGCATTATAAAAAAAAAATATGTCTTCAACTTATTTACTAAATTCTAATTATTAAATTATTAATTACTAAATTCGTTTAATTATCATCTCGATAATTATTACGAAGATCATAAAACGATACAGAACTTTTCTATTTAATTCTATCTGCTCTCCTTTCTCATGAACATGGTCCATTCATTATCGGACATCATGCTATTATAAAGCTATTTGCTTTATATCTAATTTTTAAATTTCAACATGTTCATAATGATTTCTACCTAAAGAATACGAGTCTACGCAGCAATAATTCTGATTGCTATCCGTACGTGTTCTTTCTGGCGGTAACGGTGAACAATCTTTAGGAGGAGAACTGGGAGGTGTGGGTCTCGTTCGTGTTTTGCGCGTTCTCAGTTCGGCAATATTTGTTTTTTGATATTCCTCGAGATACAGTAGAAATTCACGATAAGTGACATAATTCTGAAGTGGAAAATATGTTATCAGATTGTAAATTGTATTGTAGACTCTGTAAAGATATGCCACAACAATTTTTAAACGACAATGTATTTTACGCATCAAGTACAAATTATACACATGCTTTTTGGATCAAAACAGCATGACTTGCCTTGTCCTCTCCCGCCCAATTACGGTTGGTCGGTTCGTTAAGTCCAAGTAGATCGATCCAGTGATAATAATCTTCCGTTTGATTGCCATACCAATATTTTATAATAACGAATCTGCAGAATTTAACATTAATCACAATTCTGCTTCTTTATGCTTTAATTTATACGCGTCTTGTGCATGAAATATTTTAGAATGTAAAATTGTGAATGAAATTCATACGCAAGTCCGTCATCCACCATTTTTTGCACTTCGGGATAAGACATCAGTTCCATAAATTCTGGATTTTCGGGATTTCTTTTGACGTCTACCAATTGCCACGGAGCTATAAGACCAAATCGAACACATTTAAGTACTTCCAGCATGTATTGTTTCCTTTCGCTCCAATCATGCATCAACCATCTTACGGCAGACATCAAGACTTCCATTTCGCTGTCAGAAAAATGATCGGAAATTCTCTTATATTATTGCACGAGATCTTTCTTGGCAAAGAATCGTTTAACAAATAGAATTTTATTTATCAATATTTTTAGTAGCTAAATTATACAGGGTGTCTGACATAATTAAGGCGAAAAACCTCTTGCCCACAGGTAGATCTCGTTAAACTGAATTAAAAAGTCCTATACCATTTTGCAAACAATGACGTAAAATTTCGAGTAATTAAGTAAAGAAAGTTCGCTAATTCAGCGGACGCGATTGGCAGCGAGGGAAGTAGGCATGAATGACGTAAAAAAACGGCTAGCCACGCGCGCGACGCGATAGCAGCGAGTATCGGATTATAGGCGGCAGACGAGACGACGCGTGGACAATAATTTCTCAGCGTCTCATTCATGCGCTCGTGTTGCCGAGAAAGTGTTGTCCACGCGTCGTCTCGCCTGCCGCTGTAATCCGATACTCGCTGTTATCGCGTCGCGCGCGCGGCTAGCCGTTTCTTACGTCATTCATGCCTACTTCTCTCGCTGTCAATCGCGTCCGCTGAATTGACGAACTTTATTTACTTAATTACTCGAAATTTTACGTGGTTGTTTGCAAAATGGTACAGAACTTTTTAATTCAGTTTGACGAGATCTACCTGTGGGCGAGAGGTTCTTCACCTTGTGTCAGACACCCTGTATATGCAGTGTATGTAAGGATTTCATTCTGTACATCGAAATTAACTAGTTGCATATTGTTGTTTGCCACATAAAAAGAATCAGACTAACAGTGGTGCATTTCTATGAGACCGCAAAGAGTTAAAGATATTCTAATATAAGTGTACCTATTCACGCTAATATAATTGGATTTCAGTAGTAAACACAGTTCGTCCACTGATAATTCTAAAAAATCCTTCGTGCTAACAAGCACCAAGAAAAATTTCATGATTCTTGGAACCATAAGCTCCATCACGGCAGTGTTCCCAATCTTTTTTGCTTCCAAGTACAACAAGAAAGCCGTATCCTCCGAGAAAAGCTCATCGTTATCAATGAATGCCCAGCATTGCTCTTCTAATTCTTTAGAGAATATAATCCACATATTTTAACAGAAACTTTCTTAATGAATGTTTCTTTATTTTATTTAAATATTTCTTTGAATTCTTTACTATAATTTTTATAGAATGACGATTTGTCATTTTTCATCATAAGAATGTGGAAAACAAAGTTACGAAACATGAAATATATGAAGAAATAAAATATGAAGTCATACCTTTGATACCAAGATATTGTGCAGCCATAAAGATATCTAAAATGTTATCTCTTCGTAAAAGCTGATAACTTTCATTGATTGGACTGATCATCCAGTCATAAATGATAGAAAAAGCCTTGGCAGTGACGTTGCTCTACATTTAATGCATATAATCGATTGCAGTAATTTAGTATTTTTATATTTTAGTATTTTAAATAATAGTAACATTTTCCTTTTATGTTGATACACATATAAACACATTTTTATGAATCTTCTAATTCAAAATAGTCAACTATTTTTTTTACTTTTGAAATTTTTATGCAATATAATCAAATATAAATATTTAAATATAATTTAAATAAATTCTTACATCCGATAAGTTAATGTTCTTGCAATTCTTCTTCTCATCGAAAAACGTACTGTAACTTTGCAAGACGAGGAGGTGACAGTAGAATTCATCTTGGTCAATTTGAACGATACAGTCGGCATTCCTAGCAGAATAAATAAAAAAGACGATAAGAAAATAATAAATAAAATAATATAAAATTATATATATGTATATATACATATAATAAAATATAGATAAAAAATAAATAAGAAACTATATTATTTGTTTTGATATAATTTAATTCTTGACATAATAAAAGATAAAATATTTTAAAATCTGTTTTATTAAATAAAATAAAATAATTTATTTGATATTTTATAACTCTAGAAATACGTATAAAATCAAAGATTTTATATTTAAAGCTCTCATATCTTTTAAGAATCTCTTTTTTTACTTATAATTTGTGATACGCCTAGCTAATTCTTGATACAAATCGGTCTTCTCTGGAAGTATTATGCTGTCCCACTTGATTGGTTCTTCATTTGTAAATCCTAAACTGAAATCCAGAATAACAAAGATTAAGATAAAAATCTCCTTAGTTTCTTTAGTTTCTTTAGGATCAGCAAATTTAAAGGAAACTAACGAAGAGAGTGGTACTTCGTTCAGTGGCGGTATCTGATAAGATGCTGGTTGCTTTTGTTCCATTTCGGATGGATGGAACTTCGCGCTTGGTTGTGTTCGTGATCGGTAATTCGCGTCGATATAGGGTAACTTCTTTTGAGCCTGTTGTGTAAAATACAGACATATGTATATTGCACAAAGTTGTTATTAAAAATATATTTTTCTCCAATATTCGACCAATGTTATAAAAGTCAAAAAGAAATTGTTATATACTGTATCTATTATAATTATCAATTAGAAAAGAACTGTTTAATATCTCACTTGCAACTGATTGATCGTCGACGGTGTAACGCCAGGAGGGAGATCGATGTACCTTATACGATTCGAAGAACCGAGGACAGATGGCCCAACGTCGACACCAGATCGGCTGAACTCTGCCTTGACGTTCACCTTCGTGTGTCGCGGATCAGCGACGAGAACACTGAATTTCTTCGACTCGAACACCACCTAGAACAACTATGCTATATCTGCCTAGAGGCCGACATTTTCCCAAAGAAGCGACTGTTGAAACGCACTCTTTTTACCTGATTTGGGATGATTTTTAGATTACCGCTCGGTGTAGCTTGAAACGGAAATACGCGATTCGCCTCGTCACCCTCGTTCACGCTGATAAATGTCGAATTAATGCCTGGTTCTTTGATGTGCGTTTGCTGCGCCGGAAAAGCCCGGCTCGAGCACAACGCTGATTGCCTTCGCTGCTTTACACCATCCGTTTCCGCTCGTCTGTAAAAAGTATAACTTTTTATTTGCTAATCTTTTAATTAATTAAGTAATTTTTTTATTATTTCTTTATCGTGATTGTATTATTACTTATCCGACTTCTTTCAGATCTCTTACTTTGGATGATAGTCCATAGGTTTCGAAACGGCAACTTCAATGGGCGAGCATTGTCTCTTCCAAGTTCTCTCTTCAATACGCTTCTCTGATTTTCGATTAATCTCGTTTTTGTGACAAGCAACTATCCGTTCTCGCGACTCGCCAGAATCTGCGGAATGCTTGGCTGCGCATTGAAATTTCTTATCCTTGGAATTTACCTCTATCCGTCTCTCGAAGACAGCGCGATGACGTCGTGACGGTGACGCAATACGTTCCACCGGATTTGCGGGCGGATAAATATTCACATTCAGGTGAGGCCTCGACGCACGACGATACCTTTTAGAAGCGGTTCTTCGTCGACATAGCGGATATCTTGGAGATAGAGTTTCTGGAGTTTCAATTACTTTTGTCCTATTGAAACATATTTTGACTGAAGGTTTAATTTATATCAATCGCCTTATTAACTTATTAATAAATTATTAATTAATTTATAAGGCTATCATTGCCTTATCTTCTCTATATGTATAACAACACTATTTTTCGAATTTCTGTCGCACCAATGTCTATTCACTCACTTGTCAGATAACGTAGGACTTGCAGCTGTCGGTTGCGATATTTCCGCTATTGTTTGATCGGATTTTGCTAAATGCACCAGAGCTTTCGACGAGGATGACGGAGGAGTATTGGATCTTCCGTGATACAGTACAACGACACTGCTTTTACTCGTTCGTGGTCGATCGATCGTCAGCGATCGATTTGCTGTATTATCAACTAAAAGTCCCAATCTGGAGTGAATTGACTTTTCAAAATAACTTTTTAAATAATATAAAAGAAATTGTCTTTCCCGGAATTATAGTTCTGGCAGATAACTTACGTTTCTTACTGTTGCGTCGAATGGCTCTTACGATCCGCGGTGTACTTCTTCCCTTCCTATTGTTAGCACAATGCATTAGGCGCCTTGAATGAGATGATAAGACGATTCGCGTCTCAAAAGTTTAAAGCGATCATGAATAAATACGTGCGATCGCTTTAATTTCTAAGATAATTACCAGGCTTCCTCTTTAAATTTATGATTGAACCTCTCGTTTTCGCTCGAATACCTTTCTTCGAAAATTATTTGTGACTAGAATATCAAGACAATTTGAGCTTATTTATTTGTCTTAATTAGATTGCTGAAGCTAGAATTACAATTTTAGGTAATAATAAAATATAAGTCGCACAAATAATGGAATTTTATGTGTTCATATATGTATTATTCTTAAGAACAAGAATATATTACGTTTAAAATATTTTATACAAGAAGTGCTTTAAGTTAAGAATGTCTTAAAAATATATCATTATTATACATTTTATCTTACCTCCAACTTTTTTAGGCAAACACACGAAGGGGAAGATTCGATATTTAAAATATCTTGTGGGATAGTAATCTGACTGTTCTTGTTGGTAGCTAAAATGTATCTCCACGAAATAATATACATATAAAATACATAATAAACAAAAAAATGTAACGCTTTCTTTAGAATAATTCTAGAAAAAATAATATGGATGTTCAATCTTTTTTATCATGTAAAAAGCGTATTCTGTTACATGCTTTAAACTTGCACGTTTGAATCTCATGAACACTTACATCACTTACGTAATTTTGCTTCACTAATCTGTTTATTGACAATCGGATGTTGATGACGATGCAACGATCTCGATGGCAATCCGAAAAATTTTAGTTGAACATTTTTCTTTTTCCTCAATACTCGACGTGCAAATTGCGATCTTTGATAAGGTTTTATCAGTCTTCCAAAATATTATATTGCGTAATATTGGTAATGGTAAATGAGATTTCAAATCCAATCAAGAGTATCGAACATTACCTTGAATTTAATAAATCAAATTCCGAAGAAATATACGAATCTTCTTCAGCAGTTGTAGTAGTGTCGAACTGGTTCTGCAAATCCGATCGAAAAGTTTCAATGACGAATGAAGTAAATAGATTTGAAAAAGGTAATTGTAAATAAGCATTCACCATACTCACGTCATAACGTGCGAAATCACCTCGCATGATACGTAATACGTTCAAAGAGTGATTTGCTGGATTGACATAATAATGGCGGAAAACTTTCTTGCCGTTTTTCTCGCGTAAAATAAAAAGTAATACAAATATATATAGTATAAATGAATCCTGTATGACGTTTAAAACGAACGGAACATTTGTAAAAGTGCGACGTGCGCGTGTCCAGAAAGACCTTAGATACCGATAAATGAATGCCGATTGACAAAAGAACATTCTGTTCCGTTTTCTGATAGTTCTTGAAATTTTAAATCTTGCTTGCTTTAAATACCTAATAAAAATGTCATGAATTTTATTTTCTTATATTATTATATTATTATATAATGTAATAAAAATATACAAAATATAAAATAATAATGTATAATTTTATTTTTTTGTTATTCTATCTTTTATATTATTATATAACATGATAAAATAAATACATAATATAAAATAATAATATACAAGGTTTTCGATGATAAGTTTTTTTATCGTATGTAGAGTAGAAATGTTGACGTCGGACAGAGAGAACGGTGGGATTCTATTTCAGGTTTAAGCGTTTCCGACTCAAGGGATATGAAGCCTGTACTTGATAATATCTCGGACTATTTGCTGATATAAGTGGACACATTAAAATAATTTTGTGATGGTGCCGACAGGACGTTCACAGACGGAATTATTAAAGACAATCATCTTTGTATCGTGGTGCACGCAACCGGGGCAAAGATGAAAGTACACAATAGTCTTCTTTCTGCATATATTGTTCTAGTACTGAGTTCTACTGATATGCACGAGATGCAGTTCTTCGATGGTCGCAACTATAGAATCAATAAAGTCCTTCTATTGTGCATTGGCCAATGGCCGTATCAAACGAGCAAAAGTAGCAGCGCTATTATTGTCATTATAGTATCTTTAGCTGGCACGCAATTTGTCGCAAAGGTACGAAAAAGCATACTTAACGTCACGTGAATTTAGAATCGTTTGTTCATCTCACATAAGAATTTTATCAATTTTTCTTTACATGTATAAAAATATTATTTTGCAATTGAGACAACGTTTGTACATACAAAGGCAAGTTATTTAAGTATCGGCCAAAAGTATATAACCTTTTTGATTTTGAATAAAATTTATTTACACAAGTTGTGGTTTTGGTGATTTAATGAAAAGCCATTTGTTCGGTGAGCTATAGTTACTATGAAAACATATTTTGCTTTGATAGCATCCATCCATGCACTTTGAACCAAATTATGCTCAAAAAATTAAAAAGGTGATATATTTTTGGCCGGTACTATATATTTTATAATTGCATGTATTGGGCTCAGATATGTGGTTTATTTTCCATTGATGATATCGATGTTTTCATCGATTCTCTTTCGCCGTTAGTGGTTGATATAGGATGTGGAGTGAAATTAATAACTTGTATATTAAAAGCACCAGAGGTACGTGACGCGTCGCTATCATGTCTAAATTCTAACTATTCATAATATTCATGATCAATGATTGATATAGATACGTAATAAATAAGGGATAATTTTTAATAATAATTATTTATTATAGTGCAATTAACAAGCACTTATAAAATCACAAATATGTTAAAAAATTAAAAAATTTATGATTTTTTTATAAATGAGGAAAACGTAAAGTTTAATTGTAGATTCGAGCACTGTTCGACCAAATACAAAGTGATTGGCAATCGCTGATGACGTCCACGAAAATTAAGATTCTTGATACTTACGCGCAGAATGGACGGAAATTTACGATCATATACGCGAGTAAGCACATTGATTTCACATATAGCAAAGAGATATTTAATCCTCAAGTATCTTTGTTTTATAAAATAATTCACAAAACATATATCTTTTTTTCGAATATTTATCTTCTATTGTTAGAATCAAAACATACATCAGCAATTTTTCCCAAAAGATCACAAGACATTTAATAAAGAATAAGTAAAAACTAAGAAGAAATACTTGTATCCCTATTTAGGTACTTTGTATTCTGCGTTGATATTATTTATGTTGGTGCCATTACAATCATTATTATTAGAGTCCTCTTTGAATAGTACAAATCGACCATTGTTGCATCGGGTTGAATATTACATTGATATGGATAAATATTATTTTCCTATCTTGATTCACGGGTATCTAACAGCTATTGTATGTATAAGCATAGCTATCGCGACAGATACGATGTATGTGATCATGGTACAACACGTTTGCGGATTATTTACAATTATCGGGTAAGCAACTTATCAGTTCTTGTCAATCTTTAATATATTACTAAAAATCAAGAGTTATATGTGTGAAATATATTAAATAATTAATAACACAATAAAAGTAAAATTCTGAAAATTGTATCGACTATTTCAGACAAGAGATGGAGAATATAATAAAGAAAGATAATAAAGATAGTCTTCAGATAAATCTTTATCCAACTGTACAAGATGATAAACCATATGAAAATATTATAAAGAGCATTTATGCACACAAAAGGGTTTTAAGGTTTGCGCTCTAAACTTTTATTTCTTATTCTAACTTAAATATTTCCATACATGTTTATATAGATGTTTATATTAATAAAAAAAATGTATAAACCGAATATTTACATCAAAAATTTTATATAAGTAATTCGCATATTGAATAAAGGTTCGCTAATCTCATTGAAACTGCGTTCAACCAAATGTTCCTCGTGTTAGCAGGTTTTAATATGCTTATCATGAGCATGACAGGCGTCACGGTATGTCCGGTTTTACACATATCATTTAAATAGCAGTTATTTTAATTTTCTAATATTATTAAATTTTTAATATGAGTATTAATTGTTTCATCTAAATAATAAATCGCTCACAGATTTTTACGTAATAAACAAATCTGAAAATTTTTTATAATTAGTAATATAGAAATATAGAAACAATATAGAAAAAATATAAAACGTCGAAATATGAAAATTATATAATATAAATATATCTAATTTATATATTTGTATTTAGCTAATTTATTAATCCTACTAGGCAGTGACAAATGTGGACAAACCGGAAGAATTTCTAAGGCAAATAACATTCGCATGCGCTTTGTTAGTACATCTGTTCTTCGAGAGTTTTCAAGCGCAACGTTTAATCGATCACAGTGCGCACATTTATATTAGATTGTTAGTATGTACGAGTATTAATGTATTATAAAAATATAATTGAGAGAACAATAACCATGTGTTATATCTGTAAAATATTCAATTACAATCTCTCATTGCTGTCTATAGCAGCGTGTCCTATAATAATTTCCTTCCCGTTTATTTTAAAGCTAAATAAGGAAAATAAAATTACTTAGATATTATATAGGTACTTACGTTTCTCAGAGTATTTATGTTTTTGTAGAATGAATATAGCATGGTATCAGACCTCAATTCGGACAAGAAAAATCTTACTCTTCATGATAATGAGGACGCGAGAACCATGTGTGTTAACGGCAGGAAAAATGTTCGTTATATCCATGGATACTTTCTCTACGGTAAGGTATTGTACATGATACATGTATAACATAAAATGCTTGAAACTATTTTTGTCTACGTATAGTCAATCATATATTTAATAATTTATTTAAGTTGGTTAATACTTATCTTACTATATTATATATTAGAATAATCCAAAAGAAAAGCACGTTTATACTGACAATTTACATTAAAATTTTGTCGTGTTCATATATATACACATATCGCATTTTAATATCATTTATTCTTTTTCAAGATTGTACGTACGTCGGTGTCATATTTCACGATGCTACGTTCAATGCAGTAACTAATCTACGTCGTTATTACGCAAGCTGCCATCGTCGTATCAGAAACTTTTCATGAAACGATGACAAATGTAACTACGTTACATATCTATCAATAGATTTGTATATAATATAGAAATTTAAGCAGTTATTAATTATATGTATATGAAGCGATCTACGAAATCTTTATTAAATTATTAATCTTTATTAAAAACTTAAAAATACACATAATAGTACATATAAAAGTAAAAATACATATATTATAATATAATAGTATAGAAAGCTTTAAAATTGAACGTCACATCCCAGAAACTTAATCTTTGTAGGTGTGTACGGTAGGCCTACATTGGACTCTATTTTGTTGGGATTGAATTTCACATTGTAGTCCGGTATCCCGTTCCTTACCAGCTCTAAAACTCTATGTAAAATAGAATGATACTACATAAAATGGAAAAACTAAAATAAAATGATACTATACCTATGATATAATGTATGCATATTCGGTACGCGCGATATATCACAAGCATTGCGAGATCTGAAAATTTGACTTACTCTGTTGCAGCATGTTCACTCTCAGTAATATATAATATGTCATCAACATATCTCCTTAAAAATCCCTTGCTTATGTACTCGGAAAATAGCTCGTTAATCATGTGTTGATAATATATGTCGGATAAAATAGGCGATGTGGAGATACCCTGTGGGACACCAAGCTTTATCGAGTACACGCGATCATTCAATTTAACCTGCGATGGAAGCATTAATATAAAACTTAATATAAAACATCGATTTATATTAAGTTAAGACGTATTTATTTGCTCTACCTTTTGCTGAAATATCAATTTCTGTATTTTACTAACTAGTTTCCCCCTTGAAACTGATTTTAAACATGCTTCGCTTGACTCTATATTCTTCAATGCACTTTTGAGATCTTTAAATAGCACTGTTTGTGCTTTGTTCTGGTTCTTATTCTTCATACAGCTCTTTCTAGCTCTTGATAGCATACAAGTCGATAATGAGAGTGGCTTATTATGCGACAATTCTCTGCAGTACATTTTGATGATATCGTATAATTTTTCTATACAAAATTAAATGATTATACAATGTTAACATTTGTTAAAATAATTATTTATGAACGAAATGAGTCTCAAATTATACCTTGTATTATCGAGCCGAATGCATCCTGTATATCGCAACACACGTAGTATAATCGATTCTTGGTCGACTCTTTAAACTTATTAATATCTTCGTGACACCTCGTTACATTTCGCACTTTCTTACTCAACTTTGTGGCGTATAGTTGTTGTAAAAATCTCAAAGTAACATCAATATCGTCGAAAATTGGTTTAATAGCATATCTGAAATTATATGTAATATAAATGATTCATGATATTCCCGATTTCTTTTTTTTGTCTACTTGTAGTATTTGTAACAGAACAATGTGCAAAGAATGTTTCAAGAAAATGTTTATATACTTGGCTAAAAATACAGCTCTCACGCCAGAAGAGCCCGGAATAAATTTGTAACTTCCGATGGGTATAAAAGATGGTAGTTTAGCTAGTGATGTAGGTGATGTAGGTGTCCATGGTTCCAGAGCACCACTACTTTCTTTCTCCTTTATAAACTCTTCTTGCATCCTGCACCAATCGTCTTTTGTGATGTAAACCCACTGTCCCTTAAGTGGTATTAACACCACGTACTTATGAAGAATCTTTACAACATATTGCGCGAAAAACCAATGTAACAGTTTTAGAATCATTATCCACCGTCCATTATTACTCTCAATTGAATGCAACCAGTTAATTTTGGAAATCTATGAAAGAATAACGTCACATGAAGCATTCAGTGTCCAAATTGATCAAGAAAAGATATAATCCAAGTAAAATCAAGATACGTTCTTTTGATATCCTCAAACAGACGTACATCAAGTCTTTTCAATAGTGGTCGTATATCTAGTGATGCACCCATAGCAGTACCATCCTCTTTGTGCAAAGTTCTTTTAAAAGGTTTCTTTATTTTCATTCTCTTTGGAACGGTTTTCAACAGACAATTTATCGTATGTTTTAAAACTTTTACATTTCGTGCCGTTCCAAACAATTCCACTGGAATAATCTTACGCAGCAATATTTTCACAAAAGTTTGCATGAAACGCATGTGGATTTGATTCTTGTATTTCTGCTTTGCATACTTTTTATCTCCTGTTGCTATTACGAATTTTAATTTATCGAGATAATTGAATCGGTTGTGCTGATTCTTAAAAGATTCCAGTATTGGTGACAATGCAGGAATAACATTATCAAAGTTACTATAAGAGCGACTAGGTCCAATATGCGTGCCTATAATCCTCCGGCATATTTCTCGTCCCGTATTACCTCTTTCTAGAATATGATATCTCGAAATCTGGGCTTTAGTAGGATTAATTCCCTCCCTCATTTGACATCTGGAGGCAAATAAGTTCACCATGGAATTATAATCTTTTAACGGGACGGAAGATGCAACTTTGGCTTCTGATTCTGCCCAACGACCTCTTTTATTTTGTGTCTTGAAGTTTTTCTTGAAAAAGGGATACTTTCTCTTTCTAGAAAAAGAAAACAGGTAATTTAGAAGAAAGTATAAATGAAGAGTAATAAGAAACTCGAGCTTTAAAAAGTATTGCACTATCTCTTAAAAGTGAAAGAAACTATACATATTCAGAGACATCTGTGTGCTAGAGAATTGGGATAATATATTTCATAAATAATAAAAACCTGTTAGGAAACATCTTTCTACGGATACTATTCTCGCAATCTGCCACAATCTTTTGCCTTCTTAACCGTTCTTAACCTTCACGTTCAAAATCACGATTCCAGCAATACGGAAATGAGCGGGAAACAGCGGGAAACAGCATCCGCGTACTTTCTTAAGCCCAGTCTACAATGGCATTAAGAAGTAAGAGTTCCCATCGTTCCCATTGGTCCGTTTTTGAAATAATCGATATTTACTGATAACTGCCATTGTAAAATGAGCTTTACTTCTGTATCTCATCGTGGGTACGGTCCAAGTCACGCTTCGACGCGCTTCTAGACACTTTCCATCCTTTTCTTTCTGTCAAATGAGAAGAAGATAGAAAGTGTCTAGAAACGCTTCGAAGCGTGACTTGGACCGTACCCCGTATTTGACTATCCGATAAATTTGGATAACTCATTGTAGCATGTCAAGTTGCACGTTGTACAGTATAAAATAGAAAACCTTATCAGTAATACTTATTAATAACGAAATAGAAATCTGGAATAATAAATTGATTAATAAACGCATTTGATAAAGCATTGCTTATCGATCAACTTGCCGGCCGGTGTATTTATTGTATGCAATAGAAGTAAAGAACGATTCGCAATAGTGGACACTAATAAGGTAATGTTATTATTCTATATTATCTTAGTTAAAAGTCGAACGAGTATAATTCTTATTAATTTTATTGAAACATTTTAGATAAAAAGCACGTGTGCTGCAACTGTAATACATTTATTGGACAAGTTAACCTAATCTAACCTAATCATAGTTCACTCATGATACATACAACGTGATATTGATTAGCATTACTAAATTGTGAGTTGCTTATCGAATATAAAGAAGTCTCGAGGTGAGGAGCATAGATTTGAAAAAAGGCAAGAGCTTCTTCCATTGTGATGAATTGTGATAAGTATTACAAAGTAGAGAACGATGGGACGTACAATGTACATTTTTTGAACAGCGAGGGATACAATATAGAAGAAATAAAAGGCATATTTTCAGCTTTTGGAAAAGTTTTAGCGGTAAATGTTGCCGGAGATACCTATGGATATAGATTTATCAAGTATAGGACGTTGGATGAAATAATCCGTTGTGTCCAAGGCTTACAAAATAACAGTTCGATACGATTATTGCCAGAAAAGTTGAGACATAATGTAAGCAGAAAGGTGGAAGAGAACGATTCAAATCAGTGGCAGCTACCAAAGAGAGAAAACTCATTCTCTCTCTTTAATATTGATAAGCAATTTACATCAAACTTTCATGACACAAACCTGAAAGCGACACCCACTTTCAATCTACAAACTTATGAGCAAGATAACATATCTGATAAAGCTCAAGCTTACTTGAATATCAATTCTGAAAATGCGATACATTACAATAAATATAGGGCAGACACAATTAATTCAGGGAAATCAAATTCGTCGGATTCTAACAGACATTCTCCATTTTTAGGACAAGAAGGTTGCAGCGACAAGAACTTTTCAAACACAATGAATTTTGAAAGATATTACAGAGAAACGAAGGATTCGTGTTACAGCGTACATTTTATAAACAAAAAAGGCCTTACCTTGGACGAGATAAAGGAATTATTTTCATCGTATGGAAACGTCTTAAATGTATATGATAATGATAATAGATTCGTGTTTGTCAAATATAAAACAGTAGCTGAGACGGTGAACTGTTTGAAAGGATTACAGAACAACAGTACAATAAGCATATTACCACAAAAGGATAAAATGAACAGTACGACTAAGAGAACGGATCAAAACGGAAGTCAAGAAACGTCCACTACTAGGACGCGACTCTCGAGCTTCAGTTATAATAAAACACCCGCGGAAGCTGGAAACAGATTGTCATCGTTTGTTATGAGAACATCGAATTTAAGTAACAGAAAAGATGACAAATCACCTTTGGCATCCACCGAGAAACTCTCAATTTCCTCGAGACAAGAACATTTCGGCAGTGATAAAGCGTCCAATGAGAAACCCGCACTTTCCTCGAGACAAGAAAACTTCGGCAGCGATAAAGCATCTGATCACAATTGGACGCAAGGACAATCGGATGGTTCCTCTCATTTTCTGGCAAAAGCTGATGGGGACAACTACGTGGATAATAATATAAGTAACATACCGGCCTTAATTTCTGACGCGGAAATAAAGAAGAGAGATTTCGATGCTACATCGGAGTCGTCGTTACTAGCGGAACTGAATAATGCCTCGGCCAAAACGTTTGTAATGCCGATGCAGGAAGTAATTGTTGCTAACATTCATACGAACTATGGCATGTATTACATTTTACATTTGTTTGAAAAATATAATCCAATTGCGGCGACGACGGTACAGACTATCCCTGAAACTGACATACGGTATTGTCACGTTTATTTTGAGACCGTACAGGATGCTACGGCGGTTGAAAAAGAATTCGATAACTTTGTTTTATCTGGAAGAAGCCTTATTGTTTTACGAAAATTACAGTTGATTAAAGAAGTTAAGATTAAATAGCACTTCTTATATATATTTTTTTATTTTCATTACACTAATACTTATTAAAATGAGACCTTTTCTTGCTAATGAGTTTACTCCCTTTTTTTATGAAAGAAGTTTATTTTTATACATTTATAATTTTTCGCTTTACTTAAATAATTATTTTTTTAATATGCAATACAACGGTTCCAAGCGCAGCTAGGTATTGGTGCCAATCATTTATTCATCCAAAGTAATTTGCAGACGTTTCGGTCCACGTTGGACCCTCTTCAGTGCAGAAACGTCTGTATTTTACTTTGGATGAATAAATGATTGGCACCAATACCTAGCTGCGCTTGGAACCGTTGTATTGCATATTATTGAATTACCGAGCACTTGAATTGGAACGAGAATTATTTTTTTGTAATGCATTTTCTGTAAAAGATTTACATTTTTAATTTATAATAAAATATTCGAATATCACATCGCACATAGAGTTTTATACAAAGTCTATAAAAACAGTTTCAAGAATGAACTGAGGCATGAACAACTGTAATAATCGTAATGAAGATATCTTAATGAGATGTAATCTCTAATATTAAAATATGATGTAAAATATGTTTACTATGATGATGAGAAAAAGATTGTAATGACTATGTTTCTGAATGTATGAGCATTAGGGTGGATCTTATTTTCTAACTTCGAAATTTGTTTCGCGACGTCCCCTAAAGTTGTTTCGTTTGATGAAAAAAATTGCGCTCGATCGGACAATGGAAAGGCGTTTGAGACTGGCACATCTTGCTAAGTTTTAATAATTCGACATGACATATAGAGGCAACGAATTTCTAAAGTGTTAATTGAAATTGAAGTTCATATTTTTAAAAATATGCATCTTTTTCTTTAAAACTATTATTTTTATTTTGTTAAATACATGTATTTTTAATACTAAAATATAAGCTGAGCATTGTCATACAAATAAGTTTCCTCCTTGCCCTCCCAAGCAAGGCAATCCACAAAAGAAGAGAACAAATATCGAAGATTCTAGTCACATTAGTATATTCTTCGTGTTCAAGCAGAGCAACAATTATCGAGAATTACTCGAACTCGTAGTTGTAGACTGTATCTTTTTAGAGAATTTCTTTTCAAACTCCAGGAGTTTCTCACCATGCCTGATGGATGGCTAAGTCCATTTATTGTTTAAAAATGATTTTATCTCGAAACGACTTTAATATATAGTTGAAAGAGAGAGTGGCTTTCGGAATGTTTGTCTATTTTTCGCTACTTTGTACGTAAAAGCATATAAGAATGAACTTTTACTTGCAGCAAAAGCTCTTTCTCAAGATTTGCAATTTTTAAAAGCTTTTACCGAGTATCGTAAAATTAATAAAAATATATAGATGTGTCACACTATACTAATTTTGTAATTATTTAAGGTATTTGGTATGAAAAACAGCAGCGCTGAGATTTTTTGACAAACACATTACAATTGAAACAAAGAAATGAATAGTAGCGAGGCATTGAAAACGAAACGATAAAAAGATTGAGAATAAATGCAAAAAGCTTTCTGAATTACTTGAATTTTGAAATTGAGTATTTCATATCATAATAATCAAAACATGCCAAAAGCTTACTTATATAAATATATCATAGTCATATAAAGATATATTTTTCATTTTATTTCATTACTCATGACACAGATTTAAAATTCAATCTATTTTAAGATATAAACAAATGTATGCAAAATGACTGTGTGACGATTAAAAATAATTACATTTTTCTCCTTCGCGTATGTAGATTCGATACGTCCGCACTGGGAGAAACGCGCAATTGCGCATACGCAAGAGAAAAAAATATACCCCACTTGGTCTTGGCGGTACGATGAAGAACCTCTGAGCCGTAAGTCGATTGGCCACACGTTTCTCGAATCATCTCAAATCATCTCGGACTTCATCGTGGACACGAGGCTTGAGACCGTGGGCTGGTTTATCATAACCTATAAGTTATTTATGTTTTATTCTTCGCACATGTGAGTTGGAACGAGAATGCAAATGACAATGTCGAAGGCATTTAATAAAAAGGAAATATACAAAAAGCTTTTGTTAGAAGATGAATTTATCTCCGACATATTCTCGAGAACGCCTTTGCCAGTGCGAGTACCGGGTGAGAATGTTTGTCTGATATTATAACCTCAAAATAGTATAAGAATTGTGTGTTTATAATAATCAAGTTAATCTTATATTTTATTTCAGTGGAACAAAATCTATCCTTGGAAAGAGAAGAATCGATAAAAAAGGGTAAGGTTATCCTTGAAAATTTACTTGAAAATTTATTAATACAATTATGAGACAAGAATACTTACTGTAAATTGCAGTAATGAATATAATTACAATTGTTTTCTGTTGCAGTCAAGACAGTGCCAACTGGGAAAACAAAGAGGGCACAGACCTTTGAGGAGTTACATGCAAAGCTGGAAGAGTTAAAGGGGGTTAAAAAATTAGATTACAAACAAAAGCTTCTCAAAAAGAATTTGGAGAATAGGATAAAGAAGAAGACGAAGAGGGAGGAACGTTTGTTACGGAAGAAGCGTGCTAAGACGGAACAGAATGCCGCTGGTGGTAATAAAATAAAGATCGAAGATGAGGATACACCGAAAGTTCCTAAGCCAAAACCAGTGTTCAATTCAGAGGGCAAAATGGTGTTTAGTAAGTTTGATTTCTCTGAGATTGGTGTGAAGAAGAAATTGCCTAAAAGTGACCCTAAAAAGATGTTACAACAGCTGCAACAGAAGAAAGAAAAGTTAAAGCAATTAGAGGAATCAGGTGATAAAGAAAAAGCTGAAGAAATGAAAGAAAAGGATGCGTGGAAGTCTGTATTAGCGAAAGCGAGTGGTGAAAAGGTACGTTGAGGAATAATTGTACTAGGTCAGTCAAAAAGTTCGATTTTTGCGTCAAATTTTATTGCATTTAATAGAAAAAAATTATTCGTCAACCAAATAATCACCATCATTGTCTATGCTCATAAATTACTGGTGATTGACTCGATTGATTTTGTTATATATCGTGTGAATCTTTTATCAAAGTTCTGTTACATAAAGGTTTTAATCGATTACGTTTGTTGACAGATTAAAGATGATCCAGAGTTGCTGAAACGGACTATAAAACGAAAAGATCAACAAAAGAAGCACAGTGCGAAAAAATGGAATTCTAGGATAGAGAATGTACAAAAATCTCTGCAGGAGAGACAGGAGAAGCGACAGGAGAATATTATGAAGAGGAAAAAAGAGAAGAAAGCAAATAAATTGAAAAAGGCAGCGAAGAAAGGACGCGTGATATCCGGATTTAATTAATTATCTCTCTCGAAAAAAAAAACTTACTTTCCATACTTCGTAATAAAAATTTATATCACGACACGAACACGCGTTCTGTTTCTGTTTAAAGATATAATTTTTATTTATGTACATTTGCGTGCGAAAATGCCGGAAGTTCCTTAAAAAATATATATACATATGTAAAACTGATGTTTACTACGATATCCTATATCTGTATGAAACTCATCTTTGTATAGAATATTTGCAAATTTTATACATTTGTCATGTACATTCTAGTACACTGTCGAGAGTTGTTTCCATAAAACTCTAGGGTGTAGAAAGATCAAGCTAAATATATATTATACCATGCGTTTCTGCGTTGGCGAATAGAGCCGATACTGATGTGTTAAGAGTTCCTTACCGAACGGCGTTCCTTTACGCAACACCACTGTGTGACACAGTTACGAATAATATTTTATTTACACTTATAACTTCTCATTTCTCTCGTTTGTACAGTGATAAATCGGTATTTACATTGACACATTCCTATCGTGGACATTCCAATTATTTCTTACAGTTTCTTACGTTCTGCAGCTATTACATACGTTCTGATTCGTAACTATCGTGTAGAAAGCTACACGAGCAAATAATAAGTAGTATAAAATTCCACATAGTAAGACGTAGCGATTCCCCGTTTACACACGTACGCACATGCACACACACGTACACAAGGACTATACGGTATATCGCATTACATGAACATTTTTCTTGTCATTTTATTTATTCGTGTCAACGAGAAATGCGATTTCCTGTTAGAGCCCGTGACCATTATCGCGTTGCGATAGTGTCCGAGTAATTTGGCCAGCCTGCTTCCAATAGACGCTCCATTAAAGCGTCTATTTTCGGGGAGTCTGGTCAGTCAGTAAATGATTGGCAGATCTAGGACGAGAGCTTCGATATAGCTGCCGTCTTCCACCTCCTGCTAGGATCCTCCTGTATCTCCTAACGCCGCGGTGACCGCATTAGCGTGCGTTAAAGCCGTCCATAACGGACTGTGGTCCACAGGTAATGGCACCGGCAAGGACTTGGACGGCCGCGGGGACCTGTAACGACGGAAATATGGAAATACAAAATATTGTCTGCACGTAAGAGCAGCATTTTGCTCCGCGAAACGTTTGTTTGAGAATATTGATGAAATGTATTTGCATTTTTTAACGATAATTCACGGAAATATTACGCGCATGTTATTTACCAAATTACGCAATTACTTTATTTATACAATTTTATAGTTTTATTTCTCTTTTACGAAATATTTATTACTCGTAGCATTTCTATATAGTAGCCCATACAACACAAAAGTTTGCAGCAACATTGCTGCAATATTGCAATATTGTACATTGCAGTGCAATGTTGCAGAAATATTGTATAGTCATGAATTTGCAATATAGTTTAAACACGTTACAGCAACATTGTAAAATATTGTGAAAATAACATGTACTTTTATTGTGTGTTTGTGTGTCACTTACAATTAGAGTAAGTATTCAAAAATGTTTATTATTATAATAATTTTAATACACATAGGATTGAAAGCATTTTTATATTAATTATATATGTATATAAATTTGTCTATTACCTCCAAACCCTAAGATTAAAATAAAATAAACTTATGCGTTATTATACATACAAGTTGGCATGTTAATCTTAATACATTAAGTGGTTTTTAAACTTTTCATAAAAGATCCATGTGTTTTAGAATGGTTTTACTTCGTGTTAAAGCTATTATGCCAACTTGTGTATAATCTAAAATAACGTAAAATAATGTGTGTATTTATATTAATGTTAGTCATGATTATTATAACAATCAAGTAAATGTGCCAATATATCGTTGGACTGGATCTTTTGTGTCTAATATTTTTTTACATGAATTTATGTACAGTCTTCGCTTAGACTTCGCTTAAACTACGATTCAACTTGAGACTGCGTTTTAAGACCGTTTACTATCGGTCTTGAAACGCAGTCTCAAGTTGAAGCTAGAAGAAATCACATAATTAAATTTAATTACGTGATTGCATAGTTTGTTAAGCGAAAAATATACATACATTAACGCGAAATATATTATTAGGCACAAAAGACCCAGCTCAACCATATATTGGCACATTTCCACAGTAGTTTGCATGTATATTTTACTGCAATATTGCTACAACGTTTTGTAGCAATATTTCTGAAAGCGGACATTTTACCGTTGCTGCAATCTTGCAGTACTCTTGCAACAATATTTCGCAATGGTTCTGCAATGTTGCAATCTTGCCGAAAAATGTTGCTGCAATATTGCGACAATCTTGCCGTGCTGTATGGGAGGTATATGGGATATTTTATTGATTCTGTCGGTATTTAATAAAAGCTAGAAATATTTACTTGGAAAACATGAAAAATAAGCACATTTAAATATTTTCTTCGAATAAATAAAAGAACCGCGCTGGAATTTCAGTCTATTGTTAATGTTTGAATAGAATAAATCGAACACCGCGCTCTTTCTGAAAAGAACGCTCAACCATGCCTGCCAATATATATGTTCCGATATTCACTGTAAGTGCAGAAATCTATAGTTTACGTCGCATGTATATTGTTCTATACCGTAGAATAGATTTTCAGTACTTGTAGTTGTAGTGTATATCGGAACGCAGTTTATTTACTGCGATTTTATTTGAAATTGCAGTAGCCAATCAGAAACGCTACCTACACGTAGTGTTGCAGCACTGAATAAGATCATTTAGCAAAGAAAGCGCGAAGGAGGATGCGCTCGCACTTAAGAATTCCGATTTTTTTCACTTGATTGCTTCTCTTTCAAAATATATCGATTCGATTGGCGTCGCGATTATCGATTATGGGCAATAATACGATTTTGGCAGCACTGTATCGATCGCATAATCCGCGAATTCGGCGGCAAAGCTTGCAAAGCCGCTAACGTGACGTATGTTCGTTGCAACGTATGTTCGTCTCGCCCTTTTTTTTAGTGTTTTTAATAATTTACGGGTTGTAACATATATACTCTACTAATTTCGAATTAATTCGCTCTAAAGTGCGAGACACAGACACGATTCGTAGCGAATACGTTGCAACTCCGTAGATTTCACGAGGGTTCCGTAATAGGGAGACGAAGCTGGGGGGAGGGGAAGAGGTACCGTGATGCAGTTCATTGTCATTACCTTGATGGTGCCAGGGTCGGATGCTAATCCGGACTGCTCAATTCTAGAGCGGTGCTCTGCTCGGGATCGGAACGCTCCTCGACGACGGTGTCCAGCTCCAAGGATGCGAAAGCTCGGGATCCTCGGTCGCTCCTCAAGGACACAGTGCGCGGCGGACGGTCCACGCCAGCTGTGGAAATGCATCGGCAACGGGTGAGTCGATTATAAAAGTAATATTAATTTTCTCGTCTGCTTCTGCTTCGGAGAACACGCTCGCGCCGTTTTGAAGTCTCACGGCCACAACGTTGTGCGCGTCTATTGGCAGAAATGTCAGAAATCGGCGACTACCTGCCAATGTAGCAAGCTTCTGGCGGATCGGATTTTTCTACTTCAATTAGCTAAGAGACTCTAGTTCTACACTGGCTATATAAGCTAATTTATGCAAACGAGCCATGCAAATCTGATATATAATTTTTATTTGATCTTTTAAGATAAAACGTAGATTGTCGCGAAATAAAAACAAGCAAGAAGATGTATTTTGATATGTTTAATCATCTATTTACACATTTTTATAATAAGTATTTCACAGCACTAGTATTATTTATATTAATTGTATATATGCATAAGAGCTCACACCGCGTCATTCTTACATAATGTTCAGTTATCTTTCGACTTGATTCGTATTAAATCCTAAGACACGATGCGACAATAGCATGAGCGTTTATAAAAACTAAGATAATTAAAAATATATAAGACAATTGCTAAGTTTTATGAGATATCACAATCCGGGCAAATCTTTAGCGACCAAATGATGCTACAACTACGTTATATTTTACCTAAATCCTCTCTTGATGCTGCGCTTGTCAACAAATGAATGAAAACCTTTCAATGCGGATTAAGTATATTTCAGATAAAACTTTATTCTACAGTCATACATGTAATATGTATATAAATGGATTTTATACGTTATTTTCAACGGGTATATATGTATTTTTCGAGAACGGTTTACCGGTGTATCTTATTAAAAATTTTATTCTATGTAGCAATAATTAGAGCACGTTCGTGGTATAAATGATTAAATGAAAATTAAAACGATTAATTAAATCAAATTAATCTCCGTGGCAATTGAAATATTTTTCATTTATTTCTCACTTATTTCCGTAAATGCACGAATATTGTATCAGGAGGAATAAACATCGATCGCAGAGGAATGCAAGAGAGAATGCAGAGGTA
The DNA here is from genome assembly GCF_003672135.1 of Ooceraea biroi. Lineage (NCBI taxonomy): Eukaryota > Metazoa > Arthropoda > Insecta > Hymenoptera > Formicidae > Ooceraea > Ooceraea biroi. The sequence continues at coordinate 5,923,987 of NC_039511.1, forward strand.
TGAAAGAGAACGTGTCGTGTATTACGTTTTTACGCCTGCATTTCTTCTCGTTGTATCGAAGATATTTCGAAAGACTGTTTGCTGGAAAAATTGATAGCATTAAAGATTTATATGCTTGTTACTCATGTTCTATTCATGGTGCGCCTAGATCTTTTATCGTTTTACGAACAATCTCCGACCGTTGTTAAGAGACGAATATTCCGGACGATAAATTTCATACTTGGACTACTGTGTCCACTAGGCAGTGACCCGAAATGACCGTCGAGCCATCCACTGGATTGTCGTAAATCGAGAATTTGCAACGACCATGGTGGACGTGATACCTTACACGATAGGCTGTTCACGTGGGGAGATAAAAAGAAAACTTTTTGCCATAGTAGTGCGTACGAGAAATAAATCCGCCTCGATGCCCGAGTGCGTTACGTCGGTTTTTCAATTTTTTTTTCTTTTACATTAGTCGGTGCACGATAACGGATCGCAATTTAAATCCGTCTGTGTATTGGAAAAGCTGTATTTTGCGCGAGTTTTATGTGTTGCACGATTTTAGTTTTTATTACTTATTTATTACGTATCATACTTTTCACGTTTTTTTAGAAATTTTAAGATGATATAACATGAATATTTCAGATTATACTATGTGCGCGCTTATATTGATTTTCTCTTGTTTCGAGGATATCTAATAATATCAAACACATTATTAATGTCTATTTTGCTTCAGTAATTACTTCATTTAATTAATGCCGTATTTATAGTAAATACAATTTAATAATAATTATTTATTGATATTAATTAAAATTCACAGAATTTAGAAAACACGTTCTACATTAAGTTTTGTATCATATAACATATATGAAACATATAACTATTATATTCTGGATTACAAATTATTCATATAGTATGATATTAAATTTAAGCATTATTACGTTTTGCAATGCTTTGCGATGTAAGCAATTTAGAGTGATGATAGCATAAATTTGTCTATCGAAGTGTACGATTATTTACCAAGTTCTCGCAAACAATATGTAAATGAACGGTTTCAGAGTTTATTAGCGATGCGAATGCAATGCTTTCATAACGATGTTCGTTGTCATATTTTAACTCCATCCGTCGGGAACAAAATGTGTTGGATGCAGGATAAAAAAGACTTTCTGATTTAAAAGGAAATATTTTTGAATTTAATAGTGGAACAATAACGTGGTAATATTTCGATGGTTGTTTCCGACCGCGTAGAAATATGTGCACACGTAAAATCAGATAAGATGTTGCGGTATAAGAGAAATGGCGCTCAAGAGCATCATACTTTATGCAGCACATTGCACCACGGAAATGGATCATCAAGAACGATATAAGGTCCTTGTTGATATTACGACGTTTTTTTACGATATTGGGTCACAAGAGATTTTCCATGCGTGCGTGAATGAGATTTACTTTATATTATATCATATTAATTAGTGATTCTGACAATTTGTGCGATTTTTTAATTTTTTAAGATTCATCAAAAAGATTCTAATATTGTAATGTGATTTAACGCATTTAATTTACATGTAAAAATAATGTTTGTTTTTTAATTTTTTTACATGTCTTTTTTCATGTGTGTGTGTGTATGTGCGTGCGTGCGTGCGTGCGTGCGTGCGTGTGGCACAATTAATAATGCCTGAATTATTTTATACTAAAGAAAACAACGGCGAAACAATAACGAATTTAATTAAATATTTCTTAAGCGTGCGTTTTTAAATATAAACAATCGGTCGTTCAAATACGTCTATCAGTTTTATGTTAAAAAATATTCATCATGAACGTGGAGTTTGAATACTCAGCATAGCACTCAATCTGTTTTAGAGCCTCTTTCGGTCTCTTTACATTTTATTCCAATGGTCACGTACACATGACTAGATACATAGTATATATACGTAGCTATTTACATGGCCTCGCTGGTGAATATTCGCGTATACGTATATGCGTGCATTCAGTCAATCAGGAAGCCGAGGGAAAAAATATAGGGAGAAAAACACGGTAGTCATTACTGAAACAAAAAACTAGGATCAAACGCTGTTGCATTTTATTCCTCAACAAACTTCTACAAACAAGATATAAATTTATAAAATAACGTTTGAAAGAACGATAAAGGCCAGGCTCGCTTATAAAGACTGAAAGTTTATATTTTTATAGAAGACTTTATAGTAGAATATTTTATTTTATAAAATAGTAATTAAACAACAAAATATATTATCTATTTAAGTTTCATTAAAATATATTATAGATATGATAATCATAAAATTGGAAATTTGAAAAACCTGGATAGCTATTAGTAGCAATCTTCTTGTAGCTAGCTGTTGTGCGTTTTATATGTTCGGTTAATTAGTATAATTATTTATTTAATTATTTTGTGCGGACGATTTGGTTTCACACGGCAATTCTGTTCCACGTGCGCGCGTGTTCTAATTTCACTTTTAAATTCGGTGAGTACTCACCCAGACGATGAACTGGACTGAAACGAACGAGGCTTAGTGCACCATGATCCAAATCACAGTTTCTTCGTCGAGCCCGTTCTCTGGCGAGTTTCGCTCTTCTCCGCAGGCAGCAAATTACCATTAACGCTAGCAATGGAAATCCCAGGATGCACGACACGATGGGTATTATTATGCTCTCTGGGGTCACTGAAAGTGGCAAATGCAATTTAATCACGTACTCTGTTGGTATTTCGTAATTAGTATTATTGTATCTATTAACGCTGAAATTCTTTGTAGTTTTGAGCAAAGCTTTTTAACGAATTATTTTGATTATTTTACATGAAAATTAATATATCTGAGTTTGTAATGAAGAATATATTGACACGCTCGTTTTTATACAGTTATTTTCGACAGCGTATACAACGATGAACTAACTCGTATCAAGTTTACCAGAACTGTATAGTCGAATTGTTATCGACGTGAACACGGTTTGGGTATTTTTTATTGTTTTTAGTGCGGTTTTTCACAGACTTTTGACAAATTTTTCGAATTTACTAGCATGTAAATATGATTTTATTCATGCATACAAAATCAAATTAACCTTTTTATCTCGGAATTTTTTCCTCAGTTTTACTTTTTTTGTTATCTATGTGTATTCTTTTAATAAAATGCATACAATATTTTATCGTAAAGAGATTTATATATTCTAAATCACGAAGCAGGTTTTGTGTCATTAAAGGAGACATATCTTCTTTCTTAAGAGTTTGTCAGTTCACGAAATTTTCAAGCGTATAATAAGAGCGAAGTTAGTAGTTGCTTGAGTCGAAGATTATAAGACAGGATTTAAGATAGTAGTGATTAGACTTTCAGTTTCTCTTCCTACTTCCTTTTAAAAGAGCTTAAACCTTGGTTTACTCGAGTATGACAGAACTATTTGATTAAAACTTTTTGCACACAGCGCATAACGTAGTAACATGTATATTTTTCAATAAAAGTGTCCCAGTTTTCTTGGATTAAACGCTATACAATATGTGAGACTTGACATAGCTTCCATACTGGAATGTTCTTGTATAAAGAAAAGTCAGTTCTTCAGTTCTTTTTGAAAACTTTTTATCAATGGTAGACGACTTTTGAAAGAAAATAGGACACAACTTTATTTTTTATTATCCTACATTGCTTTCGTAAACAGTTGAAAAATGAATATTAATTTAATAATTTAATAATTATGAATATTAATTTAATAATACATTTGAATTTAATTACAATGGAAAAATAACATATTACATATTTATTGATTTATAACTTTCTATAAGATTATACATAATACATTTTGTAAACAATTTCAACATGTCCATATAATTTATATTGCGCACGTGCTGCCATGTATTCCTGGAAAGTTTTAAATCAACATGTGCGTATTACGTTTTCTACGAGTTGTTCTGCTGCTGAAAATTAGGGATATTGTAGGGATTTGAATGAAGCGCCGATTGCAGATTGCACGAAGCTGAAAATTTATAGAGTTTTAATGTCAATTAATTAGCTGCCGAAAACCGTAATCCAAACAGTTCTATCATCCAAATTATTAAGGAGGATTATTAAGGATCATAAGTAAGGAGTAATTACACCTTTAAAAATGTATTTCCTAAACAATTAAGTATTAATTAAAAATCTCTTAAATCATAGTTGTCGAAAGATCGATTTGAAATAGCCTCGAGAATCTCTTTATCACATTTACATGCCAGATCATTCGTGATTGCATGACGAAATGAAATGATTGCGTGATTGCATGCGTCCAAGTGTCAGTAATTAATAGCAATCGGACAAAGCCTTTAATCAACGAACAATTGGATAGTGGTACCATGTTATTGCACTAATGTTAGCGGATTTCTGATTCTCGCAATTCATTCTATATAACAAGCGAACAGCTGACACTAATTACATTATCAATCCTCTATCTTTCATCCTCTCTCGCTCCCTCTCCACACCTCTTGAAGAGATCTGCTACAGTTACTTACTTGCAATTTACCACTGTCGCGAGCACGATTTAATACTTCATACAAGTATCTAATTAAACGTTCCTCTGTGTAGTTAATATATTATTACGTTTCCAAAATGAGAGACCGGCGCGACTCAAGACAAAGCCAGTCTTATGTACATATGGTTACACACTTCGTGTGGTAAACCAGAACTTAGTTTCAACATAACTAGCTAGAATTCATATATTAGAAACATGGTATCTCTTACCCGTAGGATATACCAAGTTCGTAGGCCTTTTGGAGTGCGGAATTGTCGGCATGGTAGGTCGACCAGCTCTCACCTCGGCCGACATTTTTCTTTGTTCTGCAACTGAATGGAATTTCATCTTTGAGCTGACTTTGTAAACCTCGTTCTCCCTTTTAGCTAGTGCACAACATACGTTTCTCATAGAACATATAGCAGCGAATTAAAATAAAGAGAAAAGATGAAACAGAAAACAGAATCTAAATTTGATCAGAAATTTGGTACGTCAAATGGACATGTTTTCTGCATTCGAATTCTGTTGCAGAGTAGTTACAGCAGAATACAATCAGAAAGGTCTTGTCGCGTAGCGATCCATCAAACTACGTTGCTGCCATCACTGACAAGTGTTCTGACGGCTTGTTATACGAGGGGGGAGTGCTGAATAACGAACGATTTTTACGTTTCTTGCGTAGGAATGCGCAGTTCACTCGCATCGAGTAGAATCGATAGCCGGTAGACCTGCAGCTCTGATTTCAAAGTGCGATTTGCACACGCCAGGAATCAGTTGGCGATGTTCGCGCCTTGTCAGAGACGTGGAATTGCTGCCGTTATCCGCAGCACACAGGGAATCTCTGCGAGAATCGAATTTCTTCGCGAGAATCGTTTGATCGTCGAGTGTACTTGGTTACTCTGGGGATTTAAATTATTTGGCGAGTGGCGAATATCGTAAGTTCGTAACATCGGATATTCCTGCATGAGCGTTATATTCGCGAGAGCAGTATTTATATAAGACGCCATATATATCATATTCCGCTATTATCTTTATCAAAGAATAGTTTGCTCGACATTATTCTATTTAATGAAAACTATGATTTTTTATGGATACAAGGCGATAAAATAAATATTATACATCTCGTATCTTATTTTATCTTAATTGACGCTTCATTATTACTTCATTCATTATTATTAAGTATGTTTAACCCAAAGTACGATGACAATTACGGTGAGAAAGCTCTCTCCACATACAGTATGTTATACGTAATTGTAAAACATACAATTCATGATTACATTATCTCTATATCTATTTCAGTAATATTAAATATTCCAAGCTTTAATAAAATTATGTGAAAAGCTATGCAAAATACGAAAGCTTTTATTTTTAACTGCTCCCGTGCTTTTACTGAAAGTTGATTGTGATGAATTGCGTAAATACTTTTCATAAAAATTTCTGACAGCTGCCTTCTAAAAAGAAATGTGATTATAAAAAGTATTCAGCTTTCAAGGTATTTGTTTCCGCAGATAGCATTGTTTAATTATCAGAAACTTTTTCTCTACAAACGTATTCCAAACTTACTTTAAATGTAGCGTATTTTCTCTTTTAATTTCATGCAATTACGCGCGTATCTATTACAGTATGTAATGGAAAAAACTATCGCTGATATTCTATTGATGATATCTAGTTGTAATAGCTGTAATAACAACCATCGAGATAGCCCATCGAGAATTTGCGATATCGCCGGACGTCGGAAGGAGATAATATAGGATAACGCGCGCGCGTAAGGCTTGCCCAGCTGGCTTAGCTAGGGCGTAGCACAATTACGAAGCGGTTAATCTCCAGTAGGTAGTAGGTACACATGAAAATTCCTCGTAAACGCGAATCAATTTCATGCGTTATTATCACGTTTTATTATCACGAGGTTATCAGGTTTTGTCAATCAATTCGCACACATTTGCCAATTCAACGTTCTTTTAAAGTGAGATATGCTTGTTAAGGAATTTATATGTTACGTAAGGACATTGTTTGGCCACGCATTTGGAATTTGCTTATTTCTCAGCATCTTTTTCTTTAATCCACCATTTATGGCAGATTGGATTCTCGTTAGAACCCTAATATTGCCTGCAGGGTTTGGCGTATCTCTCTTCGACTGGTTTTTACCACCCTTATTTTTAGTTCGGTGGCTTGTCGAATATTGCTACTATAAATCGTTTGTAGATATATACAGCTCTGCTTACGCTCAAGCGCGAAGGAGCCTTAGCTGGTAATAATACTCGCGGGGAAAGGTATGCGAGGAAGGGCGCCGTTATCGTATCTCGGAAAACATCCCCGGACGCGCGTGAAGTTTTTTGCATTTGGGGGAGAATGTGCTGATCACCTAACTTTATGCGATATTACGAGGTAGATTGTGTTAGAGGGGAAAAAAAAGGTTGTTTTACTTGAGAGGGGGAAGAAGGTTAGCACAGGGATGCTTAATTGTGGAAAAAGATAAGGAATGGTAGTGGCACTATTTTTAGGAAATCCGAATTTATTTCAAGGATTTAGGGCAGGAATATATATAAAACTTGCTTGGGTTGAAAAAACAGTGAATTTTGAGATGTTGGCACTGTTTCAGACATTGACAGGACTTTCACGTTTCGGACCAGATTGCTTTATTAGCATCCAGATTAGCTACTAACTTTTAGTAAAGGGAGAAGTAATCTTCTTCTTTCGGTGCATGTTCGTGAAACTAGCCTATGAGGTTCTCTGGTCTCCGGAAAATAATAGTTACGACGTGCCTGTTATCTAAATAGGTCGACCATACTTGTATGAAAGATCTCATTTCACGGAACATATTCGCGTAAGACGAAAAGTCAATTCCCGAATTCTTCAGAGTTATCAATTGGATCGAAATGTAATCTTGCAAGGGAATCTTTCGGACGCTGAAACAGCATATTTGTATGTGTAGGTTCTCCTACATAAAATTATTATAAATTTAAAGGACGGTGTATTATGGGGAAGAATATAATTATCTTGAAGTCAGAAAGAGACATCTTTCTTGTATTATATATATTTTTGTATAAAAATTATTGTTATCAATGTTTTAGTCTTCCTGTAATTTATGTACTGTGTCTCGTGACGCGCAACTTAAGGGTCAGTGATAGCTAACAGCTTTATCTGCATTTCCCACATTTTGGAATACATGAACGGTATGTACGGCAGCGGGAAGTTGGTACTCCATACTGCCCCAACATCGTGGAATGTCAAGGTATTTACATCGCTTATGTATACGGGGTTCGTCGTATTCCGCTCTCGGAGCAGGCGAGATGTTTGGTCCAGGCCTGCATACGACGCTCTGACAGGTTCGTAGTAGAGTGAGGTATACTCGCACTTGTACATATGCATGCGTGAATGCGAGTGTGAAGCACTAAGCATCCTAGCACCTTAGTTTACGTACAGTGACACGCCACTGTATTTGATACTTGATATGAGATTAGAATCGAATATTCATCTGTCTCCTCATCTAACTTGTTTTATCAATCTAATTGATACGGATTTAATCTTGAGAACTATTATTCTTTGATATGTATATCAATTTGGATTTCTATCTGATGAAACCATGAGCATTTTCTTTCCTAACGTATATTTCCTCTTTTCGCTTCTTATTACATTTTTCTTCTCCCTTTTTTCCTCCTTTTCCTTTTTTTTCCTTCTTTTTTTCTACTCGATAGAGCTTAAGTGAGGATCATATCCGATTACGGCAACGAACTTAATTCGACCGTAACGTTTAATTTCTGGAGCTATTTGTTGAACAGTTTGCAATCCGTTCTTGTTGCTAGATAAGAAATACTCATGAAATAAAAACGAAGAAAATGTTACTTATTTCGTGAAGATGGATTGATACAAGTGATACACTATTTCAGGTCAGGGTTCATTCGATTGTAAAGAGGAGGTCGCTTAATCCGCATCATTTATCATGCATTCCATTATTTAGAGCAACCTCGATTATGTTGCAGATAAACACGATTTATCCAGCCTACTCTCTCACCTTCCGCTACTTCCGCTCCACGCTCTTGTTATCTTCCTTCGGGTCACGAACACGAAATCTCATCTTTGACCTTTAACTACATTACCAGCGAAATTAGAACTCAGAAACTGTTAATTCGCCACTTCTAAGTTAGTAAGGTCGTGGTCAAGGCTTAGCTAAACATCTCTAAGTTGTAGATGATTGAGATTGTTTGTTCTACCATTTATAGATTAGAAAGGCAGAACATTGTTTAATGAGTTTAGCAACAGTCTCTCATTCCATTCACTTCTAACGTCTAGCACTAGATGAAATCGTTCTTCGTTAGCGTGTTTCGAGCGCCTTTGTCTATGTGGTTATCAATCGTAATTGCTTTTCATGAGAGATTCATTAATTCCTAGTAGCGCCAGTCTATTAATTTCCTGTCTACAGAAACAGTCCACTATATCGCGACCTCATACGAGCCATGTTACTTGCACATGCATGCCGTGTCCTTTGAAGCTCGGGCAATGAACGTCACGTGACCGTAATTTTACCCCGAAATCGCTGGGAACAAAACGACACCGAGAAATGTGATCGTGACGCGAAACGGGGACCTAAACACGTCCTCGGTGATACGATTCCTGAAAATACACCCCTTTGTTCTCTTTGCTTCCTTCACAATATCCTGGAAGCAGGCAATAAAAAGACAGGAGATCAGGCAATGGAACATTGTGTTTGAGCGTTGAAACGTTAATTTTTCCAGGAAACGGTCGTCAAAAATATGAAAATATTAAATAACTGAGATTAAAGATAATATAAGAAAAAAAAATATAATTTAAAATATTAAACGATGTCGATAAAATATTTATAGTTCAAACTTGCAAAGTGGTATTTCGTTTGTTTCAGTGAAATTGATTGGCACAGTTTGCTAAAGAGACAGCGACCTTTTATAAAAACGTAGCGCTTTGTACATGGCCAAATTGTTGGTTTTTAATCTCGAGAATGTGAAAGGGTATCGATAAGTAACTTATTTTCAGATCCTTGCAGGCTTAGTGTAGAAAAGCATTTTTCTATGAAAATTGAACGAGCATTTTATCGAGAGGGAGATGGATACAGAATTTATTCCCCAGAAACGATTATCAGCGAGGACAAATTCTGTAATGTAAATACCTAAATCCACTTTTAATCTGTTATTCTTCAAAGCAAACATTTTGAAATTTTAATGCTCCTCTTTACTAAGTTTTTCTTGATCACGATCCTACTCGATTTTACAAAAAGTACTATACTTCATCTGATGTTGATTTCATTAATGGAATTGATGTTTCAGTAATTTATTATTACAAATTATCCGCAGGAAGAATCGTATATAAATTATGGTTTTTTTTGTGATCGCGAGATAACTAAGTTACAATTTTTATGGGAAAAACGCATGAAAGCGAGCTACTGAGTATTTTTGTCGGAGCAAAAAGTCACTGCAGTACCCATCTATCTTTGTTTCTGTGATCGATAACTCTCGATACGTACGGATACGTTCAGGGGTTCGCATATTTTATTCGTTTAGGTCCAAAAGGACAGCCAGGTATTGAGATTTTTATAGTTCTTAGTTATACGAGGTCACCGTTGCACATTTACAAGTTAGACTTGAGACCAGAGCAATTTCGGCCACCAACGTAAGTCTTGCATCCATTAGACGTTCGTAAAACGCTCTCCCGACCATTAAACCCCTAATGGTTTTAATGGCTATTAAGGTTCTCCTAGTGCGCCACATCTTACGACGAAAGAAAATGTAATTGATTAATCATGTAAGCATTTATGTTTAAGATTTTCTCATTAAAAAAAACATAAAAGTAGATTTACAGAGACATAAAACTGGAAATAACGTAATTAGACGATAGGAGAATATTCGCGCTTTGTTTTAGCTTGTTAGAAAGATAAATGATGAGAAAGGATGTACGTGGTAAATTTCAAAAAGTTGAAATCACTTTTTTCCTGTCAATGTGTATGTATGTGTGTGGCTGAGAGAATAATCCTTGCTTTTGCCAGAGCTTTTGTATCTCTTCAAAAGAAATTGCACAAAAGGTAAAAGGCAGTTGCCGCGTCCATTGCACATTCTTGAATTTATATTCTAAACGCGTGCTTCTTGGTCTCACAGTCTGCATGAGTTATATATTGCGTTCTCGCTCAATTTATTCAAGATTGAATCACTATATTACGTATATAGCATTATTTCGTATTACGAGTAAACTTTATGTTTTGAAGATATCTAGGTTAATATAAGATTTTTATTATTATCTAGAAGATTTTATATTGTATAGTATTGTTTTGTGACATTTTTTTTATTTTATCAAAACCAAGAATTGCACATACGATGGATTGTGTAATTCGTATATAATTGATGGATGGTTTGCATTTGTCGAATTAACTTAATCGTATGTATGTTAATTCTTGATTATAATCGTGAATTTTACCTCTGATAATTTACGATATTATGTCTCTGCTGGATTAATCTAGTTAATATAATTCATTTAGTGGATAATTTGTAACGGTTTATTTTTATGAATATTAAAGAAATATTTTAACGAAGCAATTTCCGGTGCACAAACATCTTCTACATTAATATTTGCAGTCAGACGACGAGAATATCTCTCGGTACTGGAATTCCTCGCTACCAGACATTTCCGCGAATCGTAACTGAAGAAAAGTTTTCTGTCGCAAAAATACCTCGCGGCAGACTCTGCGAAACAACTAGTTTGATATGTTAATTATTCATAATTATTACATCATGATGTATGAGTACAAAGGAAGCGTGTTGTTGCGGCTATTGTTATAACTTATTTCTGAAATTATATGAAATTATACATATACTTTTCTCTCTGTCGTGCGTAAAATTAATGATCCGTTTCATCTTCGAATCAAATAAAGCAAGAAGGATTATTAATGTTTAATGTTGTCACATTAAACAGTTAATTCAGCGCGGACTGTGAAATTTGCCGTTGTAAGGTTGAAAGTGTTGTCTCACGCGGTCGAAGCTACATGTACGATGTCCTGGAAATTTATGACTTTTGCCAGGAACATGTATAGATACTTGTTTCTGGACCTATATGCGAAGTCTGCCGTTGTTCCCATAGTAAAGGACATGTTTGTCGATAAAATGAAATATTACTTGGTCTTGCGGTTCAACACTTTATCTCCCTTGAGTTTTCTAATACCAAGATTTTTAGACAAACCTATTTTGTGTATAATTATGGTATAGAATATTATGAATAGGAAAAATTATCTTCACTTTTATTTATTCATCATACTTCGTATTAAATGTTCAAAGTGCCTTGAATGTACTATAATATGAAAACCACGGGTATTATATAATTATACTTACTTATTTTTATAATTATTCTTCCTAGTATTTTTTTCATTTTATTGTAATTAACATACATAACTATCGTATGTATGTATGTATGTGTATGTAAGTATATTATATATCCGAAACTTCCAGCTACGGATTATTCCATTCGAATCCGGTGAAAAAGGATATGTGTTACAAAGTTTACGTGCGCAGCATAGGAAGTATATACTCCCCCGTACCGTGGAAAAACTCGTAGACAAACGTCCGTGGTAATTTTTCCTCGGTTTATAGAGCGACATTACTTTCCACATGTGTCTTCGCCGTCTCGTTTTCACGGTCAGTTGCAATATTTTTTTCACTTGTCGGGACTTGAATTATAATTCAACGGCAGGACATCCTCAGTCAGGTATGCGCATACCAGAAGTATTAAATTCCGCATATCTCTGGTGAGATCTACTGTTATATTCTTATTATTAGCTCAGATCGCTATTTAATAAACACATTCTTATGTCTCGACTTATCGATCACTTATAAATTACGCTTGTCAAAGAAAACGTGCGCTCTCTGTACAAAGAGCAACATGAACAGTGAGGTTTACCGTTAATCAAGGTACTAGAGTTCGGCTTTGCTGAAATCTAATATTCTTCGGAAAATGAACGTGCATGAAAAAACATAGACATGTGTTGGTAATATTATTTTTAGGAAAATGGTTTTTCCTTGTTAAAATATAGATTAGATCGCAGATGATAGGAAATAATACGTAAGCCATAAGTGAATTTGATTGAGGATATATATATGTGTATGTACTATCGAGTTTTTTCCATAGTTTGACCAGCATTTAGATGTATATTCTTATTTGCATTATGCATGCATTTATATGACATAAATACAAATTTTATTAAAAAATTTCAGTAAATCATTAAATATATTATATAGTAACATGAAATTTGGTATTCTATCATCTATCACTTAGTGCTCCATTACCACTAAAACGGAACAAAACACGGCCTTTCTCATGACCGCAGCTTCAGCGTAGAAATTTCCCTCGGGAAAGAGCCTTTCTGTTGAGTAGTATTTGAGTAAAAATACCGGGACGCGTTTTGTAGTTTCTGTCTCCTCACAATTTCAATGATATCATTCTATGATACTTTCCAACCAGATAGGATATCATAAAAAACATCTACCATGCAAGTGCAACCATGTTTGTCGCATCTGAATATGACTTTTCCTTTTCCCATTTTTCGTCTGACCGTATACACAGTAGACGAAACTCACACATTTGTAAGTTCTTTTCCAGTTTGGCGTTGCCTTCTCGTTAACCCAGATCACTGATGTGGATTTATCCGAGTAGCGTGTTAGAGCCACATTAATGAGAAAATGTGATCTTATTCACTCCAATTTGATCGGCCAGCTAAACGCAATTAAATACCTGTTTATTATTTATTATGTGCGCATGCTCTGTATGTGTATTTGCCTTTTAATCGATTTTAAAATTCTCTCACGCGAATACTTCCACTGTGCGTGTTCTCTGATTAATTAAAAAATGGATAAACTTCTCAATGGAAATTTTACACATCGCGTCACCCCGCAATCGTGCTAAATTATTCTATTTATAACTGTAACTTGATTTATTATAACTTTCTCTGATATGAATAAAGAAAACTTGCAATTAAAAATTGTAATTGTTTAGCTCAAGTTGCAGCCATCGAAAACAATTAAAGCAAAAGAATAACAAAGAAGTTATAATATTATGATTACTTTAATATATTTATAATATATTTATGGAGTGTTAATAGATTCTCGCTTTTCCGTGATTTTACGATGCCAGAAAGACAGTACAATATGCTTCCGGCATGCTTGTGACATAATTATTACTGCAATTGTGCATAATTATTACTGCAATTGGGCGTCAGTCCAGTCGCTAATTGCGATTAGACGCTGCACAAAGACGTGGATGTCGGTGAATAAGAGCAGGAAATATTAATGAAAGTAGAACGAACGCGAGGGTTTAAAGCGCGGAGGTCGAAAGGGTGTAAAAAGGGTGAAAAACCAGCGTGAGCAACGCGAGAGAAAACTGAAACACTTTGCTTGAGCAGCGATCGAATAAAAATGCTTTTACTGTTGTAGGTATCAAAGTCGAGATATTTCCACGTTACGGAAATGAGTCACGAATAGAAATTTTATAGCATTTCGCGTCAACGTCCTTTGCTTCCTTCGCACGCGTAGCTATTATTGATTAGTTATAATTAGCTTCTCACTTGAGTAACCTAGACAAAAGTAGTTTCTTATGTAACGAAATAATTCAACTTTACGATGTAGTAAAAAATGTAAAAATATCATTTGCTATATATTTTTCTAATATACTAAATAACATTTTATTATAATATATATGTGTGTATGCGTGCGCCTTTTATAATATGACAATAAAGTGAAACATTTTTCTTCGATTAGTCAATCGCGATATTGTTTCGCGGTTTACGATTTCACATATATTGAGACATATATTGTACATGTATGTACGCAATGATTTACGATAGCTCATCACAACTTCCAAAAAGTATTCTCAAAGGGAAACAGTGTGAGAGAATGCGTTGTGAGTTACCCAAAGTTCGTAAGTCTTGGTATTTCTGACACAATGTCTTCAAAGTTAGCAAGAATCGCAATAATGTTTGTAAATCGCTGGCTATGTATCTCTCTGTTAGCATTTTATTTTCGACACTATTCATCGTGCCAAAAATTTGTCGTGTTTTATGGGACAACCGACACGTGCATGTGTTCTACATCGCAAATGTAGAGTGTGCCGCAGTTCGTTCCAACGTAATCAGGAAACTCATACATTTGTATGAGTACTGGAGATACACAAAAGTTTCTTTCCGAGAAAGCTCCATCATAAAAAGTCTGATGACTATTTTGGAGGATTATCTCTTTTTCAGAGAGGAAACCGTTCTTCTTCGGAAAACATCACCAAAATACGTCATACATAGCGTACGTGTGAAATCGCCACGCTGTGATGGAGCGTTATTTATTGTCAGAACCGATGAGTAATTGTTACGCGTACTGGCGTGTGTGTCGTGAGAGTGATCCATCGCGATCCACCTGTTGTACTGTAATATATGGATCATTATAACACATTCCAAATAACGTATTCAGAAGAAATATCAGTGTCCGCATAATTCATGTGTATGATTATTCCCAAATGGATGGATATTCACAGTTGTATGATTGTGGTATCATCTATTGGATTTATTTTGTCGAAGTACTTCTCGAAATGAATGTTGCTACGGTATTAATGCAATGATTGGATTGTAATTTCACACTCTACGTATCTAAAGGATACTTCGAATTAATCTGAGAGAAATTTTGTACAGCATAAATCTTCACACAGCATTTTTTACAAATTACACAAAAACTGTGAAAATAATTTT
Organism: Ooceraea biroi; assembly: GCF_003672135.1. Classification (NCBI taxonomy): domain Eukaryota; kingdom Metazoa; phylum Arthropoda; class Insecta; order Hymenoptera; family Formicidae; genus Ooceraea; species Ooceraea biroi. Next base: position 5,939,186 of record NC_039511.1, read on the forward strand.
AGAAAAAAGTTTGAGCATTCTAAAGTATAATATGTTTTATTATTTTTCTGTTCAAAGAGTCTAAAACGTGAGAGACGGGAAATAATTTATATAGGAGAAAGTAATACGATGCAAATTTAAATCAATACATATCATATCATATCGCAATTATTACACAAATATACGCCACAGTAGTAGTGTAAATTATCGATTAAACCGCAAAGAATATAGGATTCGTGAATTTAATAAAGAGTAGATTTAATAAAGACCCGCGATAATTCTATTCCGGTATGCAGGAGAGAGCAGCATTTTTTGTGCGGAATAATATCTGCGTTACGAAATTTGTGCATATTTCTTGAAAATATTGTTGGATAGTTCCCTTGTCAAGAGATCTGACATAACCAGTGGAATATCTGAAATATAAAGGTCGCAGGTCGCGAGGCTACTTGAAATCGATGATTCACATTTCATCTGAACATCCTCGGAATCCAGCAAACTTCTTTTTACCCTTCTGTTTTTCAACCAGATTCTCATCCTATTTTTTTCTTATAAAGTTGAAGCTTTCGCCCTTCAGAGAATATTCTGCGATCTAAAGTAGATTCTGGAAACAATTGGCGATCTCTCTCCGAGGAATTTTTTAGTTATTTGCATCAAAAAGATGCTGAGTAAATTTGATGTCCGTAAATTCTAGAGAAATATTTGGAATGGACTGGAATATTTGGAAAATCTGTCAATTATTAATATTGCGTGAAATGATTAAAATGATTAAAAATAAAGTAATTAAAATGATATTGTGTTGCTATCTTTTCGCATATATAATATAACGCAAGTTCTATTATCTTATATCTTATTAATAACATCATAATTGAACTGAAAATGTCGATATTTATGATTTTTACTTGAAATACAATACCAAGTAAAGTTCGCATATTCTCACATGGTTAGAAGAAAAGTTTCTTTTTAGTTTTATTTGTTATAACAAGACACTAAATCGCAAGTCGTCGAAGTTTCAGAAACTTTCGTCTTGGGAATATAAACTCGAGATGTATGCGCTTCTATGATAAGCGCAAATTAGATTTTCGTAATGAATGCTATAACATGAATGATTGCGTAATTTAATAATTCGGCTTGCTTGCAGTTTGAGAGATATGAACTGGTTTCCCGCTACCCAGGCTGTTCTCTGATATCAGTCGCTCGCGGCATTAGTCCGTTATTAGTCGGATTGTAAATTTGACAGGACTTTTTATTGTCGTATGTCAAATTTGACATACGATCATCAAATTTAACGTTAACTACAATGCACTTTATAGTATAGATTACTCATCCGTAATTTGTAAACGCATATTCAGTAAACACACAAGTGCTCTTCAGCAATACCAATAATATATATGTACGTAGAAAATGCAATATATATTTATCTGTCATATAATATCATCAATATAACATCGTGCATACGTAATAGTGTTTCGGATTTTTACCGTTATATTAAAATACATTAAAATTGAATAAAATATAATAAGGTTGTATAATAATAGTAGCCATTGATATTGGTACGTAAAATATCCTGTTAATTTTACTAAACGATTATAAGTTTTAATAAAATTGCACTTTTTACCCAATCGACGTTTCGATCGAGCTTCGCGTTTTATTTCCATCCGTCCATGTGGAAATGGAATTTTCGATTCAACACGATATTCAATGATGTGGAAAAAGTAACGTTCATGCGATTTTGTTCAAGCACGAATTATTTGTTAAGCATGACATGTTGCCTTTTTGGTAATCTCTCTTTAATGCATATTCCACATATTCTCTTTATCCTTCTATTAAAAAATCTGCGCTTGAAAGAGACTCGTTAAAAAGCTGCAAAAATTTCACAATATAACAGAATTATTGCTCAAGCGCGGTATATTACAAGTCCTTTTATTTCTTTATTAACGATAAAACAGTTTCTCGCAGTTCTGTTCTTCGCTACGCAAAACAGTGATACAGAAAGCGGAATGGGCGATTGCACGCGGAACGTGAAACGAACCGCCGCATAATAGCCAGCGAACAGTTTCATTTATCTGTTTGCCGTCCTTGCAAACCCGTCGATCCCCGTCGCTTCTATCTCTTTCGACCGAGAACTATTCTCGTCCTTCTATGTATCGCGCTTGGTCATCGCTCCGCGCTTTTCGATCCCCGTTCTCTTTCCGTCATTATCGACGTTGTTGTCTGACTTGGCCTATTATCTTTTGTTCGTTGATATTTATTCGAGGGGGTGGTTGACGACACTGATTGCAGTACAACGGCGTGTTACTGCAATAACATTATTGTTGGTCAATTGATCCGTCAATAGCGATGTTGCTCCTTTACGCAAACATTCTCGCAGCGTACCTCCAAAGCGTGAATCCATCGCGTTGCAAAGCACGATCTATTTTCGTTACGATCGCATCGGAATTTCATGGGAAAAAGCGTAATAACTCGTAAAATCGTTCGCGGTTGTACGCTGGGATAAACTCAACAAAGAACTTTGCGTTAGCTTTTCGCATTCTCCGAATATTTGAAATAATGCATAATTGTAGTTAGCAAATTAAATGTATTTGAAGAATCTTTTGTATAAAATCTTCTAAGTAACAAACGTCAATTCATTGTTAGACTAAGTTATGCTGATAATGTCAGAATGAAAGACTGAAATGGTTAATGTAGTTTTGGAAATAATTTCTGCAAAAGATTAATTAAACGTTGAATTTAGTATCAGTAATTCATGATCTAGGAGGAATATCGCAATATCCTAGTACACATGGTGCATGAAATTGCGGGATGAGATGGTTAATTAAATGAATGGCTGGCACATAATTCGAGGAGATAGGCAGAGGTTCAGTTTCACTGTTGTGGACAAAGTACTTTGGCGCTTCGGATCTCGATGTAGATCAAATTGAAGGGATGCGACGACGACCGGAGAAAATGGCGTGTCTAGGAAAGCGTACTTGCGGACAAAGTGCTTCCTCTTCCGTGCTTACGACTGACTTCTCGCCGCGCAATAATGTTCCTTTGTTTGCTGGATTGAATATTCTCAGTCACCAAATAAGAGACGGATATTTCCCTTTGATATTATAATTCATAAAAATCTAGGTTTCAATCGTGAAGAGAGCAAAATTAATATGTTAAACGTGAGGAAAAGTATTGATTCTTTATGATGTGACAAAATATGCATAAAATCCACTGTTTAGAATAAAACTATTTTGACCGTGACAATAGCGATTTAATTAAACAAATTCTACACGGTTGATTTGTTGTGATTGAATATCAAGAGAATTTTAAAGAGGACATTTTTGAAAAATCAAAAAATAATTGAATATTTCATATTCGTTTTTACAATTCTGCTTCCGGCACAATGATGCTTTCAACATTCCTCTCCGGGGTATAAATTATAATTAATTGGAGCTTGTAGCTATGGGAGAGTCGCAGGTGCAACGTTTACCATTAGTGGGGGAGAATCCTTGTTCTGCTCCCTACTTTAAATATCGTAGTACCTCCGATATTGCTCGGTAAGCGGATATCACCCTCTTTTCCGTTTCGGTAAATTCCATGTCGTTACTGGGAACTAGGAAGCGGAACAACTACGACCCTTCGGTGGTCTACTTTTTGAACGTGTCGGAGGATAAAGGCGAGGCGTGTCGGAGAGTACGCAGAGACGGACGCAGGAAAAAGGGGTAAAGTGACCATTATTGGCTTTCGGAAGTGCGCCTTCTGGAACGCCATGAAAAAGTAGTCAGACGGCAGTATTGCAGTGACAATTTTATGTTTCTCTTCCACGCGTTTTGCACAAAGTGCTTGCGCGTTTAAATCCAGAAAACATTGGTGATTTTGTGGGCATTTCTTACGCTTGACGGTGAATGACTAGAATGCTACAAAAATTGTTGTATCTCGTTTGTACTAATCATGCTTTATATACCATTCGCATTAATACAAATAATTCTAAATGCAAACAGAGATAATTAAAGAGCATTTCCATTCCCGTGAATCGCGTAGTTTTAAAGATTGGGTCAGAGATACGTTTAAATGTTTCCAGAGTTCGGAACATCGCCGGAGGCTTACAAATAAATGCATATCTTTGAGAATTGCATTCTGTAAAGCGTCCCGCCTTCAACACAGTTTAGCATGATAAAATGATAAACATCCTCGAGGAAATAGAACTGGTTTGAAGCGATGTATAATAATAAATGTACTGAAACTAGTCAGAAAGCAGTTAGAGTGGATAATACAAGATATTACAAGAAGTATCAATATTGAGAGATGTTAGAGTTCTCCCCTTTCCCCTCCTCCCTGAACTATTGTTTAATCTATACTTCGAAAAGAGATTTAAAGAAGCCCTCAAAGAAAAGACAGAAGGCATAATTGCCAATGATGTGATAATTAATTAACAACATAAGATATGCGAATGATATGGTTCTACTTTAGTAGTGAATACCATAGTGAGAACAGGGATTTACAAGATTAAATGGTTAGTTATTAATACAAGTCAGGTAAACACCCAAAACAGGATTAAAATAGAAGATGAGGTGATCGAGAAGGTGACATCTTATAAATACCTTGGCTGTTGGATCAATGAGAGCTGGTAATTGCCGTAAGAAATTTGAGGAAGAATTAAAAAAGCCAAAGTCTCATTCCAGAAAATAAAGAAACGTCGAACAAACAAAGCTTTAAAAAGTACCTCTCAGAATTAAATTATTGCGTTGTGTTTTATGGTCTCAGCGTTCTCTTTTATGGCGTTGAGACATGAACGCTTACAGAAGCCAAGTAAAAAGAGCGAGACCTTTGAAATGTGGGCTTACCGAAGAATATTGAAAATATCACGGGCTGATAGAGTAAGAAATGAAGAGATATTACCTTAATTGGATACATCGCAAAAAGTTTTTATATTATCAAACGAAGAAAACTCGAATTTCGAATATGTTATATGAGAAATCAAAAATATGAGTTACATCATACAAGAAAAAATATTCATATTTTCGTTAGAAAACAGTAGGAAGACATGAAGTACACGCTACATTATTATTTTTTTAGCACAAGTATATTATGATGCAAATTGCATGCGATGAATGCAAAGCGTACAAGTAGTTGGTTTTATACAGGATTAAAGTTTTACACGTAATGAAGTTCCCGAAATCGGAAAACGCCATTCTAGGAAAGTAAGCAAGATAATTGAAGTTGTTTAGGAAATAATGTTCCAGCTGAGTGCGGCTCTTCTAGCACGACTACTTGCAGGTTGAGAGTTAAGTTACGAAAGATTGCTCAGGCGTGCTTCGGCGGTTACCTATCCATATGAGAGCACACCTAAGTACCACAAAAATGGCAAAAGTAGCGAGCGCTTTTTACTCTCGCTGAGATGTAAATTTTTTAGATGATGTTGTGAATTTCGCAGGGATTACTCAGCTGGCGCGTTCTTACTTAATTCCATTTAATTGCGTTAGCACTTTAAATTGCGTTTGCTACGGAAAATGCGTCGTAATTTCGCAATAACTTGGAACAGGCCTCACTAAAGGGTTACACCGTAATTTGTACGAAACAATCTGCCGCTGTGTTGGAAGAATTCCTGCTAAAAGTTTGATCCACACTATGAAATGGCCGAGGGACTTAACTAAAGGGTAATTTCATAAAAATCTCATTTGTAAAATAAAAAAGACGATGAAGCGTACTTAAAAATACGCTTCATCGTCAATTAAACATGTAAATACATGTTGAGGCAACATTATTCTGAACATGTAGAAAGAAAATCCAATTTAAAGAACTCTGTCTTTCAACAAATATAATTAGTTTGAAATAAAAATGCTTTTGTATATAGGCCCTTTTAAAGTAGTTAAATATTTGCAGCACAAAGAGATATAATTAGCTAATAATACTATATGGAATTTTTTTGTTAATATTTTCAACCAGCAAAGAGAAACAGTGAAATTGAAATTGTGATAGTCTTTTATGATGCTTATAATTATAAAAACAATTCTCGTAGGTATTTTACGTGAAATGCGGTCTCATTATACAAGCACTTAATTAACAATTCCGAATATAAGAGCTCGTTGTGCTAATGAACTGGAGTACTTTTCTTAAAAACGATTGCGAAGCTCTGGAACAGACACTCCGCGCGCATTAATTAACATAGACAATTATAACGCGCTTTATTCATGAATATCCAAATTGTGCAAGCTCTGTAACGTCAATCTCTGTTACGGTGTATCATCTTCCGCTGTAATAAACTCACAGGCATTATTAAGTCATAACTGAATTTGCATATACTCACGTAATTCACGAATCATAATTATTCAGTGAATAAATCAAGGCGTGTACATTATTAATGAATATGTTTCTGATGATTATGATATTATCTCGTTATAATAATCACGGAATCCTGATAATTTCTATCTAACTATTTCTATCTATTTATTTCGTAAAGCGCGAGTGCGGCGTTAAACAGAAATGAGAGCAAAGTGGTACGTAGAATTACAGTGCAAGAACGTAATAAAAGTTCTACTAGTCGCGGAGTCTCACGCAACGCTATCAAACTAGAGAGTAACGTGTACTAAAGTAATAAAACTCTAAGTTGCTTTAACATTACGGAAGGACATTGCCATGTGTGAACATACATTATTCTTACATCACATATAAATTGGGAGATATCGACGCGAAGCGTAACTTCATTAATACAAACACATAAGCATCTTGTCTCTTTTTCCAGATACTTTCCTTGTTATTTTCTTCGGGAGTTGCTGCAAGTTCTGCTCTGCTAACTTTCTAACCAAGCATAAAAATTCTCTCTTTATGAGAAGCATATGAACTGTATGTGTATTCGCATTTATTTAGACATCAGTTCGAAAAGTTCTTCGAGCGGTGACGGAAATTCATGAAATAAGTACGTGTGAATTTATCGCCTTGCAGCGTACATGATAGTGCGCAACTGTGAGGCGTTAATATATAAGAATTCCGTGAACGATGTTTGGAGGCTTTTACTTTCTTTATGCCAGCCGCATCGTGATATTTCATATTCGTTTCCTTGGAGTTTCCGCTGGCTTGAATTTCGTACAGATGAAATTCCATCTGGAATTGATCGCGAGAAGGCCACGAGGGTTAACGAGACGGGAAACTTGAATCTTGAATTCTGGAGTATCGTACCCGTGGGGCATCGTATCATTTCTCTTTGGCAAGTACTGGCAATTCCACCGGCTGCCGCTATTGATTCGCTTTCGGATGAATCTGGATAACACGTTTACTTCACTATAAAAGTTTCGGTAAAGCGGGTGCGCCTGCCTGAAGGCAAAAAATTGCCTCGCAATCAAGCCATTGCCGTTGTGTATTGAATTTGTGATATGGAAGAGAATTGCATTGCAATCAAAATTCAATCTACATTTTCCACTTCCTCTTGTTTTCATCTCTTTTTTTATCATCATATACTCTTATTTTTCCGAAAATGCTATTTATAAGTTGCAAATAATTGAGACGATTCAAAAGGAGATGTGTGGATAAACTTGAAGCGCCCTGTACGACATGTTTTAATATTAATTTAAGTATTATAAATATAAAGTACATTTCCATATTATCGAGAAATTTCTGTATACGCTATTTGTTATCAGCGACATTTGGACAGAGCTAGCTGTGCCCGGGCACATCTAAATTAGGCTGCTGGGTTACACTACATATGCCTGGGTACATCTAGATACGCCGCGACTTTCACTGTAAAATTTATGTTATTAATCATATCAAGCGTCACTTTCAGTTACGTTGTTAATATAAACAGAAGAAACATTAAACTGTTTCCGATTGGATGAGTGTGTAACATTTTCTCTTTAATTAATCTTCCAATTATTATGATTGTGTATTATAATATATTATACATGGGAAAATCCATTTTCTTTTTGTACTATAACCTTTGTCATAAAGTTTAAACTCATAAATACGATTGAATAGATTACGCTCTAATTCATCATTTAATGTTATAATGTTATTAATATTATAACACGTTATTATAATATTATAACATTAAACGTTATAATATTAATCTCTGGTACATCGAAGAGAACAAAAAAAGATCCATTATTGGAAAACCACGTGCATCTCGATTGTTTCTGCTTGACTTTTTAATCAATTCTGTTCCAGTCGATTTGATCTCTTTGCTGAATTTTATCTTTTTATCTCAGTAACTGAATCGCTTGTGCGACGAATCAATCGCATATTGCGAAAGAAGGATTGAAAATCATCCATAGACTTGCCAGTTTACTTTGGGTCAGTACTTAATTCCCGTCACGAAAGTGACCCTCATGATTAGACTCATTTTCTAAAATGAACTCTACCTACCAGGCAAGACTTTCTTTCATCACGCGCCAGCATTTGACGACTGTTTTTTATTATAGTCACTATGTCATTTGATCATCGGATAGCGGAGCACAAAAAATGTAAGAAAATAATGTTTTATTCTATCTCAGCATTACTTTGCTGTAATTACCTACATTAATTAACTGCATAATTGCGTTATTATAATGACACCGGATAGTGGTCAATTCTTTCTTGGAAAGAGAAAGTATCTGGTGTTCCTTTTGACAAAAAGTAGATAAAAAATACGTGATAAACAGTACATGAAAATTGTTGTTGCAAAAAACATGTTATTTTGCATATACTGTAATTTATAGATGTTATCATGTTATCGTGCTTATTGAGACGTAATGAAATAGTACCGAGATGAAAATGACAGATGCCACGCACGCCTCGGTTGAGAAAAGATTACAGCTTTTAACAGAGTAGAAGCAATATTTCAGAATGAAAGTGCAATTTTTCGATCCGAAAGCGATTCAGAGCTTCTCTATATCTCGTTTATTAAACGTCATATCGTGCGCGATGTGGGCTAATGCTGCAAGGAGAATAGAAGCTCCGTCGGAACCATTCGCAGTCATGAATCAGCAATGGGCGAGTATCGAAAGTCGATACGTCACATTGTGAAATGTGAACAGAGAAATACAATCGGTTAAATTTTTGGATAACGAGCCGAACACAAAGTCGTGTGAATACTATTCGCGGTAGTCGAGCACGAATAATTCAACATTTCTTGAAGCAAGCTCAAAGAAGAAGGATTAATCAATATTTTACTGATTCTCTTACTTTTGATTTTGATAGAAGGGAAACCGAAGCATCAAAAATTACGATTCCACTGTTTTAAAAAAGAATATAAAGACTACAATACTTTTTAAATATTTGAAGAACACAATTTCTCCTCTCTCATGTGTTTGCTTTCGGTATTTCTAAAATATATTTCTAAAATATTATTGATTTTCTTTTAATCTATTATTATTATTGAATAAGCATTTTCAATACAATATCAATAAACGATATGTCGATACAGACGTTTTACTGAACATTTTTCATCTTACGTTTTTGCATAATGGTAAAATAATGGTAAAATATAAATGAATACAAATTTACAACGACATTAATTGTCGCTGACTATGGCATATTGTAGATTAAACAGTTCATTCCTTCATGTTTCACCTGCACATAAGTCATGCAGGAATTACGGGTAGATTGTAGTGAATTTGAGGGAGATTCCGAGAATAATTGTAGATACGAGGTGTCAGTACGACCAATCAACCTACCTGAGAATTAATTTATAGGGCGTGAAATCCTCGAGACGCAAGCTCTACGAAAATTTTCCGGGTAATCGTAGCACCGGGTATCCTCTTGTTCATGCTTGGTTAACTTCATGTATTCTCCTCGTTGAACTAGTTGAAGGAACGACGAACAGTAATTCTCATGAACCCTAACTCTCCTTAGACTAAGTCCTTCACCGAACACATTCGGTAGTTTGACATTTAATATCTCGAAGAGAGAAAGAGAGAGAGGGAGAGAGAAAGAGAGAGACTTTGTGGGTATTAACGTTACGCTAATTTCGTATAAAAATTATAAGCTAATTAAGGGTTCTACATATAAAATTTCCGATAATAGACTTTCGTAAGCGTAGTCCATACAATTTTTTATTACGAATGTAAATGTCTGAAAAATTGTCTGATCCTCTGCAGTTAGAATTATGGAAATTTGTCCTTATTGAATATTGATGAATTATATGATCAATTGCTTGGATTTATTATATTATTTTATATGCTGTGATCAATTGACTGCGATTTGTTTAAATACCACATCAATTTTCAGAATATTCCCGTTAACACTACACTTTCATTTACACAGAGTTGCCAAATGATTCCGAGATGTACTCTTTATCGTGCAACATAAGTCGGGGACACTTAAGGATCGATTTTTCTCTGTCACCAACACGCCAGCATATTCCTGGAAATGCGCTTGGAGTAGCCCAAAGTTCGTCGGTCTCGATTCACGTTATCAGGCGAGTCACGTTTATGCTCTCTTTCGAGATTCCGTCGCTCGGCGAAACTTTCAGAGCTGGGCCTTTTCTCGCTTTGGCCTGCGATTAATCACGGCTGCACGACACTCCATTTTCACGTGCCAATTTTCCACACGAGAGAATTCAAGGTATTATTCTGCCAGGTATTTGACCGAAGTACTCATTCTGCCTAGTCAGTATCGGAGCAGGTTTAAATTTCATTATCGATAATGCTGATACAGCAATCTCCGTATTTTGCGGTGTGTGAAAATACCTATTCTCTTCTGCGTAGAACAGACGTGATTTTGGTTGATGATTACGAAGACCTCGTGCGTGTATCGCGAGCACCGAAATTCGCATGCGAGATTCGAGTTTCCCAACGGCTCTCGGCCGACTGACCGAGAACACGACTACCTCGCGCGCTCCGTTATCCGCGCATGTGCCACCGTAGATATCAGGCGAGATTTCGATGAAAAGCCTAGAAAACTTGCAGGACCGGTAATCGAATGTACGGCGATTCACTTGTGCTTACGAAGGATTTGTTTGCTGGTTAGTCCTAGGATTCCGCGATCACAAGTGTTTCTAAATATCCCAAGTAGCAAAGTGATGTCAGAAGATGACATAATGATGTATGAAGACATAATGACGCGTATGACGACATAATGTCGTCTTCTGACGTTGCTATATCATTTGGGATTAATTTATGGTTCACAAATTCCGAAGTAACCAACCACGGTTATCTCTTCAAACAAAAAATGAAAATTTCTAGCTTTAAAATAATATTGGACTTTGGTTGAAACTTGAGGGAGAGCGAAACTATCTTTCTCGAAATAATTATTAAATTAAATATTATGATAATCATGTTATTTGCTCAATTTGAAGTTTTATTAGAGATAACATCGATTTATATTTCTTATTTCATTGTTCTTTCAAATGGTTATCTTTTTTTTTGTAAGTAGTAATCTTTTCTGTTTTAGGCATGAATAAAGTTATATATGCAATTTAATTCAGGATACCCTCTATAATTTATTGAAAGTTTTATTATAATAAAAATTTCTCACGACAGTGTACTATATGCAACAAACACGTATAAGCGTAATATAGAGATTGATGATGTCACATGTTAATTCCGTTGTAAAATTATCTAAAATCCCATCAGTTACAGTGAAATCCGAATGACCCTGTTTTCAGAGTTTGCAAAAATCGATAAACACACCTTCGGAGGTGATAATTAATCAAGTCGTGTTATTTCATGAACCTGTAAATCCCCGAGGATTCTCCAGGTATCCTGCATTTTTATTGAAAGAACAATCACACGCATACACATGCACCCTTACACATACATAGTCCCTTCGGAAAGAGAAAGGATGCTATAAATTTAGAAACAGTGTTACAAACAGACATTCTCAGTTCGTTTATAGTGGAGAAAATAAAAGTGAAGAAAAGAAGCTAGAAATACAGGATTCGAATGCGTTACGGTCGAACTTCAACACGATAAGTCTGTAACGGTTCTACGTAAAGTAAAAATAAACGTGAGGCAAGCGTCTTGTTTTAGCAGGAATGAGAGAAATTTTGTTAAATGTAAATTGTTTCTTAAAGAGATACTTACCATGTTGCCGAAACGCATGCGAAGAAATTCAGCTTGCTAATTGTAAGGAAGCTGAGCTTGTACCGGTAGGAAATGGGTTACGTTAAGCTCGGTTAAGAATGCAAGCGGTTATACATACAGTTCGTGTGTTCATGAGTGAGAACGGCGCGTGTCTATGTGTTTGTATAGCGACAAAATGAAACGAGATTTTTAATTATTTTATAAAGGATTGATCCCATGCTCCGCAATAGTGCTTTGTATATTTAATACTACACGAAATCTTGCAAAATTGAACGAACCATAAACGAACTACGTAATTTTGATGTATACATAGCTTTTACATAGGTTTGCCTTAATATACAACAATAATGTATGCTACGATGGTATAGTACATATTTCAAAGCGTAAATCGAAACCACAATGCTTAAGCGACGGACGCGATCGAGAGCGTATTATTACACTTCGCTTATGAACAGCGCTTTTGTGCACAAAATTCTGCCCGCCAGTGCCATGGCTTTTGTACAATAATATGTCTGCCCGCATTTCGCGATGTTCTCGCAGCAATTTCCTCAGTTCGTGTTTCAGCCGAGAAAGTCGATCTTCCGTAGTATGATTAAACTGATCGCAAAATCGCAAAACGGATTTCAAAAAGAAATAAATTAAAAATTGTCAAGAGGATTCTCGCGCATCGGGTGAAATGTAGGTAACGTTCCGCCATAAATTGTCGCGTTCTAACAAATAATACTTTCCGCCCTTCGTGATGTCTTTTATCGCATATATCTTATCCCTTACTTAATGAAAGCAAGCACCATTATTTGCAGGTACTATGTATGTATCTGCTGGCACTTTCAAAATGCGGTCGCATCTAAAATGTGAGTGACTTTTAATTAAACTTCCAGTCTACTTTTAATTGAACGTTTAGCGGCACGTTTTGTTCGCCCATTTAATTGCTGCGTTTACGTTTGATGTCCGTCCAGCTGACGAAAGACTCGCATGATAATTAAAGTGATATCGATTTTCTTAATGAGATGTCGGGTCTGCGGCCGCGTTGTCACGTACGTGTCTTCGCTCGGGTATGTTGTGGATTTAATCCGACGGTATCCACGTGCTGTGAAAGTACATCTGCAGCCACATCCGGCGTTTCCTCACGTTTGTGTATGGATACCATGATTGCGCCAGTGCATACAGAGGCCGTCACGTTTTACCACCGCCAAATCGCGGTAAATGGATGAGCGATTTTCCGATGTGTGTATCGATCAACCTGATATAGGAGAATTAAATGCGGGTGTGTCCATTAACACTTTGTCCACTACGAAACTCATATGAATGGATTTTTATTGCCATCCCTTTATAAATATTGATCTCGACTTGAATAAGAAGAATAATCTATCAGGCATTAATAAAAACTATGAGGTTGGGGATAGTTATTTTCTTTTTTTACAATTTTATGATATGACAGGCTAAATAATTAAAATAGGGTGCCATATACATACATAAATGTAGAATGTTTTTTATGACATACAGCGCGCACTATGTTGATTACTTTGTATTGTATTCACGCAATGAGCAAGCAAGCTGCAAATTATCCTCTGTGTCCCTCTCGAAACGCGAACGCAAGTGGTGGAAACCTCTATGTCCTTTGTATTTAGGAATTATTAATGCGTGTGATTAATTAACTCTCGCGAGCAACAGTTTATAATTCTATCGATACGATGACTGTTTCAATATAGATAGTTTGCGCAATTGATGTATTCGAAAGAACGGGAATAATAATGAATAAGAAATATTATCTTTCTGTTTTCAATTACGGCGGCAGTAAATTAGCAGTCAGAATATGCGTATGCCGTCCGCGAATGCCGTTCGACGCGCATAGCATAGTTTATTCTCATCAAATTCTCATAAATAGTTTCCAGAAGTAGATATATATAACGTCTCGATATTGCTACATAACATTGTCGAATAATCATTAATAATGTGACTATAGCTTTTGTTTTTGAAGACGAGATCATTAATAAATTTCAAAGTTCAACGATATCTCCTTTAGCCGATAGTCATACTTCGAAAATGAAATCATAACATCTTAAAACTGCAAACTTCTCGAGCTTTGGGTTTCCAAAGAAGAGCGAAGGAGAAGGGATCAACTTTGAGATCATCGCTAACGGATCCCTTCTCTTCTTATCTACCACCCGTATAAGACATAACTCTGTCTTGTATAGGAGTCTCACATGAACTGCATTTTAATAGCCGATTAAAATCAGATTAACCTACAAATTTCGATTTGTTGCTAAAGTAAGAAATTTTGGTATTAAACGTTGTACTAGACGGCTTAGATAGGACAAAAAGGTTGACAAAACCTCATTCGCATCGACCTCACGTTGATCCTACTTTGTCCTCTTTACTTTAGCCCTCTTCGAGTCGACCAAGCTGCGGAATGAATCATGTGTTGGGACTTATAAACTTTCTTCTGGATGTCATCCTTTTCGGCTTTGGCTACAATTCGAAAGAGAACGGGGAGAGAGTCATCCTAAGATTGTCGCCAACGGATTCTTCTTTCTTGTCACGTTTACCGACTATATAAGAGCTGGCTCCGGAGTTGTTTGAGAGTCTCATAAACTGAGTTCTAAAAGTCTATTAAAGTTAGATTAACACATAACTTTTAGTTTATTATTTAAATGACAGATGTCAGTATTAAATATGGCTGATACGGCAAGTGTTGTTGGTATTAAATTCCACGTTGATTTCACTATGTCCATCCTTATCCTCTGTAATACTTTTGCGATAATCCCAAGCTCCGGCAATTTAATAATGTTACCGTCGGTAAAATAAAATATTATTCTATCGTGGAATTTGTGATTTTATGTCGCTTAGAATTAATAAAACTTCGAGATTAAAAAATTAGCTCCTGAAAACTATCACTATAACTATGCGATTAATGCATCGCATCGTCAATTTTTATATTCTGCTGCTCAGTTTGCAATCGTAGATCGTGACTGTCGTATGATACATTCTATGTTTCAGTTTAAAGTGAATTTGACATTTTGAGCGTGCATTTCGTGAGATTTAGCAAAAATTTGCTAAAACTTTGCTTGTATTCTTAATGAGAGAGTAATTTCACGTCGACGTAAAAATTTTAATATAGTCGCGGTTTATCTTGTGTGTATACGCATTAGCACGTTTAGATGCTTACGCACGTAGCCGTAATCCGTTAATTTGAATTTTGCCGACCTCTTCTATCGACGATATCTCAGACGTCCAGTCCTCCTCCATTTCCGGTCTCTCGACAAAAAAACTTTGAAGAAACCAACTGTTAAAATGACATTACTGCCTCGTTGAAGTTGAAATTCAGAAGACAGTAGTACCGTCATAGTATTCAGGCGAAATGCGTGCTCGATAAATTTCCGGCGCCAAGTGCATTGTGAATTTTTCTCATAGTCAGTATTTGCTCGGTGCATCACGTATAACGATATGCTGTCGCCAACGTTCTACAAATGTTTATTCGTCATATTATTTCCTACTTCCTCTCCATTTGTATGCATATGATATAACTGTGACATGTACGGGATATGGTTGAGATAAAACTGGAAATGCACTTACGCTGTAAAAATTGTAAGAATCATCGAAAGAATATTGGACATGTTCTTACACGTTGTTGTGAAGCATTGCATATGCGCCATGCGGGATAAAATTGCCCCCTCGAACTTTTCCAAACAATATCTATATTATTTATATTATATAAAAAATGCAATTTTCTTAAACTAAATCTTTGAATATTGATACGCATGATATGATTTTGATTGTACATGCTTAGCTACTATAGAACCTAACGATAGTTATATTGTTCGGCCGAATAGATAATATTTAATTAAATTAATGTTGAAAATTATTACTACATTTGCTCATTATGTATTTTTTCCAAGGTATGAATTAGTACTAAGAACCTTCAAAACATTGTTATGCATTTACAAGTTAGTTAGCAGTTGCTATCCATTTATCATTACATTGTGATGACAGACGGTTACATCCTTGAAGGAACTTGAAATGATTTTCGCGTCTGTAGCAGACAGATAACGCGTTCGCGAACGCAACGTTGCTGCATCCGGAGATGCATGCTTGCTGAGCATCGAAAATCAATTTGTGACATGCGCTTCCTTTCACGTCACGTATCGCTTTATAGTTTCTGAAAAGGAAAGCGGGCTTTTACGTCTCTAAATATGTCCAAGAAGTTGCAAGTGATAAGCAACTTCAAATCTATTTCAGGTTTAACGGTAAAAATCGTAATCGACTTTCACATCAAAGTCTTTGGAAAAAAAACACGTATCTTGTATCAAGTAAACTTAATATTATTCACAAGGAGCTATAATTACAGATTCGGAAAATGACAGCAGTGCACAACAAAACAAAGCGAGGAAAAGATAATTAATTAAAAGTATAATTAAATATATCATTATTTAGTGTAAATAAATCGCTTTTTTTCGCAAACCATATTTTCGCTACCTTAGGATTACCCAATAGTTGCGTAAAATTTTTTTTCCATTTACTTCTATTCATCGACCTCCTTTGTAACATATTCTTCGCTGTTTTTTTTTCCGTTATCGAACCATATATCCCGTGTGGTATAAATTCTGAAACGAACGTGTCACGCATGCTTTTTCTCTTTTCGCCTCTTCACGCTATTTTTGCGACTGAATTTATTATTTTGTTGAACAATGTGCTATCAAGTATCACAAAATAAAAACTTGTAAAATAAAAACTTGTTAAATTTTAACGTTGTAGCATGTTCTTTTTTTATTTTCCACTCAAGAAATTATGTCATCGTGATGCAATATAATATATCCACCATGTTGCATGCTTCAATGTTCTTTGTTGTTTTCTGTATGATAGTACATATTTTCATACGTACGATCATAGATTTTTCCTCATTTGCACGTAGACACGCGACATAATAAATTTGCGGGTACACATCATGCGAGGAAAGTCTTCTGACATGCTATGTGATTTTGTATTCCATAACCAGCGATTTGCACTTTGTTGGGCGTGAATAACGTTTTTCTATCCATTATGTAAATAAACATAGCTCTTGCAGGTGGTGCCTGTTTAACACGTAATCGTTACTATATCAAAACTGAGGGAAAAAATAATACGTGTGTCGAGCTATTTGTACTCGAGTGTTTCTTCTACAAATAAAAACACTGTTTCCAAGCTCGATAGAATTCTCTCGGTGAGACAGATTTATATTTTTCGGTTATTCGTGACTTTCAATTTTTTTATTGTATCTTCGATATATTTGCATTGTCTGTGAGAATTGATTGATTGCCACATCTGAAGAACTTGTTTAATATTTTATCTACTCATCAATAATGACAGATTGATTTATGAGGAATTTAGCTTCTTGTATTTTGAAGTTTGTCAACATTAAGGACCTCATGCTTATTTTATGAGAAATATTATCAGTGAATTTTCATGATACTATTATCACAAATACATTATGGAAAAGTTCGCTGTTCTCATCTTCTTTTCGTTGAGACTCAAATTCGAAGCAATACCTGCAAAATACATTAACGTGTTACTAAAAAAAAGATCGATATATTAGATATCCTTGAGATTCGATTGGTTTTCGTATTACTCGAATTATTAGGAACAATATTATATTGTTACTATGTATACCCGAGAAAAAATGGACATCATTTGATTATTTGTATACATAATTAGATCTGAAAAGATCTGATGGCATATATAATTTTATATAATGCTAGAAAATACTTTCTATCCTTCTTTTTATTTGAAATTTTTGTAGCAGTGCTAACTGGACTATAGTTATAATAATATACGTTACGTTAATATTACGTTAATATTACGTTATTTTAAATGAAGAAGTACATGGAAATTTTGTAACCAACGCGCATGCAAGAAGTGCGTGGTTGCAGTGTATAATCACTATCGATCTGATAATTCATGTGCATAATTTCTACGTACTTACTGCGCCGGATAATCGCATTTGTTCTTCTATCAGGTGAACGATCGCATCCTATCTCACCCTCTTCTGCGAGGTGAATGCAATTTTCAGCAAATTTACCACTGGCGCCTCAAAGGCGATGGAAATGCAGAACGACAGGAGGTACGAAGCTACCAGATTGCCGAAATAGACGATAAGCTGTGGGGAAAACGTCACGATCGTCACTTCAAGCAAACTAAGCCCTTCATGTGACTTCTCTCGTATGAGAATCATGCAAACTGATTTCATATTCCGACAATCCTCTTTCCGTCTTACCACCATCCCATTATGAAGATGCAGCGGCCCGTCCATCTGTGTACACGTGATCATCATGATAACGGGATGCACTAGATAGGCACAATATGTGAGCCTCGAGAGAGGGTACATTAGCCTAAGCGAGAGCAAACTGTCGATCATTCGTGCCGACCCTGTGCAACATTGGATCACGATAAAAGCGACGGCCATCGCCCACGCGGTGTGACCCAAGGACGCATATGCGGAGCTCGCCAGCACCGTCAAATTTCCGGGGTACAGTCCGTACACCACTGAGAACATGACCATCGCAGACAGTACCCAGCCGATCAATTCTGCTCCCTAGGAAATCGAGATTCACTTATTGCTAAGCCAGTATCAAGAATTTTCTTCGGAAAATAGAGACGAAGAATATAAAGGTTGCTTTACAAGTGTGAACAGCACCATTTAGCATTTGTCTCTATTAGCACATTTACGGAGATTATTCGCATTGACATTCCCATTATTTTATACTATTATGCTATTATGTTATTTCGCTGCCCTGTTCGCACTTGCATATCGCCCAATGCATGTTTCATGTACGGATTTTGCAATAATACATTTGATAAACGTACATTCTTACGTGCATCTGTGCACGGTGAGGCGTACGTGAACATCATTGATCGATTGACTAATTGTAAGTGTTCAACTCGAAAACACGAAAATCATGAAAACTCTGCACTCACCATAGGTAACTTCAATTGGCACTTCGTTTTGAAGAGAATGTACCCAGTGATCGTGCCGATGAAATACGGACCCGCTCTCAACCAAGGCTTGTCGTAAAGCTCGTCAAAGAGGGCAAACGGCTCCTGGATCCTATGAGAGAAATTGATCAAGAATTAAGCGTGTACCCGCAATATCGCGCGATAAAATTGCCGCATCGGCAGGTGAATAATGCAAAGTACATTGTCGATGGCGTGCTATAATGGAGGCGCCGCCATAAAGCTAGCTGAAATGAAAGCCTGCTTCCAATTACAGGCAATGCTTCAACAGATACCTGGCTTATTGCATTGTTCCTTCGCGGTATTCACTCAGGCCTGATAAAAAGACCGAAGCACTTTATTCAAAAGCAAGTCATGTAGATACTACAAGGAGTTGTATCTCGGTTGTACCTCAATTGAATAGCTGTGAAAGGCGTTTGTGTAACTTTGAAATCATTTATTTCACTGATACACAATTAAGAAAGCTTCAACGAGCTTCGCGACGATTATATCTTACGATCTTTATTTAAAGTGCACAAGTAGCTTTATATAGCGCGCTGATAATCGATATTTCAAATAATAAATTTAGTTCTCGACCAACAAAGAATAGCTTTAATAAGAGATTCATAAATGCGATATATTTTTATTCGTTTAGAAAAAAAAGTATTGAAATATTATATATAAGACAAACATAATACTGATCTGAGTCCAGAACACTACACAGAACAGTGCATTACCTGGCTACGTAATCGTTGCTGTAAGCTATGGAGAACGTGGTGAACCACGAAGAGGCAATCAACAGCGAAACGATAGCGATCACGGTCTTGAAATATTTTACGGAGAGCAAAAGAAGGAGTATCCCAAGTACGTAGAACTGCGTGTCGTTGGCCATATACCAGCTCCATAACATGCACTAGAAATGATTAATGTAGTAATAGCGAATTAATTACTAGACTGATTGCTTTGCGACGGATACTGAGTTGCGAAAGTTCTCTTCGCAAAAAGATTCAAACGGAGGAAAATCGACGTATTGAAAAAAACAACGCATTAAGTAATCATCGACATAGAAAATGATTTCAACGGTTTTTCTCATCCATTTCTTGCCGTTGAAAGTACATCATTAATGAATACTTGTTTTTATATAACAGCATCTTATGTAATATTTCTCAGTACTCTCATTTATCGAATATTTAAAGCACCATCCTTTTAAATGAGATAAAGAATTAATTTTATTCTTTAGTTCATTATATTTAATAGCGATAACTATATGAACATTTTTTTAGACAACAACAAAGTTCTTATGTCTTTCTATATTGCTGAAAATCTACATTTGCAGCAAGTGCCGTTACAAAATAAAGGCGTACAAAAAATTTCACATTTTGTTGAAAGTTTTAGCTCACAAGATACATAGGAAGAAAAAAGAAACACATTAGGATAAGCAAGACATAAAACACGTTACCATTTCTGTGCGAGGATACAATGAGTTCAAGTATAGAGCATTTCGCCACCAGAACTTCTCGCAGGTCAGGTGGTCGATAATAACAGGTGAAAAGACTGTCTTCGCTTGAGCTTGCTTTATGGCGATCTCGTTCATCCCCAGTACAAAGAGATAAGCTGGCGTCAACCTTTGTGAAAGGGAAGCCAGAAATCAAGATAAGCACCATATGTTTATATTCGTTTCATCTAAATTGCAGATTAACTTTTTGAGTGTTGGAAAGTGTCTCTTTATATTTTTATGAGAATTATATATTATATTATAGAATTATATATTATATTATAAAATATTATATATATGACATTTTTTAAAATTATATATTACAGTTAAAGGATACCTGATGAATCGGTATAGAATCATGATTATGAACTTGGTGGAGCTTGTCTTCAAAAAGTTGCCCTTCTCGGTGGTAAAATTACCCAAGGAACGGTAGAAAAGTATCGTCACTAACAAGCCACTGTACAACATTGCCAAAAGAGTTAATATCTTTGTTAGTGCGGGCTTAGTTTATCATCTTTTACCTGATGAAAAAGAAAGTGTCCACAGAGAACGTTGCGTTGCTGATAGTCTGGAACATGAAATTCCTCTCTGTGACCATTCGTAGCATCTTGTTCTCTACAAAGCGTAATGAGGAAATGCTTAATCGTGTAATTGTCAGTGAAAGTATACACAAAGCAGGGAAGAGACTCGATTACCACCGATCAGAAAACCCGATACGCGCCCTGTTACGTCAGAACGTCTATTAAACGCGTCAAGAACTTTATGGAAAGTGGAGCAATCCAATTAGTTTGCTATTAATGACGATGCACTTTATGTACTATTATCTTTTACATCTATGTGTTCATTTCCGGGAGTGGTTTTTGCAATTCTCGACAAAAATTACCAGCGATAGAGAAGACTTGGAGATACGTGTGCACCATGACGACCCATCCTAACGAGAACACTCGAAGACCGTGGAGACAAGTCAAACTGTCTTTTGCCGCAGGTTCTGTGCTAATGATCTTACTTCCGTTGACGATAGGGCTGAATGCGAGCAAGCATCGCAGCCAGAATCCTGAAAAATGACGAGGAGGGTGTTACAGAATTTGGGGATACCTGACGCAAGAAAGCGCCGACAAAGGTGTGGTAGATATATGTCAACAACCTTCACCGTTATCCTTCTTCTGGATAGGATTCTCTTTTTGCGGATGTTTTACGCCCTTCTCAATCAATTCCTGACCGTTTTCCTGTCCTATTGAGATCCTGCGATCTTGATTCAGATTCTTGTCCACGAAATCGTTGGTTTTGTCGTTGTTATTCGACACGCTCGAGGATTCGACGTCCCTCACGGAAGGAAGCGATCTATATTCGTATACGGTCGCGCAGATCATCAGTACCAATATCGCGCCGGCAATGCCTCTAAAATTGCAAGCGTTATTAATATTTCATAAAAATCTTGTGTATATTTTAAATATGTGCATAGAAAAATTTTCGAAGATTATAAAGATAATAAAGAGTTTATCAAGATTTATTAAGATTATTACAATTATTAAAGATTATTATACGTGTCTATAAAAGTAGTATATATATCTTTATTTTCTATTATTACATAGAGAAATATATGTATGTTAGATATCATATTATATATTGAAAATTTTCAGAGCATCTCTTATGTAATAACGTTAACGCAATATTAACATGCAAATAAAACCAAGTGCTATGTATATATAGGTCAAAAGCTGAAGCAAAGCTAGCTAAAGATTAATGGACCATCTAATGGCGGTGGTAGAACGCGCGTTTAGTCATGGCTTTACACTTGGCTCATAAAATGAAATTGTAAGAAGTTCTATATCCATCCATCCCTTTTGCATTTACCTCTAACAATAGTAAACTTCTGTATTCAACGTTTTTATGTATTGTATTACATTATAGAGAGATGTGCGTTAATGCTACTGCGCTGGGAAAAACTAGAAATATTCTCCCTCTCTCTCTCTCTCCCTCTCTTTTCATTAGTTGTTTCGCGCACACTTAACTTAACTAACGCATTGACGTCAGAAATTATTGAAAAAAAAGAAACAATATGGTTATAGAGAGCGTGGTTTTTCAATCAAATATTACCGAGAACATAGTACGCGTTAAGTTTTTTCATTTTAGTCGGACAATATATTGGTTGTGTGACCACCGAGGGAAGCTTAGCATTAAACTCGGAAAATTATTCGTACAATTTATCACAGCCGTTTTTCAACTTAATATCTCTTGAATTTAATATCATCCTCCGTCTCCACTAATTAACGATAGAAAGCATATTAAATATCTGCCATTGATATATATATTGTTGAGTATTATAACATATAATATATAAAGAAAATTTCAAGTTTTTTTAATGAATTTTAAGAGTGATCTCTTTCGATGAATGTATGACTGACCTTCTTGCTGCATAGAGACTATAATAATGTTATGTATAATAATGTAATGCAGTGTAATTTTTTGTTGTAGAAATTGGAACTTTTACTCTCAATGACGTAAGGTTTCATTAATGTTGAAATGTATTTGAAATTACAATTCGCAATTCAGTTTAAATTATGATGAATCGGAGCAAGGTTTCTATTGATTCGATTAATCACGACCGACGTGCAACTACTGGCAATTCTGGCGATGAAAAATTGACGTCTCCGTATTTCATTAACTACGAACGTGAACGTGATATCGAATTTTCGCCTTGAAAATTAATGTATAATTAAGATTTTAAATTGATAAAACTGCTATTGAGTAGTTACAGATAATTTAATAACATTTCGTACTTCACAGGATTATAAAGGTATTTATATATTAATATTATTATTATATATAATAAAATAATTTTCGCTTGAATTGATCAATGTTTAAATTTCCTGCAGAAAATGTCAAAGAGTGTAGATTTAAAGGCTTTCATATTATCAGGTTTTAATTTTTTACGTTTAATCTTTGTATTAAATCGTGAAAATATTACAAGCTATTTCATAATATATACATACTTGTGCTTATAGTTCTGCATCGACTATCGCACATGGCGAAATATCGAAGCGAGTAATAAAGCGGATTCGGGCAATGAATTTCACAGCTTCGGGTCGCGCATTTATTTTCGGGGTTAACGGCTGGAGAAACTTCCGCTTTATATCCTCTTGTCGGTTTTAAATTATTATTCTCGAACCGAGCAGGGGAGAAGACTTTCGTGGATTCTTTTTTCCCCATAGCACATTTGTGTGCAACTTAAACGCGGCTTCCTATGCAAAATAGAATAGTAACAAGCTCCTCTTTTTTAAATATCCAACCCATTTTAACACGCTACTATCCACAATCCCGACGAAGAGAAAGCAACAGAAGCGATCCATAGCGGAGAAACAAAAGTTTTGCAAGCAAAGTTCCGTTGCGACTTCTTCTTCACTATTTTCTTTCTCTTCCTTCTTCCTTACGTGCTATGTATTTCCGTTATCCTGATTTAATTTCTTGGCTACTATCAGTGCTTACAACTTCCATTCGCTAAAGAAGCTTTTTTCTACACTTGCCCGAAGGGAATTTCAAATGTGCGATGGAATCAGCCGCGAACTGGAGTTTTGAAATTCTTCATGCGAAGATATATGGAAGTTCTTATAAAATAAATATAGAAAAACTTTCTTTTGTATTTTATTTGTATCAGATTTTAGCATCGGCAGCATCGATTCCGGTGAGTTAATTTAGCGTACTTAACTCCCCGTCATTTTTATATCCGGTTTAGCATTCACTCTATATCGACAAGGCAACATCGTTTCGTGTCACTGTGTCGATTAAACGATTATGATTTAATCTCGTTTCCTTGCTCCCTTTCTGATATCGTCTATCGCTTCGCGCTGAGAAAATGTGAGGATATTTACCATAGTTGCGCTAATTTGCAGTTGTGCGTACACTTAGAATGCGCTGAAGGATTATTTCGTGTTGCAATTCTGCAAAGCGACACATCTATCGCAAGATTGCTGTAATACTTGCGAAGTATACCCGCATGCAAAGTGGAATACATTATAATGTGATATTTTTTCTTTTTTTAAAAAGGTTTTTGTAGGGTACATTATAATGTGAAATGGATCGAAAGCAAAAAAGATGGATAAGCTTTTTCTAACAGCATACATAATCGTGTGTGTGTGTGTATATATATATAGAGGAGAATCCCCTATTATGAGATATGCTCCTAATATGAGATACTGGAGTTTCTGCTAAACTAGTGAGTACCATCTGTTAATTCTACCATAAACTTATTACTCTTGGTGTAAAATATATTTAGTGAAAAATTCATTGTTCGTTATTGCGTTTAGCTTTTGCGAGAAAAGGTTTGTGAAATTGTGAACATGTCAAAGGAACTTAAGGTAAGTCTTTAAACCTTGTTTATTACATAATAAAGAAATGGTTGGCAATAAATTCAGTATGCAATGATAGAGTAGAATCGTAGTAACAGGAAAATACGCGATTTGTTGAATTGCTTAATTGTAGAGGTTAGATTTCATGATCGCGGAACCGCTAGGCGCGTGGCTCGTATAATGAGATATTCAGGGTACTCTTAATATGAGATAATTATTGCTCGAATATGAAGAGTATGTAGTGTAATAAAAAGAAAGAAAATACTACTTAAGGTTAAAGAAAAGTTAATACGAATTTATATTATGAATATTTGTGTATTTAATTTTTATAGAATCTGACTATGGAGGTTAGAGAAACGAGGAAGCGTTGACAGTGGAATCGTGAAGATTTGGCGAAGGCTGTGGCAGCAGTATTTTTGTAAAAATATCTAATAAAGTTTTTTACTTGCAATACTGATGTATTTTGCACTTTTAACACCGATTTCTCAAGGTATCTTATATTAGGAGCACACTTCCGCGATCTTGCGTAAAGCTCTTTTTTCAAATTTTTTTAATTTTCAGAAAAAATAATATTTAAATTAGATTTTTCATTTCGCCAACCTAAAGCTTATTAAATTCTCTTCAAGAGAACGTATTACATTTTTAAATTCTGCCTATAGATTTCCTTACTTCGACAAAATCGATATAGTATCTCATAATCGGGGACTTTCCTCTATATTATAAAAGATTATCCATCTTGTTTGCTTTCAATTCATTTTAGTGATATCGATTATATATATATATAATCGCTAAAAACGATGAAATCTTTCGCAGTGATCGCAAAAACGCTTGGGATTCTATCGAAATCGTTGATGATATTTAGAACTGGCGCTACAGGACAAATTGGCCTTTCGTATCGCTTTGTTTATATATATATATATATAAAATCGATATCGCTATCCAATTTTTACGCGAATAAAACATACGGTATCGCAGCACTGCACAATACGCGTGTTTAATGGCTTGTTCGTTTCCGTAAATCATTTAATCGACTGAATCCGAACGCACTCCGGACATGATTTGCATCCGCCGAGACCCGCATTCCGCCGGAATGGAGACGACGGCGTGGAGACTTTCACGTGCACCGGAGGGCTTTCTATGATCTTGCGTAATAGACTCCCAACATGCGTGCAAGTGCGCGCGATGCACGTCGAGCCTGATGCATAATTGCACGTGCCGGTGTGCCGGACATCGCGCTGCTCTCCTGAGGGTCAACCTTAATTGGCTGGCGTAGCTGGCAATTTCCTTTCAATTCCGCCAGAATACGTCCATTTGTTCCGTTTCCGTTTCGAAGTAGGCTCTTCAATCTCATTCGAACGTGGTTGAGACGATGGAATGGGAAATGCCGCGCTTAGAAACGACGAACTATCTCGCAGTGATCGCAAAAACGCTCGGAATTCAACCGAAATCGTTGATTTCGTATTCAGAACTGGCGAGAACTGGTAGAGGAAAACAAATTGCCCTTCCGTGTCTCCTTGTTTGTCAACCGTGTGCCGGACTGCAACTGCGTAAATATTATCGCGGGTTCGTGTGTGATGTGAACACGCGATCGCCAACGGAGAGATTGTTTAAACTGTGTTTGAACAAGCCACCGAAATACGTTTGTATCAAAATTTAAAGAATCGCATATAACGATCAGTCGCGTAACTCGTGGGTCTAACGCGACATAGGCGTTGGTAGGCGTTGCCTGGACCAAGCGTTGAAGAATTACGTGTTGAAAATTGTGACGTATCGCAAGCAGAGCGATTATTTATGGCTCATGCGTTTTCCTTTTGTTTCGCAAGCAATCCGGCAAACTGAGTTTCCAGATATCTTGAGATTTAGGTCGCAATATATTATTCCGGCTGTTCTGTTATGTATTATATTTGAGACTTATGCATGTTCATTACGCGTCTTTAGTCTGCGCTTTTTGTTTCTGCTTTGATATATTGATGTACTAGTAACACATTTAAGAGAATAATTATTGCACGTTAAAACGTGTATTTTAAATACATAATATTATCTTTAATTTTTATCTTTTTAACTTTAATTTAATTTTAATTTTCAATTTAATTTAAATTAACTTTAATTTTTATCTTTTTATCTTCTTTAACGTTTATCTTTATATGTATTTCTGATCCGTTGAAATTGCTCGAGCTTTATCTTGTTCAAGTGGCAAATTGAGTTTCGTTTAATGTAGTTCGTTAAAACACGTATAATGACTTGTGCAGCGCAATGATGCACTTTGCCGTAACGTGTTGAATGCGTTTAAAAAAATATTGCATTGATGCTGCAATTACTAAACGCAATTTCCCACTTTGATATTATGGATCAGCGAGAGGTCGTTGCGGGATTAGGTAACTATCGATTCAATGGTAAATTAAGGCCGTAATAATTTAATGCGCGTGCCGCACCGCGCCGCTGGGCGCCTTATTTACCGCATATGATTTATCTGTGTTGTCTTAGGCCGCACTTGGGGAGCCACGGGAAATTTTTCATTTTGCCTCTTGCCGGCGTGAAATTGCGCTCAAAGATATGGCTCTCAAACATATTATCAGCAATGCTGAATACTATGGACCGGGAGTATTCCTATTGGCTAAAGACATGGTAATCAATGTGTTTCAAAAGCCTGGGATACTGTCGTCGTTGCAAGATACTGGCTTGACCGATGCACTTCATGCTTTACTCATAAAAGTAGTGAGTGCAGTGATTTGTCTAATGTCTAAAGTCTAATAGTCTAAAGATAGCAAGATCAAACCGTGGCGTTACACGTGTGAATTAAGAATGCTCGTTCTTACATTGCTAAAAAATATGTTTTTTTACGAACTCCGATATATTTTAGGTTCTTGCCACTCGAGAAGTGTTGGGCTCGTCACCCAATGTAAGTTCACATTCGGTATTTGTATTTTTCAATATGGGCAAACATATAGGCACACTGCAATTGCGCACATGGTGCACTAGACCACTCAAAGTGCTTAGTTAGGTTAGGTTAAATTTGATTGATTTTATTGGCCTAGTGCGCCTTGTGCGCAATTGCACTGTGGGCAATTGATACGAAAGTCTCGTACTTAATCTAATTTATTAAAATGTATTGTTGTAAAACAGGCAGCATATTAGAAAGCTATTACTGCCAGGAGACAGGCAGAAGAACGCATTAACATGCTTGATAAAATGACAAATGATAAAATAAAAAAATTTGTTGAAGACCTGGAAGAGCTGACAGAAGGTTACAAAAGTGTAATAGACCCGAAATCAAATTATGAAGTACATAAGAAAATGGAAGAGTTTGTAGAAAACGTGGAAGGCAGTGGCGTAGCCAGACCTACGTTTGGGGGGGGGAGGGGGCTAAAAATATTGCAAGTGTGTCGGCTCTTCATCTTCGCGGTCCTTATATCCTCAGCCGGGCGAAGTTTTACTTACGAGTAACGATTCCGCGAATTCGCCCTCTATCGTTGTTTTGTGGTGTTATCTCGCGTATCGGGGATGTTTGTGATTACGCCTCGCTCCGCATAGTGGTCGACTGGTTGCCGGTTGTTAGGTGCCGAGTCGCCACACACTCCAATAGAGTGACTTCATTCACTTTAAGAAAAAAAGTGAAGAGTTTCACTCTTAGGGCGGATTCATACCTTGGCAGAATAGCAGAGGCCTTTGTGCAAAGGCAGATTAGGGAGCAACAAGACTCAAACCGCAAACCGTCCACCAGTCTTCTGCACCCGATAGATTTGTATGTACCTATACCCCATATTACTTACTGTCTGTTATTAATCAAATAAAATTTTTTATCACACGTAATATTTTCATACGTAGAAGCAGCAAGCGGAAAAGAAACAATTAACCGATAGGTTGAGTGTAATTTGTATATTTATATTTTATTATATTTGTTTTACGTATATTTATATTTTATTATATTTTTTTACGTATATTTATATTTTCTATTTTATTATCGAAATTTCACGTTTTGGCATATATTTTTATGATGGCGCTATTTGGAATAATTTTTTATTTTAGGATTCTTTTTGTGTCAGCGAAGATGCTGAGCATCCTCGCTGATACTTGTGCTCCAAGCATGACGATTCTTGGACAATGTTATCCCTAAAAAACCTTTTTAAAAAAAGAAAAAATATATACGCCAAGTACATAAAAACTCCCAACTCGTCAAAACTCAAAACTAAATATGAAATCAATAATTAATTAGCCAAGTATCTAGAAGCAGTTTGAGTATTTTACCCAAACGTTTTCCATGCATACTTTCTTATCGCATGATGACATTGAAGTACTTGGCGTGCCCGAATCGCAGTGGTTATGTATTCTTGTAAATTTGTACAATATCTTGATTTGTATTGTATCTTGTATCTTCATGATTTTCAATAATGACTCGCAAATGATTTTGTGTCTCTTATAGGTAGGACAGGACGTTTTAATGTGATTCGGACACGCCAAGTACTTCAATGTCGTTATGCGATAAGAAAGATGTATGGAAAACGTTTGGGTAAAATACTCAAACTGCTTCTAGATACTTGGCTAATTAATTATTGATTTCATATTTAGTTTTGAGTTTTGACGAGTTGGGAGTTTTTATGTACTTGGCGTATATATTTTTTCTTTTTTAAAAAAGGTTTTTTAGGGATCTCACTCTTTTTTGTAAATTTTTAAAATTTGATTATATTTTAGTTTTACATTCTTTTGAACATATAATTAGTATTACATAATTGCTTTTTATATGTTTTATTATCAATTATTTTGCATGCTAACACGTACATCGTTCCGATGCACTTTGTAATAAGTTTTATTAAAAATAATCTTTTGATTTTTATATAATGTAAATTATTTCTATATATTTTATACTTTTTTCTGTTTTGCTAACTACATTTCTCTATGTGATTTACAATATTTTTTATTATAACTTTAACAATATAGTTTTACTTTCACATAAATCATTTTTATGAGTTTTATAATTTTATGCAATGAATGTGGTAGCGCTCGACGTTATGCAATGAAATTCGTGGTATTGGTGCAGTCAATCTGTCAATCTCTTTCTCACTAACTAATATGACGTTGCAGTGCAACGGTTGCACCACGTCGATGACGGCGACAACAAGGACGACGACGATGACGTTGCACCACGTCGATGACGATACTTCGATACTTCGATACTTTCGATACTTTTCCGATACCTGACAATGGCTCAGCGCTGCAGCTATAAAGAACACACGTCGGGGAACATGCGTGAGACATGCGCGCGTTAAGTACCTTTTGGTTACGCTCTTTCGATACTTTCGATACTTTTTCGATACCTGGCAATGGTTCAGCACTGCAGCTATAAAGAACATGTGTGAGACATGCGCGCGTGTCCTCATTTTCCCTGGTTAGTACTGCGTCCGTTTTTGCCTGGTTAGTACTGCGGGCATCACGGTTAGTACCAGGTTAGGTCGCCCGCGCACACAAAAACAAGAAATTAATTTTTTTCCTTCGTTTCCTGCATTTTTCCTGGTTAGTACCGCGATTCATTTTTTTCCTGTTTAGTACTGCGCGCATCGCGGTTAGTACCAGGTTAGGTCGTCCGCGCACGCAAAAACAAACGAAATTTATTTTTAAAAGTTTGATCTATTTGAAACATTTTCCATGTATTATTAAAATCATTTTTAATTCATAATAAATTAAATCATGCATGTGTGAACAGCAGCTTGAGGGACAAAATCGCTTTGCATGTATATGTGCGAACATACGTACGTGAGTCTGAACCAGACGGAAAACGGAACGTCACGATTCTAACGTACGATTATAATATCTCAGGATTGACTGCACCAATCTTATTCGAATTGGTCGCGATCGAAAGCTCGCATTCACATTTTATTATACAAGTGCCGTTAGATTTTTTATTACTTTAATTCCTGAGATATTTTAATCATAAGTTGATATGACCTGTCAAATGGCATGAATTGCAGATAAGCTACTTGGTAGCGCGCGACGTTTATGCAATGAAATTGTAACATTCGATATTGATTATATACGGCTATTTACTTTTTTATGTACTTGGCGTCGCGACGCTACCGCGTCGCTTGATTTCACGGTTCAATAATAAACGCCAGTCGGCAGCACGGCGTTGTTAAATGCACGGCTATTGCCGCCTCCGTGACGTAATAACGCAGTCGCATTAATCCGCATCAAGGGATGCGACGCATTTTTATTCATATCGTTTGGAACGCCTGTTCCGAAATTCGTTTTGAAACTGCATCGGAAAACAGTGCGCAAACACGTAAACATCGCGGGATTTGTGGATGACATTTCCGTAGGCGAATTTGCGAGAACCAGTCTCCGTAGATCGACGGACTTTTTCACAGGAGCACGAAATCGGGCCATTAGATTGTAACTCTCCTTGGAAGTTGAACTCGGATAATTCCCCGGTAACGCGCCGGACAATCCCGCGTTGTCGTCGTCGTTCTCGTTATTTCATCATTGTTATTCATTACACGAAAGGACGCTGCAACGTTCCGCAATAGCAGTGCACTTGCAACTAGAACGTCTCGAAGGCTCATCGAGTTCAAACAAGACTACGCGGTGTCAGAACTTTCAAACCAGGTTTGCGAAGAAGGCGATACGCTCTCCTCCGTAACGATGATTATTCGCGCAATCTTGTGCGTCAGCATCCGATCAGCACCGTTGGAAACCGACCAAATTACTCTCATTATCAAATCAATGCGGAATGGTGTTATTATCGAACTCGCGTCGCGAGGATATAATAAGTCCGCCTGACGTCGAATCACGCGGTCCAGAATTATCGGAAACCGTTCATCTCTTTGGGATGTGCCTCTCGACGAGCGCGAGTAGTTTTTTGAGGTCACGCGACATATGTAGCACCTATCAGTTTCTTCGGAATACGGACGTTCCCGCTACATTTGGCAAGACGTGACGCATTACAGCATCGGTTGACGTAACACACGGCACAGATCGTTGCAGACAGTTGGCTGCCGAAATTACCGACGTCATTTTTTATTGCTTTGCTTGATGGAGCGTCTGGCAATTAATCGTTCGACAGATGCTTTGTAACGCACTTCGATTACGCAATACGCGTAATCTTCTCAGGAAGATGATGACTAATGTTGCCGATAAAAATTCTGCTTTCTCGTGCTCGATTGGTGACTCACAATTAATAAGCAATCGCCTACTGCTAATAGTCATTTAAATAGTATCACACTTTCGTTACGCAACTCGCTAATGTTACATGTACGTAATATTGAAATCAGTCACGTCAGTAAAACTTAATGATTTTAATGATCGCGAATGTAGTACGCAGTACTCTCAAGAATAATGTGTTTCATTATATCACAGTTTCTACTTGATGAGAATTTAATCTGATCGCCGATTATTTTATTCTGCGTGCTGGTAGGTATTACTTTCATTTTCGTATGGCTAGTCGAGAGTTAATAATCATACAATTTGTAATGCGCGATTACACTTGCAGTGTTTCCAAAGTCGTTAAAACGGTGGATAAAGATGGTTATTAATAAATGCACATTAATAGAACCTCAATAGGCACTCGTACACATCATATATCAATGACAGTCCCCTGATGGGCATGGTTGGTAGTAACATCTTATTTACATGCATAATATGAAAAGGAAGCGCTTAAGGTAATCGCGGTGAATCAATGAAATATGCATTTCTTCAAAATGGGTACAACGTGGAGTCGCGAAGCGCGGGGATCGCATGTCTGAGATTGCATGCAATTTATTACACGATATATCGCGATAATACGACGAATGTCCCGTTTTTATTAGGCGCAGTCAATTTTCGAGCGGCGAGTTGTGCAATTTGCATAACGTTTTACGGCAAGAGCCGGCGCGCATCATGATAATGATTGCGGTAATGTCGCGAGAGATCCGTGCGTCGCGTCGGGTCAAAAAAGATTAATGGTGACACACGGCGGCGTCGGTTGCATCGCGTCTGTGCAATGACGCTTACTCAATTTCACGTCCATGATACGCCGATGTCCATCGGGGCTGTTTGCGTTCGCCTTCTTCGCAAACGCTACCAGATCGCGCGAGTGCCATTATGCAACGGCCGAAGTCGTGCTCGCAATGCTCTCCTCCCGGTAGGCGAGTGACGAGTGAAATGCAACCGCGAAAGTATGTTAATCAACATTTGGCACTGATTCCAAACGCTCGGTCGCCGAATTTTTTTCCCCGAACGTAGTGCAAATTAGAAAACTTGACGTAAAAGGAAAGCAAAGAGACTCTCGTACGTGCCAACCTGTTTCGCATGCGTTTGACGCGTCGTCACAGCGCATAATATATCCATGACGATGTAAACTTCGCTTTCTCGGGCATCACTTCAACCGAAGAAGTATTAAGGACGCGCCAAGCTAAGATCAAAGTTGCTTAACAGATAGATCAAGTTAAATTGAAAGCGTTAATAACTAATGGCTCTCCTGGTTGAGTCGTTCTGCTTTCGTACGATTGCCAGAACACGCGGAATGTACGCATACCTCGCACACGAAAGAGACTTTCTCGCTTGTAAAAGCCGGTATGCCATCTTCATTCATGCAATCGGGTATGCGACGGTGCTAAGTACGCGATATCACTCGATGATTACGTAACGCGAAAAATGTCACGATACCGAGTCATTGCCACGATGCAACCGTACGTACCAACCCGGTGCCTGCACCTGCAGTCGCTTCATACATACGTACGTG
The DNA here is from genome assembly GCF_003672135.1 of Ooceraea biroi. Lineage (NCBI taxonomy): Eukaryota > Metazoa > Arthropoda > Insecta > Hymenoptera > Formicidae > Ooceraea > Ooceraea biroi. The sequence goes on from NC_039511.1 coordinate 5,972,642, forward strand.
CATTTCATACTCACAACATACTTTTCGCACTTTCTTTCCACGGCAAAGCGTACCGCCTTACCGCTTACGTAACCGACCACGTCAGATGCGCGTAAATCGCATTTCGCGCGCGGGTACCGTGACCGCGTAATAAATAATCGAGCGTGTCGCTGATCTCGTTTCCCATACGGGGCTGATCAGTAAACGGTAGTCGTGAGCGCATTCGCGTGCGGCCAAAGTGCAACTTTCGATCGGATAGCAAGAAAAATGGGTTCGAAAGGCCGGGATCCGCTTACGTGCTTCTCCGTACGTCCCCGTTAACGAGGCGAACTTCGAATACATATCCAAACTTCGGTCGTAATCCGTGGTCTGAATTGGTCGGCTCCACTGGCCTCCTGCTTTCTCCCGCACCTTGGGGAGGTCGAGCGACATAGCTTCTGTCATGGATGGAGCTTTACGAGAGCAGTAATTGCAGTACACGCGATCAGTATAGATATCCTTACTTTGGTTCAATGCAATTTCTAATACTTAAGTGGTGAGAGCTTAAGCTAATTCTCAACCACAAATTTCGAAGTTTGTTCCAGCATAGCTGGTTTGCGTAGCTGGCTGTTTTACTCCGCTTTTGTGACACCTAATTCGGTTAAGAGAATTTCTGCTAATACCAGTTGTGTTTGCAGTGCTAATGCAGTGAAATGCATAATTGCATTGATTATTTTCCTTTCTATTTACATATGTACATATGTAAAATAAAAAGTGAAAATGAAAAATTTATGGAATAAATTTGCTATTATTTGAAATCACAAGCCTGCCTTTGTGTCTATGAAAGTTTTCACTAAATCCAGTAAATTATTTTACGCTTTTGCTTGTTTCATTTTCTCCAAGAATTATAAGAGCGTTGTAATTAATTACTATTAAAACTCGCCATGGTAATGCGCATTTAAATGTATTTACTCTTTTGTACATGTCATGTAGTAATTTAAATAGACTTTACAAGACCGGGAAGTAAATATATACATATATATATTTACGCATTTGCGCAAGTACATAGAACTCACGGAAATATTTAACATATACATGTTTCGTAAAAAATTTGACTAAGCGGAACGATATAACGTTGCATGCGTTGAAATAATTAAAGTTTTCAGAATACATTGTGATTCAAAATATCTCATAATACCTGACATAAATATTTCAGATTTTATAGGAATATTCTTATTTGAATTTCAAAAATATTTTACGTGCACCAGTTTAATATCACCAAATTGTTTCTCTAATTGTAAGTAACATATGTGTGTAATCGTTTAAATAAAGTCATAAAATGTTTAGGCAAAGTCGTGGGAATTGATAAATATTTCAATACGTAGAAGAGATAGATTCTGTCTGAGCATGGTATTACAGTCCTTCTCCAATATCAGAAATATCAACTTTGATATTCAGGGATCCGGATAAAAGGAGAAGATACCTGCGCTTACCGAAAGTACGGTAAGCAAGTTTCATAAGTTCCGCCAGAGCAAGTTTCCGTGTTCGTCAGAATGAAATTTTCCAAGTTGCGCCATTAGATAGCTCAAATGCTTTACTCACTTTGCACAAACCGCATGAATAATATTTTCCTACTGCTCTTCGAAATAATTTTGTTTACGAGTAAAACGTTACGAAATCATTTCTAAATATCATATGAAATATATCATATTTCAACACAATAAGTGATGTTATATTTGTGCAATTGACATTATAGGGATCAAACACTCGTGCAAAATGGGGTTAGTCGACAATTACATTGCGGTTACATTTCTCTCTTTGCTGAATTGATTCGGTCACAGCGATATCGAGTTATCGTGTACACGTGGAAGGCCATATTGAGAGCCTACCGTTCGGCACGATCTCATCCCACCCAAGCAAATAATTTACGGTCCAACCGTAAGAGGATTTTTCGGATTACTCACGAGAGCACGTAAAACTTGGGATCCTGCCAGGCGCAGTAATTGCTGGATGGCACGGGCTTCATCGTAACAATGTGAATCTTTACGTTGCTCGATCGATAGGTCGAATTACCCTCGCGTTCGACCCTATCAGCGCTGGCCCTTAACATCGAGGTCAGGGATGCGCGATCGCATGTACCCGGCAGGCAGAGGCCCAAAAACACCTGACGTGTCTGGAAAGAAAATGAAACAACGTCGTTAGTGCGTGGAGCGCTTCTATCCCCTACAAAAGTTACTTCATTAAGGAATTTTGCGAGCAGGAGGATACTTTACTTTCTTGGCGTTTTGGTGCTTTTTTATACAAAAAGTACTGACTGCATGAGAGCCGCGGGTGATATATTCAAAGGTGTACACAGAGGTATATATTGCAACCCTCTAAACCACAAAAGTGATATTCTGACAGAAAAATACATTTTTTGAAAAAATGGCGCTTTACTCCCCGCGAAGTTTTTGCCATGTACCTTGCTTGTGCTTCACGCTTACGAAAAAGAAAACGAAACAGCGACGAGGTTTTAAACTTTTTCAATGCATAAGCTGGATTCAGCTTATGCATTGGATTAAAGGACTCGCGTAACATGTGTGCAAAATATATGTAGTATCAAGATTATAATCTTCGTTTGATCGCATCGACTTAACGATCGCGCGCCAATGGGAATGAGAACCTGCGGCTGCGAAAAAACATAGCTCCAACTTTTTCTGTCGACTCTCAGCGTAACTCACGACGTATAGTTCCATTTTTCTTCTTCTTTTTTGCCTCTGCGTCGCCGCTGTCGATGGAGCAGAAGAACTTTTTCTACCTGGGTAATATGGGTTTTATTGAATTTAGCAACCGGTCTTACATCGACGCGACGCTTTTTTTATCACTTGGCGATAATTCTGATCTTGCGTCGGTGAGCAGCGCGAATCGTGGTCTACAAATTGCGAGATCGTTGAGTGGAAAGCTGTATTAATTAACAAACGATGATATTGCCCAACTCCATAATGGTAATAAAATTAGAGGGCTTTTCAGTGCTTGGGAAACAGCTACCGAAGAACTTTGGAATTTAAGTCACCGAATAATCTTATTCGTACGAATGCCGAAACTTACTTTTCCTACTAGAAGTTAAACTAGTTCTCGTCAGCTGTTACTAGGCTTAACGAAAATATCACCGACCCGCGCTTTCGGTATCTGTTTGGTAAACTTGGGATTTCACCACATCAAAACTTCATTCAGGTACTATTATGATAATGAGAAACATCTTGCAAAAGTTTTCTCTATATATCAATGCTATGCAGAGTACTTATAACATAATAATTAGAAATATTGAAACTTGATCATAATAAATTAATTAATGTAAGAAAAAGAAAAAATTAATCAGCGTTTCAAGACTTAAAGATTCTTTTGTAACTTCTTAAATAACTCCTTTTTCTCTTTTTTTTGTACAATTTTTTCCAGTTGCATTGCCCATTTTATATTTTAATATTATCTTATCATTATTATCGGTAATATATTGATGATGTTGGCAATATCGATGGAATCATCTGAAATTGTTTTAATATATGAAAAGCGAATAAAAAGATTCTGCATTTTAAATGCAGAAATTTAAATTATAATATACACGTAATAAAATTAAATTGTACAAAACATTTGCGATTTAACACGGTTTTTTTATATTAAAAAAATAATATTTTTGCATAAAATATATTACTGTGTACCTTTCTGTAATTTCCGTGAATATAAGAGATTTAAGAGCACTTTTGAACATTATGAATTTATTTTATCGACTTTAACCACATGAAATACTGTCGCGATAAGTCTAAACCGATTAACTTGATTTCAATAATTAACAATATGTGATAAATATTAAATAAATATATGTATTACAGATTTCCAATTTTACGGTATTAAATATTGAGTTCGAGGGATTACAGCTTTGCAAGTGCATGTCAAATGTAAGCTGTAAATGCCACAAATCCATTTCCTGTGCGCTGACAAAATACGTATGCAGTGCGAACAAGTTATAATTCAAATTTAACTTTAAGAAGAATTCAATTTAACGTACTAAATTTAGTAATGTAACTGGAAAATGCGATGCATTAAGGACGTCCCACATCCGACTTATCATCAGCAACGAAAATCATCAAGTACATATATATTATACATATAGCTGTGCGCAATGCATTTTCCCACAAGCACGTTCTCGCGCCGCTGTCGTCGCGACTGAGCATGGATTGTTTACAGTATGACAGTTATCCAATAATACATAGGAATAAATGATGAATGGCCAATGAATAATCCGGTAAATATAGAGGCGCACCTTGCATGTGCGTCGTGACAATTTTGACAGCTCACACGGAGACTCGATGCGCTTAATTAACTCTTGCAATTTGCAGGTAATGCAGCAAAAGTGTGCAAAAGTACCTTCCTTTCGGGATTACATTAATTACCCCGGTGATCGACTCACCGAAAAATCGACCTCCTTCGGCAGGTCTAGATAAAGCCGCGCGACGTGAAATCGCAAGCGAAAGGGTGGCTGCTCCTTGTCGACGCGCATCGCCCCTTTCTGCTCGGTGACATTGAGCTCCTTGCAGAGAGTGCTCGAGCCCAGCCAGAAACCGTTTCCAAAATGGAATTGCGAGGAGTAGCGGCCGCTCGCATCCGACACTGAAAACAGAAATGGTGAAAAATAATGTCTGTCATCGGGGTGGAACGATAACGACGGGTAACAGTGCTATTCTCGCACACGCGCGATCTTATTGCGTGTCCTGCTCTCACAAGGGATGAAAGAGAGGAGTCTTGTGAGACTTCAATTAGAAGAGTGTGCACAACGATGTGCGACAAACTCGCACGAGCGACACGCGACCACTTCCGACCCTCTCTCGAAAATCACTCTCTCCGGGTAGAAGTTACCCGGATGTTGTTACTCGGTTACGAGTACGGAGATAGCCACTTGCTCTCTTTTTTCTCGTCTCTCTCCTTAAACGTCTGTCGCTTTACCAGCGTCTGCATCGAGCACGCCATAAAATTTCGTCGTTTCCCCGCAGGACTCGATTACGCGACTGTGTCGGCGGAAGGTTCATTGTCAGTTACATAAAACGACTCGCTCTGACCGCGAGAGTAGAAAGTGCAATCGGGTGGACTGCGTATGCACATGTCCGTGTCGGTTGTTGATCGCCGTCGTAAGAACGTAACGTGTACCTTGTTATCGCGAAAGTGATCAATTTTGTTCGGTAATCTAAGAGCACTGGTATTACGCAAATGAATCCCGCAATTAAACGCGGGGTTAATAGATGGTGTCATAAACGATATTAAAGTAGGATTTATTGCACGTTTCAGATCTGGACGATTTCTTTTCTGGTCCGTTTGTGGGCGTCCGCAGGTGATTTCTTCTCGATGAAAGTTAGGCGCCAGAATTTTTAATCCGTGCACGTGATGCGTTATGTAATTTTAGTGGGAACCATAAAATTGCATTGAGATTATTTCAACTCATAAAATTCTTGCTGCACTTTTAGCGGATATATTTGCAATAATGACGTAACGGGACGGATTAATAATCCGGCTTTACGAATAATAACTCCTCGTTACGTTATGCCAGTCGCGAGATCTAGTCACCGAAAGAAATTGCATAATGCAAGTCCGTTGAATATTTAGAAACAATTCCTGCAACAATGACACGAAATTGCCGATGCAACTTTTTATTGCTCGCTACACGGCAACTTGATAATTGCTCAAGTTTCGCTTATTATCGTCGCATATTTCGCGATCGCGTTGCTTAACGTTGTTATTTTCGCTGGCGCATAAAACTATCGCAAATTGACCTAAATGTATCTCAAATCTTTCTCACGCGATAGACACGCACATCGTGTGTTCAACATTGCATTTGCTACTACTAAAAGGCCTTACAACTTTCAAATATTGAGACAAATAGAATAAATAAGAACCTAAAACGCAGTAGGCACAGAACAGCAACGGAATTGCTATGTAATCATAAATTGTAATTTAAATCGGTCACACCAACTGCGAATTCGCGTTTTTCTTTTTTTTAAAAACATATCTGGTCCTGGTATAATTTCTCAGCATCTCATGCATTTGGCGTACCGCTTTTCTCGGCAAGAGATAGCAGTCATTAATGGAATCGAGGATTCTAAGAACAAAGAAATTATTTCCGACAATTAGTATCGCTTTCTAAATATAATTACGACTCGTTTTAGAGACGCTGTCACGTACGCCCAGATTGGCGCCGCGAGGAGACTCGCTCTCGAACATCGCGTATCGCGAGATATTGCGATTGCAGTTTCGCGATTTTCACCGCAACGCAGCACGGCACAGCGCGGCAATTGACCGCTGGCGCATCCGTCGCCGTTATTACTGCGGGTATTGATAATGCGGACGCAGCTCGTGACCGGAAATCATTGTAAATCCGCGCATCGGGCGAATGTGACTTTTGCGGTCCCCCGGTGCAGCTGCTTGCTCCGAGCCGGCCACTTCAGCTTCTCTGGCCTCTCTCGCTTTCTAAATCGCGGGAGGTTCGATAATGATACTTCAATCTCCAGCGACATGATTTAATTACTTAATTGCCTTAAAAATAATTTATGGAGTAGTATACTCCTTATTATTATTTTTTTTTAATTTATTAGCTATCGTACAATTTTATGGACAATACGTCGATAGGCGCACGAACGATAATATTTTTAAGTATTGTGTCATTGAACCGCGAGAGTTTCCTTCCCGTAGCATGAGGAATCTGCGTGAAATGTTGAAAGGGAAATCTTGCTCAGTCGGGTTTATCGAGATATTCGAGACACAGTAGACATAGTAGAAAACATCTTCATGTGTTCTAATGTCTATCTGTATGTTTTATCTTAGGTGTTTTAGGTTGGATTTTTATCGAGCATAATGAGAGAAAATTTACTTATATTATTTTATAGGACATACTTAATTCTAGGAGTTTATAAAGAAAATAAAATGACATTTCCATCTTTTAATTGATACGGAAAATTCTCTTCAAGATCAATGCTGAATTATGAAAACAATTGTACTTCATTACGAGCTCAAGAAGTTTCGTTCTAAATTTATGTAAATGCTTCAGCACGACTCATTGCACGACTTCAAGATTCTCCTTTGATTTTCTCGTTGAATGCCATTTTCGAAATAAATCTGGTCAAATCTCATTTCCGCAATGCATTTAATAAACGTTTGCGGGAAACGCATAAAGTAAACACTCGTGAATCCCTTTAACGCGTCAAGAAGTTTACTAAATCAAAACCATAAACTAGGTCAGCGCACCAATCATTGCGAGACGAGAAATTGCAGCAACTTCATAAAATAATGAGGTTTTCAGCATTCCACTTGACCGACAATCGTAACAACCATGACTTTCAAATCTAAATATCTTATTTATGTTCATTGATTGTGAAGAGAATACGTTGTCAATAAAATTTATTGTGACTCTTTATTAGCAAACTTTTCATCAGTCTTTTCTGACCGAATTATACATAATGTGCAGTCACATTTTCTAACTTACTCGCTCTCTCTCTCTCTTTGTCTGTCTGTCTCTGTCTTTCTATTCATCAAATTATCATTTATTATTCTTATTAAAATCATTATCCAGAATACGGCATTGAAATAAAAAATTCAACTTGCTTTCAAGCAAAGCTACTAGATTATTATGTCGTTATGTTGTGCTATTTATAGTGTAAAAATATTCCATCTTGATGAAAGTTTCAAGGTTTCTTGTGTCCAGTACTTGTAGTTTAACCAATCAGTCACTTACTTTTCGCAGCCCAGAGCTTTCCGTTCCTCAAGCCATCGAGGAACCTTTCCATGTCTCTTCGACATTCGTCTTGAAGTTTGCCGGGCACTCTGGTCCACCTAAGAGGATCATAAAGATCAACTAACCACTGTATACTATTAGGTGTTTTCTCAAGTTTATCTTTCATGAAGTCGATGTCTAGGTCCCCATGTTCTTCTTCCTTTTCGTCGAATATCTTCAAGTAGTTCTTCCAGTCCAGTTCCGGATTATTCTTACTGAAGGCAACCAGAGGCGCCTGCTTTTTGGCTTCGTCTTTCTCTTCTATGTATTCCGTTTCATTAAAGGTTGTCGTGTTTATCCCGATTGAAGCAAGTGTCTGCGGTTTGCTCAGCCTAAGGATGTTTGATTCCTTTTCCGCGATCACGTGGCCGATACACGCGATCACGAGAAGGTAACTCAACGAACGCGCCATGCTTCCACTGTTTATTATTAGAAATGCCACCTCGCAAAACTCACTTGCGTCTCGGAAAACGATTGATTCAGATCTATATGCAAGATCGATTTCATCGATTTCCGCCGTTGGAGTCTCTGAATGCCGTCATCTTCTCTCGATAGATTCTTCCAGAGGAAGTTGTAATACTGTTGCAAGAGATATTTACTTGATCAGATTCTCTAGCATGTTTGAAGAAGGAACGTGAATGCGGGAAAATATTGATTCAAAATTTGAGAAATTACTCTTCGCAGTATGTAGTAAATTGTTCAAAGAGTAGCCAACGAATTGTTCATCGATTATCAATTTAAATTACTCTTGAACCTAAATCTCTTGTATACAAATATCTTTAATTAAAAAAATCATTACATTCCGAGTGAGACTGACATTAATTATATCTGAATGAGAGTTCCTCTCGATAAATTCTAATATCGAAATACGTATATTATTACTAATTATGACGCGTTTTAAAATCCCACTGATACAACGATAAAATCAAGAGATTCGGTGTGGACCGTTCTAGATCTTGGCACTTTGTAAACACACTGCACACGCTCTGCTTTTCTTTTTTCACTGAGAGCACGATAGCGAGCACGAGAAAATTTGCAGAAGGTCTCTCCAAAGCGAAGAAGAAGGTGCCTGCATATATGAGAGACTAAGGATCACGCACTGAATGAAGCGAATAAAGTCTGCAGCGTTCACCCGCGGACAGTAGGTTCCCCTTTCTCTTACGGCGATGCACTTTGCCGCCGTAAACGCATTTCCTTCTCCGGATTACGAAGAAATGTCGTGGCCCGGCCGGTTTTTCGATTGCTAAATGGAGGACGTGGAGAAATAAAGTGAATAATAATTTCGAGTATTATTATTTCTAGCGAACATATACATATATATATGCGATCTGACATGTTCGCTAGAAACAATAACACTCGAAAATATTATTCACTTTATTTCTTTGTACACTGTTCGAAGATCGACAAATATCGGGATGATGATAGTTGTTGTTATCATTATCGAGTTCAGTAAAGTGTTGTAAAAGGGCTCTTTTGTTATACGATGTTTTTGAGCGCGCGAAATTTTGACAAGCTGATTGGAGAACTTTAAACCTTTCCCGTTGAAAAACTATAGCAGCCTCGACATTTTGGTATTAGAATTTTCGTCTCCAACTGAACTCAGGAACGGATAGGTCTGGAACACCCTATGTGTATATATATATATAGCTATATAATTATTTCGATATTAATTACGTGATAATATTAAATTATTTCGTCGCTTTTGTGTGATATCTTGACGGAATATCTTGACATAAATCATTTTTGGAATTTTCGCTGAAACTGCCGCTTTGCACATGTAACGCTATCGTAATATCTCGGAAAAGCATACCTACGATTGAACACGCCATTTCCATTTCCGCTCCATTTA